>NC_136877.1:36038737-37238737 GCF_949152265.1 Phoxinus phoxinus | reverse complement strand
GATGGAAAACTACTGTGGGAGGAGGGCTCTGAAGAAGAAGACCTTGAATCTTAGATAAAAGCTGGTTCAGTCTGTCTGGGGGTGTGTCACTCTTCTGCACAGGGTAACAGCTGTGTATTAGACTGCTCCTTCTTGCAAGAATAAATACTTTAATTTTATAATTTGACTCTGAGTCTCCCTTACGCAGTGATGTTTGTTTGATGAATTTTTGCCACAACACCCACCTCAGAGGGTATTATAGAATAAAATAGAATGGAATATAATTTATCTTAAAGATTATAGATTACCACAGGATTTTGATTTGATTGGCTAACAAACGTTGACAAAGGTGTGCAATTATTTTTCAAAGAAACACACAGTTCCAGGCAGGTCTTGACTGCATTACAGTTCCATATCACTTCACCAAAATATTTCAGTTATTTCGAAGGTCCTTACAGCCTACATTACAACAGCAGATGAACCTAAACGCACAAAGTAACGTCTGTTTTTGAAGCAGTTAAACTTACAGCTTCGGTTTTAGCAGAGAAGCTGCTGCCAACCACTCATCTCTCTCTCTCTCTCTCTCTCTCTCTCTCTCTCTCTCTCTCTCTCTCTCTCTCTACACTGCCTCAATCCTCTGTAGCTCTAAAATTAAGTTTTGGAATTAGCAACGCAGGCTTGGAATGTGAAAGTTAAATAGAAAGTAGTAAAAGTAGATTACAATAGAAATGATTTCTTTTATGGATGAAAACCTGACGAATGTCTTGAAATAAAACATCTGAACAATGTTTTGAAGTGTGGTAACCGTGGTAATAACAATAATGATTATTCAATAATAATAAACTCGCCCGAGGAGTAACCTTCCACATTACCACTTCGATGTGCATTATTTCTCAATAATTCAACGACCCGTTATCAATTATTTCTTTCTTAGAATAATAAGTTTGATATAGTGAAATATCATCAGGAATCATATCATGCTGAGACTCAAGAACATTCCCCTTATGTTCTGGTTGCTTGTATAAGCTCTCTCAAGCAAGTCCCCATGTGAAGTATATACAGTAAATAGCATATATATAGTCTTATACTGAAATTGGGTCAAGTATTTAAAGTGGTTGGTAAAGCTGTCTCGCACAAAGTTGGCTATCTCTCAATTTTCTGGGGGAACATTAGCCCTAACAGCATTGCATGCCAACATATAAGTCGGCCAAGAATGTCAGCCATATTTTGATTGCAGGGATCAATTCTTTTTAAAGTGGAGAGCAGCAATCAATTTTCCCTCTTTTCCAGAACAGTTCCAAAAATTGAATGACGTTCAGCCATCCAAACTTCAATTTCATGGGCTGCTACACTGGTCAGGGGGTCTTTTTTCCCGCAGACCTTTTTTTTTCTGTCTCAGTCTTTTCATTCTTCGGCTGAGATCACCGCGGTGTCCCATTATTATTCTGTTATGTTTCATTTGATTTTTTGTCATCTGAGGACTCACAGACACTTTAGAAATACAAAAGCTCAAAATGTGCCTGGCACCACAAGTATGTGGCACATGTCAGGTTTAGTCCATTTCAACACTGAGTATTTCACTTTAGACAGAGTGGAATTTCATGAAATTACAGCTAACACATTTTGTGGAATCAGTGAAGCTTAAAAACGGAATATCACTCAAGTTGAAAAAAGCATGCAAAGACCTCATCAACAAGCAATCACAGACAAAAAAAAAACATGTTTATGAAACCGAAGAATCCCTTTTATGATTATGAAACAGAAAAACGCTATACATCATATATAAAAGACTGGCCAAGCAGCATGTAGATGTGAATCAAACATAATAAAGACTTGCTCCATCAAACCACACAATATTTTCTGATCTGCTCTAAAAGGATGCATTTGTAAAATGGCTATATTAATATGGCTTTTCTCTTTTGTGAAACCCTAAATATTGGTTCTATTTAGACAGCAACATGTTAAGAAACATGCCATTTATTTACTTGCTCGTAATTATAAAATGTATCCACATGTTTCAAATGCAGTTGCATGTCTAATCACAATCAAAGTATTTCCAAAAGCACTCACAAAAGAGTGGGCAAAAAAATGCCCATTAAACTACAAGAAATCATGACCTCCTTTAAGAGTCATTATAAATGAGTATAAGCTGAAGGGGGGGAAATGAGGCCAGCTGTATCTCATGAAAAGAAGAGGAAAGGGGGGTTTAAAAGCTGCCAGTAGAGTTATTGCATCATGTCTGTGTTTAGTGCGGCCTTGTGGGGGCTCTGCTCTTATCCCCCATCTTTAAGAAGGCAATCAGGGGTGTAATCCTGCAGGTATTGGGGGAATTCTCCGAGACCCAGACCAGGCACTGATCTGATTTAAGTGTCATCAGGAAGCTGTCAGTTAAGATGAGCCAGGAAGTGTCTGCTGGGGTTAAGAATTACAGTACCTTTTCTGGGAAACTCAATTTGTTAAGGAAAAAAAAAATCAGATTTCTCTGAAGAAAGATGATCACTCTTAGATGGCATCGAAGCTCACTTAATATCTCTTTAAGGAAGTGTTGGAGGAAGATTGTCCAATATGAGGGCCTGTGAGATTACAGCAAGAAACAAATTATTCACCTGCATTTATTATTTATGCCAAATATGACACATTGTAAACTCTATCTTACATGCAATTCTCTGAATTATTTTATGCTTTATTTTATTTAACCCTCATCCTCTCCTCCTGAACCTGTAACTAATATTTACTATAGGCCTATTTGTCTAATAAATAAGTATAATAAAAGTATAATAAATAATACAAATATATAGGCTACTTATAATTATACTGATTATTTTTTTGTCCAGAAAGGCAAATATCATTTTATTTTTATATTTTTTCTATTTTTAATGCATTTTTAAAGATATTTTGTCCTTTTCTATTATTTAATATACCTTTAAATGACTAGATTTGATCAATAATTAATTTAATAATATAATTTAAGCACATTCTTCACATCCTTTCACTTACTGTAAATATGCACCAATGCTATATTTTCTAAATGTCATAATCATTTGTTAACAAACAAGTATGCATTACTTCAATGGGGGGACAACAGGGGGATAAAAGTAAAACCTTGAATAATATTTATTTGAAAATGCTGATTTTAATTCAGAATTTAACAAAATATCATATAAAATATCACATATAAAATATGTTCTGCATTGTAAATGTGTTCAAATCTAACCACTTCAAATCTGTGTGCAGTTTGCATTGTGACTTATTGATTTTTATAAAAAAAAAAAAAAAAAAAAAAAAAAAATTGCCCCGTTATATGACCCCTATTCATGTTAAATTATTTTGTACACTGAGTGTTATGTGATGATATATCGCTACAGAAAATGACTAGAAATTAGATTACGGCCGTCTTAAGAAAGCAATAAGTTATGTAGAGAATCTTTCTCTTACAATTATTGAACAAAAACAGTGTCCTCTTACCTTGGTGCAGAGGGCATACGCATTTTGTTTTCACATATCAAACACAAAGTGGAAAACCCTCATATTGATTTAGCGTGGCCGGCGGAGATGTCATCTGAATGTTTTTCACTTGTAATGAAATTATCCAGGGCCCTCTTCTTGGCTTATGGCCTCCGTGCTTGTGGACGGCCAGACTTTATTAATCTGTCAGAACTCCACATGCAACAATACAGCCTCGAGAATCTCAGGGAGTTCTAGTGAGTCTCTGCTCTACGGGAAAAAGCCCTCACATATTTACTACAGTGTTCACATGCTCACACAAAGAGCATCAATGAGTCACACACTCCGCTCAGGCCAACACCAACACTGCAGATCTGTGACTCCCATGCATTTTCACAAGTAATGTTTTAAAATTGAACATGATGATCCCTGCACGTAAAATTGAATTAAAATATTGTTGTTAGAACAGACCATTTTGCAAATAAGGCCTAGGGTTTGTGTACCACTTGCCAGGATAAGTGTCAGGGCTGTTCGAGTGCCTAAATGGACCATTTACTTGAAATCGAATTGCAGAAAAAAGATTAGGGCTCTTTTATGCTATCTAACGTTTCAGATATATTTGAGTCTTTTAAACCCACCCAACTCTTATAAAAACCAATAATACATTTTTGGAAAATCTATTTTACAATAAATATACTTTTGTACAAAGCCTGGTGTACCTTTAGGGTCTTTAGTGTTTAAAGGTAGTATGTCTAAATGTCAATTTCCTTCCATTGTAAATGTCACGAGAAATTTATGGTGCCGTAGGAAAGGTTCTGTTGACACAGCAAAGGTATTTAAATTATTTAGAAAATCTCCAGATGTAGTTTTAATCTCTTATTTTGTATATTTCAATCAAAGCTATAAGTTACAGTTGTTTTTGGAAAAATAATTACTTGCTTGAGTAATTTGTGATAAAATGAGCTTACTTCTGGCAGGCAGTGGGTGAAAATTAAACAAAGGCCTTTAAAAAAAAGCACTCTGATATTTTTTTAGTGGCTCCAACTCACCAGCAACATGTAATAATTTGCTTTCAATTTTACTAAGTCTTGATGTTCAATCAGCAACATTTCATCCAGACCTGACTGTATATTTAAATTAGATTCATTTCAAGTCTGATTTTAAAACCATTAGGGAACCGCGATGTTATGTTTGTGTAGAAGAAGGAAACAAGAAGCTCTGAATCACATATTTTCCACCATACAGTATATATTGCAGACTAAATACAATCCAGCAAATGATAGCAAATGATCTGCACAGCAATTCCAGCAATTAAGACCAGTATTACAAAATTCAGAAGACATATGAATATCAAACCTATTTGTGAACCACATGGAGGAACATGCTGGACGAAAAAAGTGTCCCACCCGCCTGTGAAAACATTAGATATTTCTGTCTCATTAGTCAAATAACATTTGAAAGATCAATTTAAAACATCACAGTAATGTAGGAACATCAGCCTAATATATCCCCATTTTATTCTAGAAAGGGGTTGTGGGATTCGGTCACATTATGCACCTCCTCCTGCCACCAAAAAAGTCCAATATGAACTAATGTGTTGCCACAGGCTACATGAAGTGCTCCCTCTACAGGTCAATAAAATCCATCACAGTTAAACAGCTGGGAAAATTACCTCATTACAAGGGATTTTTGGATAAAAAATAAAAATTAAATTTAGAACAAACATATTATATAATATTACCAATTATTGTTGCATATCTATCTTTACTAAGTAGCAGTTGCCAGCAACCAGTCAGCTATCAAATTGATTGTACAATTTAATATAAGTGTAAGCGTTGGAATAAATACTAGTGCAAGACCTTAGGCAAAGTCTGGAGATATAGGCTTATATCAACACCTACCCACAGCTACAGATAACAGCATAATACATGAACTGATTATAATGTGCGAGATTAGTCCTCAGAAAAAAAGCATATACTGTTTTTCAACATGAATCCTTAAAAAAAACAGCAATGCAGCCAGTATGGAAAACTCAAAGTGGATCAAATGTCTCTGTACATGTATATAGAGGCACAACTAATAGTGATTTCTCCTCCAGTTTAGTGAGTGCCTCCTCTTCCTCTTTCTGTGGCTCTGCTCTCTTCTCTCGGGCCAGGGAAATCCAGTCACCATGGCTTGTTCCAGCTCCTCGTAATCCTCAATGTCGGAGTCCTCCTCCTCCTGGACAGGGCAGGTCAGATCTGGGAACACCTCCCTCAGTTTGGAGGTAAAAAAGGACTGTAGACTGTGGCCTGCCTGAGCCACCTCTGAGTCAGGCTAGAGAGAGAAACAGCATGGTCAGCGTCTACAGTATCTGTCCTCTTAAGATCTATATGTCGGAGTATACTCCTATACATATTTAATACTATATCAGTCATGTAATCAGTACATGAACCTGCTAACTGCCAATAAGGTTCTTACCACCTTGATGATACTAAATAATTGCATCATCAGTATATCTTTCTTAATCAGTATTTTGTCTTGTTTCGCGCTTAATATTAAGATATCATTTTTTAGAGAATATACTTTTTATTATATATTAATTTAGAAAATACATCATTATATATATATAATTTTTTTTTTGACACATACATATATAAACATATATGACCAAAACCATCCAGCCTAAGAAAAAAATGACATCTACATGCTTTATTCAAATATGATACAAAAATTTGGTTAAATATTTTCTAAGCATAGTACATAGTTGAGCTTGGAGTCAATTGTTTTGAAAGTGAAAGTAAAGTGACATGTCACACACACGCACGCACGCACGCACAGAGAGCAAACCCTATTGCTTGTGGCACCCGGGGAGCGATTGGGGGTTAGGTGCCTTGCTCAAAGGCACCTCAGTCATTTCCTGCCCCTAATAAAGTATTTATTTGTGATAACGCAATGAAACATGCCAAATTGAGCGTAATAATTTTTGTTTGTCCTTCGATCGCCCTAATCTTCACAACTGCCCCTTACGCCGCCCTTGTAAAAAAAAAAAAGCCTTCCAGACATCACTATTGCCCACTACTGTAGGTAAATGGATTGGGACGACCCTCCGTAATAGCCATTGGATCCTTTGTAAATGGTGTCACTACATGGCTACATACTTTGTACAAAAAATAAAGATGGATTTGGAAGATGCCAGAGAGAGGAACTGTAAGTAGCCACTTACAAATTCTTGTGATTTGATGGACAGGATTAGATGAATAAGCTCCTCCCAAACTTTCGTTCAGAACTTCATTTATTATACAATGCAAATACACAAAATGAACTCAAATTAGGGTAGCTTTTTTTTTTAGCTTAATCTATTAAGAATTTAATTTAAACTAAATTAAACGGGATATTAAAAAAGTGATGCATAATCATTACATCAGCACGCGGTTTGAATGTGAATCAGTTATGAAATTAAATATTCAACACTAATGGCTAGAAGGAAGTAGATTAAAAAATAATGCAATTCACTCACGTAGTTGAACTTGGCACAGTTTTTGAACATGAGCAGGACATCAGCCACAAACTCTTGAGGGGAAAGATAGTGTGTGTGGCTGTTTCTGCTGAGCCTGTTCCGGATGACGGACAAATCCATGGGTTTCTTGATGATCTGATAATAATGACGGGCCTATACATAGATAAAGATAAGAAAAATGAACAGATTTGAAGTAATAAAAGTATCATCTACAAATATAAAATCATGAGATATTCATTTTAAAATTACCAGAGGGCTGACAGGCTCATGGAACGGAGCACTGAGAATGTTGCTGAGGATCAGCAGCGTCAACTTCTCGCATTTCTGTGATCAAACAGACAAGTCATCCATCAACAGAGATATTCCACTTGTTAGACAGACTGTAAATGTCCTGAGGGAGGAACTTGTTTTGGATTTAGACTCCCAGATTTCTAAGGTCACAGGACTGATCAGAGCTAGGGCAGATGAGACCTGGCATCCCCTTCACTTACCTTCTGGTCACACGCCGACAGCCCATATGGCATCGTGCCTGTGGACATCTGGACATTCTCACAGTCATATTCCACCTCTGTTTGCTCCAAGTCCCTGCACAGGGTGCAAATCCAGTCACCTCTATGGAAGCCGAGATGATAAAGGTTAGTTTCAGTGGAGAGTAAAGACAAAGGGAGATACGTAAAGTAGGAGGGAGAGTGGCTTACATGGGAAAACTATGGAGTGGGGGAACGTGGCATGACAGGTGAAAGACCTTTGGGCAACGGTCACAGCACAGAAGGTCTCCTCCTATGAGACAGACCGCACAGAAGTCCTCGTTCTCTATCTCAGGTGTTTCCTCTGCAGGCTGATGCTCAACGGCAGGTTCTGATACATTCTCAGGGCCAGTGGCAGGTTGGAGCACCGGCGGCTCCGCCTCCCATTCAGACTCGGGTTCAAGATTCACAGTCAGTTCGGCTGTGGAATCCGGATCTGATTCAAACTCCTGTTCAGAAGCCGAGAGCACTGATTCAGGAGGTTGCTCCGAAATGACGTCTGATTCGGATTCGACTTGCAGTTCAGATTCAGCGCTCGGATCAGATTCCTGCAGGAGCTCTGATTCCATATCTGCATCTGAACCTGGTTCAGCCTCTCTTGCGGATTCAGTTTGGAAATCAGAATCTGTCACTGATCTGAGTTCAGATGGGAAGTGTATCTCTTCAGTGTCAGGTTGTAAGACAGGATCTGAATCATTGGAGATGGCTAGTACCTCGGACTCTTGGTTTAGGTTGCAAAACTCTTGCACAGGAGGCTGAGAAACCTCAAGGGAGACAGATGATTCACAACTGTGCAGATGTTCTGGTGATAGCTGCTCTGTGGGCGACACGCTGTCCTCTGGCTGAACTGATTCCTTATCCAATGTTCCCTTCAAGGACATGAAAATTATTATTACGAACTGTGAGATGATTTAAACCTTTTAGAGAAACATTTCATCAACATTGAAGTGATACCTGAGAAGTGACCTCTCTTTCTAGCACCCTCAAGACAGTTTCTTCAGGTTTGAGTCCAGACTCTGTCTGAGAAGTAAGATCTGTGCTCTGATGGTTCTGTGGTGGATGTCGTGATACCAGGATCTTGAGTCGCTCAAGACACACAACTGGAACCTTAGAACCATCTGGGGCTTCTTTGTCACTGTATCAAACAAAAACACCCAAACATTTCAACCTTTCTAAGACAAATTTGCAATGTTACTTATAGGGCTGCATGATTAATAGAAATAAAACAGAATTCGTGATATGGTCTAGTGCGATTATCAAATTGAGAAGGCTTAAGGCTGTGATTTAATTAAATATATGCACTGCGTGTTTTTGTGTTATTTTATGACCCGACGTTTTCAGTGTCTCAGAGCGGCTGTTTGCAATAAATACTGCTCCGCACAAAATAATGCTCTGTGGTTAACATTTAAAAATCAAGAAATTAAAGCAGCCATAAATATTAATATTGCAATTTTACAGTTGTACAATAAAATATTTGTATTATTATTTTTATTGTATTTTCTTAAATAATCCATTTTTATTTTACAGTGAAATATTGCAATAGTAACATATCTTATACTGTTTAGTATTTGTATTTTGTAATAATATTAATAATTAATATGTAATGTTTATATACGTTTATTATTTTACAGTCATATTGATAAATAATAAAACAATTTTGGCCAAGATCAGTAAACCTGGAGCTTTTTGTAATCACATTTTAAATTGCAATTGAAATTTTTATTAGACAAATTGTGCAGCCCCAGTAACATCCAATCAATTATACCTGGTGTCTGGATCCTCTCGAGGCATTCTGTTCTTTCTGGTATTCAGCCTTCTGTTTTCATAGGCATATGCATATACATTATCTGAAACCAGGGAAAAAAAATATGTAGATTGATTAATCCACTACAGAATATCTTCATTTATTTATATCGCAAGTTAAACATGACAGAAGCTTATTTAGAAATGATAAATGGCCTCTTCACCTGGTTCAGACTTGTAGGTGGTCAGCGTGGACGCATTGTGACTGCTTATACGTCCCGGGATCATCTCAGAAGCATCGAAACGTGCACAGACCTGCTGAGATACAGGAAGTAAACAGTAAAATAAAGGTTTTGAAACATTGCCATTCTGTTGACAGGTAATGGATGCAGTGATGTCACAACATCCGCATACAGACAAAATCAGTGAATATGAATGTGAGCCAACAGTGAACTTGTTAAACCGAATACAATCAGTTATGTGGGATGCTGCATCCAATTTGTTCTCAAACAGAAAGAGGTTAAAGGGACTGTTTCCTAGACAACAGTTATCTCTTTTGATGTACATCATCTGCATTATTCCTTAAAAGGCAAGTAATAGATCTGTGTGCACTGGAACAAAGGTGTTTTGGACTGTATGACAAAGACTGGATGTTTGAAATGGACTTAAAAAAGGAATCATGATGAAAAGCACTTCAGGAGGACAATATTATTTCATCAATGTCAATTACTATTAATATTAATAAAGTTAATTATTCATATCAGTGTACTATTCTTACTAGGGATGCACCGAACTTTCGGCCGCTGAAAATGGCACTTTCGTTTTTTGGCCGAAAGAGAAAAAGGCCGAAAATATATGCAGCCCCGCCTCTCAAGAGTTTTTTTTGGAACTTGGCGAGCCTTTGTAACCTTTGCAAGTAATTTTGTAACCTTCTAAAGATGCACAAATTCGAAGAGACCGAGCAGGTAGGCCTAACAGTGCGTCCACCGCTCGCTTCGGCCCAGTGGACATGCACCGTCAGTCTGTACCGGTGTACTGACCAAACAAGCTACCTATCAGATTGTGCCACCAACAATAAATTTGCATTTTTTTAAGGGTAGGTTTAGGGTAGGGTTAGGTATGGACGTTAAAAAAAGCCTCAAAACACATTAATATGATGCTGGTGGCACGATCTGATAAGTGGCATTTTTTGCAATTGATTTGTGCTACCTATCTGTTTTAATGGGAGGTAGCACAATCTGAGTGGGTAGCACAAATAGTCTGAACACCGGCACCGAGTCTGCTCAGTGTTCCGCTCCGTGTGTGTGCACTTTCTGCTCAGTCGCTCACGGCCCAAGCGAACGCTCCACTCATGTAACACTCACGCTCAAAGGAAAAGCAAAGTCTGCCAAAATAACCTGCCGAGGTGAAATTTATCTGTAGTAGGCTTGTTTCTGTTTGCAATAGCCCTATACTGTGCTGTAACATGGTGTGTATACCGGTAGTTGTGTTGGGAAACGCTGGTAAAATGTAGCCTTCTACCAGACTCTCGTACATTTCATTTGTACAGAGAGTCTGGCCTCTCTCCATTGACAAGCGTTAACTTCCTTGTAGGCGGGTACTGTGTAGAAGTTTAAAACTATTGGATCTGCCCATTGGATCTGCCCCTTTAGAGTATACAGGTAATTTTAAACACAGACGCTACAAGCCTTTTTGGAAATGTATTTTTAAGAAGGTATTTCAGAACCTCAAGAAACAATGCTGAGCTCTGGGAAAAAAAACCCACTAATAAAGTGGTTCTCAAACTTTTTGACTCCAAGGCAAGTAATAGATCTGTGTGCACATTTATGGAAATTAGGAGTGTACATAGATTAAAATTTAAAATATATTTTTTAGTTGTTAGTTGTTTTAGCTTATTTGAAATCTTGTTTTGCCTTATTGCCTTATATATTTTAAAACATTTTAAATCATCATCTTGAGTCCTTGAGTCCCTGCACTAATATCTAAATGTCTCTGTCTCGCCACGTAGAAAGTTTACCTGCTGCGTTGTGCATCCCTGGTCCCCAGCCACTGTTGCCAGGCTGTGAGCAGCCCTGGCCGGCCTGTCTTTACAGAGCCTTTTACGAGGTCCTCGGGGTCCTACCGCAGTGCTCTGAGACCGGGTCGCCCTCTTCGAACCGGAGCAACTCCGGCGGTCACCTCCCCGGCCTTGAGCCAGCGCGTACATCTCTAGCGCGGAGGATCTCTACGGAAGAGAGCCAAACTCTCATTAGCGCAGCACTAGGCTAAAAGTGATCTCGACAGCGTATGCAGCACACTACAACCATAGCAACTGTGTCAACAGATGACAGGGAAGTAAGGAACAACAACCTTGAGTGTCACAATGCACAGTAGCTAGTTTGGAGCAAAGGAAAGAACAATAACAAGCCCACATCTATGGCGAGAAAAGCACAAAATAATTCTCCTGATAATATATGACTTAGTTACAGCACCAATTATCGTATGTAAATCCCACATCTGGGGCACGAAAAGGCTTCTTTGAATAAGCAGCATTAACACATCAGAGATTAGACTTTCTCTCCTCCACGGCCCTCTTCTTCTCTTGTCATAATTTCACTAATGCGCAAAGTTCTAGAAAAGCCCAAGCGACTGCATCCTCCGCTAACACGACAAATGTCAGAGTCGGAGGCAGCAGCCCGTGCTCGCGACGCCGACGAAGCCCCTCCTCCAGCTGTCTCTTAGCCCTCTCTTGGTTTTTTCTTCCTCGTCTTTCTAGAATAATTACCTCAGGATTAAAAACACTCACCTGCTAGAAGCCGAGGAGGAGAGGGTGGAATGAATCAAGCAGTGGAGAGTGTCTTGCAAGCATGTGTGGGTGCAGAGAGAAGGTAGGAGGTCTCAGAGACTTTAGAGGTAATCGTGTGGGCTCTACAGCGAGATGAAGGAAAAATGCAACAGCCGGCTCCTTCAATTCCCCTAGCTTCTCATTAATGCCAGGTTAAGTAAATATGTGGTTGCACCCAAGCGCTTTTTCCCTCCCTTTAATCATGTCACAGTTATGGGCTGAAGATGATACATAAAAAAATAAATATTACACTAATTTGCCTCTGGAGTGCCAAATCTTACAGGGAAACTGATTTTGATTGGTGTTTGTCCTAGGAAAAATGCATCAAAATACTGACATCAAGAGATCTAATAATAACTTCTATAGCCTGATTTGGTTCTCATCCAATACAGCTCGAGGAGCGGTTGCCGAGCAGAGTGAGTCTGGATGTGTGTGCGCTATTGTGTGGTCTTAATTGTTTTTGAGCTCACACCACAGTTGTCCTCACTTATGTCTCACCATCTGCTTGCAGAGGTGCTATCTGCAGCTGCCAAGATGAAAACATTACAGCTGCAGAAATAGAGATGATACTGCCTGGAATGATTCAATTTCCTCTTTCTAAAATAATATTCAGAGAGGTTGAGCCCATTGCGATGTCGGGTTCACTGTTCACATGCTGTCACCCACACCAAATACACTTAAAGCAGAAGTACAGCAAAACATGTTTGAGTTCAAATAGAGAACTACTGTATGTATAGACTATATATACAAACAAACAAACAAACAAACTACATACAGTATAGTAATTCAATATAAAATAATCAGTTTCACTTTATTTTGATGGTCCCTTTAACACATTCTGTTGACAATAAGTAAAGTTGCACCTACATGTCTAATAACTCTCATTAGAGTGATAGTAGAGAATTAGTAGACTGGTTGGGTTAGAGTTAGAATAAGTTGACATGTAGTTGCAAAGTTACTTATAGTCAGTAGAATGTCTGTTGGAGGATACATCAAAATGTATATTCATAAAATGTATAAAAATGCCCAAAGATTTTATTCATATATATGATTTTTCCAGGTCTATAAATCATACTTTAAAAATAGGCTACCTAGGTTTTCCAAGACAGTGGTTCTTTAAAGGAACAGTAATGAAGAAATATCTATTGTGTTGAGTTTTAATTTAATAGCTTACTTTCTTCATTTAAATTATTTTAAGTCATCTTGAGGCCGCCTTAGAAGTTGGCCCCTGAGCTTAGAACCCCTGTCATAGAGAGACTACATGGAATATGTATAAAGGACAATTGAAAAGAGCTGTATACATTGAAATAATATATAATAATAATATACTATTAATAATAGTAAAAAGAAAAAGGTGGCCCCTCAGTGACATCACCTAAAATATATACTTTTCATTCATTCATTCATTTATTCATATAAATTTTAACCTAACATCCGGACACAAAATAAATAAATCAACCACCAAAAGTCATTGTACTGTAAGGACCCCACACTGCAGCCCTCTTCAATGCCTCAGCACATTTGCAGTGCTGCTCAATGGTCTTTCATCTGCTAGGACTTGTGGTGTGGACCAGTAAACAGCACGGTTGACATGCAACCTTTGCAAGCACTAAAGAACGCCAGGCCTGAGGATTGTGGTCAGTGTTGAGCACACGAGAGCAAAGGTATTGCTTTTGCAAAGTACAAATGAACACATTAATGAAACTCACCCTGTCATCATCGATGCGAGCAACGATAGGCTGCAGTTCAACCATTGGCTGGTTGCTGGTTTCTGTGGTCGTCTGCACTCGAGCCTGGTTGTGGACCTGTGGGAGCTCTCTGTCTGGTGATGCCTCTTGCCTTGTGTCTGCTTCAGGTGCAGACGTATGCCCTCTTCCGTTAGGAGACAGGTCTGGTGCACAGTTTCTCCCATCCATGACAGTCTGGTTGGAATTAGCAGGGAGCGGCTCGGGCAGCGGGTGGTTGTTGGATCCGACAGGCTGCAGAGGCAAAGCAGAGCTGGATTCATGCTGGACGAGGTCAGATCCAGGGTGAGAGGTGGACTGCTGCATAGGCTGAGCACCAGTTGGATGCATGGGGACAGATGCATCAGACTCCCAACAGCTGTGAAGGGACGGTGGGGAGCTCCGCCTGGTGGCTTGAGGACACGGGGCAGGGAATTTATCCAAAGGGACGGATTGAGTAGGTCTGCAGTGAAGGCAGCAGAGCTGGGGCTGGCAGAAGGTCTGGTAGGCACAGCCAGGTTCCCGCACCGCATGGCACAGAGGAGGCATTGCTATGCATGGGACAGGCTGGGGTCGCAGGATACTGGGATGACCCACAACCTCTGAGTATGACCGACTTCCACCTTCAACAACCAGCTGACCTAAAGCAAGGAGGAATCATTACAATGATTGTGCGACAAAAGATACAGTATTCCTCAGACACTTCATCTTTCTTCTCCACCAGTGTTAATCTTGTATTACTGACAAAAGCTTTAATATAAAATGATTATCAATGATAACAAAGACTGAATGAAAAATGCACATTATGATGCTAATTATTTTAAATTACGTGTTTTATCATTATTTATAATTATAATGACTTTAATTAAAACATACTATTGATGAATACAGGATGATACATGTTTAAATCTATATACTGTATAAACTGTTTGAACATCTGGTTGAACTTTGCACTCTCATCAACGAAAATGTTATTTTTGATGAGTGAAATTAAATGTAACTTTAGTAAAATTGACAAACGAACATGACAAAATATTCGCTAAACTTAAAGGATATTTTCATTCAAACAAAACATGTAATATTTTTTAAAAATACTTAAAAAAAGTTTTTTTTTTTTTTTCAAAAGCTATTTTTGAAGAAATGTAAAGATTAAAATGCATGATCATTTAAAATGGTCCATTTGACATTGTTAGAATGTTCTCAATCCCAAATGAATGAAAGTGATGATGTCATCAATCATGGTATTTGCATACTGCATTGTGATAGGCCTTTTCAGTTTACCTAAAGTGGACACCTGCTTGGTCCAGAAGCTGGCATCCCAGTTAAACTTGATTTTCAATGGGGTCCAAGCCTCTGAGAGCATCAGTGGCTCCAGTAATTGCTGCATCTGAAGAGCAATCTGACAAATGAATTATAGATCAAACCTCATGATTACAGAGACACTGGGTTATAAATATTGCATGCAATTCTGGCAATGAAACTGAAACTCTTTCTGCACTGTCTCTATTTTTAAGTCGGTGAGAGCATGATTAAGGCTAACTTCAAGAGATCTAAATGCAGCAGCAAAAAAGAGGTGAGGCTGCTTTAAACTAATAGCGCTGGCATCTTTTTGAGACCTGCCAGAAACATAGCAGGCAGCTGCCAGGAATCTTAACATCTAAAGCCCACTTGGACGTCGAGAAAATCCTACCAGCTCTTTGCTGAATAGCAGCGGATTGCGTCTGTGGTGGGCCGTAGCCCAGGTAATGAAGTTCTGCACATGCTCCAGCTGGCTGCACAGTTCTATGGCCCCCTGCAGCTGGTCCTCCAGACGATGCTTGAAATCACTGGAGATACTCTGCACCGGAAGACAACGACAAAAACATGGATCCCCTCATCACTTTCCCCAAGATCCCCATCTGTTTGGATATGTCACTACTTGGCGGAATCTGCCTATTTTGCATGATTCGCTCTGAAGACGTTCTGTTCCGCACGCTCCATCACCAGTACATCCACAGTCAGCTGGATGTTTGGAGATGAATACGTTTGGAAAGACGGAGAGGGAAACGAGGGGAAAAAAGTAATTACCTCCAGTTGTTCTATTAATAGGTTGGCCCGTTTGTTAAGCTCGTTCATCATAATCATCTTTGCCATTTTTATCTGGTTCTCTGCCTTCCTCTGCGTGATCTTTATACCGTGGAGCCTGGACAAACGGAAAGAAAAATGAACAGGGAGATGGCTAAGGGAGGATAAACAAACCGATATGGCCAGTACATCTGGATGCTTAAACATCTGCTGAAATCATTCAAAGGAAGTAATGGATCTTGTTAATGTCATTATGCTTCATGTAATCTATGCTTGTCTGTTCACGTTTTAGATGAGTAATGGAGACGCTTTGCTTAACTAGCATTAACGCTAACATTAGCAGCATCGAGGAGGTGGAATAGATGAGGTATCGTCCCACCTGCCCTGGATCTGTTTGGCGGTGCTCTCCACGGTTGATCTTTTCTCCTCCACTCGGGCCATGAGGTTCTGCAGGAGCCAGCGCTGGTCTTGCAGAGCTTTCCCAACATGCACCAGCCTAAAGACAAGAAACCCAACAGCAAGTAAAACACCTTTGACTTTTAAAGTTTACACGCAACATGCTCGATAGCATATAGTTGTTGATACGTGAGAAAGAGGCCATCTGTTCTGTCTGCATCTTTATGTGTTAGGAAAGGCGTATGAGAGAGAGAGAGAGAGAGAGAGAGAGAGAGAGAGAGAGAGAGAGAGAGTGTCTGTAAGTGCTTGCATGTGTACAAGTGCATCGTGAACGTAGGCATGCATGTCAGTGGGTATTTGTCCTCTACGCATACCGGTGGTCTTTGTGGGCGGACAGGTGACAGATGCTGCAGGCCATGAGGTCACACGTTTCACACAGGAGTTCCAGAGGCTCCTGTTTATGGAGAGGACACATGACAACAGCATGCCCGCAGCAACCGGCTCCTGAGACACGCAACACAACAGAGAAGAGGGAATGAGAGCTAATTAGATGATGCCCATTAAGACCACATTATCTGTGATCAAGAATCACAAATCAAAAAGAAATATTTACAAACGTACGAAAACAAATGTGTTAATATAAGCATGTGGAATCTCTTAGAGGTTTAATGAGGTTTTAAGTATGTTCAAATCATTTTGACCAATGCAGAGCGAAAGACCTTGTTGGCCTCTGTGAGTCACTCTCTATGCTAGCTTCATTTATTTTTAGTGCAAAAACAAAGCACATCAAAACGCTTATAAATATTTCTGGACGTATAAATGCATCTTTTTTTTCCAGCAAAAGAAAAAACGGACAAAAATGGAACACAGCAGAGCTTTGATCAATCAGTTAATGTCTCATTAAAAGCCCTGCCAATATGAGGAATGTAACTCTACGTGTGCTTTTGAAGAGCCAAATAAAGTAACAGATCCTGCTATCACGTGTACCTTCAGAATGGCCCACATTTCTGACACAAACCCAGCACTGGACATTTAAAAACCATCCGATCAGAATGCTACATGGCATGATCATATAAACTACATACTGTACAGACAGGTTTTAATATTTTTTTTTTTATTCTATTTTTGTAATCATTTTAACAATTTAGTTGCATTCGAAGAACCAAATAAAGAAGAGATACTGTTTTCACATGTGCCTTTAGAATGGCCCACATTTCTGAAATACATCCAGCACTGGACATTGGACACTGGACAAACTACCCAGCTAACAAAAGATGTTCTAAGAACATTTTGCTGACATTTCCATTCAGTTATAGAACGTTATTTCTGAATGTTCTGAATGCAAAACATCCAGTTTTAAAATGTATATAAAAAAAAAATCTTGGTTATACGAACATTAAGGGAACATTCCATTTTACCATTTGCAAACATAATGGGAATGTTACTTTTGAATGTTCTTAAAACATTCTGAAACAAGTAGCACTTTTTTTTTTTTTCTAAGCGAATATCTTAACCTTTCAGGTAAAACGTTCTATGAACGATGTATAAATAATGTTTTTGTGTTAACTTTGCGAGAATTCTTTTTTACATTGCTGGAAGAATGTTTGATCATAACACACACAGGGCTTAGGCCATTTTATTTTATTTTAAGTAATTATATATTTTTTGTTTTTCCAATAAAACAAAATTATTATTTTTTTTGTTTTACTTAAATTACTATACATTTATCTTCTTATGTAAAAAAATACAGTACCGGTCAAAAGTTTAGAAACATTAGTAATTTTAAAGTTTTTGGAAAAAGTTCAATGCTCATCAAGAAGATTCTTATGCTCATCATGGCTGCATTTATTTATTTGATCAAAAATACAGAAAAAATGTGATATTGTGAAATATTATTAAAATAATTAAAATAATATATAATTAAAACTAATAAAAATAATCTTAAAATTAAAATAATCTTAAAATAATATACAATTAAATTAAAATATTATTAAAACTATTTAAAATAATGGTTTTCTATGTTAATATACTTTAAAATATAATTTATTTCTGAATATAAAATATCAAAAGCTGAATTTGTATCATCCATTACTCCAGTCTTCAGTGTAACATGATCCTTCAGAAATCATTCTAATATGCTGATTTGATACTCAGTTATTATCAATGTTGGAAACAGTTGTGCTGCTTAATATTTTTGGGGGAACCTGTGATACTTTTTTCAGGATTTATTGGTGAATAAAAAGTTTTTTAAAAAGCACTTTTCTAACAATATAAATATTTGCTATAACTTTTTTAAAAATCAATTTAACATCCTGTCTGAATAAAAATATTACCTTCTTTCAAAAAAGAAAGAAAAAAATTACTCACCCCGAACTTTTGGATGGTAGTGAATATTGTTACAAAAGATTTCTATTTTAAATATATGCTGTTCTTTTTTAACTTTTTATTGATCAAAGAATCATGAAAAAGTATCATATGTTATTCAATTTTAAATGAATTAAAATGAATCATTTGTTACTATAAATTAAGCAGTATAACTGTTTCCAACTTAATAAATCAGCATATTAGAATGATTTCTGAAGGATCATGTGACACTGCAGACTAGAGTAATGAGTGATGAAAATTCAGCTTTGCATCATAGAAATAAATTATATTTTAAAGTATAATTATAATATTTCACAGTATTAAGTTTTTTTTCTGTATTTTTGATCAAATAAATGCAGGCTTGATGAGCATAAGAGACTTAATAATGTTTCCAATAATGTTTTTATTGTTAAAATATAAACTAGACGCACCTGCTTTTTTCAGCTCTGCACATAAAACCACAAAACCAACTCCAGAAATGAGTTTGTTTGAATACACACATCTACTTGAACCTGGGCTGAAGCAAACAGCATAAACAAAATAAATCAAACATTCTCATTTCCGTTCCATTATACCAGAAAATCCTACTCTTAATAAAACATTATCACTTTAACAGTCCCTTTGCATATATAATTCTGCAACCAGAGAGAGTTAGTCAGAGCAGAATGCAGAACTCCATTAGAAATGAAGGACCTCGGTGACAGCACCTGTCACACTGGATCTACAGTCTGTCCATCAGAAGCGCCGGCTGGCTGATGCTGAGACAGAATAGGGTAGACAGAGACACGCTGACACATTGCACAGGGAGAGAGGGTGTTAAAGTATGAGACCACAGGCTCCAAAACTGAAGAGCTCCCACTGCCTCAGTGCATACTGGTGACCGACCACATCCTGCTTCACAGCCGCACTTCTGTTTCTCTCACACTCTATCTCTCTCTCATCTTTCTTTTCTGTCATTCTTTTTGGCACTTTATCACTCCTTCTCTTGTTTTTATTGTGAGGACTTGTGGTGTCGTTATCATATGTTAAGTGGATCTCAGAGCATCTCACGCAAAAAGCACAGGGGCATCGATGAAAGGAAGCTAGTGTAGGACAAGCTGGCCGAAATTTGTGCTGCGTTTTCTGAGAGAGAATCAGTTTTAGAAACTAGGTCACATAAAAAATACACCACTACAATACATCACAGGATAATTATTCACACTTATTATAAAATGCATTATTCATTGTGTTAAAGAAGAGGGGTTAGAAAAATATGCTGCAGAGCTGATAATGTCCGGTGGCTAAGAGCAGAAATGTGCAAGCAAACAGCCAACCGAAGCTAAAAGAGGAAAGTAATTACAAATTGGCAAAAGAGAGACGTCTTGCCTATTTCAGAAGGTGATGGAGGGTCTGGCGGCTGGTGCTGCAGATCAGAGGGTTGAGTGGAGACTCTCTCGTGCTGGTGCAGGTCTGTGCACTGGAAGCACAGCCACTTGTTGCAGAAGGTGCACAAGCTCTGTGCCATCCGGGGCTCTGAACACTCGGAACAGCACTGAAGCACAAGCAGATACATTTAGAATCATTCTTTTGTATTCCGATAGAATGAGATTCGCTGACACATCTGTCAGCCTCAAGTGAGTGGCAGTCTTGATCTAGCAAGTAGTAGCATCTGTAAATATCTCAAGTAGCACGTTAAAATATCAAAAGAAGTGTTTTTTTGTGGTTGTTCATACAGTTAGTCAATATTGTTTCAACCCCATTGACTCTTCTTTTGTGCTCTACAGAAGAAAGAAAGTCATTTAGGTTTGATTTTTTGGATGAATTATCACTTTAAACTATTGGATATGTCTACTGGGACTTAATATTTATAAACCAAGCATTGTTGTCATAAAAAACAACAAAGCATTCATTCTGTACCCCACTTTAATGAGAGCAAAGCTGCCCGTTCAAAGGATGCCAAAAACATTCACATTTACATTCCGCAGTATTCCCAAAAAGCAAACCCAGCGAAACAATCACACATTATGCGACATCAGTGTGTCACAAGAAGCTGCAGTTTGCTAATTACCTCAGTGTCAAACCAAAGGCAATTCAAATGTTGCGTTATCAAACTCTCCAAATCTCCCTGAAAATGCAACGCATGACCGTCTTACCTTCTCCATGGTGGTGGCGGGATCCAGATTCCTCGGTGAGAGCGTGAGAAAGATTGCGATATCCAGCCGAGCAGCTCTCGCAGCAGTGAGGCAAGGACACGGCAAGCCTCTGACACAGCTAGAGCTCCACACCACAGTGTGACAGCTCTACCTGCGGCAGGAAGTAGTGCACACTGCACACTTTAACCCCAGTGGAGTAGACTCCTGAGCGCTCCTCCTCGTGTGCCCTCAGCCGTGGCCGGCGCGTAGCTCTCCTCATTGGCTTCCTGCAGCAGCTCGAATCCCGAATCCTTCCCTCTGACAGCCACCATGATCTTTCTTCTTAAATAAGCCTGTTCATAATAATTGGGAATTAGGGAGGGCTGATAATTATTTTTTTTTCTGGGACAAAATATCCCCGGCAGCCCTTGTTGCCAAAAATGGAAGGGGAGAGGTGCCAGATGACCTACAATATTTAAGAAAATTGCACGCGAAGGGTGTGAGATGGATCGGGGATGAGGGAACACACGCTGGTGCCCTCCTTCCTCACTTCCTTAGATCAGCACTAGTAAGGGACAGGTCCCTCCGGACAGGACCCGCTCCCACGTAACACGCTGAAACCGGGTCAGCCTTCTCCAGGAGAAGATGGGAATTGAGATGTGCTCGCACAATGCCCTGCAAAGCGTGAAATCAATTATGATCGTATCACACTTCATCTTCTCGCAAGAATTTTGAGGCATGACTTCTTCAGAATCTTTCACAGGTAGGAGATGTTCAACAACCAATGCATAAAGTGGAAAAAGGCAGACGGGCGGGCGGGCAAAAGGGGATTGGCGTAAACTAATGAAACCGCACGTAACCCAAACTGACATCGGTGTCGTGCAGATCCCCACTAAGAAACCACCGTGAGTCTGCCTGACAACAACCCCTGCAGCCTGACCTACAAATCTGACAACTCTCTCTTCCTCTAGAGCTGCTCATGGGAGCTTAAAACCATCCGATTCCCCATTGTGTACCCACAGACCCACTTTAAAACACAATTAGTCTACCCAGCCAGTCTTTCTCTTGTTCTTCGGGCAGACAGGCGTGCCTGCGTCTCCCGTCTTGCCTTCCGTGCCACTCCATTTGGCTTTTAAAACAAAAAGCTTACGCTTCCTCTCTCTCTCTCACTCTCTCTCTCTCTCTTTCTTACTGCCAGAGATAGCTCCTTTTCTCCAGTAAGTGAATTCAGCATGAGTATCCTTCTGCCTGAGCAAGCACAGCCATCTCTAGAGAAAGTACATTAATAGAAACTTGAGAGGAGGTTCCTCCCCTGGAAGAACACCTTAGTAACATCCATTAACATCATTGGTTATGAGATCATGGCAGATTTGCCCATAGCAGATGGTAATGTCTCACTACAGATCATTCAATTCATTATGGCTTCACTCATTACAAGTGAATACTTATATTTGCCAATTATCGGTTTGCAGATTGAAGTCT
The DNA here is from genome assembly GCF_949152265.1 of Phoxinus phoxinus. Lineage (NCBI taxonomy): Eukaryota > Metazoa > Chordata > Actinopteri > Cypriniformes > Leuciscidae > Phoxinus > Phoxinus phoxinus. Next base: position 37,216,580 of record NC_136877.1, on the reverse strand, counting down.
TAACACACGCATTGGTTATTTGAAAGAATGTAGTATATAATCCTTTATATAAGTGATACAAACTTAATCTGATGTTTAAATTACCATTGGGCCTCTGAGATGATTATTTCCTTTTCATGTGTAAATATGCAAAGACATTTGTCTAGTCAGTGAGACAAGACATTTAATTGTAGCGTATTGAAATGATGTGATGTTCCATTAAACAAGCTACAAATAGCCAAATGACTGTCAAATTCACATGATCTAGTGTGAAAATAGAGAGGGGGGGGGGGGCTGCTCTTTAAGCACACACTTGAAAGGTTCCTTCATAGGGAAACCTACTGTACAGTAAATTATTTTTCAAGTTCGCACATATCTATTTTTAGGCGCAAATGTGAGTGAAATACTCGCACTGTAGAGCCCTGAGTATGGAATGTTTTCATGCACTGGATAGGTGCAGATAGTTCCAAATGTAATATAAAAGTGAATCTTATTAGGGAAAAGGACTTTGTCAGTATCATTGTAAACATAACAGAAGAACATTTACATAAAAATAATAAATTCGTCTGAGATTCAATGTTATGACATTATATGAATGCAGATATCTTCAGTGATAAGCAGAGATAAGTAGGCTAACGTTACAGCCACAAAATGACCATGATAAGCAGCAACCACAAGCTATAAACTCTGCACATTACCAGTGAGCAAAAAAAAAAGTTAGGCTATATATATTTATATAATTTATAAATTAAGGTGTGAATTATGGGCTAGTGTTTTTTTGTTTTTTTTTACAGTAATCCAGAACAAAGGAAGTAAAAAAACGTACATTTTCATACAGCTAATTTATATTTTTTCCTATAAGAAGGGATAAATTATAATAATAAATAATCATAAAAATGGCAAAAAGTTGCAAGTCAGAACCAAAATTAGACGCCAATAGATGCTAAAGAACAAAGTTCGTTCGACCAAAGGAGGGATCCAACCATAACAACACTGCGATGCGCCTGCGCACGCGCTTAATTTCCATCACGATCCTTTACGAGTTGTATACTTCGGCAATGCACGACAGTGTGGATTACTTTATAGAATTACTTTATAGAATTACATAAATATAACACACACACACCTTTATTTAGAGTTAAATATTGTTGTAAATAACTGTTTAGCTAATGCTCCCAATTAGCCTGTAATTTGCATAGCAAGACACAGACAGAGCACGCCCCCCCAAAGATGACCTTTGCAGTTAGGAAACATTAAATCATTTAGCAGAGGTTTACACATAGACAGTATATAGCTGCTAAGGGTATACATTTCATAGTAATAAAAAAAAACAAAAACAAAAAACATACTTGCACATAAAGTCGTAATTCGCACACTGAATAAGACTTCAGCAATGTGTAAATACTGTATACCGATATGTGCAATTTTAGTAAAAATGAGTCAATATGGAGGCAAATAGCGCTACCTCTTGAGTGAAACAAATTCTTGTTAAGGGATTTTACAGACAGATAATAGGAATAATTCAATTTAAAGCCCTTTAAAATATTTTTTATTTCGCGCCATTTACGTTACTTGGCGCGAAAAATACACACAAAAAGAATAATAATAAAGACAGTTTACTCCCCAGAAACACTTAAAAAAAAAAATGAATGGTGTTAAAACGAACACGATACAAAGCGCATGCACGTGTTAAGTTGTAGCCTAATATGTCAAAATGCGCACTAGACCTCTGCGTTTTTGGGAGAATCTTCTCGCACACCTCACAGATGGGATGGGACTCCACAAAATCCTGCACAAACTGCTCATATACGTGCAACATTTGTGATTAACGCAATATAGAGCGTCACTGATATAATCACACTGACGATAGAAAATGAAATAGTGATGAACGCATGCACACATAATGAGTTTGAACCGCACCTTGCTTCTCTTGAAGAGGCACAAATCCAAAAAGCATCCTCCTCCTCCTCCTCTTCGGCGGCTGGAAGATTATAGCGATTTCAGAAATGCTTCAGTGTCTAGCTTCATATAATCATATCCTTAAAAGTCTTTCCACCCCTGGACACAATATTTTTAAAACGTTGTGATTTTATTTCCTCTACCGCTTAAGCACTGCAACTGTCAAAGGCACAACCGTGCATGCATCTATAGAGGTGCACAACTTTCAGTGTGTAGACTCCAGTAGATCTGCCATCTGTGGAAAATATCTAGCACACGCGATCAAAGTTGTAATGGAAGCGACCGCATGATCAATCCTGTCCTTCACCTCCCGTCTTTTTTCGTGATACGCACCCTGCGTTGCGCACTAAAGTTCTTTACCTTTAAATGTCGTCTGCATCCGATCCAGCAGATGTCGCCTTTGCCTCAGGTTTCAGGTGAGGAAATAGATTAAAAACATTTTTACCACACTATATTAGTGATTTGAGCTGTCAGCAAGACAATAAGCGTTCAGTCTTGTGCTGGCAGATTAAATCATATTATTATTCGTATCACACGTAGCGGCTGTTAGGGTTAGGTTAGGTAACGATGTTTATTTAACATGTTTTATCAGGATTATTTTAATTGGAATAAAATGGCATTTTTATGTAAATATACATATATTTTTTGGATTGGGTTAAAAAATAAAATTAACCCAAAAAGTGCCAATTCGTGGTAATGTTACAGCTCACACACGACACAAATAATATTTTGGTTAGTTTCTTGGATATACAGTATCTCAACTGTAATTCATATTTTGTGTGTGTAACTATAATTTGGCACCTAGTTCAACAGCTTTTATAATTCCTACAATTTCTTTCACAGATTTGAACTTTGTCGACAAAAATAAATCTCTCCTGGTAGCCATTTATTTGACTGACAGCTTTCCTGGACTGTTTTTTTCTTTCTTGGTAGTGCTACAAAACACCTTTGTTGTGAAGAAAGATGTCAATTCTGCACTTGCTCTCAGATGCTTTCATGACATTTTTGAGACTGTTCTTGCCACTGTTACTTTTTTTGAGATACCTGCCAAGGGAGAGTGGATTGAGAAAATTTACCAGACATAAATATATTTAACCAACCATATATCTGTCAAAAATATTGCATATTGATATATTTTTATTTAGATATACATCATCTAAGATAATCATTTTGAATAATTTTGTTGGATATTTGTGTGAACTTTGTGCTCTTAAGATTTGTATTTATATAAAGTTCATTTTCATAATTTTCTGGAAGTAAGATTTTAAATGTCATTTAGATTTCTCTGTTCATTTTAGTGCATAAAATGTTGTGCATAAAATAACATTAATGGCATATGCAAAAAACAAAGCCTGTCTAAATGCCTGTCTTTCTCTGAGATTAACCACTTTAGTTCATAATTAATCCAACAAATATCAACTAGCAGATTTTTCTTCCACAGACACCGACTATGGACTGAAGTACACAGAGGACCAATACAGGACACATTTAATGATTTGTGTATGTTTCTTTAATATAGAAAAAAAAAATGTGTCAAGTTTCAAAACATTCCCAGTGTATTATTCATTGCTGCTATTTTAAACACCAAAAAAAGCCAGACTAAAAGGATGGGAATAACTCCACTGATAGATAGGGCCTGCTTCTCTGATCCTAAACATTTTGGAACAAAGCTGTTCATTAATGCAGATTAAGAAATTAACAGAAAAAGCTTTATTGATTTTTTCATTAAACACTGTAAATAAGGTAATTATACTCTTCATGTGTTAATAAATGTACAAAATACAGTTCATGGAGAAATTCTAGCGTTAAATACTACACAACCACTGTACATCCACCTGTCAAGTTTCCATTCACACATCTCATCCAGCTTAGCACAGCTATCTCTAAGGGTGGAGGTTATACTGCAATATAACCATTCATACTCTCAGTACCATCCTATTATTTCTCTAGTGTCATATACAAGTACCAGGAAAGGTAACGACAGAGCTACTTGTGAGATTAACAGCACAGCTTCCATAAATATGTACAAAAACATGAACGTCAGGGTCAACACAACAGACATGGACATACGTGACTTAGCCATGTTAGGTCTTCAGATGTAGCATTTGTAGAAAATGTCCACAGTTTTTGGTTTCACGATAAAGTGTTCTTTAGTTCTTTTTATGAAGGAACTTCATTTTATTTCCTGAAAAAAAAGATGAAACTTTGGTGTATCAGATCATTTCTGATTTGCCTTTTCATAAAAGAAGGTTGATACTTAGGCCGTCTGTCCACCAAACTGCCAGCTGAAAATGCCAGGCACACATTTTTTGTTGTTGTTACTAATATCTGATTACAAATATAGTCATCTGGTCGAGACATGTATATTCTAAGAACAGCAGAATATGGTCAGCAGAATATGTTCAGTTATTTGTCCCAACCCTTCTCCACTGTGATTGGATGGCTGGGTAAAATAAGTGACAGTGCATTTGATTCAAAGTTGACAATTTTTTAACTCTACGCAACCAGAAAAAAAGCCAAACATGCAGCACTCACTGTAAAATAGACACTCAGCGGCTTGTCACGCTGCTGCCATTTTAAAATATGAAAACAATTGAATATGCTTTGGTGGACACACAGCCTTTCATATGTACCGTATGTGAAACATAAATGCTGTGCTGTACTCACCTAAACCCTTCAGAAATTTGTTGACTCCACTCTGTTCTGTGTCTGGTAACTCCTCCAGATACTGTTCCACTCTCTGCTCAAATAGACCTGATAAATAAATAAATATACCCATTATTTTTATATTTATTTTTAGCTTCTGTCAAAAGCATTGTATTTGTTAACCAGAAGGTGGCAGTAAAGATCTGACTTATATATTAATACCCCTCCACTCTATCTCAAAAAGACCCACACAAGTAGTGTATAATTACGCTGGGTGTGGGTTTCAAATTACACTTATAATGGCCTGAAGCTAATAGGCAATCATGTTTTATGAGAAGCCATTTTCTTTAATTGACCAAGCACGATTTACCTTTAGCCCTGTACTTCCTCATCTCCTTATCCTGGATGAATCCAGCAAACATCTGAGACTCCATGAAGACACCCAGGAATCTGCGGATGCTCTTAGAAGCCACCGACTTGCGGAAGGCTTCGCGCTGGAAGATGCGCTCCCCTCTTTCGCCCTGGGTGAGAAACAGGGAATAGTGGCCAATGGTCTCCAGGAAAAAGCGGATGAAGGCCTCTGACACCACACTGTTCAAAGAGGCGGTGCACTCTGTGAAATGAGGGGATATCAAAAAAAGATTCCTTATTCAACATCCTAGAGCAACTGGCCATTTATATTTGATCAAGGATTAACAAAAAATATTAATCTAAGATGAGATATATGGTTCATGATGGATAAAAAACAACGTTTGAATAGGAAATGAAACACAGTGAAGCCATATGTTCTGCTTTAGAGTCAGAGCATGTATGCAAATAGCCAGTGAGTCCATTGAAAACAGATGGCCAACGCCACAACGTCAGGCTTTTCACCTTCATCTGATTCGCTGTCAGAGTCTTGATTGATGATGTCGTTTCTCTGTTCGAGAGATTGCTCCAGAGCAGCTTGCAGTTTGCGTGGTAATAGAGAGGCCTCGTCATCCATCTGTATACAGGAAGAGTACGAAGATTAACGTTGTAACAACGTTCAGTGATTCATATCATGACACAGCCCGCTTGTTTAGATTACGCTTGTTCTCAGATCTTAATGGGAACACGCAATTAGCACTACAGTCATGGGAGAGTTTGTGTTCAACTTTTTGGAGAGAGATTGTTTATGGACGAACCTGTCTGATGAAGCGGTCCGTCCCAAGATCGACCATTAAAGCCTGAAACATAAAGAGAAACCGATCTCAATTAGGTTAGGTGCGCCACGATTAATTTCAGTAATGTTTAAACGGAAATGATGTAACTGACTAGTCTAACAAACCTCCGGAACACAGTCAAAAAACAGCTGTCTGTATAAGCAATCCATTTAAAATGATGGATCGCTACGAGTCAAATCCCATACTGAATGCCACTAGGTCATATTCAGTACATGTGACGTGCTTGCCTATTATGATTATTGTACATTAGACATATTTATTAAAATCAACTGACTCAATAGGCAGTGCAAGACAAATAAGTTCAAACTCAATAACGTATTACAGTATAAACAGAATTACTCAAATAAACGTTAGGCCTTTATTTTAAGGTCATGTAGTTACATTGTACTTACTCAAATAAGTACTAAGTAATATTAATTAACTACATATACTTAAATAGTTATGGTTAGGTTTAGGGTTAGTTACTTGTGATTATGCATAATTTACGTGTAAGTACATGTAGAAACGTGTAACTACGTCACCTTAAAATAAAGTGTTACCAAAGTTAGATTGCGCATCCAGGTTTGAATGTGATTCTTATATCTTATATTCTTATGTGATTCTTATATTCTTATGGCTGAAACATTGAGTAGCATCATTCTGTTTAATTACACTGAATTCAGTTGTTTTGGGAGTCACGACATTTCCAGAAGTTGATCCACAACAGATGGAGCCTGACACCCATTTAAAAACGTAGTGTTAAAAATGACAAGCACCACAAATTGGTGTGCTTCCAGATGTTTTCCCTGCAAACAGTCACCCTTTATGGCCATTACAAGTGCACTTATGTCCAAAAAAAGACGACTACTGCCAAACGCACTAAATGCCAAAGACTCAGTAGCTGGCACTGTCCTATGGGCAGCTGGGAACAACAACACTCTCCCGGTTGGGAAAGTTTAGAGCGGAGAAGGCAACAGCCTGGCCAGGAATGCTGAGCTAGGCTTATGAAGCTGACGCCACATTAAAGGCTCATACACAAAAATTGGCCCGTGTTTTGGGCATGTTATTGTACTTTCTCACTCATTCCAGCATCTTTCTAAACCTGGGAAAATGACTTTAGCCCCATATTTACTTCAAGAAAACATAAGGGTTCGATGTTCAGACAGCTTGTTAGAGTAAGAGCATAATTGAACTGTTAAGGAAAGCTGCCAATGTGACCATATTCCGAGGAATTCAAAGTCACAATCAGGGAAACATCTCTATAATATGACTGAATCTTGAAAGAATGAATTATTCTAGAATCAGTGGGGTGATTTTGTTATGGAGTGCATCTGTATAGAAAGTCATTTTTTTTAAAAGGCTGAACATTTTTCATTCTATTTTAAGATATTTTTTTCTTGAGAGTTAAATCTTTTTAGGGCTAAACAATTTGGGAACATTTTGAAAAAAAAACTGTGTTTATACATGTTACAAGAACCAACTCAAACCTCTTTCAGTTTAATGACTAAAATAATTATCATGCTTTCATTGATTATTATGAAATAAAATGCACTGGGACTGCGTGATTTGACAATAGCACTAAGCCATGCTGTGATATCAGTTGTATTTTGATATATTGTGCAGCCCTAATATGAATTTATTTATAAGTGCACAAACTGCATGTGTTATCTCCCTGAATCTAACGACCGTTTTTCAGACAAACCTGTTTCATTTAGGCTGGTACACAGCAAAGCACATGTTGTACACACTTGACAAAGTATCCTATTACAACAAACAAGATGCGTGACAACACCATAGCTGTTGCAATGTTTGTGACAAGACATATCAAGTGTTGGATAGTGTCCGCACCTCCTCCACGGGTAGTTCCTTGAGCTTTGGCATTGAGCTGGACAGAATACCCACTAGGAAAGGCGTGGGACAGCAGACAATGTCCACCATGGAGGTGGGCAGCACAGGGATGAAGGTGTGCTGCCAGGAGAATGGGTAGAGCAAAGCCACCACCGCATGAACACAGCTGGAAAGAGTACTGTAGGGAAAGAGAAAAAGCACACAGTCAATCACCAAGCTTTTACAAAATCTCACACACTTTCTAAGCAAATCCTGTACTGGAAAAAGTATATTGAGCTCAGATTTTCCAGGTTTATTTTGGCTTTAGCGAAGGGACGATGAAATCTATTATGAGAGCAACAAAAGAAAATATCCAGTGGCATTCAATAGACTCCTGTAATATTATTCAAATTGTGCCAGTGGCATTCAAGACATCAGTTACATAAAGCTCCATGTAGAACACACAGAAAAAAAAGATACCGGTAATCACTTTACTTTACCTTTGCACTTGCATTAAACACTACATATTCTGCTTCTTCTTTCAAAAACATAAAAAATTCTTAGGACCCCAAACTTCTGAATGGTAGTGTACATGATTTTTGCAAGGCGAAGAAAAACACATGATGTGTTGCTGCTAGCTTTATGCGCTCAAAGGTCGCAGAGTTCCCCAGGTAGCGGAAGGGGAGAGGCTAAGCATTCTAAAGTGTGCAACATTACCATAGAAAATAAGAAGAAACAAGCAGAGGGAAAAATGCAAATTGTCATTACATTACAGCTGTGAAACCGTTACCAATAAATCAATAGAAATGTTCCAACACAAGGGATAAAATGTTCCCACAAGACAATCAGCAAATCAGGTTTTTTTTGTGTGTGTGGCTTGTATTTAAATGGTACTTCATCTACAATACCACATTACCCATTGTAAGTTGGGTAACAGGCTGCATGTAAATCTTCGTATATCTTCAGGGTGATACGGTAAAGATGATATCATGATGGGCTACCACACTGTAACCACACACGCTCGTTCTCATTCAAAACATCCAATAGCAAATCACGCTCCTCAGAGCCTTAAATTACTCTGTGACGTTAAAGCAGCCATGAGATGTTACAGCTAAGGCTAAGCACAAAGTCACAAATACCATAGTGGCCTTCTCACGGTCCCAAGCTTGTTGATAGTGGCTGACCCTCCTTTCTCTCGCTCTCATCTCTTTCTGTCCCATCCACCACACAAGCCCACGTATACAGAGCCCGAGAAAATAAACCAGCAGAAACACACTGACTCCAGCCATGAATTACAGAGGATCAGGACAGAATCCAGTGATCAAATTTGGTATGCTGACAGTAAACTAAACATAATTGCAGCTCCGATCCTGCTCATTTGTGTTTTCAGAAGAGAGACAAATACCAGTTTGCATTTTTAATCAAATCAAAATATTACATATCATGGCCTGTGCTTAAAACACTCTAGGTGGAGTCTGAATGTCTGTGTGTGTGAGCCTGCATTATGGCATGTTCACACTGGGAACAGGGAGAAGCAGATTTAAAAAACCTAGCCACAGGCAAGTCGGGCAGATTCTGATAGCTGATACCTGGAATGTCAGCATGACGGAGGCCTCAGAGGCAAGTACTCATGGGAAAAGATGAAGACAGAACTTTAGACCTGTCCAAACACTGTTCTATGCTGCCCAAATCCTCCAGGAACCAAATAACATGGATGGAGGGTTGAGTTGAAAACTGCTGCTGGCTAGTGACTGACTCTTGCCTGGACTGTCATACACAGCTGGTATGCACACAAAAACAGTCTACAAACACACTAACCAAATGAACTAACCTTTCCACAAAGCACTTACTTTACACTTATCCCTTATACTGAACAAAATATATAAGGGATATTATATTGTATATTGTACTATTATAAGTTCATTTGAGAACTTGGTGTGAACGGGCCGTTATTCATGCTGATCAATTCAAGGACGATAACTATAACGATAATGATAAATATATAGTCTAAAAATCATTCTAAATATGAAAAAATAGCAGAACCCACACCACAACAATAAGAACAATGGCACAGAGGAATGATATCGTTGGAATCCCTTTCAGAACACCGTTTTCCCCGCTGATGAACGTTAAGTACGTTGACAGCCAATCAGAATCCATTCCGCTTTAAAGAGCTTGAGCATTTTAAGCAGCAGACGACAAACTAGCAGCGCATGCTTAGAAAAAACAGAGTGTTATTGTTCGTTGGTGTGGACGGTTAAATAGTTATCATTATGGTCATCTTTATAGTTATCGCTCTTGGTGAGAACTTTAACTTCCCTCAAAGATTCTAAAGATGAAAAAAGTTATATTTGAAAATGTAATTCAACTTCTCTTTTCTCTATCAAACTCTATTTCAATTTTATTTATTTTTTTACGTTAGTGGGAATCCAAACTGTCATTTTTACACTGCCTCAAACACACACCAATAGGAATAACACACCAGTGTTGAAATAAAATAAAATATAAATATTACCGGTAGATGAAAAACGTAAACTTATAAACAGTATTAAAATAACTAAAACTAAAATAAATTAAAGCTAAATAGAAAGACGTAAAAATTAAATGTAATAAAAATGACAAAATTTAAACTAAAATAACCATTGATTTTAAAATTATGAATAAATACTATAATACTATATAAATAATACTAAAAATAACACACTGATCCAGCGGAAACCAACAACTGCTAGATTTTGTTCTCCGTTGTTGTGAGCAATGTGAGCTAGCCCTAAAAAAATTATGTGACACAGAAGCAGCTCAAGGGTGAAAATTCAAGATTCTAATCTGAGCAAAAAAACAAAAACATATGCTTTCATTTAACCATCCAAACTGATTTTAATAGATTCTAAACAATATTGCATCTTTCATAACTCCTAAAAATAATGGTAATGTTGGATGGCTGGCTGGCTTTTGGAAAAAGAGCCTTGAAAATAATTTTCTATATTTAACGAGAGCTTCTGCATGTTTAACCAGTGGTGACATGCGGTGTGTGGATGTAAAAGGCTGCAATAACACAAGGTTTATGCAAAAGTTGATGTACAGTTTATCTTTCCACCATTATGCAATATATTGAAACATATTTCTGTGATAATAAAAGAACAGAAAAATGGAAAAAAGAGAAGAAAATACCTAAAACATTCAGCTAGGACATAAGACACATTTTGTATAATGACCAGTTTATTTAAACAAAAGCTTTTTTGATCTTTTCAATCTTCATGTTTTTTTTTATTTTTTTTACTTTATTTCTGAAACTAGCCACACAAAAGTCTCTGGCCAACTTGGCAATACTGTATTACATTTGCCTAAAGGGTTTCCGTCTCTTTTCAACTTGTCTGGGACACAAAACATTTTCCCACCTGGTTTTCTGTGCTCTGATTCAACAACAACATTCACTTACTAGAGGAAGACGTCTACAGCTACACCTAAATTTGGACACACAATGTACCCATGAAAAAGGAAGTAATTTGGGAACGACAAAACCAGACAACACATCAGAGAGTTTAACTCGATCCTTCCTGTCATTTTATAACCACACAGAATGCTAATATCATTACACAGAAATTTCAGTAGCAACAATTACAATTAAAACTAATGCTTAAAAAAATGAATGTATAATTGCTTATTCTTTAATGTAATATTGGGTGATTATCCTTTAAAGCTGCTCGCCCCCCACAGAAACTCACTCAGCAGTATGATAGAATATCAGTGTCTGGTTTGGGAAGAGGAGCTCCCAAGACAATCACACAGCTAATGGAAAAGTTTGTGATTCGAAAAGAATTACTTTCTGTGCCACAAGAAATTGGACGGTTAAGCTTCACTAAGAGCCTACGCAGTGTGGAAAGGGTTAAAATACAAATGCACATGAAATCCCAAGGAAAGCATTGCCTAACATGGAGTGAGTTTTCTTTCTGTCAGATCCTAAGCAGCAAATATTTGTTACAAGCTACAGAAGCATACATCATACACTGTTGGCACACATTTTTTGGAATTGGATTGCAGTGGCCTTTCCCATGAGAGCGGCAGCAATGTCCTTGATGTGGGAGAAAGGAGAGTTGTCTACCTTAGTCTAGCGCTGCCCATAATCCACCTAAGGTTGCTGGGCAACACGGCTAGGCCTGGACCAAATCCCATCAATCCACCTATCCTGTTTTTAACAGAGCCAAGCCCATGGAATGTCAATACTTGGCTTAACAGCATAATATGTTGTAACTAGAGCTCTATCTATTATGATAATGGGTGTGATTCAAACCCATTCACGACAACGGAGAACATACTGCCTTTGTTTCTCTGATTCAAAGAAAAAACATGCTTTGCTATTCTGAGTCAAATATTCTTATGTATGTGACTAAACCATTGGTGTACCAAGTAAGAAGAAGGCAAAGGTTATATTTTAACACATATCTACTAGGTCAATAACACCAAGTATGTTAACATACACAGATTTTTTTAAATATATTATACACACATACATATTTATCTAGATGTATTCGTCCCGAACCGTACGGTACAGATGTCACATAATTTGACATTACGCACAAAACACAAAAACGCACACCTTTATTTATTCTCATTCTCTCTTGCATTCACAATGTCATTAGTGTACATAGATAGATTAATAATCAATTAAAAATGTATGTAAAAAAAAATGAAAACACCATTAATTATTGCCCTCTCATTGTACTATGCACAGTGCATACAGCCATATGGCGGCAGGTGCCACTGGTGCATGCAGTCACACGACCAATAGGCGATCCACATTCCAATCCAGAAGGGGACATGCAGTAATGCAACGCTGTTTGCTACCAGTAAAAAGCGCAGAAGAAGAAGAGATGATGATCGATATGTTCATAGATATCCATATAAGGCTAGATGTCTTAAGGCGGAGTCTCGAACGGCATCACCGGTGGCCATCTTGTCACAGGGAAGCTTTCTGGCGAGCTCTATGGTTGTGGTAACGTTATCTGAAGTAAGGCTATGTTCACACTTAGCGTCTTTTTTCAAACTGCCAGCGTCTGTTCTACATTAGAACCCTATGGAGTAAACCGTTTTTTCAAAAAAGTCCTGAGCGCTTTTTTAAACGCCACCGCCGGCGTCTTTTTCTGCAGCTCAGAGCGTCTTTTAAAGTTGAAAAAAGTTTAACTTTTCTGAAAAGAACGCCCTACGTCAAGCGCCTTTTTGACAGCTGACCAATGACAAGCAAGTAGCGAGACCTGTCGTTTCCATAACAACAAGAAAAATGGACACGGTGCCGGTAGAAAAACTAATCGTCCTTGTTTCGGAGCACAAGGAGCTGTTTGATATGAGTACACAACTCTATCATAACATACATCACAAAGAGGCTGTGTGGGCACACTACTGTTGCAGCTGTTGTTATAGCAACAAAAGACGCGCTCGGCTGCTATTTGTAACCGAACGCGCAGCGGTTTTTTTTTTTGCTAAAAAAACGCCGTTGTTAACTTTTTTTTGTCAAAAAAGACGCTAAGTGTGAACGTAGCCTAAGGTGAGTGATCAGCATGAACACAAATCCTCTTATCTCGCTGAAATCTTGACGGATTTACAAACGGTTTGGTTTCTTACACACGTTATTAACGTGGCTATAATGGTGGATGCTTGAACATGTTGAAATGTATAATATTATAATTATTCATATGCAGTGTCATAACTACATCTCTGACGTTTATAACAAACCAAACCGTTTTAAAATCGGTAGAAAATTGAGCAAGTTATGGTTATTTAAAAAGTACATGCACCATTAAAACACAATGTTACGAGTGAGCGAGCCCCCTGGGACAAGATGGCCGCCGTGTGCGGACCTCGACCTCCATTGGCCAGCAGCGCGGAAGAGACATCTAGCCTTTATTATATGATATATATGGATATGTTTACATCTCTCAGCCAGTGTTTCAACTGCGGAAAGATATCAATAAAACAGCTTGAGAACAATATCTCACGTAGCATTACATTTACCTCAGGCATTAAGTGTCGACAGAAGGTTAGTTCACTAGAGAAATTAACTTTAGAGAAGCCTATTCAATATATTTACTTTACCTGTTAGTAATGTCTTGATTATTTAATGTGTGTTTAAATAAATTTGTCATGAAAACACCTTATGGCAGACACTGTGTAAAAGATTATATAAAAAAAATGAATTGGAGTAGAAAATTAACTTTATAATTAGATTTAGAAGTTAATGCAAAATATGCCTTATTGTTTAAGTGTTGATTAGTATATCTAAACATAAGTAGCAACTGAATTTAATAACTTTGGCTCCCTCTGTTCTTTAATATTATAGTAATAATGTGTAAGAAAGGGCTATAGGGACATAGCATAGGCTAGTTTACAGCAATAGCTAAGATAGATTTTTTTTTATCCTTCAGAAAATGTTAATTATAATTTAATTCATTTTAATCACAGAGACACATTTATTAAAATAGCTTTTTTTTTTTATTAAAGTTTTTTTGTTTAGCTTTCTTCTCCCTGCTGTGCCGACCCCGTACCGAACCATGACTTCAAAACGAGGTACGTACCAAACCATTGTTTGTGTACTGTTACACCCCTAAAATATATATACATATATATATATATATATATATATATTTATTTATAAATATATATATATATACACTGTATACTGCAAGCAGATAACACAGAGACAAATTGTAGTCTGATTAATGCAGTGGTTCGCAACATTTTTGACTCAACGACCCTCCATTTAAGGTAATATATTTCCCCCAGTATTTTTTCTATAATTATAACAAAGCTGCTTGTTTTTCATTTTTTTTTATAAACAAACTGGGGAACAAACAGAAACTGTTATTGAGGCCCACTTGGAAGTTTGCAGTGGGTCCTGGCCCACTGATCGAGAATGACTGGATTAACATGCATACATGCTGGATGAAGCCAACCTATAATGACATAATCTAGGTTTTTAGTCCAACTTCAAAAAAGCCAAACACGTATGATTTTATTCAGACTAAAGTGTTGACGTCATTTTAAAAAGACAAATTATTTATGCTTTTAAAGTGCATGAAAACGCACTTATAGACTGAATCAACCAAAAACTGTACAAATAAAGGAGCTTGTCCCAATAACTTTTGTAACTAAGTAACATCCGTCACCCTGTGACAATATGGCTACCGATTAAAGGAGAGAAACACGCGCAGTCACTCACACAGGAAGTGCATTCCTTCCTTCACAGTAACTGCCCACCCCACATCACTCGCTGCTGTTTGTTTAAACTGGCTGATGATTTGTGGAGATTAAGCTTTCACAAATAACCTACTCCCTAATGACCCCCCATGCCCGGCCACAAGCTTCCGTGACCAAGCACGAAGGCTCGAGGGGGGTGCCGAAACCTCCGGGGACCATAACGGCCCTAACAGAACCAAAGCCCTGTTCTGCCCTGACCCACTTCTGCATTTAGATCAGCGGGGACTCCTGGGAGATTAGCCCAGTGTTAGAGGGTGTAGTCAAATATGCCTCCTCTGATGAATTTAGCAGTGGCCTGCATGGAACAGCCGTTGGGTCACCCTTTAACCAAAACCGCAGTGGAAGGCTGCTATTTGCCATTCACACTGGATGGACACTGACAGACAAAACTGTACTGGGCCTGAAAACAACAATTTTCTGCCCAGACAGTTTGGTTGGAACATTCGGACCGATACTATGATTGGTATTCCATTCAGAATCCCCGTGGTCACTGACAAATATGGAATGATGCTTTCCTAAACTTTGTCCTCTTATATTGTGATGAACACTGAACTTGAATTTCTAACTTGAGAACTGAGAAAGGAATAGGTCTGAAAAACAAAGAGTACAGCAACAAAAAATCACCAACAGGAGGAGAAAAACCATGACCCAAAAAGATAAAAATGATTTTATTTGTAGCAGATGTTATTTTGCAGGCTCTGAATGAGCAGACGGAAAACTGGAAGTGACACTGCACATCAGTGAAGAGAGAGGTTATTGAGAACATCTGCTGTTAGGCCACACTCAGACTGCTGTTGTCACAGTGGTCAGCTTGTCTTAGAAACACAGATCAATTTGGGAGGACTGTTTGACCATGTTTGGGCTGAAAAAGCAAGAACTTTCTCATGGGAATGAAGAGTGTGTTACATGAGATGATATGCTGCCTACTCTTGACGGTTCATATTCATTGGCTCAAAGGCTGCACTGTTACATGATAACTCAGACACTTGAGCTAACACACAAGGGTTTCTCACCTCAGCTTGTCAGCCACAAAGATGACCCTTCGTTCCAGCAACAGAGAGGCAAAAACACGTACCACCTGTCGTACACTCAGGCAGTTGAACAGACTTTCAAAGTCCACATGCTCTAGTCTGGAGTCCATGGGTCTCCGTAACTCAATCACCTGTGGAAAATAAAACACTGCATTGAAACAAGGAGCAATATAAACGCTGTTAAGATGGAAATAGAAAACTATTGGCTAATTACTATTGGCTAATAATGTCTGTTGGCAAGGAAAGTAAAAATGTAAACTGCTGGCCTTACTGTTGAACCCTAAATAGGGTCAGTTTTAATATCATGTAGTCTATACTAAGGATTCAGATCTCAGATTTGCTTCAATAAGTGTTCAATAAACTTGTACTAATCTACAGGAGATAACAAAGCAGTCTAAATTATATGCGAGAAGGATCTAACCTCATTTCCTGCTCCAGGCAGGAAGGTTTTGACTTTTATGGTTTTGCCTGGTGCTGGAAAAGGAGATTCCATCACACTCCTCATGAAGGGATACACCAAAGCAGCCGAGATCCCTCTCCTCCTCTCCACTTCATCAAGGATCTGTAACAAATGAAAGTTGAATAAGTTGATGGAGAACACACCAGTGCTAATAGGCATTGACACCGCTAGACTACAGACGTATATATTAGACTTATACACTACAGAACAACACTGATCGATTTCATGTGGTCTGTTTCTTTTTTCCTTTCAGATTTGTGTGTGGAAGTCTCTGGAATTCTAACCTGTCACTAGCAAGTCATGGTTTTCATCGGCTACATATACGTTTTTTCTTTCTTTTCAAGATTGATGAAAACATGCAGTTCAGATTTCCACTGAATATTATGATTACCCAAGGTTGGATACAGAATAGTTTTATACTTCTACCTCACTTTCCCATGAGTGGAAGGTGGAAGTGAAGGAAATAACAGTGGTTTAATAGGCCAGGGAGAAAGACAGATGTACTGTACTAAGTTGGATGTACCTCAATGCCAACACAAGCCTCACTTCAGCTGTGCCCATGTCTGACAGCCAGAGAGACAGTGTGGAGGTGTGTGTGTGTCTATGAACAAGCCTGAGCTCACCTTGGAAAACAGGTTGAAACAGCCCAGTCGACTGATGACACAATACACTTCAGGAAGGCGAGGCCCTTTCCCACTCGGCTGCAGGTGCGGGGGAAAAGATTACAAAAGCAATTAAATCATCACATGAAGTAACTGGTATACAACACATGAAAAGCATCCAGGTGATTTCAGCAAAACGTATATGGTACTAAATCATATCCGTGAGAGCTGAATCTGAGAAGAAACCAGATTTTGGTGGTGCTTGAACCTGCAAAAGTCACCACCATGACACTAGGGTGTTGTGGATGGGTGCCAGGGCATTGCTAGAAGATCACTTTTTGAGGCTATGCAGTTGCTAGGGTTTTTTGGGTGGCTGAGAGCCCAACCCACAAGCCTTAATGATATGCTGGTTCCTAGATATGGCTTGGGTCCTTCAACACAAGTATATAGGATTAATTTGAGTGTTTTATTGCCTATTGTAGTGGAAACTACCATTCAAAAGTTTGAGGTGTGAATTATTTTTTTTTAATTTATAATTATTTTGCGATTGCAAAGCTTCTACATCCATTAACCCAGTCTTCAGTGTCATGTGATCCATCAGAAATCATTCTAATATGCTAATTTGGTGCTCAAATAATTATTGTTAATATCAATGATGAAAAAAGTTGTGCTGCTTAATTTTTTTGTGGAAACCATGATACATTTTTTTCAGGACTCTTTAATGAATAGAAAGTCTTTCAATTTAAGTTGATCACATTATTCAACAACTTGCTAACCGCAAACTTTTGAACAACGGAGTATATATATCAGACATCTCAACATGTCGCATATTTTAGGTGCCATTAATGTCAGTATTACAAACGTTGTGGGATGTGTGACTTGATAAGTATGATCAATGGTGATGGTGGGTTTAGCAGCAAGCACCACTAAAATCGAGAGAGAGAAAGAGAGAGAGAGAGAGAGAGAGAGAGAGAGAGAGATATTACTGTTCACAAAATTGCAGCTTGAAAACTTAAAAGCCACATCAAACAGATTTAAGGGAGTTAAAATGAGAGTTTCATGCTGTTAATTGATTTTTTTTACAGCTTTTCTTTAAAACGTGTGGATGGAGTCATTAAATGAATCAACTCTTTAAACATTATCATCCTACTCAAAATTTTATGAACTCTATTTTAGTATTCAGTTCATAACCTGAAGTTAAACACATGAAATAGTGCATGGTACAAGTCTAAAATGGATGCAGAATGTCCAGTGTAAACACAGCACAGGTGCAGTTCCACAAAACGAATGAGTTGTCACACGCAATTCACTAAACAATCGAAAGTCTGGCTATTTTCTAGGAGTCCAACCAGGTTAGTGTCTCTCAAAGCACACAGACACAAAGAATCCCATTCCTCTTGTCCATATTAGGTATGCAATTCTACTCTGCTGACTTTTTACAAATGGATGATTAATTCAAGCATGTAGAGCTGGGTTCAAATCCTCAGGAATGCCGCCCTCATGCCAGCCCCTGGACTTCCTCCCTGCAGGGAACACAGTCAACACTTCTCTCCATTCAGATGCTCAAAAAGACGAGCTGAGAAATAATAAAAGCTAAAGAAATCCCTTAAGCCAATAATGAAGCCAATCGAATCTAAAAAATCTAAAGCTGAACAACACAAGGTCACATCTATAAAAGCAAGTTCTGAACAAGCAACAGCTAAAACTATTAACAACTACTAGAGAATATCAACTACACATTTATCTTCTTTTATTTCCAGAACACGTGTTTAGATGTATGAAATGCTTTAACATTACATTCTCAGACCACAGAAAACCAATAACATGCACTTTAATGCAAAACTTATGTATATCTCATAACAATAATGTACAGAAAAAGCAGCACATTCTTAACTGCACATTCACAAATAAAACCATGAAACATGCAGTTCACCACAACATTCAAAAACAATAATCACCACAAAACTCCAAAGCACACAAATATATGACCGATTCTTACGGTACAATGACATCTTTTGATGATTTGCATTTCCATTCATCTCCTGAGAAACTCTCATTAAAACGGAGACACGTTTACGAGAATCTATTTCTCTTTGAGCACAAAAAAAGAGCAAACAAAACACTTAAGTGACTGGCCAAAACTCTATCCATATGCTTGGCCTTTAAATACATTAAATGCAATATACAATATACGTATGGTTATACTATCAAAAACAAAAGGAGCAAGAAAGGCATTCAGAATATGAGAAAAAGACTCACCAGAAGCCGTCTGCAATACCCAAAGCGTCTACTGCCATCTTCTCCGGTGAGCATAAAAGAGAAGGTCTCACTATAGCAAATCAAAGACAGCCACCATTAGTCCCCAAAACCCACATGTAGATCAGGTGATAAGAAGAAGTGTTTAAAACCACTTGAGAAGAAATGCTCTTGAGACTGAACACTTTGCCTTTGAGCCGTATCCTGCGGTTAGAAGACTTTATCAGGTAGCTGAGATGTTTTCAAAAAAACAAAGAACTTACTCACATTACTGAGTGTTTATGACCTGGGGTATTTGACTGTGAATACTTGAGTAGTTTAAATTGAAATTGCAATGTTTCAGTTTAGTCGATGAATTGATTGTGGGACAATGTTGTTCATAATGTAGTGTAATAAATCTCTTGATGGATGTAACCATTCCAATCCCCCCCCCCCCCCCCCTCCAAAAGAAAATTTTCTTTGTGTTTTTGAAATAACTTACAGTAATACCAACATTTCTCATCATTAACAGTTATCCATATTTCATACTGCATACCACAATCAATGTGATTATAGCAAGTAACAGCTCATCAGTGTCAGCCAGAATTTTAATATCAGTGTATCCCTACATACAAGGAAACAGTGATACCTGTTGTATTCAGACACAGGGCTCCAGTCTTTGGCATCTGGGAAGCAGAATTGTGGGATAGCCTTGAGTCTCTGTTCAGCTTCCCTCATCTGCTTGGTGAGTCTCTCTAACTGTGAGGGTTAGATGAAAAGACCTGGTAAGAAATCCATCTAATATATTTACACAGCCTCTTTAAAATATGCCTTCAGACCTTCATTACTATATCAAGTATGTACAGAATATTTTCCCACCCCACAAGGGGTCAATCCCTCGCTCCTACCACCACCCATGCCACCATCTGCCCTTTGTTCAAGTTTAAAAGCACAATGACGGGGTTGACCCTCCGTTGGGCAGAATGTCAACATATTTCAGCCTCTCAAGAGAACACAATCCCTGAAGCAGATCTCAGCTAATTAAAAACCTATCTCTGTAACTAAACATGATTGCCATGGCAACGATTTCCTGCTTACGCCACTTATTGTCAATACATCCCAACGATAAGAGCTCAAAGCATCTGGATTTTCAACACTGTCTCTGATCCATTTAATGGCATACATAACTACCATTCAAAAGTTATTTAAATAAAACTATTTAAATAATTGCTTTATATTTGAATATCTGGTAGCACTTTTCTTAAAGCCTTTATATAATGCATTATAAGGTGTATTACAAGGCAACATTTATGCATTAGAAATACTTTTCCAATGCATTAATTTAGCCTTGTAATACACCTTATAATGCATTTTATGGTCTCATGAATAATTAAAACGACAGCTATAATACATTATAATAATTATGTTATGCTTTTAGAAAGTATAGTACATTAAAGCACATGATGCAAAGCACAATATCCGGTGTACCAAGGAATCGGCAAATATTATAATGCATTTTAACTTTGGTTACAATTATTTATGAAAATATATACCGGTATGTACTGTATATGTAACACATATAGGCCTACATGTATAGAAACATTATAATGTACATAATACCTTTATAATGCATCATACAGTACATAAAGGCTTTAAGTAAAGTGTTTCTGAATATCTTTTAAAATTTAATTTATTAATGTGTTGGCAAAGCAGTCATTACTCCAGTCTTCAGTGTCACATGATCCTTCAGAATTCAGTCTAATATGCTGATTTGGTGCTCAAGAAACATTTCTTATTATTATGCTGCTTTATTTTTTTGTGGAAACTGATACATTTCTTTTTTCAGGATTCTTTGATAAAAGTAATAATGAAACTAATATAATTTTTTTCAGATGTTGTGCAAATGTTAAACAAACATAGTATCGCCTCCTTTTTTTTAGAGAGAATATTCACCTTGGGGAACTGGTATGTGACTTCTGGAGTATATGAGTTTTTGGTGGGCTTTTTCTTCAGGGAGACCACCACAAAGTACTCAAAGAGCTCCCTTTCCTGCCACTCGATCAACTGCAGCTCCAGCGTCCTGTAACTGGGTGCACTTCGCAGCATAGACTGCAGCTTCAGTAACCTCTGAGTGTGGGCTGTGAAAAAAAATCCACATGATATATCTCAGTATATACATTGTGAAATAACAGTGTTCGCATATTGTGTGTACATGGTCATTTTCGATATGATTTACATGTAAAACACACTTACATATTTATCATTAAATAACAGATAATTTTTCGAGATGTCTAATCTCAACAGACCATGTGTGGAGCTCATTCTCATATAAATCTCAGGTCCAGTGTTGTTATTGTTCACTGAAACTAAAACTAATACAAATAATTTTCGATAATTGAAATAAAGCAGATTTTTTTATAAATATATATTTAAAAAAACTAATACAAATATTAAAAGCAAATAAAGTTACAAAAAATTACAACTAAAATTAAAATGAAAACAGAATTTTTTAAAAATAAAAGCCAACTCAAAATTTGAATAAAAAAAAACTAGATTAGTATATAAATAAAGTAAAATAACACTGCTCAGGTTTGACATTTAGTTGTGAAAAATCCCAGGGTCATGTGATGTGCTGTTATTTGCTCAAAGGACAGTCTCTGAGCAGCGCTCAACTCAAACACACTGCCTTCTCAGACATATGTGCTGATGCCTCACCTTTGAACCTGTCATCGGAGTCACTTTCACTCTCACTGTTGTCATCTACAAACAGAGAAAAGAGTTTGTTTGATGTCAAAGGGTCAACTGACAATGTTTTTTTGGTCTGGAGCACATTCTGAGAGCTTACATCATTGTAAAATCTTTACCTCTTAGAGACGCAGTTTCTATGTTTGAAAGTGAAAGCTTCTTTAGTCTCTTCTTGCCTCTTTTTGTACAGTAGATAGAGTTTATTCTTTGCACCACCTGACAGGGAGAAAATGCATTTTAACAAATTGAAAAAGACTTTCAAGCTGCCCCTTATGTACACATTTACCCTGGAATGTTATTAAGTTTTGCAAATAATATTTTAAGAGGCTACTGTGTCCAGATGGAAAATATATTGATTTTAGCTATCAATGAGCTCCTAAAAGCCACTGGGACCACTCTATAGCAACTTGTAAAATGTCTGGAAAGGGAAAAACAGTGAAACTAAATATGTCAGTCCTTCAGGGCATTTTTCTTGAGAGTGATATGTAAGCTTGAGCAAAAAAAAACATAGTCTATGTTTTTCGCTTTTCTTTTTAAACTCTGCAGCATGTAAACATTAAGGTTATGGGCATTAAAATTGAGTTTGGTTCCCTACAAAAAAACCCAGGAGCAGAAAAAGTAGCTGTAAGGCGGATGGGTGTGTTGCACCTAGTTCTGATGAGCCAACTTTAACTCTTAAAAGGTAGGGTAGGCAATTTCGGAGAGGCTAGCAATAGCAAGCTAGCTTTGAAAGCATAAGATCCCACCGTCCCTTCAGCCACCTCCAAAACACATGAATACACACAGCAGAGTCTGCAAAGAGGCCTTAAATTACCTCATGTCTCAAAGCACATAACATACAATAATAATGAATGTAAACAAATTACAGAGCTCTTACTTGTACCACCTGACTGCAGCAGATTAATTTCGGCATTGATAGTGTTGACATAAAAATGCATAAGTCTATTTATTTTAGTCTTTTGCTAGTACCAGCAGGATAATAGTAACGCTAATAGTCTTGCATTCCTTCAGGTGTTAAGGCTGATTTATACTTCTGTGTCGGACCTACGCCGGAGTCATGACGCTGTAGGCAACGCGTTGGTTTTCGTTTATACTTCTGTGTCTTTGTCCGCGTTGACGCGCAATTACACATGCAGAGGGAGCATGTGAAACCCGAGGGAGGGGTTCTAGCAGACCAATCACAGCGCTTGCGTCCGCGTAGAATTGACGCGTTGTTACATTTTTGGAGAGGTGCACGTCAGGATACGCCGGAGGGTACGCGCGCTACACACAGCCTACGGTGTAGCTACGGCGTGAGTTCGACGCAGAAGTATAAATCAGCCTTTACTATAGAGGGTATGCACGTGACGTCACCGTCGGCTGGGGTGACTGCAGTTACTGAGCAGCAGCAGGTTTTAAGTGTGAATGCCGCGGAAAACCCCCCACACAAAACACATCTAAAACAGGAAAGAGCTTTGCGATTGACTGTACAACAAGATTTGACAAGAAATCTGAGTTATAAATAAACTACAAAAAGCTACAGAACAGGGAAGCAAATGGATCACTGCAATTCATAGAAACAACTGGACTCCAGGCAGCAAAAGGTGGATTTGCGGTTATCATTTTGTGTCAATACGACAAATTTAGGGGTAAAATCATACCCTATATATTGTATTGTTATATATTGTATTGACAACTCATCAATTTAATATTTACCATCGTTTATTCTGCATAATTGGATGTTTTTAAATAGACATAAAATGATCACGCGGATTTAGACCTACCTATATTGTATTTATATAAAGCGTTCACAGGCAACTTTGCTTTATTTATTTCCCCGGCGTGGAAATCAGGCACATATGAATGCCAGGAAACACAATTCCTTGCTGCATGTCAATATCCATGGATCACTGGATCAACTGGTAAGTTGTAAGAAACACTATATCGAGTCCAACCTTTAGTGTAAACTGCTAATTGTTTGTTTTACTCGCATTTTTGCAGTTCCCCTATTAAATCCAGTCATGCATCAGGCTCTTTTGCCAATCAGTCCAGCTGAGGGGGCGTGTTACGGCAGGAAAGTGACATTAATGCATACTCTCTATTCACACCATACAAAGACAGCTACATAGACTGCTTTTTCTCTGTGCATTCCCTATTTATTCCAGGCATGTGGATCTTGAAATCCATTTCCCATTCACCTTAAAGCAGGGTTTCCCAAAATGTGGTTCTTCAGTCGATGAAAAGCATATATTGTTATATATGAATATATTAACTTAAAATCTCAGTTACTTCAAGTAAATATTGTATATCAGAGGGGTTTGGCTGACACAAATATTTGGGAATCCCTGCCTAAAGGAAAGCATAATGAATTATTAAAATAAAAAAAACTAGCAATGGTTAGCCACTCATTTCACTCCATTCTACCCTCATTGTTTACCTTGGGGACTCGTTTCTGCCTGTGGGAGGCCAAGGTATCGGTGGCAGGGTTCAGGCTGTCATCTAATAGGCCACAGGGGGAGGAAGGCATGCCCAGCTGAGGCAGCAGCAGCATGTCATCATGGCTGTGCCTCTTAGACAAGCGGGATGGGCGCTGGCTCTTCCTGTCAGCAGGAACTGGCAGCCGCAGAGACTGACTACTCGGTTTAGAGGGCAGCTGGTGAGAGTGAAGTTGATAAGAAATTAAACTTTTAGCATAACTAAAAGGAATGGATATAGATAGTAAATTCGATATTTGTGCACTTAAAACGTGCATAAAATACAGTACATTATGTTGCAGCATATTATTACTAAAATTACTAATAATATGGTGAATTAATGGATTAATTGATTTGCATTGATCTTAAATAAAAGCTTAAATAAAAATCATATTGAAAAGCAGGTGCTATCATCACTATCTTACACAGCCAAGGAAACTACCTGGGGAGATGTAATGGACTTCCTGTCCTGGGAGGTCCATAGTCTGTTGAGTGAGTCCCGAGACCTCTCGGGTAACAGGCGGGAATTTCTGGCCAGACATCTCCTCAATGGATCTACATCCTCATATGGATTCTCTTTCTCTGTTTGTAGAAGAGCATAGGAGAGAGAGAGATAGAGAGAGAGAGCGAGAGAGAGAGAGAGAGAGAGAGAGAGAGAGAGAGAGAGAGAGAGAGAGAGAGAGAGAGAGAGAGAGAGAGAGAGAGAGAGAGAGAGAGAGTCAGGCTAAAACCAAACACCAGCTGCCCAAGAGCCAACTTGAAAGGTAGCGAGGTAACATGTCTTCTTAAGGAGTGAGTGGGAAAGAGGCAAACTGATAGGGAAAGGGTGGGCAGAGGTTATGGAAGGCGGTGGATGATGATAATGAAAAGAAGGAGCCGGAGGCACCCAACGGGCAGCTATTGAGTGGTGGGAAAGGATTATTCATGGAGGTTTACTGCTGGCGTGCTTGAAACTCAAGTGCATTGTCTCCAAAAACAGTTTCTGTTGGACATAAGCCTTTGGACAGCACTCTGTCTCCTGAAATAAGGGCCAGAGATGAGTCAAGATAAGAGAATGCAGACAGTCCAGAACCCTAGTCTGACTCCATAACAACAAAAAAACATTATAAATATTTTGAATCCAGCTTCTTTGACCAAATGTGTTGAGGATGATTTCTCTTTTTGATAGCATGTTTTCTCATGTAAAAGGGTGGATCACTTGCTCACCTAAGGATATAAATAAAATGTTGCTTTCCCCTTCAAGAACCTTTGGCAGACGGATGGGCGGCGAGGACAGGGTGACCTGAATAGGGTCTGCAAGAGGTTTCAACTCTAATGTGGAAGCATACTACCATTACATGAATGTGTGTATACACTATCAATGTTGAAACAGTTCAACACAACAGTTGTGATGCTTAATATTTTTGTGGAAACCATGATAAATTCCTAGTCTGGTTCTACCAGACTCTCGTACATTTCATTTGTTCAGAGAGTCTGGCCTCTCTCCATTGACAAGCGTTAACTTCCTTGAAGGCGGGTACTGTGTAGAAGTTTAAAACTATTGGATCTGCCCAGAGTCACTCTGGATCTGCCATAACCAATCGCTAACGTTTGGTCGTGACGTATGACGGCTCAAACTAGCGCACAACCTCAACGTCATTGTTCTCAGCCACTCCCTCTGTTCGCTGATTGGACCTGCAAAAAATTTATCGGAGAAAACCCAAGAATATACCACAATCCCAGACCTAGTACTGAAGGAAAATTAAAATTGAGCGGAAGTACGTAGGAGGGCGGAGCCAGGCTACTAAATTCCAGGAATTTTTGATGAATAGAAAGAACAGTATTTGAAATAGAAATATTTTGTAATATTGTAAATGTCTTTACTCTAACTTTTGATCAACTTAATGCATCCTTGCTGAATAAATGTATTAATTTCTTTAAATGTTGCTACTTTGTTAAATAATATATAATAAAGTAGCAAATTTGTTTTTAAATTAATATTATATTAATTTATTTAATTTATTTATTTAATTAAATAATTAATTGCATCCCTTTAAAATAACTGTGTTGTTCATATATAACATCTGATTATTGCATATATTTGTGCCAGGTCAATATAATGAAATCCTCTAATTGGTTATTCTTTCCATGTCACCAATTTCTGGCTGTCAAGACAATGAAATGTAAAAAAAGGTCTGAATGCTGCCAGTTTCAATATGATGTAATAGCAGTTGTGCACATCCCAAACAAAACATTGCCCTACTTTTCTATTGTTTTTCTTATTGTAACACATTGGCATATAACACATCTTTCTGCCCTGTTTCCCTCCACTAGATACACAACAGTGGCCATATAACATTAATATCCTAGAACACCTAATCTAATCTGTGTAGTAATCATGCCGATTTCAGCAAGAAACCTGGATCTTGGTAGAGTATAACTTAAGGCTAATATAGGACATTTCTGTAATACAGCTCCAGGTGCTCTACAGAAGAAAGCAATCAGATCTGTTCAGTTCATGTTGGATCTTGTAGAAGAAAACATTATCCCTTCTGCAACCATATTGTAATATGCTGTACATATTAACACTTTCGCAAGAAAAAAATACATGACATGTCAAAAGTGCTACTCAGTGAACTTGAGCATAATAATCATAGTGTAACTTCTTGTGAAGCTCTAGCTTGAGAGAAGGCAAATAACTAGCATACAAACAACAAACTACAGCCTGACCTCATGCGATGAACTGCTGAGATTTGCCCTAGTGCCATTAAGGCTGAGAGGCACAATGACAGGCCAGATATTGCCCAGAGTGCTCTGTGAGTCTCCCAAACGAAGCGATGTAATGACAGCATGCTGGAGAAATGATATGCCTTCCTGACCACTCACATACAGGAGGGTATAATCAACTTCTCTACTTACAGGAGCTCCACAAAACACACAGACAAAAGGAGAGAGAAAGCGGGCACCCCTAACCAAAACATACTGTGCTTCTGTTTACACAATAGGATTTTCAAAGGAAAGGACGTTGAGTGCTTGATGAGTTACTGAGCAGTACACAATGTCAGTATCAGACTACCAATAAAAGCAACAGACGCAACCATTTTATGACCATTCTGCGGTCTTCCATGCAGTCATGTGAAATGAGGAATGGCCATCACATGAAATGGCTTTGTGACGTGTAAACAAGCAGAAAGAAAAGCCCAAAAAAAAGGAATGAAAGATAGTCTATTCAAAAACAATCACACACAGCAATATGGCTACTTATAAGACCCTCAGTAAAGGCTAGGGGTGTAACGGTACACAAACATGACGGTTCGATACGTACCGGTATTGAAGTTATTTTTAGATATAATAATTAACACTCAAATAAAAAACATGTACTGTAAATTGGCATAAGGCAGGTTTTGTAACTTCTAAATCTAATTATAAAGTAAATATTCTACTCATATGAATTTTTTGAATATACCGGTAATCATTTAACTTGTTTTCATGACAAAATTATTTAAACATACAATAATCAAGACATTACTAACAGGTAAAGTAAATATAATTAATAGTTAGTCTCTAGCGAACTAACCTGCTGTCGACACTTAATGCCTGAGGTAAATGTAATGCTGTGAGATATTGTTCTCAAGCTGTTTTATTGATATCTTTCCGCAGTTGAAACACTGGTTGAGACGTAAACATATCGAGCAATTGTCTCTTCTTCTGCGCGCCCTTCTGGATTGGAGTGTGGATCGCCTGTGACGGAATGTATTTGTCATGCGACTGAATGCACTGAACCGTGACGACCGCACTGCACCATACGGTTCTAATACATGTACCGTTACACCCCTAGTAAAGGCCCCAATTTACAAATTCACAAACAAACTGGTGTGATGTAATTTCGAACAAAATCAGGCTAAAACAAGGTTAGTTTGTAGTTAATTTCGGGAGTTTGAAACAGCTTGCCAGAGCGAACTTTACAGACAAGTTTGCTCTGCCTGATAAACACCTTTGACTACAATTGGTCAGTGGTGTTTGCATAATATGTAGGTGTGCTCTGAGATTCCCGCCTTCTTTGACATGGAAATTTTCTCCAGTCAGACACAAGTGAAAACGGGGGAGCGAAAACCAGTCAGTATCTGGTGTGACCACAATTTTCCTCACTCAGTTCAACACATCTTCTTCCCATAGATTTGATCAGGTTGTTGATTGTGGACAATTTCTTTCCCAAAAAATTCCACTATTGTATGTTGTTGCCATATGGCGACATATCATGAAGTACCCTAAAACAATATTTACCGTAAACAAAATATATATTTTTTTACAGCACTTCAAGTTAAGCCATTCTAAAAAAAATGTGTGCGGTAGAGCGTTTATTAATTTGAATTAAAAGCGACACTGAAATTTATATATATATATATATATATATATATATATATATATATATATATATATATATATATATACTGTAAAGCTGCTTGCTTTAAAGCCATATATTTTTTTAAAGTTGTATATACTGTAATTAAAATTGACTTGACTGAAGTGGCGTATTGCAAAGCTTGTTCAAACATATGCACATCACGAGAATCAGATGCTTCCCTAACTGCTATTTTAATGCCACTGTAGTTTTTATTGTCTTTATTTTGTTAGGGAGGAAAACACGGAGTACATATTTACATATTCATCTTAACGCGCCCTCAGTAGCATTGGCGACTTTGGGATGTTCACTAACAGTATACAACCTAAAAGATATTTCGAACTTCTTTTTACCCCTAGGTGAAGAACAAAAAAGAACTTTGCCATGAGTATATTGGGGCCTTAAGGCCTAATGGAAGAAAGTAGCCTTTGTTGGGGACTGTAAATCATTGTGACATAAATATGTTTCCCTACAAAAGATTTATCTCTTTGTAAATGTAATATGACCTGGCCATCTGGAGATATTTGGCCAATCCATTATCACAATACTAATGTGCATTGCATATGGGGGATATGTCATAACTGCCACCAGACCAGACAGGCTCTGTGCCAAAATGGCCAAAAGTTAAACCTAAAAGGAAGGTTGCAGGCTAACATGTATACCATAAATACTGTTTACGTTTTAAACTTTTTGCAATATTTTAGAAGGAAACAGGGAAGAAACCTTGGGTTGTTTAGTGACAGCCTGAGAAAACAGACTGTTGTGCTAACCACAGCCCGGTGCTTCTGGAGACCACCCTTGGATGCCTCTGTCAGACACTGTTACACCAATCCCCAGCTCAGTGGTTAGAGCTGGAACTAATCAGCATTCGTAAAAATGTGCAACCGCAATGCTTGATCCCACACCCGAGGTGTTCGCTGGAACAATGGAACCGTTGTCATGGGGAAAAGGCTGAGAGTCACCCACACCCCAACCGCTAGCGATTGATGCACCACCTTGACCCAGTCACTATCATCATTTCTAGAACAACATGCAGCAAAGGCGGTATTATTGGCTGTAGAACTAACAATATGACATATAAACGTCAAGCCTACCAAACCCTGACTCCTTCAACGCATTTGCCAACTGGAGACTTATTTAACCAGACTTCTTTACAGCACCTGATGCCCTACCCTCATCAGCAAAAGCAAGACAGAGATTTACAGTCTGGCCACAGGGCAAGACCCATGAACGTTGTAACAATGTCAACCCCCTTAGGGTCTGAGCATTAGTGCACACAGACTATTTCCTGCCAGGAAGGAATTTAGCACATAAAATCAGCCAGTGTCACATGCCAGTACATCATCACCTTTAGTAGACAAAAAAGGGAATTCAACCAGGGCTTATGTGAAGAGTGCACAAAATAAAACTTAATATAATCTTTTAAAAAAGAATACAAAAGTTTAAATGTATAATACAAAATAATGTTTTTTAATTAAAAACATGAAAGGATAAATATTAAAGGAAAAAATATATACAATATATAAAAATATATAGCTAATTTATGACATTCATACATTTATTATAAAATAAATAAATTATTATATACATATTTTTTTGTTCTTTCTTATAATTATGTTATAATATAATTATTATATAAATTATTTGAAATATATGAAATACAAAAATATATATAAAAAACTGTTATTATTGAAAATAAAAATAATTTTTTTATTGTTTATATATATTTATTAATATATATATATATATATAATATATTATATTTAATATATTATATAAATATAATATATTATGTTTATATAAAATACATAACATATTTTTAATTAAAAATACAATTATAAATATAAAATAAATATTTTTATACCATTATAAAATTAAATATTTCTAACTAATAAAAGTTTTCCAAAGTCATTTTCATATTCAAAAGAAGTCATTTAGGAGAATAGTATGCGCAAACAGCAGGGAACTGTAAATTTGTGCAGTGCGCATATGTAAAAAAATAAATAAATACAATTCCGATTTGAAGCTTGTGAAGTTAACACTACGATCGGATTCCTTAATTAATTAATTCCGAATGAATTCATTCCAATTGGAAAAAAAAAGAAAAACTAGGTACGTTTACCTTTTTTTTCAACTGGAATGAATTCATTCGGAATTAATTCATTCCAATTGAAAAAAAAAGGTAAACGTACCTAGTTAAAACTTTAGCACACAATCAAAAGGGAGCAAGTAGGATCTATCACCAACTGTTGGCTGTTCTTACCCACTATGTCCTCATATGCATTCTCCTCGAGTGTGCTCTTGGAGCTGGGCCGAGTGTGTTTCTCTGTGCCATTCTCTGTGGGTGAGGAGGGGTATGAGGAAGGCAGACTGACAGCATCTTCTGACTCACACGATTCTCTGGAAAACAAACAGAGATAAAGAAAAAAAAAAATCACAGCTTTGGACATGACTTTTGATGAATCAGTGAAAAGTGGTTTTGTTGGCTTGGCTTAAGGCAAACATCTTTAATTTGAATGATCACATTCAGGCCAGACCACCTGAGAAGATGAAAGCATCTTTCACTTATGAGGATCTTAAATGTGTCCAATCGCTCAACAGTTTTTCGGGAAGACACCAGTGAAAATTTTAAGCAACAAGAGAGGATTGAACAACTTGCTTGAATAAACATGACTTATATAGTTCCCGCCTCTGATTGGATGGTATTTATTGTTTATGTAAACGAAGCCAAAATGCCGTTGCATGACAATATACACACAATAACATGGTTGGAAAGCTAACCAAAAGTTGGAACCCCAAATTAGCAGTTTGACATGACACAATATAATTGCTTGCCTATAGTCTCTAAACGGTTGACACTGGTCCAGCCACAGGAATGTCAAACATGGGCTCAATTGCAGAGCAGTAGAAATGCTCCAGTACATGAGGTTCAACGTTACATCGGACTGACGTCATGGGGTCTCACCTGGGAGCCCAAACACCTCCAAGTGGAAACAAAAGGGGCTTATAGCGAAAGTAACCGAATTTTGGCGTGTTCGCACCACAGGAGCTAGGAACGATTTTAGTTCTAGGAACTAATTTAGCTCCTACTTCAGAGTAGGGTCTAAACCAGCACTATCCGTGACGTTAGTGTACGCTGATTGGCCGAATGCACGCAAAACACCAGCTCCCGCCATTTTTTAAAAGCCCACCATTCATATTTTGCTTCGGAGCCGAGCGGTTGTGAACAGCGATTGCTCATTACAGTCACCCTTCAACTAAAGTGGATTCCTGTGCAGAGAAACAGCTCTTTTAATTGCTAAAAAGAGCTTATTTTGAGGAGATTTCTCCTGGCGTTGTGAGAGTGCATACAGCGGTGATTCGCATCCTGAAAGGGCTGTGCTGTGTGCACAAATAAGTGCAGCATTTTACCCCTCAGCGTTTCGGCGCGTAAGAGTAGATTTCCTAAAAGACCTTTTTGAAGACATTTCTCCATCCGTGCATTCCTGGATGAGGTTATTTCCTGTCCTTTTCTGACGGCCACAATCGTTGTCTCACATGCCTAGCATGCTGAGATGGCGTTCGTGGGTGGTTCATGCATGGGAACATGTCCACGTCGGTACGAGGATCGTGACTCTCCTTTCTCGTAAAAGCTTGATTCCCCTTTGTTGGTCTTCTCAATACATTGGGAGTTCGAGGGTTACAGCGAGAGCTTTCCGCCAATAAACCCCGCAGACCTCCCGCACCTCAGAGTGTCGTGTGCCGGTGAGCTGCCGGCTGACAGCGTGGGTTGTCACGGCAACCAATCACATCATTCGGTGCTCCAGATGAGGATCAGATGCCGATAGCTGCACTGGTGAGAGGGCTATCTTCTCTGGAGAGGAAGATTACGCTGAGCTTCCCACTTCGGCGGTGTTTGCTCATGTTGAATCGGATTCCGAGTTGACAGCCATGCTTGCCTGGGCCGCCGCGCACTCATACTTGTTCTGAACGATCACGCTGGATGATTGGTTTCGGGGCTCGAAGCGTGACGCGAAGAATGCCTCGCCTTGCCCCCGTGCCTTTCTTCCATAAATGAAGAGCTTTGGTAGTATGGAGATACATTAATGCAAAAATCTGTTCAAAATGTTTCCCCTCGCTCTACCCTCGACTGTGGGCGGTCAGGGGGTTCGTGGGGATTCCCCAGGTGGAGTGTGCAATTGGGGTGCATTTATGCCCGCAAAGGGCACCACCTGGAGGAATCATCCAAGGCTCCTGTCCAGCGACGGTGAGATGATGGCAGCTCTGGTTGCTAAGCCTCACAGTGCCGCAGGACAGGCCATCTCTGCCTTGCATGCGATGGCCATCCTGCAGGCAAAAGCACTCAATGCACGAGGGTAGTTCTTAGCCAGGGATTGATGCAGGAACTGTGCACAGTGACTGACCTCACCCTCTAGGGCCACTGGCCCAACTGGACCTGGTTCTCAGAACTGATGATCCTTGCAACAGCCCATTCCTGGCGGATCCCTCTGAGAAAGGACCTGCTTTCTCAGAGATGGGGAATCATATGGCACCTGCGTCCAGACCTCTGGAACCTCCACGTGTGGTCTCTGGACGGGAGCTGTAGGACTTAAGTGACCTACCGCCAGTGGTAGTTGACACTATCACTTCAGCGAGAGCCCCCTCTACGAGGCGAGCTTATGCTTTGGAGTGGAGTCTGTTCGCTGAGTTGCTGAGTGGTGTTCTTCCCAATGGGAAGAGCCCCGGAAATGCCCCGAAATGCCCGGTTGTGCTTTCCTTCCTTCAAGATGGCTTGGAGTGGAGGACAAGGGTTAAAGCAAAAAAAAGTATTTTGACTGAAAAAATTTCCTCGGCCAAACGCCATTCCACAGCCTGTCACACACTTAGTTTAAGAGCAGTTTTCTTCTTCTTGTAATTAGGAGTATAATGAGTACATGCTATACCTTTACAAATGAAATACTCAAAGAACATTTGCATTTAAAGAAAGGCCATTTTGAACTGCATTTATATTATTATTATTTTAGTCTAAATTTTCGACTAAAAATCGACTAAAAATGACGTTAGGAAAAAAAACGTTAAATTAATTAGCTGCGCACTGTGCGCAGTACTTGGTAGCCTTGTTGTCCGCCTAAATGAATTATAAATAAACATTTTAAAAAAAGTAGGCTATTTGCAGTATATTAAATCGTTTTTGACCTAATTATTTTGCACTGAAATGAGTCTGACACACGAGTCTGTCGCCTCTGACAGCGTTGCATCACGCGCACCTGCGCAATTTCATAGCCTGTGATTTCAGAAAATAGTACTGTTGTCAACTAGTGATATCATCACAAGAACTTTTGAGGAATATGCAACATAATTTAGACAATTGTTTTTATCATATGTATTATAATAACTGACAGCTCGCAGAGTGAGGCTGAACACAGGAGTGCAGCTTCGCGGCTGAGACACGAATAGACTATTAACTTAAAGCTTTACTCTTAAACACAAAAGGCACGTCCATTTTAATAAAACAATAATATTTATTAAACAAACCAGATCAAGAGCAAAAACGAAATAAAGTGCATAACTGAAAATAAAGCATAGGCTCAAAACTAATACAAACAGTGGCACAGCGCATTGCGCATTGGGCTACAATAATTTTTTCCCGTTTTCTATAAAAAAAAAAAAAATGCTGCCACACTGCCGATGTCTTTGTTGACATGGTAGAGGAGGACTGACTATGAATTAAACGCTCTCACAATTAAATAAATAATATTCAGCAAACCTTCTAGTAGCCTACTTTCTTCAATCTGACTCTCTTATCCGGTGGTTGGGCTAATCCAAAAGAAGTGAAAACAAGGGGGGTGTTCTGAAGACAGACTGTTACCTGTGAAACAGGGGTGCTCTGAAAACACCCCCATTAGCAATTAGTGCTTTCCACCTGATGAAACGAACGCGGCAAAACTGATGAAACGAACGCGGGAAAACTGATGAAATGAATGCGGAAAAACTGATGAAATGAACGCGCCAAAAAATCGACCAATCAGAATTTTGGTCAAGCCAGAACGTATCGACCAACAATCGACTAATCGACTGGCAGATTACAGCCCTACAAAATATATAATATAATATCTGTTTTTAACCTAGCTATTATACCCTGGACATAATACTACTAATAATAATAATAATAAAGTCAGTTTTAACCTGAGCATTATAATATGAAATTATAGCCTAACGCATGTTCTAACTCAACCTGTTAACACTGAACAGAAGAGGGAAACTAATAGCACCAGCATCAGAACAAAAAGTGCATTTATGGTAGGGATGGGCATTTTAAGCAAAAATAATATTTGATGATCGCTGGGAATTATTAGATTATTATTTGGAAATCGCACCCCTTCCCCATATGGTCACCAGTAAAACGCGTTCGCTCGAATTCCGCTCTGACATTAAATTTCTCTGTACTGTAGGCCTACTATACGTGTTGTAGCCATTAAAGAAACACATTTAGTTTCATATGCATGTTTAAATAATAGAATGTTATTTTTTTATTTCATCTATGTTGATTATATGAAAAGTGAACAGCATGAGTAAGATATGATCATTAGATGCGCAATATATCGGGAGACATATGGAATGGGTCAGACATGATTTTGACCACTTCATTAGGTTTTGTTTTGTATAAAGCCTTTCTTTAAAGTGAATTTAGTTTTGTATAAATTGTATCTTAATGTTAATCAATGTTTCATCAACAAATTGCCTAGATTTAATAAATGAGAAGCAAATATAGCAGACAATATAATCAGAACATGCAAGGCGCAGGCGCGATCATTTGCATTGCTTGTGAACTGGAGCGCGTCTCATAAATGAACTGAAACTCAGCGTATAGGCTACTTCACCTTTTACCATATGTCTTGGAGTATCGCAATAATATTGTATCGTGAGTTCAGTATCGTGGTATCGAATCGTGACATGAGGATATTGTTACACCCCTAATTTCTAATGTAATCCCAATTCCCTGAAGGAGGGAACAGAGACGTTATGTCCCCCCTGTCACAAAAGTGAGTAATGCCAGTCATATTAATACCCGTATGGGTAGGTGTGACTCGGCATGTAAATCTCACTGGCCAATGTCCATTGGCTCATTTGTTACCACTTGAAGGTGATTGGGCTCCCAGAAGAGACCCCATGACGTCAGTCCGACGTAACGTCTCGGTTCCCTCCTTCAGGTAACGGGGATTACATTAGAACCTAGACGTTCTCCATCACGAGAACCTGGCAGCTCTCCATACCCAGTAACTGGGCTAAACAATCCTTGTGCCAAAGATCATTCACAAGGCCATGAGGAATATGAGTTATAAACAACATGAGAGGCCTCAAAAAAGCAGCACCATGAAGCAGTGTTATATCAACTTAACAAGAGGAGATGAAGCAACGTCTCTGAGGTCTTTGAACCTCCAAAAATATTTAATTTTCTGTATTTTACTGGTGGGTTTCTAAAAATGAACTCAAAAGTGTTTTATGGAACTGTTGAAGTTATTGCTTGTGCTATTTTTGGACTTCTGAACTAAATTTGGAAAATTAAACGTTAATAAGCATTGACTATTTCAGCAGTATCGGTTTGAATCTCAATGTGAAGATAAAAAGAGGGAAAAATATGATGTGTGCCATTCACAGAACAATTGTGTAACATTTGAAAAGTAACAAACTCACCTAATATGGTAAAATTATGCAACCCTGAGAAAACTAGCATCTCCATGTTGATCTCTGCTTGCCGTCAAATGCCTGACAGGAAATTTAATTTTGCTTACTTGATTTGTAATATAAGAATCTGTGAAACTATAGAGGCCAATTCACTGTGAGAGACTATGAAGTCAGAAACAAAAGCCAATAATTCAAAGTCCAGAGCTATGTCAACAAAACAAATGCTTGGCCTGTGGTCCTTATCCTTTTCAACATTCTTGGGACAAGTTTTATACACTTCATTATCCAAGAAAAATAAATGATCTCTTGTTCGTGGGGGAACCGACTAGGTGGAAGTACACAAATTCAGTGCTTCTCAGTCATTTTCTGACATGTTATTTCTTTCTCCAACACAAATCTGTCTGTCTAGTCTTTAGTTTGGACTTATTGGAGGTTTACATCTAGATATTAGACACTTTTAAATATGAGAAATCTCCTTAAAACAAACAGTACTATGACATGTACTACAACAACATGGAGCAATGTAGACAACCAAAATGTTACACCACTGAATGTAGGGAAAAGCTATGGTGTTTTAAATAATACTTCACCTAAAAATGAAAATTCTCTCATTATTTACTCCTCCAGTATTTCCAAACCTTTTAATTGCTTTAGTGATATTGACTGTATTGCTGTAACGATTCCTCGATTTAAGTCGAGTACTTGATTTAAAAAAAATCCTCGATTGCAATTTACCCGTGTTGAGTAACCGGCAAAATACTTGACTACTAAAATAATCGATAGCTATAGACCTAATTGACTGAAAATCTTTCCCTGCACCACAGCTCTAATATCTCATTCACATTCAAAACACCATTTTTGACATCAGAATGGTATTGGTTCTTGTGCAGTATGAATAAGTAATTTGTTAAATGAATGAATGCAACATACATCTTCAGACAGCAGTGAGAAAACAATTTACATTTACAACAAACCGAAAAATATGGTTGAAGTCTTGGAATATGGCACATGGCAACTGTATGCTTGCATTGTATGGAAAATATCAAATTAAATATTCTCCTAAACTTTTGTCTAGGTTGAAGGTACCTTTTAAGCATCACAGCTAGTACACGTAAGGTTGTCCGTTTGATCCTCACAAGGAGCAAGCCCTGAGCCATCACCATTGTGCCCTTGAGCAAAACAATTATCCCCAACTTACGTTGTGTATCTGTTACATGATTCTTTGGATAAATTAATCTGCTAAATAGCAACATACTACTATACAGGCATGCATACCATTCATCCACTGTGGAAGATAATCATGTTTCTCACCTATCTTGAGTCTTCTTAGGCAAGCTTTCATCTGTCTTGGAATTTCTCATTATAGCAGGTGCTGGGGTGGAAGGAAGTGGAGGTGGAGATTCAGTGGTGGGAGGTAGTCCATTACCAGGCAACAAGCCTCTGTGATTCCGGTTGGCATCATACTCAAATGTTCGTTTGGGTTTGGGCAAAGGGTTCACTGTAATTCCTGAAGAGTCCTGTGCAGTAGGGAGTTCTGGGCTCTCTGATCTGGTAGAGCTGATGCTGAATCTCTGCTTGAGCTTAGAAAGTCTATCAGAGCCTGGAGAAGCTTCAGGTTCTGTGGCCACAGAACAGATGCTGCTCCGCTTGCTTCCACAAGTGCTGTCCAAGTCCTCGATCCCACTGATAGTGAAAGACTTCTGCCTGGACTTGTCAAGGCCGTAGCAATTGCTAAGATACTGAGGTGGGGACGAAGAGGGACTTTCCTTTAATACCTGTTCAATTTTTTTAATGCGGCTGAGCACAGCTGAGGTCTCCTTGCGTGCCGACAGGAGGAAAATCCCTGAGGACTCTGTCTTTGAAGGCCTTTTCTGGAACCTTACAGGAGCTTCTCGATCTGATACATGCTCATCTTCCTCAGTCTCAGGGTAGGAGCACTCAGAAAATGCTGTGCTCATCCTCCTCACACCCTTAAAGTCAAAGGTCTTCTCGCTGCAGGGTGAGGACAGCAGACTTGGGCAACCCTCGCTCCCACCTCCAGGCCTCTTCTCCAGGCAAAGGCTCATCCTAGGCAGAGCCGCCTTCCGACCCTCCCATTCCGAGATCTTTTTGCGTATGGCGACAGATGAGGCGCAGGTCCCAGTACAACTAAGTGAGAGTGTGCGCTTGTGCCCAAGCTTGGTGGTAGGTCCTACTGAAAGAGTACTCCAGCTGAGGGGTCCAGTATTCAATCCATCCCCCACAGGGGGGGTCTGTTGTGGCTGGTTCTCCTTCTGATCCTGGTTATCGCTGCTTGGTGGCTTATGGATGGTGAGCCTCTTGTCCAGACAGCTAATGCTCCTAGATTTGGAGAGCCTGCTTTGACATTCAAAGTCAGTGGAGAGAGAGGCGCCACTTCTCAAGCTGGCAGTCTTACAGCTCCAGTTCTTTTGGGTCCAGAGTTTAGCGTCAGCTTTAGCGTACCTTCCTGGCTGACTGGTGTCCTCACTGCCAGTGAGATGAGAGGAACCTGGCTCTTTTCCAGTAGTAAGAATTGGAGGTGAAGACACAGATTGACACCTGAAACAAAAGTAAATCAGCAGAAAGATTAAGAAATCCTTGAAAAAAGTATGCTTGGCACAGAAGAGTGTTATATCCTCACAAACACTATGAATAAGAACACAAAAAAAATACTAGTTACTGTGTTATAATCAGAACACGTAACATAATGCAAACGGAGAACTTTAAAAATGATTTCAGATAAAAGGAAATGTTAGTTATGGGAAAGAACAACAACAACCTGACATATATTTGGCGGTGTAGAATCCTTCACATCAAGCCAACGTAAACAGAATAACAAATCATTCCAGACAATAATTTTGAAGAACATTTATATGGACCTCCCAAACAAAAAAACATTGAAACTATTAAACTTGAGGGATATAAATGAACTCACCCTCACTAACCCTCAGCTTCTTAGACGTATGTCCTATGCAGCAACTGTTTGTTTCTCTTTGCCGACTTGTCAACCTCAGCATCCTCATCATTCTTAGGCCGATTGTTCACTCAGCAATCAGACACTGCTCACTGCTGAGCAATGATATTAAAGACCCTGCTGACCTCATTTCAGTCTCCTCAGACACACAAACACTTTCTCATCCACCTCAAAATCTAATGCCGCTCATGAGCTTCCAGGAACTAGAAATCGACTTGGCCCACACCTCAGTGAAATTGAGGCAGGCAGATCTGATGTCACAGCGGTGGTTAGAATAACAAGTTGAAGCTGAGAGGAAGCCAAGAGTATGATCCAGGGTGCAGGTTGGGACAGATCAACCAAAAATCTCACCATACAACCCTTCCCATGAAAAAGGGCAGAGAAACACCATGCCACCTGCAGTCAAGCAGGTGTTGCATGGAAATAAATGTAAAGTCATCCCCCCACATTTACAGTACAATACAGCACCACCAAATATGACAAGCAGACAAACTTGCACAATCTGTTGTTCCCAACTTTCAAAAACAACAATTTTCAGCTGTTTTCATGATATTATGGTATCTTCAGCTAAGTTAAATCTTTTATCATTACAAAATCATGTAGGCTGCAC
The DNA here is from genome assembly GCF_949152265.1 of Phoxinus phoxinus. Classification (NCBI taxonomy): domain Eukaryota; kingdom Metazoa; phylum Chordata; class Actinopteri; order Cypriniformes; family Leuciscidae; genus Phoxinus; species Phoxinus phoxinus. The sequence goes on along the minus strand of NC_136877.1, from coordinate 37,176,578 downwards.
AAAAGAGTTGATTTAGAAGGGAATTAAAGGAAAGGCCTCTTTGCATGAAACAGTGACAGGAACATGTTATATTTGAGTCTGACTGTATTGTATGTTAAAGCAGATTCTTTAGGTTCATCCTTTACAATGGATCCCTGGCCTGAGAAAAAAACAGTCTTATCCTGTCTAATCAAAGGGGAGGGATGGACAGATGTCAAATCTGTCAAAAGGAGATGGAGGACATTGTTTAGGAGGAACATTTTTGCATCAAGGCTGGTGTTCATAGCACAATTAAAGTTATATAATCTTTGGTCAGATGTTTTCTATAGAATAACACTGCTAAATATGTCTCCACAACTGTCTGGACTGGACGAAGACTCCAACAAAGCATAAATTATTGTTTTTATAACTGCAGTATTAGGCTCATGTAAAATCCTTTGCTCAAAGAAAAGCATCAGTTTGAGAATGCTTTCATTGAATCCGCCATGAGTTTGTGTCTGTGGTCTGACAAGGTTCTCTGAGAGGCCGGACAGGCCCAGTAAAAACAAGGCCAGCTCTGGGGAAGCCAGCTGGTCTGGCCACACATGGACCGAGTGGGATACCAGAGCTGGTTTAGCTCTTTCTGGGTCTTGAGGGCAATGTCAACCACAGGCCATTTCCTGTTGGAAAGCTGTGCCAGGATGGTGAAACTATGAGGTTCCAGGAACACACATCAAAAGAAATATGTCAAGCCCAGATCCAGTGGGTTCTCCCCCACAAAAATGTGGATATTTCATCTGTGATTGAGTTATTTTTTCAGCTATTATCTTTGCTATAAAAAGGGCATATTCTCAGTGCAAGGCCTACCTACCGCCACCCTCATCTAACATAAATCTGCTTCTTCAGCATTCTCCAATGCTTGTGATTTACAGCTGAAGGCGTATTATCCATGTCTAGGAAGAGAGGCTAGCAAAAACTATGCCATCATTTTCCCCACACACTTCTTCGCATAAATCACAATTTACTTTGATGAATATTTCTGACATCAGAGTGTTCAAAGGTAATTATGAAAGTAACTCCTCTCACTCTTCAAAGATGCTCTTCACTTGTTCTGATAGCAACTGCAAAGCTCCATAGTTAAGCAAAGGCCAAAAATAGCACAAAACCTCTTTTCTAATCAACTTCCTGGCTTTTACTCATAACCAGGATGTTTACTTTAGCTTTGTATACAACAGTTTGGCCTATGAAGCATCGATGGACTCAGTTGTCTATTTCAGCAACTCCTCAATTATTGATAAAAGTTTTGGTTATCATAAGCAGTCGTTGCCTATGAATATTTAGGCAAGCTGTGGAAAGGAATTTTTTTTTTTTAATTCTTAATTTAAACCCCAACTATATAGAGCAGTCAAATCTAGCACATCTAACTAATATACAAAATAAAAACTTAATTATTCATACAGATTAAATGTGAATTGCTACAAAAACAACGGTCCAGATTTGTTTCTGATACATTTATCCTCTAAATGTTAATTAAAACACGATCTCAGAACAGAGCTAAAAAAAAGCACTATTAAGCACTGTTCAAACCAAGAAATATATCTATAAAGATATCTAGATAGATTAGTGTCCACGGCGCCAATGGATGATAGCATTCTGTCTATTATGTAGCCTGCTGCTTTTAATGGTCAAGCTCTTTAAATTCGTGTAGATTCTGATTGGCTGTTAATGTTTTTACTGTTAATCAGCTGGAAAACAATCATTCTGAAAGTGATTCCAACTATATTTTTCCTCTATGTTGTTATCATTATAACTGTGGTGTGGCCTTTGTTATTCTTATTAGAAGAATTCTTAAAACTTTATAGTTAAACAAGTATTAGCTTTCATCCTCGCTGTGAAAGGGCCCAGCAAGCAATAGACGTCATTTCACCTTTTCGGTTAACTATAGACCCGATATAGTCCGGCTATGAGTAACCAACTTTTAGCCAAAATAACCTTGAATTTGGTTACATGCCGTTTTTCCCAAAATAACTTGTATGAGATGTATGATATTACATTATGTAAGCAAAGTCAACAGTGATTACAAGGTGTTCGGTTTCATTTCGTTGACATGTTCTATGTGTAGCCTGTGTGTCTATTCTTCGGCTATTAGACGTCTGTTAAATTTTAATTGACAGCCCACATTTCGTCTTGTTTTAGCCTAGACGTCAGGGCTGTGTTTGGACGGCTATTAGACATCTTTTAAAAGCAAAATTGCTTGCTGGGGGCCTTTAGGAGGTACATCACAACTTACAATAGTGGTAACGTCATTTTGTGTTGCTGTTTTACCACATTGGTCACAAACAATAGCTTTCTGTAAATAACTGAAAAAGCACAAACAATGGACAAAAACTGCTGACTCATCATCATGACTCTCACCTGTCTGAGTTTTCCTGTGGATCTTTAGCCGCTCCTGCTCTCGGTGCAGTTTTGGAGCTCTTGTTGGCAGTCATCTCCCTCTGACAGCCCCCTCACCTGATTAAAAAAAAAGTTACTTTCATAAGAAAGCTGTATCATGACCTTTAAAGTAAATGTACTATGATTATATAAATACTGAACATTTCTGCACTAGTCTGCGACCATAAACCAGCCGATCTCTCTCTATGAACAAGACAAGATGTATTAAATGCAGATGACAAAGACAATTTCAATTTGATCTAAAAACATATTCAATGGACATAGTGGGAAACTATTCTTTCTTGGCCCACAAGACTAACCCATGGATTAACCCTGACTGGCAAATATGAGTCAAACACAACAAATATGGACCTTGATCTCTACAAAAGAGCAGCACTATTATCCCTGTCATGTATATAAATCTCTGATCCTCACAAAAAATCCAGACAGCCCCACCATGTTTCAAGAGAAGAGTGGGTTTGTGTTTTTAGATGCAGGTAATAAATCTTGTTTAAGATACTGAGGTATAACATACCACATATCATTCAGAGAAAAAAATACACGCCAGCTTAAAAACAGATGCCTACATTCATAAAAAAGACTGCATTTACCCATGAAAAAGTTGCTGCCATGATCCGTGGTTGACAGGGCATTGCTATATTGTTACTGAAGTAATCTAATTGATTTTTAGCATGTTGCTTTGCAATTACTAGGGTGTTATGTGTGGTTTCTAGGGTATTATGGTCAATTGCTTACTGGCCCAAGTAAAAAAAAAAGAAGCCCAACCGGTCTCTGCTTTAGCATTTTCTGGCCTTTTTTATTAACTGGCAGGTGAAAATCCTGAACTACAGTAGATCCCCAAGAAAAATATAAAGCAAATATTGATTTTAGGTTAAGGGTTTTATTTCCGACCCCCAGATTTGAGCAATAATAATAGTAATTGTTGCCAAGCACCACTAATAATAGCAACATTAAATTGTGAACTGATTTTTACAACCCCAGAATATGCAGTCTAAAGAATGGCAGCACTAAGACCTGAAGGTAATTACAGAGCCGGTTTACATGGCCTGTTAGTATAAGAGAGGTTCAAAAAAATCTGTTTGTAGAATCAGAGATCCAAGCCAAGTGCCTTTAGTCTATGAAGCAATGTTTGGAGTGTGTTTGTATTAACGTCTGTTTGAATAGAGTAGCCAAGATGAACAAAGCTGAGCTAGTCTCTTGGCTCATTAAATAGTGATTGCTTTTTCCCATGAACATTTGCACCTTAGGACTAAAAAAAACCTGTTTAATGACAGATATTAGTTTTACAAGCTGGGTCAGGGAGTTGTGGTTTTGGGAGCTTTGAGCACACTGAGACTCAGGTTGGTTGTTGAGAGAGGGAAGGGGGATAGTTTTTCATTTTGTCAGTTGAAGCCATAACAAGACTTGAAAATCTTTGATGAGCAGTAAATCAGATTTAAAAGGCCATGCTTTGCACAGCAAGTCCCTTTAATGATTTTGGATGAACAGATCTTCTTCAATTGACTCTATAGCCTAGCTACATCCCAAAAACTATTAAACGGAATATTATGAATATACAAATTAAGCTCAACTGACAAAATTTTCCCAGAAAAATCTGGGTTACAGTGAGGCACTAAACATCAAATCACTTTTGTCATAAGATATAAACACTGTTAACATGATTTTAGTGTGCAAAAAAATAAATCATTAACCTTATTTGTTAAATCCAATTCTACAACTTTTTGAAAAACAAATTTACAGGTCACAGTTTTTAACAACAATAGGAACAAGAATACGTTTTTAAGAACAATTTAAGTTTTTATAAAATTATAAATTGTAATATAAAACTATATTCTCTGCTTTTCAATCCTCCAAAAACTGGCCTAAAATTACTACCGTTGTAAGTGCCTCATCATAACAGATTGTAGCTCTTTGTTAAAGGGGTGGTTGAGTATGATTTCACTTTTCTAACTTTAGTTAGTGTGTAATGTTGCTGTTTGAGCATAAACAACATCTGCAAAGTTTCAACGCTCAAAGTTCAAAGCAAAGGAAGATATTTGCTTTTAAAGAAAACGACTACAACAAACGGCTGGTAGGGACTACACGACATTCCTCCCGGGTTAGTGACATCACCAACCCTAAAATGTACATAAACCCCTCCCCCGGGAACACGCAGTCCATGTTGAGAAGAGGAAAAGTTGTTGTATAAGAGTACATGTGTGAGCAGGCTCAAACTTAAAGGATTAGTTCACTTTTAAAGTGAAAATTCTGTCATCATATACTCACCCTTAAGTTGTTTCAAACCTGTATGAATTTCTTTCCTCTGCTGAACACAAAGGAAGATATTTAGAAGAATGTCAGTAACCAAACAGTTTTTGGTTCCCATTGACTTCCATAGTAGGAAAAAAAATACTATGGAAGTCAATGGGAACCAAAAACTGTGAACTAATCCTTTTAGCATCCATCTTTTCAGATGCAATAGAAAGTCACTCTGTGTGCATCTCACAACAGTTCCTATACGAGCGATTTATATATTACCATGACAGAATATGCTAAATGAAGATAGTTAACTCCACATCAGCAACATAAATTCATCAACTAACCATTCAGAGACGTCCTGTTGCATTCTACAACAGAGACTCAAGCTCTTCTTGAGTCTCTCCATCATTGTCTGACTCCGTTTTAATAAAGGCAGAACAGTTTCTGCAATTTAAGTGTGTCTGCGTGAGGTAATTGCAGCTGCTAACACACATGAGCTCTTGAAACCTCATTTGCATTTAAAGGGCCAGGCACAAAACGGTGCGTTTTTGCAAACCCTCAAAAAGTGACAACTTTAACATGCTATATAAAAATATCTGTGGGGTATTTTGTGCTAAAACTTCACACACACACACACACACACACACACACACACACACACACACACACACACACACACACACACACACACACACACACACACACACACACACACACACACACACACACACACTCTGGGGACATCAGAGATTTATTTTATATCTTGTGCAAAGGGCATTTTACCACCCCTTTAAGGAAACAAGGGACAAATTATCTATTGTGGTGATTAGGGCTGTCACTAACAATGATTTTGGTAAATCGGGTAATCGTTCAATTATTTATTCGTTAAATCATTATTTTTTGTGCAAATAAAAATAGACCTAAGTGAAAATAGCCTTTAAAATTATTTAACATTCATATAAAATAACAATGAGCCAATAATAATTGGTTAAAGTAATAACATAAAGCTATAGCCTATGGGCTAAAGATATATGGGTTTATTGAACAAACATCATAAAATGCATAATGTAGGCCTAATATATAAACATAATCAACCTTATGTACATTATGTCATTAATACTGCAGTTAATACTGCAGAGGGTACCAACGGTCTGGGGATTGTTTTAGTTACACTTTACAGCATCAGTTCAAATTATTGTTCAATATTGGCTGAAAAGCATTTAATTAAAATGTCCACTTAATCTTTAATATTTGGCCACTTCTTTATGATATAAATGCTACAGCCACTGTCATTTCTTGAATAAGATCATGTGGACATGTGAGGGTTTGAACTTTTATTTTGAAATCTTGATGAACAACAATCTGCATTTAAAAGAAAATGTATGTATTCTCCTGTGTTGGCATAGGTTTATGATTTACGTTACAAATCTGGTGAAATGAAATGACGCACGTTGTGATCCCAGATGTTATAAACAACCTAATGCAGAAAAAACGCATAACCTGCCCGCATGCAATTCATTTAAGCATCGAGCTTCGCTCTAAAAACCCACAGTGCATATATTAATTTAACTAAATCGCAGCGTTTGTGATTTTAAAATGGCACTTATGCTGTATAGCATATAGCCTATGCTATATCGTGCAGTCTTATAAAATGGTTTAATAATGCGGTTCATGGATTCTCATCCGTTGAATGGGCCACTTATTTTGCCGGTTAATCGACAGGGGTAAATTGCAATCAAGGATTTTTTTTTACTCAAGGAATCATGACACCCCTAGTAATCTACAAATACTTAAAGTTGCAATCTAATGAAAGTAGCAACAAATATTTTCTTCCATGTAATAAATGTATAAATAAAGAAATAAATTTAGTACAGTGTCTTGGTTCTATCCATCGTTGGTAATTGGATGGAGGCAGATCTAAATGCTTGCAGTCAATAGTAAGAAAGAGGTGGGGTAGGCTAAATGATTGAAGATTTCCGGCACCAGAGATAAGTCTGTAGTTTGACCCGGATGATCAAGTTATGACATTTTGATTAAAGCTACACTGTGTAGGAATTACTCCCACCTAGCGGTGAAATTGTATGTGACTATCAAACTGAATATTACTTTCTAGCCCCTCCCATTCCGAGGGCGTTTTAACTCCTACGGTGGCCGTATTATTTAAAATCTCCCGGCAGTCGCGGAGTAATCTCTCCCTCACATTCGTCACGGTGCCACCGAATGTAAAAACGCGAAAAGGCGAAGCTTGAATTTCCAGGTATGTCCCTCTTTGGCTAGGCCTAAAATCTTTGGCTAGGCTTCCGCCATTCGAGCAGCTCACCCGTATGTATTATAAATGGCAGATTCTACGCTTACGAGAATGCTTGATTAGTTGGTAGAAGTAATTATACATCAATGAGCACATATAATTTTGAAAGAACAAAGTGGTTTTTGCTAAGAATCAACTTAAAAAATGACACAGTGTAGCTTTAAGAATTACACAGTTAGGGGGGGGGGGGGGATAAAAAAGAAACATGAATGGCTGAAACAAAATTATACGTTTCAATTGCTGATTCATTTACAATAAGGTGAGTTGCATGCATTTTGGAAAGAGATGTGAATTTCTATTTACTGTAACTTTAACTTGAATTGAATCCAGAGTTTCCTTTTAACATAACTATGATCTCAGATGTTCTCCTCACCACAATCACAAGCTCTTCACACCAACACACACACATTGCACACTGTCTTCACGCTAAAGGACATCTTAACTAGCCACCCCTCACAACCACAGTGCCTTGCGCATACCACTTGCCACTTCCTCCCATCAAATTAGAGGGCCTCATCAGAAACCGAAGTGGGAAGAAACTATCTTCCACATGCAGAAGGAACACCTCCCGTCTTGGCATGCGTTCACTCGTACTGCTGTTTATGGTTTATAAGGAGGTCAATATTACAAGCACTTAAATACAAAGGGGGCTGGGGTGTAACTGGGTGCACTGGGGGCTTGTTTACAGGAAAATGTTGTATGTAGTAGTCGGCCAACCAGCAGCAAAAATAAAAGCCCAACAGAGACAGATGAGAGGAGGGACAGCATTCCTTCTGTCAGCCATTTCCTGTTTCGGAGGACTGCAAAGAACATGGATCTTCATTTTCAATCTAACTGGAGGGCCCTCTAACCGCTCATATTCAGACTGCTGTAGTTTATTTTCAACCTTGATGAATTATTGATAATATCTTGATTTATTCTGCTATAATACCATTAAACTGGCATTGTCAATGCTGTCCTGTGGTTTATCACTAATGTAGCTTAGAAACTCAACAGTTATAGCATAGATTTTTCTACTTTTGAAGTATACAACCCACAGCTTCACAATTAATAGAGAGATTAATTCACACACGCAATCACTCTCTCGTTAATGCATTCAAATAAATGTACTCTCATTGTGCTAATTTATCTGTATCTGGTTTAGAACGAGCAGAAATCTGTAAGAAATGTTACGACCGTCACCCATAGACAAAATAACTGCGAGAAAGTGAGCTGTTATGTAGGAGCAATCGCACTGTGGACAGCGCCATGGCATTTGCCTTAGCTCTGCACAAGGCAATCCGAGTTCGAGTCCCGGTTCAATTATTTTAAAATCACAAAGATAAAGAAATGCACTCTTTTATTAGAAATAAAATATCCCACATTTAATAGTTGAGCATATTTACAGTACAAACCTTGTCAGTGAACTATAAGGGGGGGGGGGGGGGGGGGGGAACAAAGCAAAAAAAAAAAATAATAATCGTTCATTAATTGTAATCGAGGTAAAATGGTCAATTAATCGAGATTTTGATTTTAGGTCATATTTCCAGCCCTAAATGGTGTAGATTCCAGTGGCAATGATTTAACAAGGAATGAACTAATCTATCTTGATAGGCACTGAGTTAAAAAGTCTGATGGGAGGTCATTATTTCAGTAATAGTTGACTTTCCCACAGCTTTGTTTGCAACAAAATCAGCTGCTCTGAGGTTACTTTTGACTCACAGTGCAGTGATTAGCGTAGAATATTTCCAGCTGAAAACTTCAAAAGGTTGTTGTTGTTGTTTTTTTACAAAAATCACTCTAGCTGCAAACAAAAGATACAGTTATGACCAAACATAACTGAAAATGAAAATATTTTCTTTTCTATGACCTGGGAGGCGAAATTTTTCCGGAACCTATTTTTTCCAACCAGACTGAATATTTTTACTGAGCTGTTGAATGATGAACAGCTGTAAAAATAAAGCATGCTGAACATGGAAATATTGTACACTATCGAAGCATCACTATCATTTAGACTGCAGAGCACTTTTTCTTCCAAAAAGCACAATGCAAAATGCAGTACTTAAAATTACAATTAAAGGTGCATTAGGTGATCTGGGAAATGCTAACTTTAGCCTGCTAACATTGAAAGCATACAAACCCATCGTCCCTCCCTATACAAATCACCATCCAAAGCCACACCTCCTCCAAAACACATGAAAGCGCACAGACCAGAGGCAACTTTATTGGATTACATCATGTGTCATTCACCGGTGAGACAACTTTACAGTACAGTGAGTACCGTATTTTGATATATAAGTCGCACCTGACTATAAGTCGCAGGAGCAGCCAAACTATGAAAAAAGTGCGACTTATAGTCTGGAAAATACGGTACTACAATAACGAACGTAAACAACTGATTGCCTCCCATTCTCGCTCTGTTTACACAGCATAAGAGAACAATCTGATGACGTATGATATCTGCGTGAACAGGCTGTGCAGTGGTATGCAAACGAACGTTGACTGACAGGGAACACATTTCATTCGGACCGAATGCAATGATTGAACGAACATTTTATGGTCCTACGTCTTCCACAGACAATATAGCCTATATTTATAAAAATACATTTAGACCACTTATAGTGATTGCTATATGAGGAGACTTTCAACCAGCATAACAAAAATGTTTCTGTAGAGAATCACCCATTGCCCCTTTAAACTAAAAGATATTAAAAGGTTTTGGATACAGAATTGTTGATGTAGTTCAGAAGTAAAAGTAATTTCTTCATAAAACAAGTTATGACTTGCAAATGGACTGAGACGTATAACCTGCTTATGTCAAGAAATATTGGAAGGGAAAAAAGACCTGCTGAGTGTGATTGACAATCTGCTTATTAAAGATGCTGTTCCACATCAGTCTGCTCTGCATGGATGACTGCAAAGAAGCAGGGTTTGTTCCAACAATGTATCACTAAAACATTAAATGTAATTACCAAAGCCATGAACTCATAATGCAGGCATACAAGCATTACAACATATTGATTTCACAGGAAACAACGGTCATATTTATTTTAGCTTGCTCACTAAAAGCTGGCATCATTAAACATTCATCAATATGATTCATTACTCCAGTTGCATGTTTAATATGCTCAGTAACCATGTGACTCTTTCATCTGCACAGTGGCACCATTTCAGTGAGAAACAATCATCTCTTTCTCTCAGATATTGATCTACAACAGGAAGAGCAAGAGCTGCTCCCATTTCTCTGAGAAACTGCCAGAAAACCACATAACCTAAAAATTCATACTGAATATATTGTAAAAGACAATGAATGCTTTATGTTTATTTAAACTTGGATGAAAATAAAATCATTGGAATCATAGTTCTTGGATTATCATGTCTGCCATAGATTCAATAGATAGAATAACATAATATTTTTCCCAAACACATCTCTAAAAATCTGTAAGAACATTTGCATTTTCAAGAGTTTATGTACTGTACTGGTCAAGCACTAGCACAATCGTAGAAAAAAGAAAAAAAAGACTACTAAGGACACTCATAATTAACTGGTTAAAAGTTAACCGAAAGTAAAGGGGAAATTAAACTATACAAGTTGACGTTCTCTTAATGTGTTTTTGCTTACATGAAAGTGCAAAAATTCCTCAAATGACATTCAAATGACATCGACAATAACCGTGATTATAAATTTTGAGAAAAATATTCGTGATTATCACTTTAACCATTGTCGTGCAGCCCTACTTGTGACTCTAATTTAAATGAGTACAAAGACATTTTAGTGGTCACAACTTCTTGAAAGAAGTAACGCAGACACTAGACAAGGGCAAACTTTCTAGTGCACGTGTCAAGCGCCTGTGTTCACGCACACTATCTATTAAGATAGTGTAAATATTAAGGATGGCGTCCATTTCAAACCAATTCAAGTCTGATTCAGACCCTGACAATGTTAATGAACAAGAGGATCATGCAAAGCGGACTGCATGTTTCATAGTGGTAAGTTTTTTGTAAATTTAATCATGATATTTGACGGAAAACTAAGGTGAAACCCATCCGTAGCTGTCATCTGCAGACACACACACACACACACAGACACACACACACAATAATCAGTAACAAAAACATGGTTTAGCTTACTTTTCTAAAAGTAAAGTACCATCTTTACTTTAGTGCGGTGAACCATCTTACAAAAGCGAGAGCTTACAAAAGCAACAAAAACAAGCTTTTCTCCATAAAATGTCCAGTGCACAGATAAATGTTGTTGTTACAATGTTCAGGAACAGTGTAAAAAATACATTTGAACAACTCTAAGTTTGTCCACCTTAAGAAGGCCAAACAAAGGGGCTTTGGAACCGTGGTGGGGGGGAAAGAGTCTCTTCGACATAGCAGCAACATTCTTCATCCAAGTGGATGCTCACACTGGTGGTGGTTGAGGAGAGATTCCCTGATATGATTGTAAAGTGCTTTGGGTGTACATATGAAAGCGCTATAAATGCCTCATTCTATTCTATCTTCTCTAATGCAGTTCAACCAGGCCTCTGCCTCCTTTTTTTTTGCGTATTCCGTGGGCATGGATTATTAAGATGCAGATTTAGGTGCAGATCTTTTTTATGCTCTAGCAGCGACATTACAAAATGTATAAAGTTAAAAAAAAGTGGAAAACTATAATAGTACCCCTTTAAAACAGCATTCAAAATTACCAAGGGAACTGATGGTGAACTAGCCTTCTGGATTAGCCTACAAATTGATGTCATGACTAAATAGCTTCACAGTCACGAACAGCTCCATTTGCAATATTAGCAACAGAAGACAGAACATCTTTGTTCGATTTATCCTTGAACAGAGTGTGGTTAAAAAGTAAGCTTCTTTATCAGTGGTTCAAACAAACACTATCTGACCAGCTTCCTCGGGTGAGTGACACAGTTAGGAATGTTCAGGGTTGAAGACGAGACCATCGGGCCATGTTCTTGTCAGCGACGACAGGTCAGTTGGCTAACGGAGCGGTACTCTATTCAAAAGGAATGCACTAATATTTGCCCCATCCGTCAAGCCACACATTCAACACATCAGAGTTTCTGAAAGAGGAGGAATTCTTCAACTGATAGGGAGAGACTCATTTAATGTCAATAAACATGACACCATAAGGTAGATTTTAGTTACTCAGCCATAGAGATTGCATTCAAATTGGGGTGAAGCAGCTGTACTCGTTTTTATTGACCAGGCATAAAGTTATTTATTTCCGTTGGAAGATGAAACAACTCATTGGACCTGAATAGCAGAGGTTGACTTGCGTCCAGGCAAAATGCACATTAGGGTCTTCTGGGACTTTTTGCACTTTTGACATCTCCAATTTACTGTGATCAGATCTAAGGTGTCCCAGATTACCCTAATTCACCCTACATTTCCCATAACGGTCCCTGCTGATCAGCCACTTTAACATCTCTAAAACAAGCAGCAGAGTGTAAACCACTGCATTCTCAACTGCTCCTACACTTCAAAATCCCCTTAGAGGCAATGAACAGGGTTATGCATTCACCAGAGACCATTTTGCACCAGAGACGATTACTCTTTCTCCGTTCTTTACTCGTAGCCTGTAAACTCCAAGTCAATGTTGTTATTACCAAATCAGACATGACTGTGTGAGACTGGGGGTTAGATTACAGCATAAATACCAGAGGAAAGAGGGACCCCCCTTCCAGACTCTTAGCTCGCACCGTCATATGGTCCTCATCAGGGCTCTCACTGAGATTTATATACTGCACGAGGTACGTTAATGCTGCTGTTATCAGCCAAGCACGTTGTGTTTAGATTGAGGCAAGAAAAGATGATCAATGCGTCTGTGGTATCGTGAGGAGTTTTTTAAACACGCTCCCACCTGGACGAATCCCTCTGGCACTGCTAATTAAAATTTCCCTTAAAAGTCTGACAGGGAAAAAGGAAGAGGCAGAGCATAAGGGGGCGTCTTTTGTTTCCCTTTCACTCGGTTTCAATCCCAAGTCCACAGAGCCTGTGAATAATGACAGAGGGTTTGTATCCAGGTTGGGGGCTGTGGGGTGGAGGGAATAGTTGTACCCTGTTGAGCTGCTTAAATGTCTTTCCTTCTCAGCCTTTCATGAACTGTGGAACTTGGCCTGTCACATATCGCAGCAGCTGCACGCTCCTCCACACACAATATACCCACGATTCCTTGTTGCTTCCATAGTGCTGACTGGACAGGCCAGATGGAACCAATTTTTAAGCCCTTTCAGTCTCTGTCTTTACTGACTTTCAGCTGTTTACAGTTCTTTTTGTTTTCCAAGTCACTAGCAAAAGGAGGAATTCACACATTGAGGAAACTGCAGAATGCTGCTCATAAAGTGACATGCAGGAAACTAAAAATTAGAGGCAAATGGATCTTATTTGATTTTGAAATTGGCTTTTACAGCAGTGTTTCTTAAACATACAAATTGTTGGGTTTCTTCAATTCGTTTATGACTTTCAATCAAAACTGCACTGCAAAACCATATTTGTCCTAATAGCCTTATACTATACGAACACTAAAAATAGAAACATGTGTATGGAAACATGAGTGCATTCGGTTCAAAAGACTCAAAGCAGTAATTTTCCTTAAACAACTTAGTACACTGTTCTTATCAGGATTTACAATATTGTCCTTTATCAGGCAGACTGAAGACAGAACGGCTGCTCACGTTGAGCCATAAAACTTATAGAGGTCCTATGAAATCCCAGTCATAAATACTTTTTTTTCTTCTTCTTCATAGAACAATTCATAGTTACCATATGCGTCAAGCTCCAAAACAACAAAATAAGACAAACCGATGCAAAAGTAGCATTTCAAGCCATATCATAACTTAAGAAACAACAAGTAGGCTAAGTAAGAAACAAGACTTAAAGGTTCACTGTGTAAGTTTTGCCTCTCTAGCGGTTAATAAACAAAACTGCATGTCGTGCGGAAGAACTGCTCTTTTTATGTTTATTGACGAGTCACAAAACAAAAGTTAGTGCACCGTGGTTGTCGACCGATATTAAAAAAATGTTTGATGGCCAATGCCAATATCTTAGAGCAGGGTGGCTGATGCTATAAAGATATAGCCTAATTTATATTCATAATTTATATTTATTTGACTAATTATTTAGTAAAATGAACCCATAAAATAAACAGACATACTTTACAACTTCTTGATTCTGTAATATTATTACAGTATTTTTAACAAATAAAGAAATTGTTAAAAAATATTATATTAATAAAAAGGAGATAAACACTGTAACCAACCAACAGGACATTCGTCCTTGTAAGTTTGTCTGCACTGGGAATCCTATTTTTTCAGTGAAAATTACATGAATATGACATAGTGGGCAAGTTGTAAGTTTGTCTGCACTGGGAATCTCATTTTTTCAGTGAAAATTGCATGAATATGACATACAGTGGGCAACTGAAAATAGCATGGCTTGAAATCGAGGGTTTAAGGTTTGTCGATCGTGCATGTTCCATTCCGCATTTAATTTGCATCCGACAGACAGTCACATGCAGAGTAACACATTTGTATGAAACATAAAAACTTTGGCCTTGGCGATACAGTATATCGGTCGACTAGGGGTGTAACGGTACATGTATTCGTACCGGACCGTTTCGGTACAGGACTTTCGGTACGGTGCACATGTGTACCGAATGCAATCTTTCACGTAAATTAGGCTAGTTTTGTGTGCGGAACATACGTCAATTCCGAGTTTCCACACGAACATATTAAGTGTCGGAAGTCTCCGCATTGCACTGATTAAATCTGATTAATCGTTTTTGTGATTCAAATACATGTAAAATATTACCATTACATCTGTCTTCCTGTGTGCGGAAATTTGTTTATGTTGCTGTGACAACGAAACACGTGCAAGCGCGGCTGTGTTAAGAGCGCTGATGCGCTCATCTGTGGACATTTCCGAATGCCTTTCTGTTAAAAGCGGGCTTTCCACACAAACAAACGTACATGTGTCATTAGTATGAGAAAAAAAAATTGGATTTTAACTCTCGGGTCGGGCTCGGATATAAATATCGCATAAATAAAGATCACCACATACACGGCACGCTCGCTTTAGCCCAGCCTCTCGCTAGCTAGCGTCATGGCCAATATTGGTTTGAGAGTATTTTATTTAGTGGAGAACTTTGCAGCAGTATTTTATTTCTTATTCTTTTTTTATTTTATATCTTTTTTATTTATTAGCCTAATGTTATATTTTATTAAATAGTGTGTTTAAAAAAAGTGTAAACAAATTGTTAAAAAAAAGTTTATAGTAAACAACCAGCAGTTTAATGTTTTGCATTTCTATCCCTTACTGTACCGAAAATGAACCGAACCGTGACTTTAAAACCGAGGTACGTACCGAACCGTGATTTTTGCGTACCGTTACACCCCTACGGTCGACCAATAGTAAAAAAAAGTCACAATGAAACGGAAGTAGCGACATATCGTGGTCACACTTTAGATCAGGTTCCAATTCCCACTATTAACTAACTATTAACTATGACTTTTACCTCAATAAACTTCTAATTACTGCTACTTGATAGTTAATAATGTAGTTGTTAAGTTTAGGTATTGGGTGATTATGGTATGTAGAATACGGTCATGCAGAATAAAGCATTAAAGCTGCCGTCGGCAAGTCTGGCAGATTGAGTGGACTTAGACAAAATTTTGAATGTTTACAACTCTTATGCCCCTCCCCCACTACCAACGAGCACCCGCCCATCGTCAGTGCGTGTGTACCTGATTTTCTGTGAACGCGTCCGTCTTCAGCATCGATCAACACCATAGACTCGGAGGTAGGCTGCCCTGGCTAATCTATCCATAGATAGCAATAACCGAGGAATTGGAAGCTTGTTATTAGATTTTCTCTCTGCCATCACGCTTCGTACAATCTTCAGGCGAACTTCAGGCGTGTCGTGTGCATGTGATATTGTATCGTCCGCGTCTGCGCGAGGGAGGGGAATCTGGGATTTGTGCACGACCTGTGATTGACAGTCAGATCTCACACCCCCCTGCGCTGATTAGACCCGATGATCCGGGAGCGGTGGATTTTTGCAAAACAAAATAACACGCTCCAGGTGGAGTTAGAAGCTCGGGTTTTTTCTAAAACCACCTTATTTATGTTGTTCTGTCGGATTATAGTGTCAATTTCACTGAATTTGATCAAAAAAATGTTGCCGACGGCAGCTTTAATATGTGCTTTAAAAGTACTAATAAACAGCTAATAGCCTAGTAATATGCATGCTAATAAACAACTAGCCTAGTTAATAGTGTGAATTGGAATTGAACTTAAGTGTTACCCAAATATTTTCTTACTTTTGTGATGTAAACGGCTTATCTAAAAATGTAGGTCTATCCATCGGTTTGATTGGATTTTGAGATGTGGCCATTGCACTCAGAAATGAATGTGGGCTTGCAGTTGAGTTAGCAGAGTAAATGATTGGAGATGTACTGCACATCACCAGAAACAAGTTGTTTTCACAGGAAGATCAAGTTGACATTTTGATTTGATTAATGGTCAAAACGTACAAAAAAAGTAAGTTAATAAGTCAGAAATACATTTAATTCAGCAAGGACATAACTTTACCTTTAAAGGTCCTGTTCTTCGTGATCCCTTTTTTTAAACTTTAGCTGGTGTGTAATGTTGCTTTTAGAGCATAAATAGGCTCATACCTGTAAAATTATAAAGCTCAATATTCAATGCCAAGCGAGATATTTTATTTAACAGAAGTCCCCTTTCAAAGCCTACAGCGAATGGCCGGTTTGGACTACATCCCTATACTTCCTGCTTTAATGACGTCACTAGAACAGTTTTTTGACTAACCTCCGCCCACAGGAATACACAAAAAAGGGGGCGTGGTCTTGTTGCGCTCCTACAGAGAAGAGGAAGAGTTGCGTTTGTAGAGTGTGTTTGTCGCCATGTCGTCGATTACAATTTAACCAATTCAAGGTAACAGCCAAACGTAAAAGTATGACAACTATTAAATAAATAAACAGCTTACCATTGTGAAACATCCTGCAAAAGTCGTGCTTGAACAGGTTCTAATCGATCCTCTTCATCTATGTTCTCCGGGTCTGATTCCGGCTCAAAATGATAAGGTAATATTAAAGACATGTTTACAATAACACTGAGTGCGTGCATCTCCACGTTATGGTAAGAGGCGTGACCTTTCCGTTTCCGGGCAACGTGCGCTAAGCTGCTGTCGAATCACAACACAGGAACCGCTGGCACAATCAGAACTCGTTACGTATTTCTGAAGGAGGGACTTCATAGAACAAGGAGGTCATTTTTAGGACAAATCAGACCATTTTTAGGACAGTGAAAACAGCGGTATACAGATAAGTACATTTTGTGAAAAATAAAAATACTGTGTTTTTTTACACGCGAAACATGAACACATGTTATATTGCACACTGTAAACACAATAAAAGCTTCAAAAACAGGAAAAACAGGACCTTTACACAACCACCCATTTGAGTAATGTAAGGAAACCAGACATGCATTGATGCATCAGACTTGCATCATAATCTATTGTGTTTGATAGCTTACAGAGTAGAATATCAGACAGAGACTTAGAGGATGTTACACAATAATAGCAAGACCTTCTCTATAAGAATAACACTGACTCATGTAAACTTAGTAATCACAACCTTGTCAGATTGACAGGTGGCAGGTGGTGTTCCTGTGTAATACCAATGACACAACATTACACTAAGTTCCTTGTTATAACTCCCAAACCCTAGACTGAAAAAGTTATTTAAGGACAGCTATAATAAAATCATCCCTTAGACAAGGGATGATAGTTAAGTGTTTTATTAAGGCCTAGATATGACACATTTTGAAGCACATTGTGTAATCTGAAGGTCAACCATAATGCAAGTCACACCTTTTTAAAGCGTCTAAAAATAACAGGTGCGTCAAAACGAAAACAACAATGCACAGTCTTTTTAAAGGCAATAATGACCATTCAATGTACCACATTGAAAATGATTTTACAAGTTAAATTGTTATTTTGTTATAGTGCTTGCTCTCATGGATGAATCGCTTTCATTTAGCCTACTACTGTACATCATTAGAAAAAATGCAATCACAAAGTAACAATTAGGCCTACTATTATCAAACTACTAAATGAAAAGATAAAGGGCATAAGCAAAACCGCTCTGAATCTCGATAAGACAAGATACTGAATCTGGGAAGAAAGTGCACGTAATACTGCAGTGCATTGCATATTTTGACACATGAGATCCAGTGTAAATAATGAGTCCTTGCATCACTGTTATTACAGCTGACAGTTTATGGACTAAATCACATTCACATTGGAATGACAAGCTATGGATCAACTACATCTTAACACTAAGAAAAGGTTTGATACACATTATAGCGGCAGGGCTCTGCATTTTGTTCAAGGTTTGGTGACATCCCACCCTTATCCATATTGCGCAAGCACTGGACAGAGAACAGAGCGGCTCCCATGGTTGAGCTGACAATCCAGACCAATGAGAAGGAAGGGTTATTGTTCCAATAGCACAATACACCGTCTGTTCAGAAAGTTCAGGGAAAAAGGGCTTGCAGCTGCAGTAACTGCCAAAGCTGAAAGCAGGGGGCACTATATACTTGTGATCTACAGTGATCATGTAAGATTCATGTGTACATGTCAGTGGGTGTGCTCAAATAAGTGCATGATTTTAGTGGGAAAAACTGATGTTCCATTAAGAAAGAACTAATTTGCTGTCAATCTCATTCAACATTTACATTATATTTATATTTAAGCATTTAGCAGATGTTTTTATCCCGAAGTGACTTACGTTGTATTCAAGGTATACATTGTTTGTAATCAATGTGCATTCCCTGGGAATCGACCCATGACCTAGCTAGGCTACAATACAATACTCAAAATTATTTTGGCCACTAAACAAATCCATAAACTTTTTGAGCTCTACCAGGGAAATTTATAAATTAGACTTGACCTTGGGGCACCAAACTATTCCTCAATTTAAAAAAAACTAAAAAAAAAAAAAAAAAAACTCAGCCTATAAACGTTTGAGTAAACAACCAACATTCATAGGAGTTGGGAAATTACCAAATAAGGTAACGTTAAACACATTTGACGTACAGTTTCAACCACATTTTTAAGAAAAGTCGTGTTCTGACCCACAATTACATTTAAAACATCTAATATCTACTTTGGCTGTGACTTAAGACAAGTGAGTTAAGTTATCATTTATGGGCAATCGTGTTTTGAGCATTTTGAGGTGCCACGCGCCTCTCATTTTGCTCCTATGATGCTCAAAAAAGCTTCAAGGAAGCGAACTAGGTTTTGACACACAGCCTTTGTTTGCGATTGACTGTGCTCATTTTCATACAATGTAACCCCGCTAGAATGAGATAAAAGTTTTACCTGAACGAAACGTCCCGCTGATCGTGCCATTTTGTTCAGCGTCTCACAAACACTCGTAGCGATTGCAAAAAAAAATCATCGATTTGCCGGTAATACCTGGAACTTTTCCCTAAACTTCCAGGCATGTCCTTTCAAGCGGGGTAAATCCCTCCCAACTTGAGAACTCTCTCTTGGCAGAAGGCTGAGCTAGTTGCCATGGAGACGGATTGTTTTGCCCCCCACTCGCCTCTCCAGGTTCTCGCGCTCCCAGCCTCCCACACGAAACTAAACTCTCTTCTCATGAGCCACATGGATCTGAACTTTACACGCTGCAATGGCAAATTAAACGCGGTTAAAATAAATGTCACATTTCACACATAACTATTTTGGCTGATAGTTCCTTCATCCTTCCACAGGAAAAAAACAGCCAAGAATAGCTCCTTATTTAAACACGTAAGTTAATTAAAGCTCATCGTACAAAACGGTCTCACAGGGTAGCCTAGCACCGTACCGAAGTACTTCAGCTTGCTTACAGACTTACAGATTTTGAAGTGGGTGAAATCTAATCGTACATTATCATAAGTTTGACCATTACTTTTTTTCTACTCAAATCTTGCTTAAAATGAAAACGCGCGCGAATGTATTTGTATTTGAAATCTGAATATTCACCACCTTATAAAACACTGATAGTGATATAGACCTACAACAACAATGTCATTTCTATAAATAAAATAATCTAAAAGTAGTTATCGGTAAAGTAACAATCTGCATAATTTATTCATGCCGCGGTGCATTGCTGAAAACACGAGAACAGCGTCTATCGCAATATTGTTATCCACAGATTCCACACCTTGTTTAAAAGTGCTGAGAAAATAAGTAGCCTAGCCTACTGATTTTTTTATTTGCTTTGGTTTTCGCTTGCTGTTTAGTGTTAGTGCCAGAAACAGCGTAATTTAAGGCTTTTCTCAAAACCAGCAACATTTAGCCTATATACAAAATCAGCTTTTTTACTTATAGAATTATATATTCTAACGTATTTAATAACAATATACACACGTTATTACGTTTTACAGTAGGCCTACACTATTTTAAGCTTTATTTGTACATAGACTATTTTTCCCCACTGCTGTTTAACTTCTGCACGGCTATGCCTCTTTTCGTTGAACTAAATAAATATTTACACACAGTTATGTCAGTAGTCGATATAACAATTCTAGCAGTGTCCTTGAGTGTCACATGTCTACAGTGGTTATGGATGATTTAATATTATTATGACATTTTGTACACCATTTTCATGATGGGCAAACCACAGGTTCGCCCTGAGAAAAGATAATGTGAAGAAGGCTACTTGTCATATTGAGAAAAATGTATTGATTGATTTTCTTGCTGCAATGGGTTTAATTTTTACTCATTACTTAAAAAGCTTTATATAAACACAAATTATGTGGAGTCATCCATGATTTACCATTATCCATATGTTCCAGACATCTTCAGTTTCTCAGCAGCAGAGGACAAGCATAACACATTGCAAACAGCTGTCTAAACTGTGGTATGCAATCACATGTATGTGAAGTATAAGTCCGAGAACAAACAGACAAAGAACCATTGAAAGCATACTTGGGAACAAGACTTGAGAGAAGGCTACATTAAGTATAGAGTTACATTAACTTTGTATATTAGGTTTGTAACATTTTATAAAAAAAAACAGCTGTTGAGTGTGTTAAGTTGACAGACAGTTGTCAAACTATCAAACAAAACTTCAGAATACAAGCCTGCCAACTTTTTCACATTTTAGCTCCATGGAGAAAAAAATTAAATGTCAAATTTTGTCAAATCTTAATATAACTTTTTAAACTGATCCTCTAAGTTCTGTCAAAAGCCAGTCTAATATTAAAATCCCACTTTCAATCAGGTTTGATACTTTAAAAGCAGTCTATGTTGGACTGAAAGTTGTGCAAATAAGCAACCTGCTGCCAAATAACCAACCGCAATAAGAAGCAGGGATCTGTTGTTGACAAAAGCTGTGTGATGACAACTTTCTCTGGAACCCTTTCCAATTGTACCAATACCTAATCAGAAATGTGGTCTTTGGTGTGTTGAAACACAATGTGGGAGTTTTTCCCTCAAATCTGTATTAAATTGCTGATATAATAGCTCAGGGACAGTTACGCCACAGATCATCACTTCATTCGTTTCCAAGAACAGTCATTCACTCCAGGTGTTTTGAGAGGGAAATAATTTTAGAGTTGGGTCAGTCCAAATATTGAAATGGACCAGACATATAAGGAAATACAGGAATGTATTTTTGTTGCAAAACCTGCTGAAACTATAGTGTTTCTACTGCAAAACCATATATTATGAATAAGACACTGTACACTGTATATTTGCTAAGGTCATATATATAGCTTGTCATGCTATTCTCACGTTTCAAGCGAGCATTCACTATATTTAACCTTGCATCCAGATTTTTTTTCAAGAACACCATGAGGCCCAGACTAAACATCTCCCATGGTAGAGGATGCCTGTTACGGCGATCATGACACCAAAATATGTGGCTGGAAATGTTTGCTGGATATGGACTATCTAAAAGCCAAACAGCCCTTTTTCTAATCATTGCTGCTGTGTTGCAGTGTTGACCCAATCGAAACATAATGCATTCTCGATGTGGTCCCAGCAGTTGGAACCACAAAACAAGGCAGATACCTTAATTTTGTTGTTTTGTGCAGAAAAAAATCCAAAACTTCTCCAAATTTTTTTTATTTTATTTTAATTTATTATATTTAAAATATTTAAATAATTAAAAATATTTACGCAGCCCAAAGTTTTTCCAAACCTGAGTTTCTTTCTTCTGCTGAACAAAAAAAGAAGATATTTTGAAGAATATGGATAACCAAACAGTTGATAGGCTCCATTGATATGGAAAAAAGCAAGACATTCTTCAAAATATCTTGTTTTTGTGTTCAGCAGAAGAAAGAAACTCATTTCTGATGGATTAATACTGCAAAGCATTACCAGGGTACTTGCACTTTTCAACTATACAATGAGATTAACGTGTTACATTGCCATGATGGAAAACATAATAACTATTTGGTTTATAAGGTATTTCATACGTCTCTTTTATTTATTTTCAAATAGTACTCTTACTTTTCCAGTAGCAAGTCAATTACAAGTCAAAAGTACAATTTACACCTGTTAAAGTAGTTGTAAGAAACATTATGCCAGAGATGTTAAATTGCTTCCCCTTCCTTGAACACATTTGTAAGGGTTTCATCATTAGTCAAGTTCAGCAAAACCCACAAAATCTCCCAAATGCAACAGTATCCATTTGCAACAGCCCTGAAAGTTTAACACACCCTTACCGCAAAACATTCCTGTCACAATCATTCTGTTCAGGCATTTGAAAATACAAAGCAGAATATTGTAGTCTATATTAAATGTATATGAATAATGGCAATGCTCAGAATAAAATGCTTTGTATTATGGGTCATTCTGTGACGGGAGCCATTAGTCCCCCATGTAACCCATTATGTGTAAAATGAAATATCATAATATATATATAGGCTATATATATAAAATAATTATATATATATATATATATATATATAGAGAGAGAGAGAGAGAGAGAGAGAGAGAGAGAGAGAGAGAGAGAGAGAGAGAGAGAGAGAGAGAGAGAGAGAGAGAGAGAGAGAGAGAGAGAGAGAATGTATTATTATTTACTATTATAATTTAGCTTATTATTTAGATTTTTTAATAACACTTAATATTAATATGTCTGACAAAATGTTTAAAAATGCACATATTTTGACATCACTATAAACCATTGTTTTCTGAGTTTCTTGCTATGTTGCAGTGACAAGAATTACATTTTGAACAAGGACACACCAAAAAGAAACATTTGAGATAGATCTGTCAGGGACCATGATAAGGCAGAGGGAAAGGACCGTCAAAGACAGCCTTGTGGGAGGCAGAGACACAGATAGAGGAACAGAGAGAGCTGCTGTGGCCCTGCGGGACAGACATACACACATGATGGTGTTATCTAAGTGTAAAAACAGTGAACTGTTGCTGTAAGTCTGAGGTCAGACTGAAAATGGAACCTAAATTTCAGATTTTACTAGCAGTAGTAATAGCAAAACTCAACCAATGAGCATAAAATAATTAATAATAAAAAAAGGATAATTACCATAATGATAACTGTGAAAACAACTATTCAGAGGCGTCTATTCGTTTTCTTGGTGATTTTAGAAGGTTTAAGAGCGCCTCCTTGTTTCTGCTTCACAGTAAAACACCACAGAGGAGTTCAGGAATCTCTCTAGTATGATGAAATATCCATTCTGATTAGTAGGCAGGCTACTGTGCTATCATAAGCGAGTGTATTATAGCCGATATATCTGTTATGATGAAGGAAATTGTCTCGCCTTTGTCCTGGCGACTTCAAAACACATTAAGTCTCTTGTCAATTTTAATTGTTCACATCAAAACGCATGCCATCTTTTCTGTAATTTATGCTATTATTATTATTTTACTTTTCCCATTGTATTTGTTCTGTTATTGTGCTTTTCTTTATGTCTCTGCAGCAGAGTTAGATCATTTAGGCTACAATCAGTTTTAGCATTAATGACATTTGTGGGATTTTTTTCATCCATTTACAAAACAAGAATTGTGAATGTTAAACTAATTAAAAAGTGTTGCACACAGGAGCAGCGAACATAAAGAAGGCAGTCAGATAAAGTAATCCATACCTTTTCTGGGTAAGTGACGCTTGCGTTGCCAAGGTTACCTTTTCACATATCCATGCTGTGAGTTTGCGTAAGTTAGTTTTCAGTGGAGTGTGCGCTGAATTGCTTGACCCAGGACTTTTGGCTGGGAGGAGGAGGTAGCGCAGGAAATGATGATAACCGTTGTTTGAGAAATGTGATATGCATAGTCTGTGTAACGCTATTTCACTTTTATTTTGAGGTAAATACTTTCGTTTAAAGTAATCAGCTCAGCTTTTCAGCAAAACAGTTTAAATTAAGTTCATTGTTTATTATTTTAAAAGTGGAGTACGAGTTCTAGCATATCTGAATGTAGGCTACAGTCAGTGTGTATATGAGATTTTTCCTAACATTAAGACTAAAATAAGCTTGCAGTTAACTCAATTTTATTATCATTTTTAATACTACAGATAACTGCGCGTTTAATAATAAATGAATCCAGGGCTAATGTAAGACTTGGAAACAGCGCCTCCTGGGGATTAAAAGTATCATTACCATTACCCGAAACTGCGTCATTTGAGCAGCGGGTTTGCCAAAGCTGATATGGCAGGAACAAACTGAGCCTGACACAGGAAACCATAGTTCACCTATTAAGAGAACTGTAATATAAATCAAAAGGTCAAAACAGCTCTCTCTGTTAAATCATGTACCTGAATATTTCAATTATTATATATACACATATTAATGACAAAGAGTATAATTCTGAAATCTTCAAAGAATGTGCCATGGAAAATACTGTCCGTCAAGAGTGGTAAGAACTAAAAAAAAAAAAAGAAGAAGAAAAAAGAAAAATAGAATATTTTTACACCATCATGAACATTTTTTTACACCATCATGAATCAGGAACCTGAATCTACACAAAGCTAGAGAAGAACTGACCTGGGAAGTTAGTCATTAAATAGCATATTATTGGGGGACAATGACAAAACACATCCACAGATTATTATTTACAAATAATAGTTGATAGTAAACAGCAAGGTAAGAAAGAGAAGAGCGAGAGAGGGGAATTTCACTATGTACAATAAACTACTAAAGACTGGATATCAATATTTTGGGTTTAGTATCAATTCTGACATTTATATAAAAACATTTTGTGAATAAATGGATCAGCAATTTTTTGAGGAAATTGGCACTTCTATCCCCACATCAAATTCGGTGTGACTGGACTGCAGTAGAAGTAAACTTTTTTTGTTGCTAATTTCAGAGTGCATGATTTCAAAATGCAGGAACACAGTGATGATAATTAATTCAAACAGTCTGTATAACAAGCAAGACTAATAATAAACAAGGTTTTGTCGCATGCATTGGTCAAGACGACAAACCTACACACACCAAAAAGAGACGTACACACTGGGGTCACTGGGGGCTGCTCAGACATCATGGAGAAGACCCAGCCTTCAGCACAGTACCAGAACCCACATATAACAGTCCAGACTGTGAATGCTTTTAGCTGAGAACCACGTGACGGTCGAAGACAGACTTGCGCTGTTCTTGGACCTGCCTCCTCCAGCGCTGCTGAGCATGCTCTACTTTGTTGAGCATGTTGGAGCGAGAGCGAGAACGGGATAGCACATCATGGGCATTGGCGAAGGGCTGTTGGTCCTTTTAACAAAAGAGTGTAATGTTATCACATTATTTCTACTTTATACCATATGCCTATAATTAAAAACATAAACCCCCAGTTTTTGTCCTGGACTAAAATGGAGGTTTGAGCTGTTTTAACTCAAAGCAACTTGCACTGGGATATCTTAAAATATGTTGGTGCAATTTTTTTGTCTCAAGATGCATATCAGAAATATTTATTTTCTTCCAACGGCACATTTATTAAAGCAAAGCTACTTAGATGTCCTAATTAAACTAAGGCCTAATCCTGGCTTAATCTAAGCCTTGTCTGTGAAACCAGGCCAAAATCTATTTCATTATACTCATCTATCATCACAGGTTTTTCATCCAAACTACCAACATTTACAACTTAAATGTAATCTTTTATCCATAACGAAGTAACAAAACACTTACCCCAACATCGTCCTCGCTCTGAATGAGCTGAGAATGGCCAAACAGCCTTCTCTTCAAAATAGGCTCCAACAGTGTCAGATAGACCATATACAACAGCAGAAGGCCCAGAATAGATAGATATATTATAATAGTGACCTGTTAAAAAAAAGTGAAAGATGATTATTTAGCTAATATTTCAACAAATTGTTATATTGTATCTATCATATAAAGACATTGAACTTACTTTGATGGTTCCAGAGCTCCTTTCCTCATATTTGCATTCACAACGTAAACAGTAAGCCTCCACATCCTTGCCTTCAACAGGCATCGGCTCCACCACATGAAGGCAATTGCTGTGCAAATGATTATATTTGAAGCGTTATGGATCAGTGGATAGAGTCATGGAGTTAGTTCTTTAAAGAAAGTATTGTAGTCTTTTATTAAGCCTAGTAAATCATTTACCAGTCCTTCAAGGAAACGTTTTGATTGTAGATCTGCCCATCAATCTCCTTATAGGGTGGACAGATACATTTGCACCTGATGTCTTCTGAATTCTGAGAAAAGTGACCACAGATACACAAGCTTATTTACACCAATTAATAACATGAAACCCACTACTAGCGCAGTCAGTCTACGATAATTCTGTCCGATTGGAAATCATTTTAACGTTACATGGTTTGCAATCCGAAAGTGTTGATTTCCGATTCCGAGTTTATCACGCTTTTAATTCGCAGAAACATTGAAACATGCTAACGGCTAGTTAGCTCTGCCAAGTGCCAACAAAACAATATGATCCCAACAACAAAATTAATTTAGTTAATGTATTAAAATACAGTGATACATGTCCTAATTTACCTTAGCTTCTGATGTTTGTGAATATAATATCAGTAGAAAACACACTAGCGATGAAAACGTCAACATATTGACAGCGCATCTTGGGATCACTCGATTCATCTTTTTCGCTTCCGCTTAAGACAATGTTGTCAAATAATGAAGAGAGATGTCACAGAATAACGAGTAAATATTCCTTCAGTAACGCATGCAATGGCTAGAAGACTTTTGATCCAACTAAACATCAACAAAACAAAGCTTGAAGGCTGGACTCTGTATGACACATCAGCTGACCATCAGCAGCCAGCCGGTCCGCGCATTAACACTTTCCTCCGGAAACATGTGAGTGGGAACCAGATGGGAACCATTCTTCCGTACCCTACAGCGCTGGCAGCGGCGGGTCGCAGCGCCACTTCCGGTGGCAGCCCCAGATGCTACCGGAAGTTGTGTGGCAGCTGCCAGGGTCTTGACTGGCAGGTGCCAGATTTCGTGCCAGGTGCCTCGGGAGTTTGTCGCCGTTTCTGCTGTTTAGTCGGTAAAAACTACACTATTTTGAAAGACTTGATAGTGCATTTACATCACGTTCTAGCCAGGCTACACAGCTTTCAATATAACACTAATAATCATCATGTTACAATAGTCAGGTCAGGTGTTACCCAAATGACGCCTATGTGGTCATGATGACCCAGTACCAAGGATAAAGGGGTCATGAATGGAGAAATCAAATGGCATATATATATATATATATATATATATATATATATATATATATAATCTTCAAACTGCAAATGAAAAATAAATTAATCACAGTCATATTTTAACCTACTGATCCTGAAATATTACATTAGATATTATTAAAAACAATAACAAAGAAAAGTCTGATCTCTCCAAGAACCCCCGTGTGTGGTTCCCATCTGTAAATCACTGATACAGGCTTCTGTGCATTTTAAACAACAAATATATTTTGAGTGTATTTCTTTATTTACATGTTAGATGTACAACCATAAAAATATAAACATTTAATTTACTCTGCATGTCATCAATGGGTAATCAATCCTACATCTAGAGCCTCTTAATCCAAAAATCAGTTTGGGTGGAAGTGAACAAAGTGAATGATGAGGAAAAATTGATAACTGATAGGCTTATATCAAATGACCAAAATGTGTACTGAAAATATTGTGTATACGTGATGTTTCTTATTGGAGACAAATGAAGAACACATATATGCTATGTATGAAGGCGGCTACAATGCAAAACAAGAATACAATGCAGTAACATGAGAGCAGATGCAATTTTTTTTACATAATGTACAAACACATTAAATCTTGCAAAAAAGAAAAAGAAAAAAAGACTTTAACTGCTTTAACTTCCACTACATCCTTAAGTAGTGCTCTGAAGTTTCTAAATAAGCTGGTCAAACATTTTCACAAAAAATGGCACATTTTGTGAAATGACCTATAATATATAACAAGCAATCTAGTTGCTCTTCTTTTTTTATGACTAATTTCGGCTGTAACTAACATGTTTCGGTAACAGTCACTTCTGGGGGATGAAGGAATGAAACAGGAAGGAACTTTTTTTTCAAAGATGGCGGCTCATGTTATAATTGTAGAAGGGCATTCACTGGAAAAACAGTTCATTTTCTTCAGGAGAAAATTTTTCCAATTACTTATTTAGGAAAGTTTCTCATGAGCTATCTTCTCATCAGGTCCAAGAAGTGTGCAGCCGGCCAAGAACATTCAGGAATATTTGTTCCAGGGCAGTCATTTAAAATTTGGCTGGAGCGCCAAATATTCATTCAGTAAAAGATTATTTTACCAAACTCAGGGCCGTAGAAATCTCAAAACTTTGGAGCGGAGGAATCTGATAAATGATTTGGGAAACATTTCTCTAGACTCTTGTGCAGTGTAGTTGAAAAAGTTTTGTGGATGGGCCAGGACATCAAACAGGGCCTTCATTAGCTTCTTGTCCTGTAAAGTTAATTAGAAAACACAACTTAACTTTAAGCCATGGACAAACAGTATATATTTTCAGCACAGTATATATTTTCCCATCTTCCACCTGGTGGCACTATTGCCTCTTTTTTAAATACAGGGACCTGGAATGGCCAACCTCTTGACTATTATTTAAAATCAAGTTGGAATGAGAGACCTCATTACAAAAAAAAACAAATGAACTGTGCACTATACCTTTAGAATCTCTTGATGATTCTCAGAGGCATATAATCTTCCATCCCTAACAATGTCTTCAATGAGCTCCTGGTAGTCCTCTAAAAGAAGCATATTACACCACAGCATATAAATACTCAACATGAACACTTATCATTCATACAATAAAAAATGTCAGCAATACAGTTCTCACCATCATACGTCACATACGGCACTTGGAAGCCTTTCCCACTGTTTCCTTCGTTGGAGTGAAACTGGATCCAGAGTTTCTTTGAGCGGGAGGTGAAAGCGATGGGTCGCTCGTACGTCTGGCACGTTTCATA
This sequence comes from Phoxinus phoxinus, assembly GCF_949152265.1. NCBI lineage: Eukaryota > Metazoa > Chordata > Actinopteri > Cypriniformes > Leuciscidae > Phoxinus > Phoxinus phoxinus. Next base: position 37,147,179 of record NC_136877.1, on the reverse strand, counting down.
AGTCGTCACTGAATTGGGCAGAGCTGTGGGAACAGTAAAGAAACTTCTAAAGACCTCTGAAGTGGCTTATTCGAGCCCCAAGAGATGAAGGAGAGCCCTAATGAGCCCATCGATGCAGCTCCTCCCCCCATTTCCTCACATGTGTATTCACAATCACCCTGCTGAGCCGATGCATTCAACACCAGATCACAGCCCTGCAACACTCACAGCTCTTTCGCATGACCAAATAGTCCCCACACTCATCTTCAATGGGGAGGTAGATCTCGGGTACCACGACGAGGATTCTGCGCTTGGGGGGAGGGATGATGGTCCAGGTGCACTCGATGTTGGCCGGGTAGTTGCCGGGGTAGTTGGGGGATTCGATATAGCCGGTGAATTCTCCCAACTCTCCTCCACAGTGTCTGTCTGGCAACAACAAATTAAACGACTTAGGTGGGACTATATAGAGAATGAATAAAAATACATTTGTAATAGAAGTAGGGAGGCTTTATTAAAAGGTTAACCTTTGTGAATTTTGCTTACTTTTGCACTGCATAATGTTTGTGGATCCGTCAAAATCAGTGGTAGTGTTTCCAGGGCAGGCAATGCAGTAGTTTTGGCCAAACTCCATCTGATAGGTTCCAATGGGGCAACGGATACAACGGTGGGTGCTGGTATTGTAGTAATGCCCTGGGGAGCACTGAACTGTAAGGACAACATGGATTATTTTTCTGAAATCTGTATCTGCAAAGAACAATACACAGTGTCCTAACAAGATGCGACGCCATGACACGATCAGAATCAGAGTATTTGTCCTAACCAGCCATGACAAATTCTATTTCAAAAACATTTTCTATATCTATGTGGCTAAGAACATACAAAGTACACAAATGATAATCTCAGGCACTGTTTATGGTTAAAACAGGCCAAAAGCTCCCATGAACTTCTTTTGTCATTTGTGAGCTACTTTTGGATCTGCAAGGAGTTTGTTCATTCATATTGTTCATTCATCTGGCTTGGACTGGTGTTTGGCGCAATGCTTTTCCGTTCTCTTTATTTAATGTTTAAAGCGTTTAATGTTAGTTTGAGTATCATTTTGTGTGACCTTTATAGCCATACTGAAAGCGACAATTGAAATCAGATCTTGAAAATAAATGAAAGGAAACAAGAATGTAACTCAATGTAAACAAACAAGTGTATTCTATGACAGATTGTTTCAGTCACTCAGTATGTATTTTTTTTAATAATGTTAAAATGGTGTAATATTTATGAACTATATTATGCACTTATTAATTTAGTTAAAAGAGCTCTGCGCTTGCAGAGAGACTCCGCCGATATATTTGTTTCTGTTTGATTATTTTTGTTGTGTCTCGTTGAGTCTGGTGTGGACAGACAATTTGCTTGTCGCTAGAATCTTATCGCATTGTATCTGGTTAGGACACAGTGTTACAAAAGCAGGATATTGCCTAAAATGTAGAAAGCCTAGAGTAGGTGTTCCAGCCTGACCAGTTAAAAAAGTGCCGCAAAGCCCACTGAAAAGCCCACTGGTTTTCAGCAGAGAAAATTACATCTCAGAGTCAGTTAGAATTTCTTTTTTGAAAGAAATGAACTTTTCTTCAGCAAGGATGCATTAAATTGATCAATTGTGAAAGAAAATAAAATTGGAAGAAATGATGAAAAAAAAAATCCACAAGGACACATTAAAGGAACACTCCGACTTTTTGGGACTCACCTTATCCCCCAGAGTTAGATAAGTCCATACATACCTTTTTCATCTCCGTGCGTGCTATAAGTCTGTTTGACGCACCCACCGCTAGAATATAGTTCCCTGTATTTATATGGTTAAAATATGTCTGTGTCTCATGTGACTTTGTTTTTTGTACACTCTGTGACTATACAAATCACAACATGTAAATAGGAAAATGTTTGCGTTATTTTGTCACTTATTTGGATTAGTATGCTAGCTGCAACCATTTACATCCAGTCTTTGTGCTAAGCTAGGCTAGCGGTGGGTGCGTCAAACAGACTTATAGCACGCACGGAGATGAAAAAGGTATGTATGGACTTATCTAACTCCAAACTATAAGATAAGGTGAATAGGCTAAAGTCCCAAAAAGTCGGAGTGTTCCTTTAAATTGATCAGTAAAGAAATATAATGTTACAGAAGATTTTAAAGTATTCATCTATTTAAAATTTTGAAAAAAATTATCATGTTTCCAGAAAAATATTAGGCAGCACAACTAAAGACAAGAATAAATTGTAATAAGAACAATAATAAGAAATGTTTCTTGAGCAGCAAAGCATCATATTAGAATGATTTCTGAAGGATCATGTGACACTGAAGACTGGAGAAATGATGCTGAAAATTCAGCCATCATGACAGGAATAAATTACATTTTAAAATAGAAAGCAGTTATTTAAAATTTTAATTAAATAATTACAGCCTTGGTGAGCATAAGAAAAGCTCCTTTAAAAATGTATTTTAATCATTTTACCAACCCAAAACGTTTGAACAGTAGTATAAACTGAGTACTTTAAAACTCAGAAGACATTAGGAATGAATTCTTCTCACCTTTGGTCTCACAATTCTGAAAGGACACAGCACCATCATATTTGGTTGTGAGGCTTCCTCCACATGGGAAACAGGATGTGCGGCCAACCTCAGGCTGATAGGTGCCCTGTGGGCAGGGCAGACATGGCACAAAGCCATCAAGGGAGAACTGACCAGGACGGCACTGACCTAGGATCAGAAAAATGTTAAGAAAATGTCAGACAAAACCAAGTTGGGTACTTTATCGCCTTCCAAAAAAAGCAAAGTACAATATGTCATGCAAGTTCATTATAGGCCTCCCCTCATCCCTCTAGTGACCACAATAAATAGGCTTCCACTGAGAAGAACCCCAATAGCCCCTTCTGTTGTGTCTATGAGCAGAAAGCAGAAGATGCCATCTGAACCGCAAGCTGCCTTTGATGACTCTGTTTGAAGAACAGAAACATGGTGGTTCCTTTTTTCTTTACACATTAGACTGATCTGGAATTCTTTGTTGGTGTGAATGAATCAAGACATTTGAGGATTTGCAGGACTGCATGAGATGACCCACTCCCAACACACTCACAATCACAAAACCTGACTCAAGCTCAACAAACCATGAGCCTGTGAGATTGTTATCATTACAGGTAAGCTTCCTGCCAACTGCATAAACAAAAAACAGGACGTGATTCATACTCTCCCTTTTCAACCTTAAAAATCTTCGCCAATCTGTATATGACATCTCAGAGGATACATACCAGGATGAAAAGTGGTACATCTTATACAGTGGACTAAACTCTGTATAGATATTTTTATTGATGATAATGGAAATAAATATTTTAACATTTCTGTTCCTGTGCCTGTGATGAGATAATCTCTGGTCTAATGATATGTTTGCGTCATCTCTGACAGCTTAATACAACTTAATATTCAGGAGGGCCTCTACAAGGTCAAATGCCATGCATAGGTCAAATAACATGAATTAACAATAAACAATTGTATTGATTATCATTAACAAAGATGAATAAATACTACAACAAATATGTTGCTTATTATTAGTTAGTTCGTTAGTTAGTTAGTTAGTTAATACATAACTAACATTAAAGCTGCAGTCCGGCACTTTTTTGGGTTTAAAAATATCAAAAAAGACATTTTTGAAAAAAAACGTAACCAGCCAGTGTTCAAAACGATCTGCTTGCCTTACCTCGATTCAAAACGGTAAGCTTGTAATAATGATTTTAATTCCAGTGGTACTGGTGGATTTCCGCGGGAATTTCGAGCATGTCTTTGCGTCATTACGCCATTTCTGTACACATAGAGAAGGAGTCCCCGGCTAGCGTGTGTGGATGATGGAGGTGGAGATTTAGCTTAGCACTTGGTATGGCGGATCCCGAAAGTTTAAAGCGACAATCACCAGTGACAACTGGAGATTCACCAGTTGTAAAACCCAAAAGACTTCGGACTTCAGATTGGCTACAGAAAAAATATATTTTTCACGTTTTGACGTGATATAAGCAATCGTTAGATTTAATCAGCATGATATAGCTTCTGCAATGCTTCCCCCCACCCCCCGAATTTGGTCAGAACAAAAGTGAATGTTACTTACTTGTTCAGATGACATTTTCCGATGAAAATTCTAATGTTGACACTTTCAAAAAGTATACTCTGACATTGCTGATGACAGTACAGTATCCACAGCGACGAGGCAGCCTCAATACATTGTGTTCATCCGCGCTGTTTCATGCCGATTTACTACCCACGCACAGTTAATAATTCCGCGAATAACTGCAATTGCAGATTTCTAACAGAGATGGCGACAAAGAGGAAAAACGACGGACTGCAGCTTTAACTAATGAGACCTTATTGTAAAGTGTTACCCAGTACTACTACATGAATGATAACATACAGCTGCCATATTTCTCTTTTAAGTTAGCTATATGGATTTATTTAATTGAAATATTTATTTAGCTGGCAAACGTCAATCATTGTTGCATTGTTGTATTACTTGTTAAAACCAATAAAAAAATGGACAGACATCAACCTCAATGGAAATGTGTAATAGCAGAAAGGCTATAGACTTGTTTGTTCATGAGCAAGTCTCTGTGAAGTCTCACCTCCACACTCCGAGATGTTGCGTGCTCCCGCGGATCTTGGGATTCCCCTGCCCTCGGGTCCTGGGCACACGTCGCATGACACCTGCCCCTCTTCATCTTGGTATGTCCCAGGGGGGCAAAGAAAACACCTCCCTTGCTCTCCATCATAGTATGTGCCAACGGCACATTTGACTAGCGCAGAGAAAACTCAGAAATTAGTTGAAACAGAGACTAAACTTGGAACACAAAAGAGGGCCTCACATTAAGCAGCTAAAGGGGCACTGCAAATCGACCTGATGCAGCTATGCCAAAAATTCAAACAAATAAGAGAACTGAGCCTTTCCACAGCTGCCTGATCCCCCACATCAAACGGCCCCCACACGCATACACAATCCCTCACCTTACTGAACATGCTCAAAGGGAATATTACCTCGCATAAACCTATGATGTCTGATTAAAGGGAGCGGAACAAAGTCTTTTTAATGTTCACTTCATAAACGGCTCTGATTTATAGCGATGGCTTCAAAAGTGTTTTGCACACACTTAGCCTTAAAATAAGCCACTGACTGGTACAGTTCAGTCCTTTAACCAAGTAAGTATGGCAATTTAGAAATGTTCCTTTCATCTCAGTGTCTCTATGCAAACATTCAACTGACAGTGTTGGGGAGAATTTAGACAAACCTCTTACTCCTGAGATTTTATGGTAATGATGCCCAATTCCACAAAGGTTTGAACAGCAAGCCAATTATGTGTGCCTCAGCAAATTGCCCGATTTTCCAAGAGAAGAAGAAAATGTAATTCTCTCAAGAGCAGTTCATTTTTTCCTCTCTTTTGTTAATCCTGAATGACCATGAGGAGCCACCGTCACATTGTCCCGTCTTTTATTTGACAGAGCGACGGAGTAAGAGAGAGGAGAGGAAGAGTTGAGAGATGGAGAGAAAGAGAGAGAGAGAGAAAAAAACCCTTTAAGCCTTTCAAATGCAAAGCGATGATTCTATTGAATCCTCGAATTGATGGTTCCAAAGAGGTTTAAAGGACCTTTCACCTCTATTCAAGTCCCCCGGCTTTTGCCCATTTGATGACATAGGCAAACACTATGGTATCACAGTGGTAAGGAGCTGAACCCAATAAAAGAGGTCAGGATTGTGAATCCCCCCATTCAGAGGAGTCCAATCGCTCCTTGCGCCTATGAGGCAGGGGCCCAAACAGCTGATGCTAATTGATTCCCATGGTGTCGCTGAAGTCAATTCTCTTGAGCCGCTCACTGGCTGGGGTCGCACAGAGTGGCCCTGCCTAAGGAGGAATTTGGCACTTAAACTGCTTGCTTTAATAAACAGCCCCCCTCCACACACACACACCACAAAAACAAACAAGCAAACAATAACTTAGAACATTTAAGGACAGGAGAGGAAAGTGGCAGTTGAGGGGGCAAACTTATGCAAACGCCTCCTTATGCGGCCGTTTAGCTTTGCTGTTCATCTAGAGTTCGTCATTGTGTGTTTTAGTAATGTCTAACTAATGGATTACATGTCCAAACCCCTTCAAATGTGTGTGTGTTTATATACATGTGTCTTTACATGTATGTGTTTAAAGTGAAGTAGCCTTAAAATATATATAGCTCAAAAATTTTAATTCTGTCATCATTTACTCCCCCTGATGTCATTGCAAACCTTGTGTTCTTCCGTGGAACACAAAAGCTATTTTGAACAATGTTTTTGTCCATACAGTGAAAGTCAATGGGGTCCAAAAATGTGTGTTTTTGGGAGGGGGGGGGGGGTTGGGGGGGGCTTTATATTTTAAAATATCTTCCTTTTTGTTCCACAGAAGAAAGAAAGTCATAAATGATGACAGAATTTTAATTATTGGGTGAACTATCCCTTTAATTAGGAAGGATACGTTCTCTTCACTCTGCAGGGTTTAGAAAGCAAACGTAGGTCTGCAAAGCGGTGAAGAAGTGTTGAAGCACAGACTTTCCATCCTCACTCCAGGAGCTTGAACAAGCCCCACTGGGATTTACAATGGAGTGGGCAAACTGAAAAGGCTAAACTACACTTAGTGAAGCGAGCCAGTGGGGGAGGCCAGAACAAGGGAGGAAAAAAATATAGCCCTTTTTTAGAGCTCGATTTAAGCTGGCACTTGGACACTGCATGTCTGTGTACCTTTATTGTATGCCTGTTTTACTGAAAATAGCAAACCTAACTTACAACCCCATATTCAGCGTGGATTCAATTAATTACTTATTGGCAAGCGTGTACATTTCACTTGGCATTGCTTTCGAAACATGTTAAATGAGATGTAGACGTGTAGCTTGGATCTGTAAATGGTGCAATTCGACTTAGGTGAGAGGTTTTTATTTCTTTTAGTTGGACGTGTGGGACTTGTGATTTGTAAAACGATGAGGGGGGAGCTGGTCAATGGTCACCAATTTTCTCACTTCACTCCTCTCCGTTACCATTCACCAGTGGAGAATTAACCCACTCCAGTTATAATGGACCAAACAGTCAAAACCCACCTCTTAAGGCAAAGAAGAGAGAGAACCACTGCACTCCCTAAACTACTTTAAAATAGACAGGTAGAGACAGAAGTTATGTGGACAGCTACTACCGTTCAAAAGTGTAAGGGGTCTGTAAGAATTTGTTATGTTTTTGAAAGAAGGCTCATGTTCACCAATACAAATACTGCTCTTTCTGACTATGCCATGTCAGCCACTTGACAAAATAGTGTTGTCTCTGGTGCATGGAACAAACAAAAATAAATCAAGAAAACAAAAGATTCAAACAATAAGACTAACCATGTTGAATTATACAACAATGATTTGTTTTCTGATGATAAAGGTATCTAAACAGTTGCTCACCTGTCTAATAAAACACGTAATATATTAAAGTCTCTTTGGTGTTTACACGGTTTCTACAGAAGTAAAACCAGAAATGGCACAAAGCCAGGCGACGCAATGACACAGGCAGTTACACTGATTAAAATGGCTGATTTCTCTGGATTTAAAAGTTGGAAACATTTGGGATAATATAAGTAATAATATACACGTCAACAAAATATATAATATTGTTCAAGTAATAACTTAAAATAATTTAAAATCATATCACAAGATCATAAAAAAGATCTTATGACTATTAAGTCTCTAAAGCTATGAAAGAGTAATCAATAACAGACTGTTATAAAGAAGTCTTTGAAAAAGCTGAGAGCCTTTGGTTGTCTGCACTACTGCTGAAACTGAGCCTGTAAAAGATAATGGACTTTTCCACCATAAAAGAAGACAAACAACCTCAGCAATACTGTCCCCTTAAAAAGACATCTTTGAAAGGGCCTTATGTCAAAGACAATGAAGGCAATAAGATAATGTTCAACACAATGAGTCCTCCAGACAAAGAGTTTGCTATTCCTCACAAACAGACCCTTTGAGATGTTTATTCTAGAGGCTGAAAAAAATGGATGCCAAGTTGAACATATACTGCACCGAGCTGATCTAAAGGACGCCTGCCACAACCTTCACAACATGTAGTCGACTTGGAACAGCATTCAGCAGTAAGAGCCAACAGCAGCTTTCGGTTTCCCAGTCTTGCCTCTTTAATAAAGCTCATGCCAACTCTCTCGCACCATGCGTATTATACTACATAACACCTATTACATATCAGTTATCTGGCCTGTAATCCACTTCTACAATATAACAGTTGAAACACTATTTGAAATAATGTCAGATATAACTGATTCATTCCAACAAGACATAAACAGTGACCTGGAACACAACCTATATGTAAAGTGAATAATATAATACATATCGGAATCTTAACAAATATTTTGTGTCCTCAAGCAATTGTAAGTTGCCAATAAGCATATATATTTGAACTGTCCACTCACCACATTTCTTGTCCAGCAAAATCTGTCCGGTGCCGCAGTGATCTGGTGGGTCAGCGGGTCGGACTAGTTTCTTGGCCAGCTCATACTCCGACCCAGCAAAGTGCAGGTGAAACTGCTCCCGGTTAATGGACTTTCGAAGAGTGCGGATAGTCTTCCTAAGCCGCTTCTCAGAGCGCCGCCGAACACATGTCAGGTCACAGCCCTCTGCTGAGAGAAAAATTGGATACCATATCTTGTCCACAACAAAATACACACATAAACGTCCATATGAGCTCATTGTCTACTATTTAATACAGAACCCACTTCCATCTTAAACCAGGAGATACTTTCACCTGTTGGCTTGTTTTAGTAACAGTGACAGGAGCAAGAAGAGGGTGAGATGCGAGCAGGCAGTGAGAGGCCTAAGGTTTCTACTGAAACATACACATGCAGTGCACGAAACCAACCTGTTACCTCCTCCAGGTTCACATCCAGCTCAAACTGGGCAGTAATGGAGGATCCTTCCTCCTCACCAGCCTTCCGCCCATGGCGACTACGTTGCTGTCTGCTTGAAGAGGCACAGTGCAGGCTAACAAAGCTGAACTGGACATTCTCGGTGGCTCTTTTATCTGAGTAAATAGATTTTAAAGACTTAATGGATTTAGTGGATCCAAAATGTAAAAGCACTTAGCTCTGTTTTTCTTTTGTTATAACAATCGAATTTATTTTCATTTTGCTCCGCTTCTCAGTATGGATAACAGTGCAGTAAGAATCAAACAAGAGTGGATAAGTGGAAAACTATTTTAAGTTCTGGTCTTTCACTGAAGGGTGTGGGAGTCTTTCAGACTCTCAGACCCTAAATCTGATCAGGAGGTCAGTGTGATTGATGGTCTGGGTAAGACTCTATTGAAAGGCATGCCATGGCTAATTTCATTTAGCTCTTTCGAACACTGCTGGACAATGAGTACCAGCACCGAATGACACTGACCAGTATCAAATCAGTTTTTCCATTTATAACTTATAAATAATAAAATAATAATGTATAAACATTTCAGTGTCTGGCTTGCTGCATCACTCACTTACTTTTTATTTCCACTTAGTCTACTTGCTCAGAGAGGAAATAAAAAGAAAGTGACAGATGCAGTTATGTCACAGTGTTTCATTAATAGAGAGGCTTTAGACTTCGGCTTAATGCCTGTGCAAACAAATTGACGTGTTAATAGTCGATTTTTCAGTGAGAACCGTGTTGCTACGTGGCCAATACCTGACAGGGTGGTTTTGAAGGTCTGTGCAAGATTTTCCTGACTCCGCTTCAGATTGCACTTCCCCTGTCCAGATTTAAATGTAGCAATGGTCTTGATTCCTGAACCTGTAACAGGAAAGATCACTGTGACTTTTACACTTGGCACATTCATCATTTGGGAACAGTGTTGTTATTAGGCCCTTTTCATCACACTGGTAAATTACAGTTAAATTACAGTTAAATTACAGTTAATAGATCATTTCTGAACAGGACCTTTTCAAATATACCGTTAAATCAGTTTTGGCAATTTCCCAGTATGAGAAGTATTCCCAGTAAATCACCGGTATGATGCTGTGCGAGAACAAAGAATGAAGATTACCAGTATGAGCATATACGAGGTCTGAACAAGTTTACTTTGGGTCAGTCATAAAGCTCTATTGGGCTGTTTATGGTAATTACTTTTAATTGTTTTTCTATGTAAACATGCGCTAAACAAACAATGCGGTTCTGCATTATACTATTACGTACTATAATAACTGCTGTAATATAGTAACTATTATAGGCCTCGTATTCTGTGTATGCCTCGTCGTGTCCTTACACCTGTCACTCGGAAGTAAAAAAAAACTGAAATGAAACTAAAGCGCTTCTCCTCATCCAGGTGGATGAAGAAAACAGCTCAACGTTTAAAGCTCATTTCTGATGATTGACTTCACAGAGTTTACCAGTATTTTAGTACTGATGTGTATCTTACCGGTAAAAAGACTGAACGCAGTTGTTTCTGTGTACCGCACATTTGTGTATTTACCGGAAAAGTCATTCAGGTAATTTTACGGTAATTTACCAGGACTGCTGTGTGCAGGGGGTTATTGTTAACTAAAGCTTAAATATTATACTATTAAATATTGTATGAAAACCTTGGCAACTAACTGTAATAAAATAAGTTTAAGCTGAAGTACTCAAATTAATAAATTACTATAAATAAAAAGAAAAGTCAAGCTAAATAGAAATGGAAAAACTCTAGCTATTAAAATAAAATATTGAAGAAGAAAAAACACTAATAAAAAAAGACGATTCAAAATTAATAAAAGTTCGATATTTTTTAGATGAAAGAAATGAAACTAAAAATATAAAATAAAAGCTAATTAAAAATATCAACAATACTAACAATATATATCATTAAACTATATATTATCCTGTATATAAATCATGATAAAACAACACTAATATATTGTTCTAATTTCATATAATAATAATCACTCTGTTAAGTGTGAATACTTCATCTTTTAAACAATAACATAAAGAATGAAGCTGAAGAGTTCAAACCCTACCTGGGCAATACGACCCATTCCTGTTCCATTGTCCTCCTACGTGGCACGTTAGGGGCATGCCACAGGTCACCGTGTATGAATCTTCAGCTCCTACATGTGAAGGTGAAGGTGTCAGGGAAACTCCAAGCAAACTCTACAAAGATCTCAACAAATCTACATGTTGGAACACTTACCACTGCTGATATGAACCTGCGACTGGCAGGTCAGGTAGCAGAGCTCACCCCCTCCCTGCTTACTGCAGTTGAGAGTGGGCCTGGCAGGTGGCGGCACTAGTGGAGAGTCCTCTGCTTCTGAATGTGAAAATCACAATGCTTAAAAGTGGAGATATGGTATACATGGTGAGAAGGGAGGTGGACGGAATGCGTTAGAGAGAAAGATCAGAAATCTCAACAATGCAGTACATTCAAGATGAGAATATGAATGTACAAGGGCACATTTGAGATTTGAGTTTGGTCAGCAGTAGCAAAGACAGAAAGAGCCAGATAGAGAAACTCAAAAGTATCTCCTGCTTTTAACTCCCAGAGATGAAGAACTGATTTCCATCTAAGCCGACACCATCAGATATACAATCCCAGCATTCAGAATCACTAAGGCTCATCTTACCGATACAGTCTTTCTTGTTCCAGTGCAGCTTGTGACCAGCATGACAGTGGCACTCAAAGCTTCCCATGGTGTTCTCGCAGGTGTGCTCACATCCTCCATTGTTCAAACTACACTCGTTTATGTCTGAGAATGGAGGAATCGACAAACACAACAGATTTATATTAAGACGTATTTCAGGTTAACAATTTTTATAGTTGCACTTCCACGGAAATATTTCTGTGTGATTCACCAAAAATCAATAAAACTGTATCATGAACCTTTTATTTTTTTTTAAATAGCTGTTTGTATCCTCACCTCCACAATGGGCAAGCCCATAGAGAGTGTAGCCCTTGTTGCAAACACACTGGAAGCTACCAGGTGAATTTACACAAGTGTGGCCGCACGTCCTCTCAAAAAAACACTCGTCAATATCTGTAATCAAGCCAAAATTCACTTAAATGGCAAATTACACAGCATCTAAATCAAGCACACTCATTTCCTGTTCAAAGGCTTAATATTCAGCTTGAAAGAAATCAATAAAGGCTCTTTTATTAATAACAGGGAGAAGTACTTTATTTAGAAAGTTTGTATCAAGGACAGGGAGTCTGTGTGCTTAAACGAAATGTAGTATACGAAGTTGAGTGTTATACTCTTAGTCTGCGTTAAGGATCTTCAAAGGAATCTTGCAAGTCAATACTGGCACCCTTCAAGAGACTCCCACCCCGTCTTATCTCCGAGCCGAGTTACAAACACAGATACTAACACCAACCCCCACGCTGCTCCTCTATGTTCTGTTGGACCCATAGCGAAAGAAAAGTGTCCTACCCTGGCATGAACGCTCGTCCGTCAGCAGCTTGAAGCCCTTTCGACAGCTACATTCAAAGCTGCCAATGGTGTTCCTGCAGTAGTGGTCACAGCCGCCGTTATGAAGTTCACACTCATCAATGTCTGAGAGACAGAGAAGGACCAAATCACACTGCAGAACATAGATGGACTGATCAGCTATAGGGTGAATCTCACGAAACCTGTCAAAAGCAATATCTGTGACATTATCACGCCACAAAAAAATTAGATAGATCTTAAATTGCATATAATATAATATAATATAATATAATATAAAGTAAGGGTCGCTGCGCTCCGCGTCGGGGTCTTGAATCAGCCTGTCAAGAAATAACAGACCGCATTCTACATTAGAATTCAACCAAGCCATGTAATAATATAATACAATCATCTCATTTCGTGCTCAAATCTCCTTTGGTGTTCCGCAGGGCTCGATTTTAGGTCCTCTTCTTTTTGCCTTATATGCTTCCACTTGGTCGTATTATTCATATTCATGTGCTGATGACACTCAGGTTTATCTTCCAGTTCCAAATAAATTTAACAACTGTTCTCTGTCTAATCTGTTTGCCTGTCTTCAATTCATTAAATGCTGGATGGACACATTTTTTACAGTTAAATAGGGATAAAACTGAAATAATAATGTTTGGCCCAATTTTTGCTAATCAGCTTGGTCCCCTCTCTTCTAATGTGTGCTACTGTGTTACCAACTGTACTACCTTGGTGTTATTTTTGATCCCACATTGTCGTTTGGTAAGCAGATCAGTGCTGTGGTGAAAATAGTTTCTTCCAGTTAAGATCAATTGGTCCTTGAAACTGTAATTCATGTTTTTAGCACATCAAGATTCCTGTAATTCACTTTATTTGGGTTTGCCTAAATCATCTTTGGAACGTCTGCAATTGGTGCAAAATGCAGCAGCCAGATTATTGACTGGCACTAGAAAACGTGCACATATTACTCCTGTACTTGCCTCTCTACACTGGCTTTGGTTTCAAAATCTGTTGTTTTTAAATGTTCTTTTTTTTTATATAAACTAAAACTAATTAACTAAACATAGTATAATACAATATAATCAGAAATACTATGAAATATTATTACAATTTAAACTAACTATTCTATTTAATCTCTAAAGATAATTTACATCAGTCAAGTCAAAGCGGAATTTGCTGAAATTTCTTCAGGCTTCAGCATTATGATTTGGTGCTCAGATAACATTTATTATTATTATCAATGTTGAAAGCAGGTTCATATTTTTGTGGAAATCATGAAACATTTACATAAATAAATATAACCAGTATGCATAAATAAATATAAGCATACAACATATATTTTCCTTTCATCATCTATATTACTTCAATCATTGTAATATATTGATTTGGTGCTCAAGAAACATTTTATATTATAATGAATGAAAACAGTGCTGCTTAATATTTTTGTGTAAACTTTTATTTATTTTCATGATTCTATGATGAATAGAAACTTAAAAAACATCCTTTATATGAAATATGAAGATTATAAATGTATTTCTGTCACTTTTGCTCAATTTAATGTGACCTTTTAAAAAAAATATCATTCATTTTTCTTTTGATTTAGGGGACTGTTGTGAGATTCAGCCTAAAAGCAACTAAAATATGTGTGTAAAAGAATATCATGTGAAAATGTTGATTCAAACCTTTGCAGGATTTGACGTCAGGTTGGAGAGTAAATCCCACTGGGCAGCTGCAGCGAACACCTGTGGATGTGTCCTTACAGGTGCTGTCACAGCCTCCGTTATTCACCGCACATGTCTCTGAAGAGCAAATGAAAGAGAGACGCGAAAGTTACAAAGGGCAGGACTGAGAAACAAATCGTCAGATTGATCAGAGCCGTAAATCTGTCATTGCAAGATCAATCAGTTCATTAATATTTAAACAGTCTGTGCAAAGAAGACTACTATATCCTACTACTCCACACAGATGTAGAAGGCCAAGGACAGAGAGGCCATATGCAGTGCGTTGTGTAAATATGAGCTGGCAGAGACAAATACAACACTCAGCACTGTACGATAAACACCCCCCAGTCCCTGTCTCTCTCTGCATGAGAGAAAAACATGTGAAATGTACCACTCTATCACCAGTACATATTTTACAAGAGGGAAATCAGAGGTGGTGAAGTGTGGGTCCCCAGTCATTTCACAGTTTACCTAAAAGACTGTGGAATGCTCAGCCTGGCCGGGCTATAGGCTTCTAAATATATGCACTATAGGTTAACACACAATACTTCTCGCTTTTCTCTAATAGCACGGATATTTTTAACCCTATGTTTCTGGGTGAAACTGCATACTTTGGATTGATTTGATTTTGATTTGAATTTTACCCATGAGCAGTCGACGCTTGACTCGTTTGTCCACCTCGGCCAAGGACGTGGCGTTGTGATCAGGGGTGGTGGGGGCCGTTTCATCCCTTTCTGAAAAAGACGGAAGTTGAGAACAATATTGTCTATAGACTGATAAAAAGTTACAGTGTCAGGTAACCTTAAAAAAATAAAGCTTTCTAGAAATGTCAAAATAATTGAATATGATATCAATCTGATTAATCAACCTACACCAATAAAAGTTTTTTGTTTTGTTTTTGATTGCCAAGTCTGGAAGTAATGTGTAGCAGCTGCATAGTTTCTCTTTTTACGGTGTAGGACTTTTTTCAACAAAATCATAATACTACCTACATAATCAATATTCTACACATAAGGGCATAAATCATTTTATAAACAATTCCATATAGCCTAAATAAAACCCCTTTGAAAATACACAAATCAGCCAACAAATTGCCTGTAAGAACTTACCTTAAAGTAAAAAAAATACTATATTTTATATATATTCAAAGCGACTTTCAGATGAGGAACATCACAAAAAATTGATCAAACATTTTACAGTGTGCATATATTTATTTATATAAT
This sequence comes from Phoxinus phoxinus, assembly GCF_949152265.1. Lineage (NCBI taxonomy): Eukaryota > Metazoa > Chordata > Actinopteri > Cypriniformes > Leuciscidae > Phoxinus > Phoxinus phoxinus. The sequence goes on along the minus strand of NC_136877.1, from coordinate 37,131,800 downwards.
AACTTATATATATATATATATATATATATATATATATATATATATTCAACAGTTATGCATGATGAATTCAATGTATCAGAAGTGACAGTGAAGATATTTGCATTGTTACAAAGAAAATTTAATTTAAAATAAATTCTGTTCTTTAGAGAATCAGAGAATTCAGAAAAAAGTAATTTTTAACAGAAATGTTTCTTGAGCACCGAATCAGCATATTAAAATTATTTCTGAAGGATCATGTGACACTAAAGACTGGAGTTTAAAAAAAAAAAAGATCAAATAAATCTTGGCAGTCTTGCTGAGCATAAGAGACTTCTGTGAAAGACACAGACCCCAAACTTTTAGCGTATACCACTGAGCAATCCAGTCATTTATATAGATCAGTGGTAGCCTATATATATAAATATTAGGAATTATTACATAAATAAATATATGCAAACTACAAATATTGTTGGGTCAATAGAAAGTTGCTTTGAATAAAGAAGACTGTTTATCACATTTGCAGTTATGTTTTCCACTCTGGGATCACACAATCATCCAGTGCAATCTAACCTAAAATAGCAACCACACTGATAAGCACACCTTTTAATAAACCAAAAACATCTATTACAGCAACCAATCCCAGGCAAAGAGACCTCCATGACTTCTTGACTCTGTCATAACCATTGTGGCGTTGTGTTGTAGTGTTTGCAGATAAATACAGATAGTCATGTTCAAAATCATGGACAAGGCCGACAGAATGGAGAGACAGAGAGACAACGATAACTGTAGACCCCACACACACAGCCCGCAGGCTCCAGCTGTACTTCCTCATCATCAGATAAAGCGTGTGTTTGTGTCTGAATGAGAGATCTCTATCACCACCTTTGCACATAAGTGGATCAAATATGGATCAGCTTAAAATACTTGCCAAGAGATCATCGTAAACTCTAGCTGGAGAAGTGGGTTGGGACAAAAGCTAGTAAAGCAGCCTTACCTACACAGGTTCTGCCATCTGCGTGCAGCGTGTACCTGCCGTGACACCTGCAGATGGGCCCCTGCTCTGTGTCCTCACAGATGTGCTGGCAGCCCCCGTTGCCGTGGTTACAGGTCACTATGCAACAGAATACAAACAGCATCACATCAACCTCTCCAGTGGTATTTCTCAGCTTAACGGTGGGTCAGAAATGTGAGTCACACGTACGGGTGCAGCCCCGCTGGTTCTTGGCCAGTTCAAAGCCCGGCCGGCACTCACAGGCGACGCCACCTTTGGGTGTTTCCTTACAGATGTGAGCACAGCCGTGTTCTTTATTCATGCAGCTCATGCCTTCTGTGAAGAAGAGATACAGTCAAAGAGCCTGCAACACTTATTTTAGGTATTACATAAATGTATTGGCATTTTAGAGAAATGTTCAGGGATAAATTCAAATTAAGCTCTGTGGCGTTCTGTCGATTAACGCAGAACATTTTTTTGACTCGACCTTCAGTCAGTGTTTATTGAAATACTCCTTTAATGGCATATTGATTGGATATTTCACCCCAAGATGAAAATTCTGTCATCATTTACTCACCCTCATGTTATTCCAAACCTGTATGACTTTCTTTCTTCTGCGGAACACAAAAGAAGATATTTTGCAGAACATTGGTAACCAAACTATTTTGGCAACCATTGACTTCCAAAGTATGGACAAAAAAAAGAAAACAAAAAGACATTTCTCAAAATATCTTCTTTTATGAAAGAAAGAAAGAAAGTCATAGAGGTTTGGAAAGACATGAGAGTGAGTAAATGATAGATTTTTATTTTATTTTTGGGTAACCGATCTCTTTAACATCAAATCTCTGCTCTATTTGCTTTAATGAAACAAATATAATACATAATAAAATATTTAGATTTTGCCAACTAGCTATTTGAGTAAAACCAACTGAAACCATAGGCAGATTAAATAAATAAATAATTATATATAAATATATAAAATCAAATGAGTATAATATAAAATTTAAGGCCAAATTTGCATTCCTCATCAGTGAGAGGAAATAATAATTATTGTATTTAATATTACCTGTTGTTAAAACTCTCATCAAATTCAACGACATTCAATGCCACACAACCTGACCTGACATCAATAGCAGGTCTATGGGTCAGTGTAGAGGGCCTTTCCTCCCATTCACTCTGCAGCTCAGTGGATGTGCTGATAGGATTTAGCAAGTTTACCCAGAGAAAGCAAATGGGGTGGAAAGCCTTGCAAACGTTCGCTCAATTTACTGAGGGGAAAACAATACTCGCCGCTGAGAAGCTACAGACACATAAAAAGGTTTTTTATTCTCATCTATGACACAGGCCACAAAGCCCCGAGTGTTGCAGTTATTAACTTGTTTTGTTCCTCAGAACATGGGGCTCCCTTTCCCACAGCATGGGCCCTTTGGAACTGAACCGCTGTAGATAATGCCCCGGAGAGGGAACCCAACTTAAAAGCTGTCATTCGCCATTGTGCTGTCAATCATGATCTTATGTGAGAACATTTAGAAATTAGGTTAGCTTTCCTTTGCACTAACCCCTGACTTAGTGCACTGACATCTCTGCAAATACACACTCCACTAAACAACACAAGCCTCTCGTGACGCCCAAGTTCGTGACAAACCCGGAAATTAATGAACCCGAAACGTCCATCAAGACTGAAATTTTCACCAGGCCATTTTTTGAATTGTGTTCACATCACATATAGAGAAACCAGATTGATACCTTGATTGTTCAATATCATATATTCAATATAAACATGGTAGACTGAGCCATTAAAGGTTTGTTAAAAGCAGCGGCTCACCCACGGAGCGATGGATGCAAGTGTGTTGATTGTCACTCAGGAAAAAGCCTTCCTTGCAGCGGCACTCATAGCTTCCCATGGTGTTGACACATACATGCTGACAGCCACCATTGTTGAAGACACATTCATCCACATCTAGAGACAGAGTATGTTAAAGCATCACAAAACACCACGTTTACGAATACCTCAATAACTTTGGCAAAGTCATTTGGTCAAAGTCATCAGACTGGGTTATGCGGATATTGCAAGTAGCCCTACAGTACAAATATACTGTCTGTTCCAAAACACTTGTAGTATGTGGTGAGAATAACTCATCATTAACCTTTACCCCTCGCACATGTATATGTGATTTCTTCGTGGATTTCTACTTACCGAGACAGTTGTGTCCATCATGTGCCAAATGAAACCCATCAAGGCAAGTACAGCGGTAATTGCCGGGTATGTTGTTACATTCGTGTACACAGCCACCATTGTATTCTAGATCACATTCATCAATGTCTAGGAAATGGAACAGAAATCAAGGCTGACCAGTGTTTGCAATTTCTGCATTTTAGGGGCACTGCCCTTCCGATACAACTTTTAAAATGTTGAAAAAACAATTTGAAAGAAAGGAAACATGAACGTCCTCCTTTGAATTAAGATACAACACAGTTGCATTTAAATACTCAGTTGCATACTGTGTTTACTGTGTGTACAGCATATGAACAATAATTACAAAAGTGAGGTTTTCCAGATTACAGGTCTAGTCCACCCACTGTCTGTTAAACTGAAGAGAAAGGGAGCTGTTACCTTCACAGTGTTTCCCGTCCCCTTTAAAGCCTGTTTTACAAGTGCACTTGTATGAAGTTGGGGTATTTTGACAAATAGCATCAATGTGACAGCCATCGCTTCCCTCTGCACATTGATCTGAATCTGTGTATCACAAATGTAACATGAGACTTTACAGTAAGCATTGCTCACTTTGTCATATTAATGTTTCCTTAGCAGTGTGACAATGAACTGCTAAATGTTTAATTATGTGTGGAGTTGCTTGTAAATAAACTTCGTAATTGTTCTGACTGCAGTGATTACAGTAACATGTGTACAACACAAACACATAATGTAAAGTGTTACGCAAAAACATTCAAAGTAATGTCAGGAAAATCATTAACACATATTCTAAAATGTGTGTTTTAGTGCTGAAGTAAAAGTAAAGAAACAGGGTATCAAAACAAGGGGAGGTAAACAAGTTGCGTGTTTACAGCATCGCGTGTAACAAAGTGAAGACTCTTACCAGTGTTGTGAAGAAGTGCGGCGCTTTGGCGAGTATTTAACAAGAGCAAAAACAAACAGAGGAGCCGTGCAGTCCAAACAGCTCCCATAGTGATCAGTTCAGAGTTTAGAGTCGAGCTCAATAACACGCATTTACTCCAACACGAGTATCCCACTCATTTTCATCCGCACTTTGTCAGTGGCTTCGCGCTTGTGAGCGCTTCAACAGAAGATGTGTGCAAGAGAGTGAGCGCGCGCCCGTGTGCGTGTGTGTGCGTGTGTGTGTGTGTGTGTGTGTGTGTGAAAAAGGGCCTTTTCTGTCTCTCTCCATGATTCTGTGTCGGGGGATGGGGTGTAAGCGCATTCACACAGAAGTGTTTCTTTTATTGATCTCCAAGAGCCCATGTGGATTGAATCGATTTTAATTTCACAGAATAAAATAGGACAAAGAAAAAGTGGTGTAGAATATTTTTTTATAAACTCAAGATTAGGCTAGCATATTATAGGCCTATTCTAATATAGTTATTTATAGTGTTAACATTTGTGTGGTCCACCTTTAAAATAACATAATTTCATATGGATGACTGCTTCTTCAATGTTTCATCAAACGATACAAAAATTACAGTAGCCTCTCCTGTAATAAAGATTTGACCATGGCCTTGGTCAGCCAAGTGAATTTTATAGGCTATAATATGTGTTGGTGTGGATTTTTGATATTGAGTGTGATGGTAATTACATGATGTAAAAAATCTTAAAATTAATGACGTTTTACTCTGCCAGTAGGAGAGACTTTGTTATGAAAACATTATAAATATATTATAATCATGTTATAATAATATAGACATATACTTTTAAAGCATATTGGTTTTTCATTAAAGCTGTTCCTAAAGGTCAGAAAAGCCCTTGATTGATAAAATACCCGTGGATAATATTATGTTAAGTTGTTAAAAACAGTAGCCGATCCAAGGATTTCAAGTCAACCTTTAATTAAACCCAATTAAACCGCGACCTCTGCAGGCGGTTAATTGCAACAATATGACATATACCGAATCCGATACGCTTTAGATTTAAGAAACTCCACGCCGCAGCGTGGCGCTACTGTGCCTCAATTCGATGGTCAATAAAACCGCCAAACGAGAAAAAACGAGTGAAAAGGAAGAAAGGCAGGCTACAGCGCAGGTTGTTGTTGTCACTGGCTGGCTCGTGTATTTGTTTGTCTGCCATCTGAAATCTCTCCGTGGTGACACAACAGACGTGTCTTTGCCGAAATGGACCCGAGCACAACCATTCTGCGGGTGAAGAGGAAGAGAGGTACTGATCCAGCGGACGCGCTGCTGCTGGCCTGTAAGCGGATCCGTCCGGAGGCCACGGTGGCTCAACCCAGCGATGAAAGTGAACCAGAACCCCAGGAGCCTAAGATAGAGAACTCCGTGTTCAAACTAGTAGCCACCGTGGTGTCACAGGTAATGACCATACGGCAGCTGCTGTGCCGTCAGGAGAAACGAAATCTAGTGCTCTCTGTGAGATTGTATTGTTTTTGGTGATCATTGATGACGTAAAGACGTCATGACTTGCCAGCGCACAAGTCAATGCGCTTGTCAAAAATCTTTGTTTTTACCTTGTTTGTTACATTTGAGGTTTGTGCAGATGTTCTTAACCGTCTCCTTGTACAGTATAATTCCTTAACAATATGAAAAATGTGCTTGTAAAAATTAGGCAACAGTGTATGAAATAGTGAAATTTACACGTGTTTATGCTTGATGTTAGGCTAACGTTAGGCTACCCATTGTAGACCATAGATTGCTTGATTGATCGATTCATTGATGGATAAATGGATGGATTGATACATAAGTCTGAAATTAACTTACTTTCCGAACAATTGTCAAATGGATGCTGTGATTAAATCTATATAATCACAATTCTTGTCTGTTTCAATATTTTTGCCTATTGTTAATATATATATATAAATTATTTTTATAGGATGCTCCGGTACAGCCACATGTCCGTGAAGCTCTGGCACGTCCACGTCTGGCCCATCATGCCTTGCGGCCATCACAAGGAAGCTCTCAGAGGATCATTGGTGATCTGCGCAGTGTCAAATGGAGCACCAGGCGAGAGGAACGGTACCGGATCCTGTCCAGCCACAGGGCCGGACTGCCAACAGAGCCTACACCTGCAAGAGGAGGAGAGGAGAACGATGACAGCCAAACAGAGAACCGTGACAACTCGGCTTTGGGAGAAGTGCAAGTGTTTGATATTGTGCATGAGGATGGTGATGTCAAGGTGCCTGACAAGGTAAAGCCAGAAGATTTTATTCATCAGTTTCTGTCAATCGAAAAAATATACAAAGTCACAAACAAATGTATTTTAGGAACTCCTCATTCTTATTAATATTTTCTTTTTATTCATATTTGAAGTTTGAACACACCTACTTGTTTATGATATTGCTATTTTCAGCATTTACTTATCTTATAATATTAATAATAACAACAACCTTATAACTAGAATCCACCCTTAGTCTTTGCATTTTCTCAGCCAACTTCATGCAATATCCACCTTAAAGTGTTAGTTCACCCAAAAAAGAAAATTCTGTCATAAATGACTCGCCCTCGTGTCAGTCCAAACGCGTAAGGCTTTCGTTCATCTTCAGAACGCAAATTAAGATATTTTTAATCAAATCTGAGCCAGTTCTGTACTCTCCATTGACAGCTATGCAACTACCATTTTGATGCTTCAAAACGTTTATAAAGGGATCGTAAAACTAATCCATATGAATCTAGTGGTTTAGTCCAAATTTTCTGAAGAGACATGGTCACTTTATATGATGAACAGATTGGAAATTAATTTCTCTATGAACTTTTTGAAGTGTCAAAATGTCAGTTGCGTAGCTGTCTATGAGGAGACAGAAATCGCTCTGATTTTATCAAATATCTTTGTGTTGAACGAAGGTTTTACAGATTTGGAACAACATGAGGGTCAATGTTGACAGAATGTTCATTTTTGGGTGAACTGATCCTTTAAATACGTTTAAAACCTCATAGAAAACACGTTTTGGCTACATTTTCTTTTACCATCCATTTATTTTAACTCGTTAATTTAAAAAAAACAGAAGTTTTATCAATTTAGTTTGTGAAGAAATATGGATTCACAATTTACACTGGTCTACAAAGGTAATTAAGCAGAAGCATATGACTTTTTAATCCCCTAATTAAAATGACTAAAAGTTGAAATGTTCTTTTTCCTCAGACTGTTGTGTCTGACCCGGAGACAATCCTGTGTAACTCTGTGAAGATGATTCGTGAGAAGCTGAGTGTGTCAGGCGATGGACTTGGTATTGAACATCGAGAGAAAGAGGATGATTACGTGTACGACTTGTACTACCAAGAGACTGCCACACCAGGCTGGATCCAAGACATTCTGTCTGTCAGACCGTACGCACAAGAGGGAGAGCTGGTTCGTTGCAGTGTTACTTTAGTATTATCTATATACTATTCGAGTTTTTATTCATATTTTGGATATATATATTTTTTATATCCATTCTTTAATTTTTTTACAAATATTACTATACAGCTTTAATTTATTACGTTTGATTTAAAACTAAGCCTGGTTAGTTGATCTCTTTTATCTTTGCTTAAACTTGTCTTTTTCTCTTTGAATACACAGGTCCCTGATGTAGTGGTCTGGGAGGAAGAGGTGTATGAAGATGAAGATGATGAGAACGCTGAAACCAACTGGAGAAATGACTACCCAGATGAGAGCAGTGAGGGTGACAGTGATGCAGAGGAGCGATATGGAGGTCATACACCCAAGCTATTATATTTGCTTCATTTCTGAATCTTTAAAAGCTAATCTATCCCTAGATATTATGACATTTAAAAAGAGCATTAACTAAAGTAAAAATTAAAGTAAAAAAATTAGCCTCAACTGCTTTATCAAATGGCATATCATAATATATTGAACGTATTTTTCGGTCCAGGTTTCTGGAGTGAAGAGCACTCGTATAGCAGGAGGACCTGGGAATGCTACCGGCAGGACATGATGCAGGAGTTGGAGAATGACAAAGATAAGGATGTTGATGAGGAGGAGCGAGAGTATAACGATTCTGACTGAGAGCCTCTGTGTGTTGTAACAAGCATGAGAGGCCATTTTTACTGACGTGTGTTGAGTGAAGCTGTATGTTCTTTTGTCAAAAGTGAATGTATGTGGTAGCCCATGTGCGTGTACTTGTGTGGGTTGCTTTGACTTGCGTGTTAGTGAGATGAGTGATTTACTATTTGCAATATTTTGCGATTGTTTGATGTGAAGATAGTATGGGGAGAAAATGGTGATTATTTGAGTTTGTGTAAGTGTGGGGTGCTTTGTGTTGTCAGTTATGTGTGTAGTGTTTGTAAGTTCCCCATATCCAAAGGGGTGAAAAACAACATACCTGTAAATATGTAGATGTGTATAAAAAAAAATAAAGACTTCAGAATTAAGCTGAAAATCTCTTGAATTATTTAATTTATTCAACAGTTCATGTCTGGTAGAAAAGTTATTGATACTCTTTAAAATAAATTAATAGAAACACTTGTACATGAAAGCCAATAACAGTTTAAAAGTGTAGTTTCAGTGTGTCACACTACACGACAAACCTTGTCAGAATAACCTGTTTAAATTACTTTGGACTTGCATCCTGAGTTTACTGGGATTTCCACCAATAATAAAAAAAAAAAAGTATTGCTTGTTTGGCAGATGAACATTTTACCCATGACACTTAGTATTGTAAATGGAGAAAATGAAACGATTTTTTTTTAGTTTAAATCTGGAATACCATTTGAAGTGAAAATTTGAATACAGAAATATCCAAACTTGGAACAGATGTACTTAAAAAAAAACACATTCCTAGATTGAGTTGACAAATGTTTCCAGCACATCTGATGTACTCTTCATCTTTATTCTTACCTAGCCTCTTCCACAAGTGAATGTGATGCTTCCATTACATGTACAGCAGCATAGCAGCAGATTTGAACGTTCAACTGGGTACAATAACCTTCCCCCTAAAAACCAGTTAAGGCATGTGGGCAATTATACAGGACTGACCTCGGGCCAACTCCGAAAACACACAAAAATATGAAAAGTAAATCACGAAGAGGAAGATAAAAATAAAATCTTTCTTAAAAAAGGTGTATAAATTAATTGACAAATTGTAAAGACTAGATTCTAAAATAAAAGCATGTTAGATAAACAGGGTGGAAAATGTTACATAAACATAAATAATATAATTCAGGAATACAGATAGTGTTTGCATCATGAGCACACTGGTACCATTATGAACCTTAAAAATGGCCTTCATTTTTATGCCATATGGTTCATAAGGACGTATTCCCAATACTGCAGTGCACCTAACCGACACCTTAACATAAAAATCCAAACGCAGTGACATTAGGAGTGCATCTGTGTCTTAAAGTGTGGAAGATCTTTTCCCCTTATCTCCAGATATTGGTTTCCTCTTCCTGAACCAGTGGGTTTGTGGGTCAGAGGAGTGCAAGTGTTCTAATCAACGGTGTCCATCTCGGTGAGCACACAAAAGCACGTGAACTGGGTGAAACGGGTGATGGCATCTGTGTAAGAGAGACATGTTAAAGTTCCCATGAAATCAAAATGAACAAATCAATGATATTTGTATATTTATTATACATTATTTATTTGTGCACATAATATTTGTATGTGCCCTTGTATTATTTAATCAAAGTAACTTTTATCCCTCTTACAACAACATCTTTTTTTCTGATTGTGTTTTTGGCATGAGGGCGGGACAACCTGTCACTCATATGAGATCATAGAAATATCACAGAAGCCGTTTCACTCGAATATACGTCACAATAGGGAAGAAAAGACTATTACAACTTCAGTTTCATGCCAACTTTATATACAATCACTGTCATTTTGGCTCTGAATTTGTAAACAATTGAAAGTTTTAGTGCTCAAGTCTGTGGTACTTACTCAGTAATTTAGTGATGATGGGTGGGCGCTTAGACTCAGGAAGATAGATACCCAAGAAGTAAACAGGAACTCCAGAGAGGGCAATAGCAATTCCAATGAGTGAGTTGAGTGTGTCAGAATAAAGTGGCACAGCCACTAGGAACACAACACACATGCAGAAGATGATGGGATACACCAGACTCAACTGATCGCACACAAACATGGAAGAGAAGAGAGGAAAACACATTCAATGTCCAATTTCAAATTGCACCTGATTTCTATCTTCCCTTTTTTAACAACAGTTATTCAGTTTAAGTTTCTGAACCAGTCCTAACTAACCTGCACTACACTTACATTGCAGAGTTTGGGGCCATTTTTAAAGATTTCACATTTTTAAGTCTCTTATTGCTCACCAAGACTGCATTTATAATAAAATAAAAAAAGAATTTAAAATAGCCGTTTTCTATTTGAATATATTTTAACATGTAATTTATTTCTGATGGCAAAGCTGAATTACTCCAGTCTTCAGTCACATGATCCTTCAGAAATCATTCTAATAGGCTGATTTGGTTCTGCGGTAACATTTGTAATTATCAATGTTGAAAACATTTTGTGGAAGCTATGATATATTTTGGGGATTTTTTTAATTCTAAAGTTAGGTCAAAAGAACCGCATTTATTTGTTACATTACACCACCTTTACTGTCACTTTTGACCAATTTAATGTGCCCTTGCAGATTTAAAGTATTAATGTTAAATAAAAGTATTTAAAACCAATCTTCCTAACCCCAAGCTTTTGAATATAGTGCATATAATAGTAGGCTATAGTTGTAACAGTTGTATGTGCACAATGACAGATCACACACTTCTTCATGTTATTGTTAAGTTATGAAGGTGCTAACATTTTCCCCCCCGTCTGTACAGTCTCTACTGCCTCACCTTCAGTGGTCGGGGCCTGTCTGGCTCCTTCCAGCGAAGGTAGATCTGCCCGGCGATAGACAGGCCAACGAAAAACCAGTAACTGAAGCTGTAATAGTTGATCAGCTGGAAAACATCCTCCACTGCAAGGTAGATCAGAGCCATAGCACACTGCAGACAGAAAGCACAACCTTAGTTACTTGATCCACTAGATGGAGACAGAAAACCTCAAACATCCCAGACTGTGAGATGCTACAATAACACTTATATTTGAAGAACTAAAGATTAAAAACTTATAAATAAAATATATTAATTTAAATACTTAAAATAAAATGTTAAGATGCATTAGGCGTTAAAAGTGTAACTGAAATGTACTTGCGTTAAATAGCAGTGCAGGAACTGGTGTGAATCTCTGCGCATGAATCATGGACAAAGCATCTGGAAGATGACCTTCTCGAGCTCCCACGAAGAACAACCTGCAGCAGCAAGAGACTTGCTCTATTCAAATGTATCTCAAATGCACCCAAGAAGGGTTATTAAGTTAACTTAAAATAAATGTGAACTTAAATAAAATTAAATATAAACACAAAACTTTTTTAAAGCAACATTTCTCGTTTTAAATTTGATGTCTAAAATTGATGTAAAAAAAAAAACTATATAGACTTTTTTTTAAATCCTAAAAAAATTACATAAAACACCACAAAAGCATTAAAATGAAAATGAAAACAGAAAAATATAAAAACTACAATCCCATCTTATATTGAAATAGCCCTGCACCTAATCAAAGTGCTGAGAAAGCAAACCAAATGCATAATTGCACAAAAAAAGAAACTGTTTGCATTTTTCATGAAAATTCTCTTCATACTAATATGCGTGCACTTTAATGACTTAAAAGCAAAATCTATTTTACTTGAAGATTTCATGCTAATATATCATACATGAAACTGGGTTCCCAAACATCTGAATTCCCATCAGCACTGCATATATTTTCTCAACACTCCCAAAATTACTCAACACTCCTCAGATGTCATTATCTTACACATGGAATAGTGGCAGGCCCCCCCACACAGTCATTACCAGAGAGCTGCTCCAGATGGTGTGAGCAATTGAGTAGCTTCCTATAAAAACCACAGGAGCTGAACTAAGCTCGGTTCCTCCTCCTGGAGGTTAACACCAGCCATTAAGAATAAACTTGAAGAACAAAACAGAGGTTCAAGTGGAATAATAAAACTATAAAGCCACTGCAATTGTACAGGAGCATTTTCAAAACAGATAATACCAACACAGCTCCCTCTTTAGACTATAAAAATAGAATAGACTTAAAGGGACAGTTACCCAAAAATAAAAATTCTGTCATCATTTACTCACCCACAAGTTGTTCCAAATATGTATGAGTTTCTTTCTTCTGCTGAACACAAAATAAGATATTTTGAAGAATATGGGTAACCAAAAAGTTGATGGAACCCATTAACTTCCATAGAATGGAAAAATACAACAAATGATGACAGAATTTTCATTTTTGGGTGAACTAGCCCTTTAAGTTAAATTCTTCATGTTGGTGAGTAGAAATCAACAAAGCCACTTGAAAGCAAGCCTGCAACCTCAGCTGAAAAAAAAGCATAACACCTGCAAACGCTGTGGTAGACAGAGAAGGAGACAAAAGGCCGTTTTTATTTATTTATGGATTTCAATGGAGGAGATGCTTCACTACGCTGAATAAACCACTTTTGTGAGGAAATAAATTATTTAATGAATCGACAGCCCATGGGTTAATCTTCAACATGTTTGCTCTCAAACATTATTTTAAGATTGATCTATTTGTAGAGTTTACACCGAAAAAAAAAAAGCTGTTTTATAAGAGAAGTCACAGACAATTGGGCGATAGGTATGATTCATTTAACTGCATTTCTCATTAATTTCTATGGTATCCGCAAATTGATTGACTGAACGAAATTGACAACTCTGAACGAAATTCATGTGATTGGTTACCAAGGCACACGCGATCCAAGTTAGCCGTTAAAGGGGCGGTCTAATGCGATTTCATGCATTCTGACTTATTTACACTGTTAAAGAGTTGGATTCACATGCTAAACATAGCCAAAGTTTCAATAAATGAGTTGGACGTATGACGGAGTATTTCTGTGCCAAAAACACTCCTTCAGGATTTGTACAAGTTTCGGAAAGTTTTTTTTTCGTGTATGGCCAATTCCGCCCTTTATGACGTCATACTGTATGACGTCATAAAGGGCGGAATTCCTTCAATGGGAACTTCTCCTGGAAGAGCGCGTGCACACATCAACCAGAGCGAGAGCGAGAGCAAAGCCCATCAACGTGCTTCGTTCGGGTTACGGAAACTGTCGGCAGCGCTGTCGTTCTGTTTTTCCGAAATCAGTGTGTTTGTGGTTGAGGAAAAGATAACCATGTACAGCTTCCCAAAGAACCCAGTGTTATAGGAACATTAGATGCAGTTAGTTTTATCCGAGGCAGCAACGGAGGTGTGCATGTGTGTTTTTTTTGTTGCATTTTGGTGACTAATGTTTTATAAACAAGGCCCAGTTAGACGCTGGATTTGCAGATTGTTTGAAACTGAAAGATGAAGCGGTTCCAACGCTAAAATATCCCAGTTATGAGTCGGAATTTCAGGCGGCAGGTAACATCAAATGTCTGTGTTTTGTTTGCAATCGGTGCATAACTGCATATGATGTTAACAACACGAATGTATAGTGAATTTAAAGTTATCCAGGTATAATGCGATGATGTATTGTGCGTGACTCTTTAGCTCCGCCCACGGCACGCCTCCAGACTGTTTTCAGAAAGAATCGGTACAGCATATCTGTCTTTTAAAATCTGATAAAACTAAAGACTCGTTGGAGATATGAAGGATGCAATACTACTCTATAGGTAATCAAGATTAACATGAGAATGGCAGAAACTGTGTGTTATGTCCCCTTTAAGCTTTTTCCAATGGTTGAGCCGTGGACCCTTGTATCTCCCAATAATAAGACCATCTCTGAAATCAAGCTTTAGACTGACCTAGATGCAGCAATGATGGAAGCATTAAGACCTCCGTAACAGGATAAAGCCACCGCAATGGGGATGGTCCAACTCATCACTCCCAGGGTGCGGTCTGCAAACGTCTGTGGGACATATTAGCAGTTAGATTACAGAAAATACAAACATTATGACAACACAGAGGTCTATGAACTCACCACAGCAACAGCATCACTGGCAAGGATGGCACTCATGTCGAGCACAGCGTAGTAGGCCACGTTTGTGAGGATGTAGATGATCGTAACGATCGGCATGGAGATTGCAATGGAGAGGGGAAGGTTCCTGAGACACGCATGCACAGAAGTGTTAGCTATCTTATCAATACCTAGTTTTACATGCTGTACATTCACAACAGAAACAGGAACTAAGGGTCAAGTCTGTCTCTAGGAAGTACCGTTCAGGGTTCTTAATCTCTTCTGTGACAAAGTTAAGGGTGTCCCAGCCGGAGTACGAGAAAAGAGCCGAGTACAATGCCAGAGCGATATCTCCTGGGTCACGAGACGAGCCTTGAAAAGAATCCTCAAAGTTCATTGTGGAACCTGTGTGGGAAACATTACAAAAGTACTGAAAAGTTTATCGGATCTTCAAGATTAACATGTATTAGAACACTTTGTATTGCGGTTTAGTGTTATTTGTATTTATATATCAAATATACAGTACTGTGCATACTTGTATGCTTTTGGATGTTTATAACATCATTTTAATATTTTTTGTAATTTTGACTTTACATTTTGTATTTGTTTTTAGCGTGACTTCAACATTCTGTCCAGGGATTTCAGATGAAAGTCCAAACTCAGTCCTGGAGTCCTGTCCTGCAGAGTTGAGCTCCAACTTTCCTCAACACACCTGCCTGGAAGTTTCTAGTATGCCTAGTAAGACCTTAATTAGCTGGTTCAGGTGTGTTTAATTAGGGTTGGAGTTAACTTTGCAGGACAGTAGCCCACCATGAGCAAGATTGGATTGCTTAGACGAACTCTGCCGCATTTACAGTAATGCTTATTAGTACACGGTCTCTGTTAAATAAACTAAAAAAATTAATCATGTCATCATTTACTCTCTACTGTTCAAACCTGTGTGCCTTTCTTCTACAGAAAACAAAATACAGTATTTTGAAGAATGCTGGTAACCAAACAGTTTTGATTACCACTGATTTCCATTGTATGGGTGGAAGAAAAAAAAAGAGAGACATTTTCAGTATCTTATACATTTTCAGAGACACATTCAGTAAGCCATACAGGTTTGGACATGCGTTTTTGTTTTTTTGCTGTTCACCTTTAAGCCGATTAAAATCTCACAAGATAGCAACATCTGGCTCAGACATGAACAAGTAAAACATTTACAAAAACATCTTTATAAGATTTCTGATTGTGTGCGGTAATATTTTTTTACCTTGGCACATTTTCACTATCCCAGTGATAATAATGACAATGAGGGCCAGCACTTTGGCGTACGTGAAGACATCCTGCACCCTGGTACCCCACTTGACATAAGCAGAATTAATAAAGGTCAGCAGGCCTGAAACATCATGAATAGTAAGCGTGTTAGCACAAGAATAAATATATGTTGACATTATTACTATGAAAAGTAAATTGAATGCACAATGAATGACAACAAATGGTTACTCCCTAAAGCCAACTGATAGGACAGCAATTCAACTGTTATTACAACTTGAATGGATAAGTGGGAAGTAAAACAAGTTTGGTGGTATTCATGGCAACAGTAATGTTTCTTTCATTTAGAAAGGCATGTCTAATGAGGCTGCTGAAGGTATCCAAGTGAAACGGGTATAAGAGGAGAGGCACCACAGAACCAGAAGAACGGGCTTCATGAACTCAAAAACAAGTTATTCATTAACTGCCCCATGACATTTTTAAAGTTAGACCTTAACGGGTCTCAGCAGCTTATCAGATCTCAGGGTGAGAAAACAGAGAACCGTAGCGTGAGAAAGACATTCAAGTTAAAGAATGTGGAAAACAAGGGTGCAGAGCAACAGTATGGTATGTACACCCTACTCACAGATACAGGCTGCAGCAATAAGTCGAGAAGCAGAATACGGCGGCTCGCAGGTGGGGAAGAGCGGCTGAACCAAGTAGTTGGCAAAGGTGATGGCGATAACAGCCTGACTCGTGGGTTCGATGATGAGAAGCGATGTCCACAGACGTATGAATGCTATGAAGCCTCCAAAAGACTCCAGGATGTAGGCGTAGCTGGCGCCAGATTTGGTGATGGTTGTGCCCAACTCGGCATAACAGAGAGCACCTACCACAGAAAAGATGCCACCGATGGCCCAGATAACTAGAGACAGTCCGTAGGAGGCGCTGTAGATGAGAACGCCCTTTGGCGACACAAATATGCCTGAGCCAATCATGTTCCCTACGATGAGGCTGATGCCATTCAGGAGAGAGATTTCCTTTTTGAGCTGCATGCTCTCTTTGGGTTGTGAAAGGGTTGCAGGACCCGCAGTCTGGCCGTTCAGTTTTTTGGATTCAGTGTCGTTCTCCATCCTGTTCCACAGCCGTACGTGTTGGTGCGCGGAGATAGAAGCGGCCCTCGTCGGCCTTATCTAATTTGACAGAGAAGACAAACCAGAAAAATTTTATATAAGGAACAGTGTCATCATTTGCTCACCCAAATGTCATTCCAAACCTGCTTGACTTTCTTCTGTGAAAGACAAAAGAAGATATTTAAAAAAAAATAAAAAAATCTGTACTTGAAATAAAGGAGAAATAACTTAAAATATAAATATTAATGACTTAAAATTGGAAATGTTGCCTGACAATTAACTGAAACAAGTTGAAGTAAATACAAAAAATAAAATAAAGCCAAATATTATTAAGATGCAAGGCTAATCAAATTAAACAATATAAAAAAATAAAATAAAAAAAAATGACAAAAGCACATGACAAAAATCACCAACTTCAACTAAAATTAAACTGAAAATCTAAAAATAAAAGTCCAATTTTAATACTATAAATAAACTAAACTAAAATAATACTAAAATAACATTGCAATGTGCTTCAGTGTTGTTTTGGACCCTACTAACTCTCAATGTATGGATGAAAACAGTTCTCCAAAATATATTATTTTGTGTTCCACTGAAGAAAGACAGTCATACAACTTTTGAAGACATGGTGGAGATTTAAAAAAAAAAAAAAAAGATTAAAAAAAGACATTGGGTATCAAAGCAATAACCCACACATAATTGAAAAGTCACATCCGGCCTCTAATGTGTAGTGATGGTGTGAAGTCAGTATAGGTCATTGTGATAAGTATATTACATACGTGCAAAATGTACTGTAGCTAATTGACAAAAAGCTAGTGTGAAGATTGCATCACTACAATTAGGTAAACAAGAAAGTATTTCTTCCTTCAAACATTTCACAACCTATCTCCCAATCAGAAGCTGAAAAATTAGCATGACATGTACACGATATGTTAACGTGCAAGAGTAATCAGGGTCTATATGGGTTTCTAAATGAGGGAAATCACACGTTTAGTCCTGACGATTTGTTGACCCTCTATAAATGATTAAGCACATGAGGTCCACTGCCGTCACCTCTCCTACTGTGCAGAGCTGATAGCACATTCCTCTGATTATTTGGCTTGAACCACGTACATCAACATTTATCCTTGTAAAACAGTCATTACACTAAGTGTGTTCGAAAACCAACAGTCCACCCTTGCTTATCTTTCAAACTGAGGGCATATCATTTTTAATTATTATGTAATGGTGGCATTCAATTGATAAACAAGCACAGATTCAATTTTCCCAAACTCTCCCCAGAGAGTTTTCCTTCCCTGAGGCTCGTTTCCCAGAACTGGAAAATTCACAAAAACATCTGCACTCATGACACATCAGTTTACAGTGGTAAAGGGCAGTCCACTGTGGTTGTCTTGGAAACTCAATGACATCATTTAAGATTTGACTTTGAATGAGCCAAGCGGCCTTGTTGTGGAAACCTGTCTTTCTTTTGATTGATGCTCTTGATGTTTTCTTTTTAATGTGCGCTTATCTGTTTGATACAGACTGATAAGCCCAAGATAATACGTTTAAACCTCGCATGTAAATATTTAAATGGAAGTATAAATACTGTAAGTGTGTGTTTGAATATGTGTTGTAGATCTATCTTTCGGAAAGACGTATTTTCCATGTTGTAGGCTATCAGTTAAACGCTCAGAAAACAGACTGTACTGTATGTCTATCCCTCACAGCCTCATTGTCATTTATGTCTAATTAAATATTGCAAATAAGGTACACATTTGTTATTCATTTTAAGCATTTTTTTTAAGTAGACCTACCCTGCTGAAAAAAAACAGCTAAAAAAAGCCAACCAGCTTAGGATGGTTTTGGACACTTTTTTTCAGCTGACCAGGCTGGTCTTAGATGGTCAAGATGGGAGAACAGATAAAACCAGCTGAACACCAGCTTGACCAGGCTGGCAGTCCAGCTTAAACCAGCAAAGACCAGAGAACCAGCTGGTTTTAGCATTATTTCAGTCAGGTTTTTGTCAGAAACCAGTAATTGTCATAATACATTTTCATTTACACAATATTCTCAAGAAATTGCTAATTTTGGCAGCACATAAACAAAATATGGTTTTAGAAATCACTTAAAAACAGCAACAACTTGGCACCCCTCGATCAAAACAAGTTAGTATTTGGCAATGGCAACCCTCTTTGTTAAAATACGCACTTCACTGTCGCGTTAAAGTAAAGAAAGATAGGGCTTTATACAAAATAATATATTATATGTCATCAGCTAACACACACAATAAAGAAAGAAATAAACAAGTTTCTTAAATTGCATTACGATACTTTAGCGTTGAGTTTAGCCTATCCCCCCTCAAGCAAATCAGCTGTTCAACAAAACAACCAAGCATTTTAAACGTTGTAATGCAGTCTGACTGTGCTTTGTGTCAGATTTTGGAGTGGTGGGCTAATTAACGAAATACAGCACTTGTTAACTGTTAAATCACTTGTTCAGAAAGTAAATGTCATCATAGTTAATGGCTTAAATAAAGGTAACGTTCTGTTAAAGCATAGTAATCGATGAGACGCTGCATCCTGTTTTTCTAAAGTAGAGGGCAGCAGAATATGAGAAACGACCACTGCGTCATTTGAACGCAGATAATCCCCTCACCGCTTTGCATTAAACATTTAAAAATATTCAATTCGGCCGTTTAGGAGAAACGAGTCAAATGGAATTAAAACGGGATTGTTATTTTTTGCCGATTTAAAATAACGTTAACCTGCTCAGTCCTTCTTATTCTTTGAGCGTAAAGTTAAACACACACATATGTTCTTACCTTGTCGTGTCCTGTTCTTTATCGTCTTTGTCTAACTGGTGACATTAGCAGACACAGCAGCATCTTTAACTACAGCAGATACACCATGGGCAAGCTGCCAAAAAAGTCACGTGATACCGGTAAAATTTATGTCACGTGGGTGGGTTTGCGAATCAGACAGATCAACCCCAGCTTGTAAGCAAGCCCAGGTGCTGTCCTGCAGCCAAAAGCGAACCATTTACAAGTAATCTTTTCTTGAGTATGTGTTTAAGTAATTTCTGATTAACGCTTTCACACCTGATACATTTAATGTCCGGCGATTTGCTTTAAAGTGAGAAATAAGGTTTTGCGCCAGAGGAAAGGATCTAAAAGAGTAGCTATACACAAACCTAATGATTTTTTATTCTTATTATAGATTACAAATTACTTTTATAATCTAAATCAAACATTATAAATAGGTCTGTTCTGTGTCACTGATTGTCAAAATTTATCAAGAATTCATCCTGATATGCTGAAATCAATTTCTAATATACTGATTTGGTGCTGCAGTAGCCTAACATTTATTATTATTATCGATGTTGAAACAGTTGTGCATAATTTTTTTTTTCAGGATTCTTTGATGAATAAAAAGTTCAATGGGGCATAATTTATTTGTCACTTTTGATCAATTTATACTAAAAGTATTAATTTATTGCAACAACAACAACAGAAAATCAGCCCACCCTAAACTTTTGAATGGCAGTATTTATAAGTTATAATATATAGCATATTTGTATAAGGGAATGAGTATTTTAGGTCCTGTGAATGGTTACCATTACTTTTAACCACATTTTACCTTCTCTACTTCATTTTAAATTGCCCTGCGGTGTAAAAAATGTATGTCGTACTTAGCAATACAACAGCTCCATGTAGTTTATTTTATGATCATGTAGCATTCATTGTTCATAATAATTTTAATAATAAAAAAACACAGAAAAAAAGTAGTATGTCATCTGTTGAAGCAGCTTGAAATTTCTTGTCAAAGTCATTTCACGTCAAATTGCATGTTTGTAAAGGCCCCTATAGCAAGGTCCATTCATGTTCTTCAGCGTAAAAACCATCCATGCAATTAGATAGTCTGTGACGAGGTATGTGGCATGGTATTGACATGAGTAACACCAAGTAATAACTGTTCTCCAAGAAGTGGATCTAACATATGAGTTCATGTGAAATACTGAAGGAACACATATTAAACTGTGGTAAAGACACAACAGATCACAAAACAGTGTGAATATTTAATTACATTTCTTATACCATATCTGTTTTTCCATACATGAATACTTAATTCATATTCTTGCTTTATACATTCCGTGCTACATACATAGAGCAGCACCAACCAATACTATTAAATGCTTTTAAAAATAATGTCTTGTTGCAAGATACACTACAATCAGAAACTACTGCGTCCGTTGTGCAACATGCACAAGTTTAAGTTTAACATCAAAAACACACAACCTTGGAAATGTGTAGTACAAAACCTCAAGATAAATGTCGTTATAGAAAGAAACGTACAATATTTGACGAGTCTATCAAAAGAATATGAAATATTAGTCTGAAACAACGGTTTCAATATTAACAGGAACTGAGTGTGAAAGTTATTAAGCTGTTAAGAGTGATTGAGGGAAATAGCCTTACTTTTCACACAAGTTCCTTTGAAAATAATCTGTTTTTGCACTGTTGATTTTTTTCTCTTCAAAGAAATCTAATCAAATCTGTAATTGCCCATTCATCAGAACATGATAATATTCAAAGTCATTTGAATAATCCCTTCAGTTTGTGAACTGGGAAACAATGAGATCATCAATACCCTTTACATGGGGTGTTAATTTGATGATATTTTTTGATTAAAAAGAATAAAACTGCATGGCAGCATTCCCTTCCAGAGGATCTGACCTCTCTTCATCTCTTACAGACTTAATAGGAACAATCTCAACATATTCATGACACATTATACTGGAAAACAAAATCTAATATCAATTGTTTCGTGTGCAGTTACTGCATTACAACACTAATGTAAAGGCATTTTTGATCAAATTTAACCAGACTGCCACCTCTGGGCGGTTTGAGTATTTTCAGTGGATACTAAACCTAAAGTTGTGGCCACCAAGATAGCAACATTTTCACCCAGACAGGCACAGATATCAAGCAAACAGCGTGTGCGTGCGGTCAAGGTCAAGGCCGCAGTGATGATCTCATACGTCTCACGGGTCACAGCATGTCTAGCACGTAACACGTCAAGTAGGTTGTTGAGTCGTCCTTCAGTCATGCAGCGAACAATGGCCTCTCGTCTCTCTTGCAGAAGCCGGCAACAGCTCCTTCCCACAGACAGTTCACATTTACCTAGAGGAAGAGGAAGCATTAGAGTATAGTGAATAGTGTTTTCATGAACCTTTTAAATTCTGCAAGAATACTGCAAATGAACCTACTTCGCAGACAAATCAAGTCACTTTTATTTATATAGTGCTTAATACAATACAGATTGTTTCAAAGCAGCTTTACAGTGAACAGGAAAATAACGATTCAATGATGCAAACAGAGTTCAATTCTGCTGTAATCAAATCAAAAAAGACTCATTATTCAGATGAAATCAGTTAATTTAATCTATAAAGCAGCTCTGGAGAAAACAATGATGTCATCATCCAGCTCAGTTCAGTTCTCATCCAATAGCGTCAGAGCAGTCAAATCAATAATATTGCTGAATATTACGTGTCCCCAAATGAGAAAGCCAAAGGCGGCAGTGGCAAAAAAACAAAACTCCATCGGGTTCAGTCGGGGGACCGGTTCTCCTCTACCCAAATAAAAGATACACTAAATATATTAAAATGAATAATTCTATTAAGCAAGGATGCATTAAATTGATCAAAAAGTGACATTAAAGAGATTTATAATGTTAGAAAAATATTTTAAATTCATCAAATACACAAAAAATATTACAGGTTCCACAAAAATATTAAGTAGCACAACTGTTTTCAGCAGTGATAATAATAAGAAATGTTTCATCAAATCAGTTTATTAGAATGATTTCTGAAGGACCATGTGACACTGGAGACTGGAGTGATGATGCTGAAAATTCAGCTTTGCCATCACAGGAATAAATTCCATTTTTAAATATATTGAAATAGGAAACAGTTAGTTTAGTAACTTTTGAGCGGTAGTGTATTTAAAAAAAATTGCCTTTACTCTTAACCAGTTACTTCTCTGCGACAAAACCTTCTATACTACTTACATTTAAATGAACAAAACAAGAGTAATTCTGAGAAAAACAAAAACCCTCTGGAGAGGAAACACACTGGACACAGATAAGGCATTAGTGGGGCGGTCATTCAGGAAGCGAGCGAGCGAGCGAGCACAGTCCCACAGAACTGCTTACTGCGCACATGTAAAGGCACAACACAAACAAGAACTGATACATTTGCTCTGTCCAGGTAGTTATGCCAACAGTATGTACACAATATGTACACAAAGCTCCTCCAGATTTATTTAGCTGAAATACATCAGGCAATTGAGACTGACAGAGAGCAGAGCTTTTTCCAGATGGATTAAAGTATGCAACAATGGCATGTTTATGTTTGTGGTCCAAACTCATATGTTGGAAATGTGCAGGACAGGAATGGAGGGAATTAGAGAGATTCAAACAAAATGACTGTTAGGACATTTTGGAGACAGAACTAATTGCTTACCCTGGTTGCCAGCGTTGTGTTGTGGGGTGCTCTGAAACAGCGTTGAGGAGGAAACACACGAGGACCTTAAAGATGTGGGACTCTGTCTTTGGGAAATTCCACAACACCCATTAATCTGAATGAGACCATGATTACTGCAGGAGTTACTGGACTGGACTGAACTTTTCCCAGTATCTATGAAGACATGAGCAGGGGAAAAAAAACTTTAGTACACTAATAAAGTGAGAAAATGCATCCAAAATACTATTAAATGAGTGGTCACTAACCCCTAAAGCATCCAATCTGAGGAAAATCTCTTGTTGCCAATGGCGGAGAGGACTTTCCTTTTTCCTTCAATGAAGACACTGGCAGAGTTTCATCCTGTGGAATCACTTTGGAGGTCCATTTTTTTGAGGGATCTCTGCAACTATTGTCCTGTTGGTGGTAAAAGACACCAACCATTGAGATCCCAGAGGTGTATAACAAAAGTCATGTATAACAAAACTGCCGAACAATAACTGTACTTTAGTGCGGCACAAATATTCTACAACACAAAGATAACCAACTTCCTCATTTATGCTGATCAGCAGTGTAACAGTCAATGTCAAAATGACAGAGATTTTTTCAAATGTATTAAAATTTTGTAATTTCAAACTCAAATGCTATTTTACATGAACCTTTTCATGCCATGTGTTTTCTTTTTCCACTAACACAGTAGAAAATTAAAAAAGACTAACATGGTTTTAAAGCAATTGTTGTCCAATCTTTGCCCTTCAGACATCTTAAAATGCACAAATCTAGATAAATTGAAAAAAATTCCCAGGGGCCCTCGAACACCCCAAGCAAGTTTTTGGACCTCTGTTTTTCTAAAATGTAGTGTTAGAATTGTTATATTTGCACATCATTTATAATGGACACACACAATACAAAATTAAGCATTGAGTACCTGCTCAACAATCCCACATTCTAATTTAAACAAGAGAGAATAGTTCTACACCAAACCAAGTAAAACCTGCAGCAGTTGTCTTACCTCTAGGTTATGTAGTTCAATAGGCAACTTCCAGGACGAACGCATTTTACAGCTCAGTAGCCTCCTCTCCTGGTGAAACAGGCAGATACACAGGCCACAAATAATCATTACCACCTAATAAATACACAATCGGTCAAATTCTTCACACCTGTATTCAAATAAATTTGAATTTAAACAATATAATATTCAACACAAAGTTGGGTTCACAAATCTCAGACTACTAGTGAAAATGCTTATCACTGAATACTTCTGCATAACAATTGGGTGAAAAGTTGATTCAAATTTTTTTTTATGTTTTAGTATTCAGAGGGTATATGCAGAAATCCTGAAGTTAATTTCAATACGTTTTTAAGACTTTTTGAAGACCTTATCAAAATATTTTAAGACCTCATCGCCACTTCAAGTTCTAATCAGCAACAAACCTTTAACTTAATAAACAGTTGTAGGTTGTGCCATGTAGAGGACGATGACATCACCTAATAGTTTTAGTTTTTTTATTTAACACCTAATCGCGCGTTTCGCAAAATACGTGACATCACCTGTATGCTGCGATCTGATCTCACTGACCGACTACGCCATTGTTTTTTATTAGTAATGGGGAGGAAAATAAATATATTCATGCATACTTTTTGGAGTCAAACTCTTTGGACAAAGCTTGAACAAAATGTAATACCTCATAAAATCGGGATTAAGACTTTTTAATACCTTTTAAGGGCCTTAATTTTCCCAAAATGGATTTATCAACTTTTAATACTTTTTAAGACCCCGCGGACACCCTGTGTTTGTACTCGCATTGCTTTAATCACAGCAGCACTCGAGCTGAATGAACGCCACAATTCTTTGTAAAACCTGATGATCTCCAGCATAGCATTTGAGAATGAAAGAGCATATTGTGCTTCAATGGAATCAAGAACATCTGATCATTTGGAAAGAGTATAATGTTTATACAATTTGCTTATTGGATTAGTGACCAGGAAATCTTAATGTGCTTTATTTGTTTTAAATATTTCCTTTAAGTCACCATGGAATTGAAATGGATAATTTATATTTGTTATAGAATATTGCAGTGTTTATCATAACCGATTTATCCATGCACATCATTATTATTTTTAATTCAAGTCTCTTCATAATCTTTAGTCTAAAAAAATAACTTCCATTCTAGTAATCCCTATTAGCAAACGGCAAACATCAAATAAATTTGTGATGGACAAAATCAAGCCCTGCTCTACAATTTTTTCTTGTTTGAAAAGCTGTTTTACTTGGTTAAACGTCACAATAGGGAAGAAAAGCAGATCTCAGTCTCATGCCGACTTTAAACTTATTTCCAGACTACAATGAAAACAAATCTCTGTTTGTAATGTGGACTTTTAGGCCCCGCTATATAAAAGTATTTAGAACTATTATTAAGCTCATTAATTATTAAACAAGTACCTTGCATTTTTTCAGATGAAGAGCATCTTCAGTGAAAGTCTGAGGATCAAATGCTGCCAAAGCTGTCCTTAGAACCACTGCACACTCTGTATGAGCAGAAAATAATAAGTGATAAGCTGATTTTAAATATCACCTCTAAGCTCCATAAAAGAAAGCTGTAACTAACCCTCAGCCGATGGGCGTTTGTGAGGTTCACTCTTCAAGCATCTAACGATGAGCTGGGTGAGAGCATGGTTTTGAGGGGTCTTTAGGGGCAGAAGGTCAACCCCAAAACCAAGCTCTAATTTGGTCTGAAGCTGATCAATACCTGTATGAAAACAAATTTAAAGGAAAAGTTTCAGGTCAATGAATGACTGAAAAATCCTTCTCCCAGAATAAGACAAGATGCATTGAAGAGATGACAACATACCTTCACATGGACGCTTTCTATTCAGTGTTTCCCACAGCAGAACCCCAAAACTGTTGAATCATTACAATGCTTAAATGAACACAATGATTCAACTCTAATATACAGCTGAAACACTCTAGAATTTAGAAACAATGCACCTCACCTGTATATATCCGCTTCCACAGAAGGAGCAGCACCTTGTAAGACTTCAGGTGACATATAGGCCAGATCTCTGACACATGGCCCATGGCCATTAGAAGTGGTCAAGTGCACGTCTATCTCTTGACCCCAGTCACACAACTACAAAGACACACATATTATAAAAGTAAGAAAAATGGTAAAGCATATGCACACAAAAAAATATATATTTTAGGGAACTTTGGACTTTGGTAATACTTTGGCATGGTACTGTTGGTCGAGAAGAACATTAGTAGCTTTCAGGGCACCATGAGGCAGTGGAATGGCATGGATATGAGCTAAACCTTCAGCAACATCCGACAGGATCCGAAGACAAAGAGCCATCGAAAGCTCTGGGTACAGATTTGTCTTAAGAAAGCAAAAAATAAATGATCACTTAGAGTGAAATAAGACTGGTAGAATGCACAGAGAGACATTTCATAACAATAAGAATTATATCAATATCACTGACGATGATGCAACAGCTACTAAAATGCTATTGTATTGTATTGGAATGTTATGGCTCTATAAAACTTCTGTTTTAGGGCACTATTTTTAGTAGGCTACATTTACATTACTAGACGTTTCCTTGCCCAGGGGATTTCCAATATCTCACTGTCAGGAACATGAACACACCTCCACAATTCAAAAACAAATATTCACACTTCCTGCTTTAGATAACAGACCCATCAGGTATTTTTATACACATCTGTCTGTGACTAAAAATATCTTTTAAAAGAAGTGCATTGTTTAAGTAAGTGCTTACATCATGCAGTGTGGAATCTAGAGATCCTTCAGCCATCCAGTCCCACAGCAACCCCACTAGAGAGTGAGCTGAACTCGTGTACACACCCAACGGGACCAGTACTTGCTCAGCGCACACCTGGCTCAACATTCCTACTTTCTTTAACCTGTCAATCCATTTACTGATACCACACACACACACACACACACACACACACACACACACACACACACACACACACACACAAAGCATTTAAGTTTTGTTTTCCATATCTTGGAAATACCCTAAGCTGCTCCACAAAGCATAGCATTATTTAATAGCATTTTGTTTTAATATGTATTCATATTAACATTAATTATTATTATTAATGATTATGCTGTAGCCTATTAGTCTTAATTTACTACGACTTAAATAATATATTTTAATAAATATTTATATATAGAGAGAGAATAGGCCGTGCTATGCGAAGTACAACAAATAAACGTAGAAAAATTGATGACTGAAAATACTCTTTACCTATCCTTGATTAACTTGACAGCCACTTTGCGTCCTGTCCTTCCGAAATGTCCACGCAAACACGCACCTACACTCGTTCTGACCAAAACTACGTCTCGCAAGTCCTTCTCATCAATCATCTGCAGACTGACCTGAGCCATTCCTCTGGACTCAGTCACTTTCAACTCTGCTGGAATCCTGAGGAGACTGAGACTGCTCGACTAGATTCATTTGCTGTCATTTGTTGTCATGGATAGAAAAGATCTATCTGTAGAAAATGAAAGGAATCGAGAGCCTGGCCCAGATTGCGTGCTCATGACGTCGCTTGTTTATGTCGTGTCTTATTGGCTGAGTTCAAAGAAATCCCCTGCAGTTTTTAACTGCAAAGTCACGTAATCGTGAAAAACAACTTCAGGACCGCTTTTCTTTTCTTTTCTTTTCTTTTCTTTTCTTTTCTTTTCTTTTCTTTTCTTTTCCTTTCTTTTCTTTTCTTTTCTTTTTCTTTTCTGTATAAGAAGTGTATAGCCTACTATTTAATAGAAGAAACTATTTAGGTTTAGTAATTCAAGTTTAAAATAGCCGCGCCCCGTTTTAGGCTACGTTAAAAAATAAGATTAGCCTAATCGTGAAAAAAAAAAATTCCAAGGGTCTTGTTGAGTATTGTAAAATAGTTTTTTTTTACTAGGCTACTTAAATCAACCTTTTTTTTTTTTTTACCATTTTAATAAACTCGTTAACAAACTTAGTTTTAATAAACTAAGTTGTTAACACATGTCTGACATCAGACGAGTCTCATAAATAGGCTATCGCTTATTTTTTCCCTTGACATGTGACCACATGAATAGCATTATAAAACCTATACAAAATAATAAGTGGAAGACAGTAACAGGGAGTGGAAATACTAGCCTACAGTTATGCTATGCTAATTATCAACATTTATTGACATTTTAGTATTGTTCATGGTGGTTTCACATGGCTAACATAGCTGTAACTGCTATCTAGAATTGAGCTCAGTGTGACTCCATCACCAATTTCCTCTTTTTCTCAGATGTCTGCCGAAATTGCAAAAAAAGGTTTTCTGCCACACACTCAGGGTTTTTTTTGTGTAAAGCTAAAGTTTATATTAGGCCCAAGTCTTACTCCATTTGCTGATCTCTGTTCAGCGTGACTGAATGGGAAGTGATATTTCCATCTTACAAAGAAGGGGATGTCCAAAGTGACCGAACCAACAAAAGAAAGTGGAATCTTGTGAGTCATTTATTGGTTTATCACTTTCATGCTCTCTGTTATCTCAGAAGAAGAAGCAAAACTATTCTCAATTTAAATCTACAATAGCCTAGCTATTTTGTTGTTTTATTTAACC
The DNA here is from genome assembly GCF_949152265.1 of Phoxinus phoxinus. Classification (NCBI taxonomy): domain Eukaryota; kingdom Metazoa; phylum Chordata; class Actinopteri; order Cypriniformes; family Leuciscidae; genus Phoxinus; species Phoxinus phoxinus. Next base: position 37,103,213 of record NC_136877.1, on the reverse strand, counting down.
GTTCTTTTACATTACATAAAAAAACTGTAAACGGGTTTAGTTATTAGTCTCTGTACTTGGAATTTAAGCCACAATAGATTAGATAACAGAGGCAAAAAGACACTGCACACTGTTGAACTGTACTACTGAAGTAACCTATCCAATAAAACTCAATACATTATCTTTTTATCCAAACAAGTAGGCTATCATTACCTGAACAATACTGGAATGTTTAAAAAAAAAAAACTAGAAATTCACTAGAAATGCAATTAATGTCTACATTCCCATGTTATTTGATGGAATTCTTCTAGCCTATTTGTGACCCAGGATCACAAAACCAGTCACAAGAAGCACGTGTATATTTGTGGCAATAGCCAACAATACCTTGTATGGGTCAAAATCGATTTTTCTTTTAGGCCTATGCCAAAAATCATTAGGATATTAAGTAAAAATCATGTTCCATGAGGATATTTTTTAGCCTACATTTCCTACCGTAAATATAAAACATTTATTTTTGTGAGTGAATGCAGCACAATCGCAAACATAAATGGACAACTTTCTCAGTGTTTAGATTTTTTTGCACCCTTAGATTCCAGATTTTCAAATAGTTGTATCTCGGCCAAATATTATCATATATCAAACCATCCATCAAAGCTTATTTATTCAGCTTTCAGATGATGTATAAATCTCAATTTCAGAAAAGTGACTCATGTGACTTTTGTGGTCAAGGGTCACATTTACTCTCAAGTCTTTACTGCTTTAATTGTATATATCATAAATAATTTGCATATTAAGTGACACATTATGCATCTAGTAATTGTAGCCTATACTTTTTTGTCTTCTTTCTTGTAAATTCATGTCAGTGATCCAGTGCAAATGAAAGGGGAACTTTAACGCAATGCACATTGTGTAACATCATTTTGAACTTCAGAATGCAACACTGGCTTACATTCCCTGTCTACTAAAGACAATAGAACATTAAAGCAGTTCATCAAAGAATTTTTAAAAAGTTATTCAAAAATACAGCATAAAGACATAGAGTATAAGAACATTTCCAATGCAATAAATGTATGCTGGCTCAAAGACAGTGTTAGTGAGTCTTTAATACTCATTAAGTTTAATACAATCCTAATGTGACATCATAATTAAACCCTTATTACTTCAATAATAGTAACACATAAGGGTAGACTTTATTGTTTTTCATAGTCATTGCTATGCACATATTGTGTATTGTTTAAATATAGATTGTGCATTCTATGTAATGTCTTACCATATTATATACTTGTTTTTGGAGCAAGGCAAATTCTTTGTAAATGCAACATACCATGGCAAACAAAATTAATTCAGATTGTTGTAAAATGTGGTAGTGGATCCTTCAGGAATATTTTATCTGTTAAGGTGACTGGAAAACTCATGATATGAATAATGAATGGAGATAAATAAAGAAATCTACTGGTGGAAAATTATGAAATCCACAAGAGCATTGGGATTTGGATGATGGTTTGTCTTTCAAACTAAAGTGACCTGGAACATACATCAAACCCCACAGCAAAGCCCAGATCCAAATCCCGGTATCTGTGATATGAATAAAAAAAAAAAAAATGTTTTTCACAAAGAGTCCCATATATCCAATTAAAAATTTAGAAGACCAGGCAAAATTCTTTAAATAAATGCTCAAGGTCTTTTGTATCTCCAAATATGTTTTTTGAAGGAATAATTTTGTTTATTTTTCCCCTTTTTGCTATACAAAGATTAAAAATGATAAGACCTCATGATCATTTTCAGGTAAATTGGGACAGTGCAATTGGTAATGTGAGACACATTTTCATCTTATTTGTGCTTGGATAGTACTGTACAATTGCTTACAACAGGATATTGTACAAATCTTTTTTTTTTCAATAGAAATGTTTCAAAATGTAATGTAAAATAAATGTAAATAACTTTATAAAAACAGACTCACTATAGCGTAATGATGATGTTTCGTGCTCAGCTCTGGTTTTTTTTTTTAAAGGTTTTGGAACCAGTAATAGCCTTCTTTGTTTATGGTTTCGGACCAAACACCTTTCACTCTTTTTTCAAGGGTGGATTTTGGAGCACGCCTGGCCCTGGCCAAAAAACGAGGCTTGCCTCCACTATACCATGTAGGCTACTCATTGATTGCCCCTTCATTCTTTCTTAACTTCTCCACTGATAAATACCTCTGGCTCTCTCTTCTGTATGACTGACATGTTTTCCTATTTTATTCGTTTCTGCCTACAGCTTCTCTCCACCCCCCCCCCCCCCCCCCCTTTCTTAAAGTAAAAGAAAAATCACCAAACACCAAAAATATTGATATTATGTATTACATATTATATTCCAGCAAAAATACACATAAAAAGTCAATATACTCAATATACTCAATATAGTCAAATACATATAACAATACAAACTAAACTGTAAAGTTTGTGCTTTCATTTGCTTCATTACAAGACGTATGTCTTACAAAACTAAACAAAATACAGTTTGCCGAGCTCGTTTACCTTGATTTTGAAAATACACAATTGAGGAATGGACTTTTTTGGCAGTTTAAACTTGCACAAACACCCTAACTCATCTCACACAACTCACTACTTTTTGACGACAAAATTAAATTATTTTTTATTTATTACTAAAAGTGATTTGCTAGAACTCCTTATATCAAAATGAATACAGCAGTTTTACACAGTAGTAAAAAAAAAGAAAAAGAAAAAGAGGCTAAAGTGCAAGGTTCGCTTGAGAAAATAAAACAAACTATCATACTCGTACTAAGAATATGAATACAGAAATACAGCTTATGACAGGTGAAGCATTAATGCTCAATTACCCAACGCTCTGTGACTCAATGTCATCTGAGGAACTTTCAACTTCCTGACCAGCAGGATAAGAGTGTATCTTTAAATACCCTTTGTGGATAATCTTTCATGGTAAAAACGGAAAGAAAAGAGAAATTTGGCAATTTCAGAAAGTCACTGTTTGAGCATCATCAAAATTTTAACTATTTTCATGAGTATGTAGCATATTCTGTTTTGAAGTTTCAGAACTGCTCCCACCCGAACTGGAATCATCTTTCTTTTTTATCCGCTCAAGAGCATAGCATCGCAGCATTAGAAAAAATCCTGTTAGGATACATGGGAATAGGATATTATCATGTAATTATTTTCATAACAGAATGGAAGCTAATAAGTTAAAAGCAAGATTTCTTAAGTAATGATAACAAAAGGAAACAAGTTCAAGGGCTGTTTTATTTTTATATGCTACCACAGGAAGTCAACTTATATTTACACAATAGCCTAGCCATTATTTGACCTTGTGTATTTTGTGATAGAAAAAAAGCTTACCTTGTAAGGAATTGATAATACAGAATAGGAAGAGGGTGGCCTCTGAGAGAGGGCCAAAATCGAGGAAACTGAGGCCCCATGTTGTGCCAAACAGACAGGTGAGACCCCAGATACTGAGAAAAGCCACATTAATCTTCTTCCAATCGGATCGATTGCGGATCTCCTTCACCACAAGGAAAAGCATGACTGTACCAGAGCTCACCACAACAGCCAGTAAGCCAATATTAATGATGTAATGGGCCAGTAGGCTTTTGTCAGAATCCAACATCCAGCACCTGGATAAGCAAAGCAAAGATTTCTTTATTCTTGTATACTGAATGCAGGGTTACATCTAAGATATAGTAAATATATCTTCTTACATGTGGTAAGGACCGGTGATATTTTCACTTGATACTATCTTCTTTTTGCCATAAATATTCCCTATTGAGAGCAGTATACCAACTAGCAGAGCTGGGAGACCTATAATAGGAAAAAAATATATTGTTATACAGTACGTATATATAAATATAAATATATTCTTAAAAGAAACAGGTGAAAATGCTATTTCTGCTTGTTTTAAAACAAATAAATAAATAAATGTAGGCTATGTTTATACTCACCAAATCCCCCCATGTAAAAGACCCATGGAGGTGTTGAGCTGAACACCTTGCGGACTAACAAGAATGTGTGAAACACTTCCACAGCCATCCAGCAGAGTGTGCTGAGTAGCGAATAGTGCAGAAGAGCTCCTGTCATCTCACAAACGGTTTTATTTCCAACATTGGCTATTGTACCGGTAAGGATGAAGAACAAGCACAAAAGAAATATTGCCACCACCAGACCACGGTGGACCAGTGAGGTCTGGTTTTTCTTCACTTTTCTGGAATGCAGAGACAAAAACAATGGGGGTAAGATTCAAAATAGATTTAATTTCACTGAAAAAAGTGGAAAAAAAAGAAAGAAAGAAGATTTGTGATAGTGTAATAAAAGTGTAATAAATTCCAAGTCAATGAAATCATAATTACCTATGTTTACAGAGCCAATAGAAGAGAACCACACAGCTAACTAAAGACAGGGCACAGCACACAGCGGTAATGAACGTCAGAGCCTCTAGGTGGCGAACTGTAGCCCTCGGTTTCACTTGCTAAAGCATTGAAGAAAAATAGACATGGTAAAGTATGTATTATTCCATTTCTGTGTGTAATCCGTTAACACACTCTCCCATTGGCTATGCAAATTCCCAAGAATGAAAGAAATACCTTTTATTCATAAAGTCTGGCTCTCAGTGTAAAATATTACAAGCAATGAGTAAAAGCTTATTTTACTCATTGTAAATAATTTACCTTAATTTTTAATAAATAATTGACCCTAATTGACCTTAATTTTCTTGGTAGACCCGCTACTCACCACAAGAATAGCGAAGTATGTAAGGTGATAACATTGACATTCTGTCTCTCTTTCATTGATTTTAAACGTATTACAACCCTCGTATTTCCAATTCACTTCCTTGTCTGCAGAAAAAAGACATCAGTAGGACAATCAGTAACTGCATTAACATTTACTTGATGTCAAATACGGATTGATGATGTGTCTATGAACATGAAGACTTGAGCACACCTTTTCTTGTGTCCCATGAAACACATCTTCCAGAACAGTTAGCCTGTGGAATGAAACAGAAGAGGATATGAAGAGAGTGGCTTGGCACATATAGTACAGCATGGAGATTCGTCATAGCAATTGCAAAATTCAGCTGTCATAATGAGGCCCTTTTGATTAAAATGCCCAAAACAAGGCTTCACCTCACCATCATGGCCATGCGGTTTTCAGTGTTAAAAGGGCCACTCTCACCAAAATTGAACCTAGGCTATTTTTGTTAAAGGGGTGGTTGAGTATGATTTCACTGTTCTAACTTTAGGTAGTGTGTAATGTTGCTGTTTGAGCATAAACAAAATCTGCAAAGTTACAACGCTCAAAGTTTAAAGCAAAGGAAGATATTTGCTTTTAAAGAAAAGGACTACAACAAATGGCTGGTAGGGACTACACGACATTCCTCCCGGGTTAGTGACATCAGCAACCCTAAAATAGGGTTGCAGCCCCTGGGAACGCGCAGTCCATGTTGAGAAGAGGAAAAGTTGTTGTATAAGAGTACATTTGTGAGTCAGCTCAAACTTTAGCATCCATCTTTTCACATGCAATAGAAAGTCACTCTGTGTGCATCTCACAACAGTTCCTATACGAGCGATTTATAGATTATCATGACAGAATATGCTAATTGAAGATAGTTAACTCCACATCAGCAACATAAATGTATCAACTAACCATTCAGAGACGTCCTGTTGCATTCTACATGTTGTCACTTCTTCTTGAGTCTCTCCATCTTTTTCTGATTCCGTTTTAACATTAAAGGCAGAACAGTTTCTGTCATTTTAGTGTGTCTGCGTGAGGTAATTGCAGCTGCAAAGAAAGGTTTTGTACGACTCACTTTATCAGTTAGTGTTTCCGGTGGCTGGGATTTTGTCAGTCAAAAGTAGTCGATCTCTGAATGCAACATAACATGAGGAGAGTAAAGATGGAAAGCGCCTAAAGCTTGTTTCCATGACATATTGCCATGAGCTAAGTGTCTAAGTTATCATGCTTTTCATTGGAATTACAAGTTCATGACATTTTCTCATATGGAGTCAGTTCATTACGTTGCATTCGGAGATCGACTACTTTTGACTGACAAAATGCCAGCGGACGGAAACACAGGGAGTTGTTCAAAATCTTTATTTTTTAGTAAACTCTGTGTACACAAACAATGTTGTCAATGCTCAAGTTCATGTGTAGAGCCCCTGGTGATACTTCAAGCACAGTAGCGCCCCTAGCACTCCCATTCAAAAGGCATTTTGACCGAAAACGAAAATACGGTCAAACTTAAAAATGGAGTTTCCATTCTAATTATGCTTTTACACTAATATTTGACTCGGGTAGATTAACAAAAAGAGCCTAAGTTCGATTTTGGCGAGAGTTACCCTTTAAGGAAATGTAATGTAAGGACATTTAGGGTGGGGGTTTTCACACTTGTAGTTCGGTTCTCTCTCTCTTTTTTTGTTTGCTAAAGAAAATAATACATTTAGTCCTGGTTTCCTTAGCATTCACACAGTCATTTTTAACACCAAACCTAAACATACAAAACGAAAACCTCTTTTATGACGTATATTTTAGAACAGAACTTGCTGTGTGCTAGGCGAACTGCGTGTGTGCGTACACAAACAGCTTATAAAATATGCAAAGGAGTAAAAACAGTGTCAAGAATTTCTCAGTTTTAAAAACAAATGAATATCTGCTGCAAGGAGACAGTGGTTCTGACGCCTGTACCAAACTGTAATGGGCAACATAGGTCCTATGACGAGAAGGTATGCTTGAGCATTCTGTCCTTTATAGGGTTGCATCTTGTGACATCACGTTTTGTTGGTTTGTTTAGATGTCTATGGTCCATATTGCCTTTATATTTCTCAAACTAAACCAGAGTTCTTTTGGAAGCCGTTTTGTTTGGGGCGCACCAAGGTTCGGATGACAGCGTTCACTCTTATTCAAATAATAAACCGCACTGTCAGAGCAATTGCAGCGGAGTTTGTCTTAATCTAACCAAGTGTGAGCACACCCTTATGCCTGGTTCAGATTACACGATTTTTTTTTGTCTGTTACGATAGTCACTATGTCAGATTACACGATTTTGACTCCTAAAATCTTGTTGTATCGTGGACAAGAAACATGTCAGACTACACGTTGCTTTCTGACTAGTCATCGCGTGCCGTCTCACACACACACATTCATTCGCACATATACACACGCACTCACTCTCACACGTATATACACACACACACACACACACACTAGGGTGAGGGACAGTCCTGAAATTTGTCCCGCTAGTCATAAGCAGTGTCCCGCTTTTTTATTTTGTCTGCATCATTTTATTTCATCGTCCTATAAATTAAAATTCTACAATAAAAAATGTTAATAAGAAAACACTGAACATGCGCAGCCAATATTATTGGTTCTAGCCAGAGCGGGAAAACAAACACTGAGGAAAAAAATAAAATCTGCTACAGAAAAATGGATCTATCCGGAGCTTCCGAGAAGAAAAAGCGTCTTTGTTCGTATGATAAGGAATGGGAGAAAAAATATATATGGTTAAAACCAGTTACAGGTGACCCTAAAAAAGGAGATTGCAGTGTATGCCACCGAAGTTTCACCATCACGCATGGAAAAGACACAAAAATATACTGAATCCGGTAAGAACGCATTCATCTTTCCTAATGGAATTTAAAGGAACACTTCACCCATTTGCATTAGACTTTGTATCTTTAGAAACCCAGTCACATTTTCGAATGGTCATGGTTTATTCCCTTATTTTCCCCTGAGATGGGAGAAATAAGGATTTAAGTGTTCCACTTCCTGCTTTTTATGACGCAAAAATCGTCATTTTGCGTCATAAAAAGCAGGAAGTCAAATTTCTTTGAATAAGGGTAAGACTACAAACACTAGCTCATCATTTATCCAGTAGAAGGCGCTGTTCCGCATGTTTTCAACCCGCCCATAGAGGGATCTCACTCACAGAATGTACATATGGTGTCAGCCATTCTTTATTTGGAAGCTAAGCTAACAGATTCTTATTCTGTGGAGAAAGCTGAGTAGTAGCGGTGACCATCCTCTTTTTCCCGGACATGTCCGGCCGTCGAGATGTCCGGGATTCGGCTTTTGCTTTCTGCAGTCGCATTCATAGTTTACATGCACACCTTTTGTTTCAATCTAACGTTAACTGAATTCATTCCGATTGGTGAATCTGAATGTAGTGTTTACATGAACGCTAAACAAGTGATCGTTTGATGTGCGTTTTAACATTGCTAGGAAAATTCCCGCTCCTCCGTGAGAGATACGAGACCGGTGCGTCTCACAGGCGCCGGCGCCACTCATCAGTAATCACGCCACCGGGCTCGCATCGTTCTCCGCGGCCGTCAGTCTCGTTCCTGCTCGTCACAGTAAACATGAGGAATGGCGACTGTAGAACGCAAAAGCCGAATCCTGGACATTTTGGGCGACATCAAAATACTGGGCAGACTCACGGAGACTCACTAGTAGCATAGTCTTGTTGTTGTTTACTGTGATCTCTTACCGGTAGGCGTGGCCTCCTAGGGCAGCGAAGCAAGTGCATTCTGGGAGTTGTTGTCTTTCATCCCCATAAGCCAAAAATACATTTTCTGGCTTTTCTCAGTCTAGAAGGCTCCAAATTCAAAAATAATTTCACATTTCTTCTACATAAATGACCCATTTTAAATACACATTCATCTTTCCAGAGGTGAAGTGTTCCTTTAAGTGCATTTGGAAATGTGATTTTTTGCGATTGGATTATTTTCAGTTAATTATTTAGATTGAATAGACCCGTGCTGTTAAAATGAGTTTTATAGCCTATTATTAGTGACGTTTACAGCGCCGGTTAGCGCCGTCATTAACATTTTTATAAAGCCTATTAGCAATTTAAAGCATGTTAACACCACTGCAAAAAGACATCTAATATAAAATCAATATTTGCACACGTACACACTCTCTCTCTCGCTCGTTCGCTCGCTCACTCACTTCGTGAAGGACTGAATTTTTTTTAAAACATGCTAGTCTTTTTGTCGTGATGTCGTGAAGCATCGCAGACGTGACGTAGGTTGTCGCCCACTATGACACACACTATACGAGATGAAACGATCAAATCTTGCATCCCGACGCCCGTTGTCGTTTACGAATCACCACGACACCCTACGTCAAACGAATCGTGCCAAAATCGGGCTAAAATCTTGTAATCTGAACCAGGCATTAGTCTACTCAGTGCAAAAATGATGTGAGCTACAGTTGTTGCTAAGCTTATGAATAGTACTTTATCACCATAACAAACATGGTATAACTTGAAAAAGTATTTAAAAAATACTATTAAACATGCTCAAACATACTTACAGGTAAGGGAATGTGATGGAACCGGATTTTGACAGGTTCTGGGAGGTTTTTGATGATCTCGTTCTCTACAGAGAGTCCAACTATGTCACCCAGAAGAGTTGAATCAGAAGGTCCCACCTATACATCACAAACACTGTTGTATCATACTGTTCATTGCTCCACATGCTTTATTTCTGCTTGACAAATAATGTCATACCTGAAATAATTTCTGCTCCTTGTAGTAAGTACACACCACTTTGGATTTGATGTTTGTTTTTGATTTCAGGCAAGGGGGAAGATAAACGGAGGGTATCATGTTTGAAGCTACAGAGGCCTGGAATGCAAAACATGTATTCATATGCAAGAAAAATACTTTTCTGTGAATCAAAGATTATTTGAACTTTGTTTATAAAATATGAATGTCATTTACTGGCAGAGTTAAATTGAGCCCTGTGAAGCCCTCTTCCATCTCAATAACTGTGCTCTGAGCACAAGGTAGATCCACATGACCTGTTGTATTGGATTTCATCACTACTTCCTCTATCCTGAAAACACACGCACAAACACATGTATTTAGACATGATCACACTACAACAGATACACAAATGTTACTTACTGTACTAGGTGTTATAAGTTATTATTACATATTCATGTGATTCAGCATGATTATTAAAGATACAAGAGCTAGTATTATATAAGGCATAGATTCTGTCTGCACTCTCTAGAAAGTCATATTCATATGAACCCAAATTGCATCAATGCCACAATCCCACCACCATGTGTATGGTTGCAATACAAACCACGGTAAATACTTAGGCCTACCTAATGTAACCACACAAAATGGAACCACCCATTTCTGCACTATGCATAGGGCTATACTCGTTTAAAGATTTTAATATGATGGCTCAGCATATTAAATGAACATGCACAATATATGAAAAAAATTAAATGTTGAAGGTGATAAATGTACTAAAAATCCAATGATGCACTTGGCAGTTCATGCCACAAAATAATTAGTTAGAAAGCCATTGTAAGCATGTGTTTAGCTTCCTGTTTGGGGCTCAACCACTGTTCTTCACTCATATTTAATACAAGCATGCACAACATAACCTCTTGCAGTCTGCATGATTGACCACATCAGTTCATAACACTCTAAAGTAATAGTGAAACTACCAAACTAAAATAAAATGATAATTGGCTTACATGTTTGCTCCTCTGGACTTCTGACTTGCCTCTTTACAGAACCTCTCTTCTGTAAGTGGGAAAACAGATGAAATATACTGAAACCAAACTAATTACATGCTTAGAAATGCTAAACTCAGTCAGTGTAACTTTTTATATCTGAAACTTTGACAATAATGAACATATTACAGCTTAAAGGTTCTTACTGCAGTTGATTGAACCCCCTTTAAATGTATATGTTTCCATTACATCGCTCCTGATGATATCACCATGGGTGCTGCCTTTCACAATACCATACAGACTGGCATTTTCCTGGTCTCCCAGTGAGAGGTCAGTGCAGCAGGATCCTTGAAGGCCTTTTGGTTCACACAGAATGTGATTGTTTCCATTCACCTCCACTATCAGCAGGTCCAGCAGCGGTTCCCAGAGCACACAGAAATGACTTTGATTTTGAAGAGCGTTTGAATCTAGGTGAATGGATGAGGATCGTGTGCACTTCGCTGTGATACTGCCCCGAATAGAGAGTGTGCTCTCATTTGCTGAAATCTCAATTTTCTCACAGCCTGTTTTCAAATCATACTTCAGATTGCGGGATGCGTTGCCATGGCGCCATATTCCACACATCTTAAAGTCTCTGTCATTCTCTAATGTTGCTGGAGAAGTAAATAAAATTGATATTTATATATATATACTTTTCATCTGTAATTTTTTTTATTTTAATTCTAACAAACTATCCAAAATTTGACATTTTTGCACTAATCAAGTGCAAATTTTTTTATTTATTTAACAAGATACTAACAGCAATTCTTATTATGCATCATTATACATAAAAATAAACTTAATTTCACTTCCTTGCTGGTCGCCTACTTACCTAGACCCGAACTGAACAAAAGACAGATGATCATCCACATTCTTACAGTCTTTGGGTTCTGCTTCATTGTAGCTCATAGATGATGCCTGAAAAGCAACAGAGAACTCAGTTAGAGAGAAATGAAAATATGCACAAATACGTGCCTCAGTAGAGCCATGCAAGGGCATCCCATATGAAAAGGAAATACTGTTATCAATATCTTGGCTGTTCCTTCCCCTTACCTCCTAGTTTATAGAAAAAGATACATGTCTGCATTATCTATATGGAAAAAAAATAAAATAATAATTCCTCTTCCACTATTTGTGAGATAAAAAGGCAGCCATCTAGTAACACATCTATTCCTGGACTCTTATCAATAAGAACACATACATCCAAGGGTAAAAATACATTCTGATGCATATTTGGCTGCAACTGCCATCTCTTATCCATGAGAACAGACTTTCTTTTGCAACAAAGTGACTATTGTGGTCATACAGATATGATGCAATCTTTATGTCACAATCTTTGTTTCATTTTGTCATTTTGTGAAGTAATACATGAACCCTCATGGTCAAGACAAAGAGCATGTCTCAGATCTACAATAAATGAATCATAATACACTGCCAGTCCCAATGTGCTAAAACACATGCAAATGACAGTGAATGAGTCAGCATGGATCACTGAGGCACACGACAGATCTACAAGTCACTTTCTCCAAATTTGACAGTTTTAGAAGCTGATGGTTTTTTTTCTCACTTCGTAGAGAGACTATCCAAACATCAGAAAACTGTGATATCGCAGTTCAAAAAAGTGGTAAAGCATTCAAGTTGCTCACATCCTCTCATGTAAAATAGGATATTAAGTCACTGCATCAAACCGATGCCAGAATATAATTTAAGATTGAAACGGATGAAAGTGAAACGAATTCTCGAACAATAAAAAATGTAGGACAGGACTTGATTTTGCCTATCAGGAATTGATTGGATCGTTGTGTTAGCTATAGCTGTGATCTCATGTGAGTGACAGTTTGTCCCGCCCTCACGCAGAGAAACACGTCATCAGAGAAGAGAAGAGTGAGGGGAAGTTACTTTGATTAAAGATTAAGAGGGCACATGACTTTTATCATAACAATAATGATGTGCACGAATAAATCATTTATAATAAATACAGCAATATTCCATAAAAAATAAGAATTGGCCATTTTGATTTCATGGTGACTTTAAACCCAGATGATGTGCCTAAGAATAAGACCACATGCAGGGTTAACAGAGCAGTAGGACGTTTTCACAGAGATAAGTCTAACCTTCTTGTAGATAACAATCATAGGATCAACAACTTTATTTAGTTCACACTTGTATAGCGCAGATCTACAGTGTTGCTTTTCTGCATGTTGACCTTTCTTTCACAAATACGAGCCAAACTGGTTAAAATGAAACTGTCTAGCACGTAGAATATAGCACACTGTTAAGATCAGACAACACTGTGGCTTTCCTGCGTTTACCGACTTCGAGCGCAAACATGCGTCAACCTGTTGTGGCAGGCATTATGCAAAACACAACATCTGCAGATACTCGATTTGGTCTGACGACGAAACTACATCATGTGCTTTTCAACTGCTGCTGCTACTATTATGAGATAGTGTGTTCTAGAACTACTACTAAACTACTATGAAATGCATGCATGCATAAACAAAGAGAATCAGAGACACATATACTGTAGGAGAGATAAAGGAGATGAGAGATAATAACATAAAATGACTGCCATCTGTGTCAAGAGAACAATGATACATCAATGATAAAAAGATCTAAACAGCAAATGTGCACATAGTATACTGAGTCAGTGCACTTTAGAGTTGACAAAATTCTGGAACAGGTCCGTTTAACTGATCATTGCGTATGCAGTGTAATGTGTGTGAGACAATTCTGACACTGTAGCAACAAATATTGTTTGGGTGTCTAAAAAGCGGTCTATATTAATGCATAATTGTGCACATTTTGGATACTGTGATCTGTTTTGACAAACTTTTTGAAAAGGAATAAAAAACTTGCCACAACAAAAACAACCTACACAACAGGCAGTTGTCATCATCTTGCCTATGTTGTGGTTAGCCAGTTGACTTGAGTTTTTCCACCCACACTGGCCACCGGATACTATCAGGCCCCAACAACATCTTGCCATGCAAACTACTTGGACACACATCAATCAAGCACACTTTATTTATTGCAATTCAAATAATAAATAAATAAAACAGATACATTCTCTACATAGATTAGTTGCTTTTCCACAAGCTAAAAGAGACCTTACCATTAACCAATTAATAGGTATTTACCTTAGCATTAAATTGCAATAATTGTTACAGTATATTTACGCACACCTGCTCAACTGCTCTTTAATGCAAATATCTAATCAGCCAATGACATGACAGCATCTCAAAAAATTTAGACGTCCGAATCCAATGATCTTGTCACATCCTGTCAACTGAGATTCCTTCAACTGATCGATTTTTGAAAGCAACATATAAGCTGCGTCCAAAATCGCGTACTATGTGAGTAGGTACTACATTTAAATAGAACGTACTTCTTGACCGTATTAGATTTCGGACGCAGCTCTAGACTTATGCACCAGAGAAACAAGCGCGCAACCATCTTTAGAATATTGTCTTTGAACTTCCGTTTTGAGGTCGCTCTGTATATTTCTATGGCATCGCTGTCCAGGAGTAACTAGCTGGTCAAGTTTTTACTTAATGTAAAGTTAACGAAAGTTATCATGAGGATTATAATGTTTAAAGCAGATGTCTTAACAAATGTCAGTAGACCGGGAAGATTTTAAAACGAGCCGTTCATTCATAAATGCAAGATCGCCGTGAAGGTACAGACCGGAAGACAAAAGACAATGAGCACAGCGTTGAAAAGGGATGGGGCTACATAAGCTCTATAGGGTATGGGCCTATGATATCCCACAATCCTGTGCGTTCCAATCTGCGACAGTTAAGCTAAACTAGGTATTAATTAATAATACCTAGAATATCAAAATCGACTGCTGGCGGTAGATCCTTTTCCTATTTAGCACCAAAACTTTGGAACAGTCTTCCTACCATTGTCCGGGAAGCAGACACACTCTGTCAGTTCAAATCTAGACTAAAAACACATCTCTTCGGCCTAGCATACACATAACACATTATAGACTTATATAATTAGGCTGCATAGTTTAGAACAGCCGGGACCGGGAACACTTCCCGTAATCCTGATGTACTTGGTACATCATAAGAAGGATGGCGTCTACGCTAATATTAGTCTCTCTGTCTATCCCGAGGTTTACTGCTGTCCACCGGAACCAGGCCGTATCCAGATCTGATGAAGGACCAGCGCCAGGACACGACGACGACGCCGCTGACCTGAAGTGTCAACCAGTCTCTCCTCCTCTCCACTCCGACTTCAACCAACCGGAACTGGACAAATACTCTGATTCATTCTGAACTTCATACACTGTTCACTCATTGGCCAGAGGAGAACTGGCCCCCGACTGAGCCTGGGTTCTCCCAAGGTTTTTTTTTCTCCATTCTGTCACCTGATGGAGTTTTGGTTCCTTGCCGCTGTTGCCTTACCTTCTGGCTTGCTTAGTTGGGGACATTTAATATTCAACAATATTATAGATCTGCCTTAAAGGTGGACGATGATGAAATTATTTTTTGTATTATTTTCATGTTATCACTGTGAAGCTGCTTTGATACAAACTGTATTGTAAAAAGCGCTATATAAATAAAGATGACTTGACTTGACTTGACTAAAAAATAAAGATGAATCAGAAAGTTGCGGTTGGTGGTCAGTTTGTGTGTATATGTATGTTTTTGACCAACTTTTTCAAATTTTGCTGTAGTTTGCAGGGCTGCACGATTAATCGAAAATTAAACTGAAAAGAGTGATTTGGCTTAAGGCTGGGCATACACTGTGTAATTTTCATCCGTTTTTGAGTCGAATTATGACTCATGCAACTCTTTTTTGAGGCTGATTTTCAGCATTGTCGTGCATTGTTTGCAGTGTACAGGGGGAAACAAGAGGTGATAAACTCTCCCGACCAGCAATCGGATGGGCGGATGAATTTCTGGCATGTCAGAAATTTTGGTAGCCCCTCATGAGGATATCATACACTTGAAGCAGAGCTACGAACCGATTGCCCTAAACCCAGTGTTTTTCCCACACTGCGCCTGAGCGAAAACAGAAGTTAAACCATTTCATCTTTAATGCAGCAAGACTGAAAACAAAATAAGATAGATCTTTGAGTTCTGTAGCTATCAAACAGCTGCAATTTAGCAAACTGTTGCTTACCTCCAGTTCGTGTTGCAAAATGCAAAATTCATTTACTTGACAATTCACTTGTTTCACGTTTCCCTTTCACTTTATTTACTCATTTATTTAATATAGCCTGTTTCACAGGAAATATGAACCATCTATCATTTGTCAATAAAGAAAAATGTCACATCGCAATATTGGACATTTTTCTGTTTTAAACCATGAAGGTGAGTCAGTGGATATTATACAAGCAATGTGCAAACTTTGCGCGAGACTTAAGTCTCAAACCCCACTCAATTATAGACAGAAAGTTTCGGCAAGTGAAGACAACGAGAGATAAATCCTACTTCAACATATTTCTTAATATTTCTCTTGTGACCCATTTATGTAGTTCTAAAAAAAATGAGAAGAGAAGTATTTTGTGTTAAACAAGTTGTTTTGGAATTAAAGCTGCACTTAATTTTCTTTGATGAGAGATTATTGCAATGTCCGGATGTATTATAGGCTACTGTTAATCATTTTAATTATAAGCCTATTTATAATCGACCTAAATGTTTTTAAATCAGTTCCAATGAAGAGTAAGCTGATCTATCTAGCCTAATCTTTCATTATTCTAGTGATGTGCTCTGCAATTATTGCAAAAGAAAGGTGCAAATGATTTGTAATATCAATTTAATAATAAAATAAGGCCTACCCTAATAATAATAATAATAATTGAATACATAAATTGGAAATGATAAATACTCTTGATATCGATTGCTGATGCTTTTGATATCTCTGGATATACTGTCATCTATCGGTGCAACCTGGAGAGGGGGTTTATTGCGCACATTTCACAGGTAGGCTATGAGCAGTCAAGTCGCAGCTCAAAAATCGGACCATATAGTCCTGCCCTGACAGTCTTGTCTGTTTTGTCACTGTTTTAATGTTTCCTTGTTTGCCTTGTGCCTGAGCACATGGCTCTGTCTTTAGGCTTGTTCGACTTGAACCGGCACTGCACAGACTGATCGGTTTATGAAATCAAAGTACCGCGAGAGAGATTTAAAAGCATGAGGAGCCATCTTCTCTCTAATAGCTCTAGCTGTACTTGATGTCATAAATCGATCAGTCTGTGCATCACCGGTTCAAGTCGAACAAGCCTATTGTTTGTGTTGGCCATGTGCTCCTCTATCCCGCCTACTTGTTACCCCGTTACCACGCCCCCGTTTAGTCCTTGGCTGTTTCTCAATAGCAAGTAGGCCTACGCAAACTTTTGACTTGTGTCCTTGGTAGTTTCGGACTTGCCAAATTCGACAAGGAGAACGAACTCCCGAGGACGAGAGGACGCAAGTGGAACAGCGGCGTTCTTGATCGCGTCACTCAGCACGCTCCGGCTACTCCGGTTATCTTTTTATGTATATTTTAGGCAACAATAAAACTAAATATGGTATAAAACACCACTCTGCCTCTTTTCATTTAAAAAAATCTTAAACACATTAAATGGCCACACAAATGTGGTTCAGGCAACGTGTACATTGATTATCTTCACTGCATATAACAACCTGAAATATAAAACACAACCCTGCTTCTTTTTGTTTTCATTTTAAAAGTATGAAACATTATTAATCATTAAAACTGACATTTAATAAACAGAGACGGGGTTGTGTCGTTTTATTTTATTATAGGCCTACATGTAGGCTACATACAGTGAAGAGAATGTATAATGAAATAAATATAAAAAATATTCTATATGTTTTAAAATATATAAAATAAAATTACACAACCCTGACTCTTTTTGTTAAATGTCAGTTTTAATGATCAATAATATCCAGTTTACAATAATATCCAGTATATAGAAGCACTAGCTGAGGAAAAGCTGTTCCAGTCGGGGTTAATGAGCGTCGAACGGCCGGTGACCGCCTGGATCTCACAACTCCGAAAGCTCGGTAAAAGGAGCAGATTAAGAACACATCCGGGGATTTGAACTGGACTTGGCTAGATGTGAACTTTGAATTGGAACAGTACTTGGGCAGCGACTGATGACGTTTCACAAGTCCACAAGTACAGACAAGAACGCATATTGAGAAACGGCCCTTGTCTAGTCCTCATTTGCTTGATTGTGTGCACCTGTTCCTCGTGTGCTCTGCTCCCTTAATATTGTGCTCCTTTTCTTCATGTCTTTTCTGGTTCACTTTGTGTCCTACGATATGCTCCTGTTTGCTTTCCTGTGTCTGCAATTTATTGTTGCTCTTGTTCTAGTTGACCATTTGATTAGTTCTAGTGTATCCTTGTTGCTATTTTTAGTTTTTTCCTCTAGTTTCTTTCCTTTGTATTTTATTTGTTTGCAAGTTCCAGTTATTTCTAGTTTTCTTTTTATTATTCATCTAGCCATAGTAATTTACATCTGGTTTTATTTGGCCTCTTGTTTCATTTATTATCTTCTTTCTTGTCTTGTTCCGTTATATTGTTGTGTTGTGTCTTATCTTGTTCATTGTCTTGTCCCTGCATCCTGAGATTTCCTGGCAACTGACCCTCACTAGACTGTGGGAACAGTCTGATTCTCAAGTGTCAAGCCTCTGGTTCAGTGAGCCTCTGCCAGGCAGCAAGACTGGTGCTACATCAATGAGATCATCAAGCCTCTGGTTCCTTGTGTTCCTGCTTGTCTTCATCATCCCACCTGGTGCCTCTGCCTCTGCAGTCCTCAATCCCGTTGTCGCTCCAGGACTAGTCTCAGCCTCAGACGTCACGCCCAAGGACCGTTGAATGAAAGTCTGACGCATATGGCACATTTTTCTAGAAACACTTCGGGAGTTTCGAAGTTGTGATCTGATTGGTTGAATTCTACAGGATGTCCGGGAGACATGTGCGTAGCGTTCTTTGACAGTCTGCCTGGAAACAAATGTTGTGACGCCCAAACCCCTCGTGAAAAAAGAACGCCAAACACTAAACGCTGGATTTTCAGCGTTCGCGGCTCCATTGTTGCAGTAAACTTGCAATTATTCATTATTCGATGAATAATTTATTAGATGCACGCTGGTCTGTTATTGTAAAGACATCAACATTATATTTTCACGCCCCTAAACATGACGCGGAACAAAACAAACTGTGATTGGTTAAGTTACATGTCAGTCAAACGTCCTCGGCCAAGAAAAGCTGCGATAGAGTCCAGACCTTCTGCCATCTGTCTAAAGGCCTGGCTATGCGCAACTACCCCGGGATTGGTGTCAGTGGTCATCCTCCTTGCCTGTCATTGTGTCGTCTGCTCTGTCCTACTGTTTGAATTGTTTAATTGTCTCAATCTCCTTGTTGTGCCCTGTCTACAGTCTTGTCAATAAAACATCACTGCTCATTCTGTGTCTGAGTCCTCTCTATCTTGCAGAACTGTGACACACATAGATTGTGAGCTTTTGCTTTACATCGCATGCAATCTACTTGTACAGTGTGAGTTTGAAACCTTGCTGAAATCGTGAGTTCGGACAGTTGTGAGCCATTACATAGGCTACGTTACGAGTCAGTTAACCTGATAATTGCGTCAAAGCAGCTGGTAGTACACGGCACGACTGTCCTGCACGACGAGCCAGTGGCAATCACATGTGCTTTGCTTTCACGCTAAACATGGAGACTGGAGCCTTCAATGTTGCTGCTATAGCTTCGGATAGAAAAAAAAAAGACAAGTGTGCAAATGATTTGGTGAAAAGCAGAGAACAACACAGCAATACCTTTCAACAAAAACAAGAGAGTGTATTTTTGTGTGTGTGTCAGTGTATGCGCACGCTAGAAAAATCGTCCAATTCCTTGAATTTTGAAACATGTTTGAAAATTATTGGGAGGTCAGGAGGCTCATAATAATTATGTTCGGCTCCGCACGTAATTCTTCATGACCATACGAGCATCAAGGATTTCCAAGCTAGTTCTCCAGAGAGAAAAAAAATGCCTGAGCTGAGAGCTTGTACGATCGCAACAAAAATCGCAACATGTGCAATTATCCCTTATCCCTGTAATTTTCCTATAATACATTTCTGTAAAATAAAAATATGATATTATTATTATTAATTTCTTATACATTTTTTTCTCAAATACTCAATGTTTTATTTTTAATAAAACAATTATTACAATATTAATATATATTTTTTTTATATATTTTTTTGATTTATGTTTATTTAGCAATAATTATTTATTATAATTAATAATTATTTGTCATATTAATATATAAGAACAAAACAAGCACAACAAGCTGGGTGATATAGGATGCACCAAAATAAAAATTCTGGCCGAAACCAAAACATTCTGGATGCACTTGGCCGAAAATCGAAACCAAAAATTACTTATTCTTTTTTTTTTATATAAATCTCTTATGTTAAATATTTTTTATTCGACAGAAGTGAATTAATCACTTTAGCTGGAAAATAACTTTATTCAAGAACCGCTATAAAGCCAAAACAATCTGTTACCTTAAATTATACGTTTATCTCTGTAAAGCAGCTTTGAAACAATCTACATTGTTAAAAGCGCTATATAAATGAAGATGACTTGACTTGACTGGACAGCACTCACACGGGTTGCCAGTTTGGACACACTCAACATGAACGAGCGCAAATGACAATGAAAATTGGCAAATTGGCAACGTGCAGTATCACACAGACCAAATCAAAAACAAACATTCCAGCCTGGAAACGCACATTTCAAAGTAAAATAACTGGCTGTATAGTGTTTTTCAGAGAAATGAGTATGTGAACTTATCATGTTTCCTCAATATATGCAAACATATTATGGTATTTTTATGCTTTAGTAGAGTGAAAAAAGTTACATACAGCACCTTACAGGCCTCTTTTCTCTTTCGTCCAAAAATCGATAATTTTGGTGCATATAATAATCACATTTTAAATTGCAAACGCAATTTTAACCAGAAAAATTGCAAATACATTTTTTTCCACCAAATCATGCAGCCCTAATTTCTAGCGAGAAATAAGTACTGTAGTAATTGAATATTCTCTTAGTTATCACCAAAGCTCTCTATATTTTGTTGTACATCATTAAAAAGTTATGTTGCTTCAGAAGACCTGAACCTTTGTGTGCAAACGCTGCCTGCAAAGTCATTGCCAGTCAGCTGCAGGCTTGGTCAAGACAATCTGCTGAATTTCAAACTGAGCACCAGAATGGGGAAGAAATGTTATTTCAGTGACGTTGAAAGTGGCAAGGTTGTTGGTCTCCGAGTAATTCAGAAACTGCCGATCTTCGGGAATTTTCATCCACAACCATACGGTTTACAGAGAATCGTCAGTAAAAGAGAAAATATCCAGTGAGCAGCAGAGGTCAGAGGAGAATGGTTCCTGCTGATAGAAAGGTAACAGTAACTCAAATAACCACTCTTACAACCAAGGTCTGCAGAAGAGCATCTCTGAACGCACAAGTTGAACCTTGAAGAAAAATCTAAATATTTTGCTATAGCTCTAAACAAGTGAACACAATAAAACTGAGGTTACAATTTGCACGGGCTCACCAAAATTGGACAAAAGAAGATTGGAAAAAATGTGTTCACTAAACTCAAATGGCCTCCAGAGTCACCAGATCTCAATCCAATAGAGCACCTTTGGGCAAATCTGTAGCAACTGTGTGATGCTATGTCAATATGGACCAAAATCTCAGAGGAATGTTTCCAGCAAATGTTGCAACGAAGAAAAGAGGCAAATGGGGTCTAACCCGGTACTAGCAAGGTACCTGATAAAGTGGCCGGTGAGCATATACACTGTAAAAATTATTGTAATTGTATGCTATGGTGCGTGTCTTTGTCCAAACATGTCTGCAATGTATTGTATAAAAATTACAGCCCAATGTGGCTATTACAGAACAGCCTATTGACACTGACTGAGAGTACCCAGTTCCTCTGTGCTATGTTTGAGAAGGGTGCGTCTATGCCTCCGCCTTCTCTGGCCCACTCTGCCTCTGCCATTGTTCATTGCTATGTGGACCTCACAGCAGTCAAAGAATGTCCCTTTTCTCTCCAAGCACCACTGAAAGGAAGCTGGTAAAGTCCATTTATACAGGGAGCATGTTGCCAGTTTTAGGCCCCGTTTACACGAGAACGTTCGCGGGTGAAAACTAAAAAATATTTTATCAGATGTGCCTTTCGTTTACACGGCGACAGCATTTTTGGGGCTTAAAAACGCACAAAAGTGAAACCACCCTCCAGAGTGGAAATCTTTAAAACGCTCCACAGTCGCGTTCCCGTCTAAAGGGTAAAAACTAGGGCCGGGACTCGATTAAAAAAATTACTCTAATTAATTAGAGGCTTTGTAATTAAAGGGCACCTATTATGACATTTAAAATGTTCCTAATGTTGGTTTGGGAGTCCCCAACAACAGGTTTACGTGCATCCAATGTCAAAAAACACTTTTGTTTTCGTATAATATGCATTTATTTTTACCTGATTTGCTCACCGACTCCCAAATGATTCGTTCAACGACTCGTTTTTCCAAACCCCTCCTCTGCGCGACGCTAATCTGCGATTGGTCAGATGACCCAGCAGTGTTTACAGAGATAATACTTATTGTTTAACACGGAGTACAATGATGCTTTTATCAATTAAATTGTGTTATAATAATGATTATAGTCCACTGCTTTATAGTTTGTAGTAAAAAATGAAAAATAAGATAAATAATTTAATGTTATGTTAGCGAGCATAGCCCAGAGTTCATATTGTAAAAGCACAATCAGTCTTGGTTTGCGTTAGCCCGATGCATAAACATAACATTTTACACAAAAAAAATGCAGTTACGTTACTACGAGGTATTACTCTATTCTTTAAGACAACTCCGAAAACAACGACAAACACTTCACATCTCAATACAATTGTCATTGAAGACCTAGAAGCTAAACGGTGCTTACACAACAAACAAAATAATTATTAAGCATGCTACATAAAATATAAAAACAAAAATTATTAATAACACTTACAGGTTGTGATACGGAGGAGGAAGCTGATGCAAATACACTTGGAACTGAACCTTCCTTCAATATCAGCCGGCTCGCGAATCCAAGTTTGATTGCATTTAAGTTGATAAAGCAATCGTCTTCAAAATGGCGCGAACAAAGCACAAGGCTCGGACTATACTTCTGTGGTATAGTTGTATATATGAATTGTAGCCACTTAGTCTTCAAATGCTCCTCCTTGGGCAGATGAAAAAAGTTGTCTTTTGAGTCGCACTTCAGAACACAGCGTCTCGTCGCCATTATATTTTCAAGTTTTCCCTGACCTTGGAGCGCAATAAGTGGGCGTATCGTATTCAAATAACTTGACAAGTTGACGTCATCTAGTCAGAGAAAAAGCTTCGGTCTTCTAACGATTCATAAAAATGACTCCAAGTCGACTCTTACTTTTGAAAGACAATAACTTTATATACGGTGCACTTTCATATTTCAAACTTTGCAGGATGTTTTTGTTCACTTAGATCTATGTTACACACTACATGAAAGGTACATTTCAAAATTCCATAATAGGTGCCCTTTAATGAATCGAAATTAATCGCATTTTAATCGCATATAAATCTTTGACCTGAGAACAGTGAGAAGTAATTTTTTTCACATGGATTTTTAGTATACTATTGAATAATGACTGAATACATAAGCTTAAGCAACAAAATATTGTTTATTTTTGTTCAACCAAGTCCAGCAGACCAGTGCTATTTTTGCCATTAAGTGTAGCAATAGCCGTTCCGAATTCCTTGTTGCACAGCTTGCACACAACCATGCTCTTATCGACGCTTCCATCCGTTCGTTTTTTATAACAAAATGTCCCTTCCACGGGGCCAACCAAAGCGGTCTCGTCAGCTTCTTTGTTCATGTTCACTGTGGTTTGTTGTTGTCTGAAGTTATCAAGTTATGAACATAGACGGTTATGAACGCTATTGGTGCTCCAGTATAATCGGTCCGCCTAAACTCATCCAGTGAGAAACGTTCCGCGGTGCAAAAATAAGTGCGATCAAAATGCGTAAAAAAAATGTAACGCGTTATTTTTTGTGTAATTAATTAATCTTAATTAACGCGTTAAAGTCCCGGCTCTAGTAAAAACGTAAAAGTCTATAGGGAGAGAAGTAGAAGAAAGGTTGTACGCAGGCGCGCGGACTTGGTGTTATTGTGTGGCAGTGCTTCACATTGCCACCTAGCCGCCTGGAGTGCATACGACATCGAATTTCACACACTTTTGCGTCACCATATGCACGCAGATTTCCCCCCGATAACGCTCGTCTAAACGCAGAATAAAAAGTGTTAACGCCACTTTTGCGTTTTCTCTTCAGGACGTTTCCGTGTAAACATAGCCTCAAATGTGCAATAAAAGGAATTTTTGTAAATATTCATAACATTCTCTCAACCTTACTATGTTATTTCCCAAAACCACGCACAATCATATGACACTTCCTCTTTTACGGTAGTTATAATGACTCTGTGGAAATTTGAATAACCTCTGTGTGAAGTTCACAGAAGTCATAAGTCTTCCAGGTATACCTGAATGTCGTTGCTCTGATAAAATCTCTTGAAATGATTGAACTTGTTTTGAAGTCCAACATATAAGCCTCGAGAGAGATAAACCACAGAAGACTTGCGTTTACAATATTTCCACGGCTGATGTTGTGTCTAGCAAAGCTAACAACCCGCACAGAACAAGAATGTGAACTTTGAGATGAACTAGGTCAAGCTATTGTGCTTTTCCTTTGTGACATCAGTGTCAGACAAAAAAGAGAGAGGTCTTTCAGCTCACTTCATTCTGAGCTGAACTGACAAGTAGCAGAGACTGAGGGCAAAGGACTTTCGATCATTTAGTGGCGAATGCTCTGAAGCTAATTTGCATTAGAGCGAAAAACTAACTGACGTTTAGATCATGCACAGATCAAACCACCATGGTTCAGACAGGAAAACCAACATACACTACAAGACATAAAGAGAAGCTAAAATGAAAACATCTTTGGTTGCAATTTAATAAGCATACCAGCCATTCTTAAAGAACAGTTCGTAACTAAATTCAACTCGAATTTGCAGAAATAATAAAAGCAGACAGTTGTAGTCACAGGCTCAATCTTCTCAGTCAGTTATAGAAGGCAGATAAAGGAAGCATTCCTTTCTATTGAGGCGGACTGACTGGGGGGGTTACAGGATTGTTGAGGGTTTCACTAAAGCACACAGTCTCAGTGTGTCTTTGATTTGTTCATAGCCTCGGAGTAAATATGCGGGTGCTGCTCCTCCACCTGCGCTCCAATTTCCCCAAGGAGATCTTTGTCTCATATATTTCTGCAGTGAGCGTGAAATGTTGAAACGAAAATGGAAATAGAGAGAAAGTTAATCTTAAGGTTGAGTTTAGCTCAGGTCAAATCTAACCCTGTTAAAAGTAATTGCATGTTAAGATGTGTTAATGTGTTACTTTAAGCTCTTATTAACATGGTTTATTTGGTATTTATTTAACAGAATTTGGACATTTTGAGAGTTTCTTCTGGTAGTGTCTAGTGTCTCTACTTGCAAACACATTAACATGAGGGAAAATACAAAAACCCAGCCCATTTTATTTGAATACAAAAGAATTACGGGAGACCGGGGCTAGTTGTCACAGGGGCTATATCTCAGGTTTTGATAACACAAATGTGTTTTCTCTAGCAGTGCATTCATATAGTCTTTTAAGCACATCATGTCTGTGAATTTAACCCTTCAAACAAAAAATTTCAATAGCGAAATATTTAGCTATAGCTCTAAACAAGTGAACACAATACAACAACACTGTAGCAGCACTTATGGCAATGGTCAGCTATAATGAAGATAGATTTGAACTGAAAAATATATTGTTCTTAGATATCAGACCGGGGCAAATTGTCACATTTTTATCATCAGAAGTTATTATTGTTCTTACTGTGACAACATACCCCACATATAGCGTTTAATCGTGTAAAGGGGTTTGATGGTGTTTGACAAATTAAAATAGATAGCTCTATATTTCGGTTAATATTTTTCTAATCCGTTTAATAACGGCGGCGACCGTAGGCTACTTTACCCCCCATTAAACAAGTAAAAAAGCAAAAGCAATGGATTCTGATCAAAATGTATGAAAACATACAATTCACACTCTAACAACTTTCTCACTAAGTGTGATCGGAGAATTATATCGTGCATCACATTGGCAAACATTTAGAGATATTGTCTTACCTTTCATACACAAACGTAGAACACTTGCTAACAGCCTCTCGTCTACACAAAACGGTTTGTTTTCGACGAAATCGCGTAAAAGGTCGCTGGTTATTTTGAAGTAAGGTTCCCGCTGAGACAGGTTATAGCTACATGTCAAAACACTAAAACCAGAGCGATAAACGCAAGGGACTTTCACACTCAGACACCGCGCGCACAGTGACTCAGTCAGTCTCCCAGAGCGTGTGAATATACTACTGAAGGAGCTCGTGTCACATTATCATGCAAGGCTAGTCATGTCATGCGAAAAGCGTAGGGTCTATGAGCTCTCAGTCTCATACACTGCATCAAAGCGAATAGATGACAGCATTAAAAAGCTTTATAGTAAAAAAAAGTAGTCAAATTAAACTATTGTAACCTGGTTCCCTGTTATGTGCTACATTTGAAATAGAAATTACACAAAAGTTAGGCTACAGCAGGTCTAGAAAGGGGGGTGAACATAGCCGGCTATATAGTTTAGCATAATCAGGCTTTATTTTTTGCATTAGAAATAAAAAATACAGACAAACTAAATCAAAACAATTATTTTCTTACTGTTATCAACATGGTCTTTTCAAGGGCAATCTCTTTTAGTCTATGTCTCTTTAAAACCCTACAATAAAGCCATGTTGATAAGGTTCCATCGCTAGGTGGACAAGTAGGAGAGGGATCTCTCTCTCTCTCTCTCTCTCTCTCTCTCTCTCTCTCTCTCTCTCTCTCTCTCTCTCTCTCTCTCTCTCTCTCTGTGTGTGTGTGTGTGTGTGTGTGTGTGTTGTCTGTTGATCAGTTAGAGCACCTGGCTTCCTGTGCGTCTCAGCTGCTATTTCGACAGCATTTATGAAGGCCAAGGTCTGACAAAGGCTTTTCTGTTTCAGGAGACTGATGTTGAAAGACCATAAATATAGAGTCAGACATTTACACCTATAGGTCATGTTTGATTGGTTTTAATAAGTCTCTTATTGTTGTGTTCAGAAACATTTGTAGGTCATCTGTTTGATCTAAGTCATAGCTCTTAGACAGACATTTTTATCAAACGTAACCCAGGAAATGTTACATACAAAAAACAAAAACAAAATCTAAATCATAGTCTACCTGTGTTTAATTTGTTTTTACACAGAATTGAAAGCTCTAAATTGGTCTCCACATCCTGAAAAGAACTAAGAATTTCCCTTTTGCTATTTAATATTCATGGTTAAGCTATAGACAATGTGTAACTTGTTCCCCAACAGGACATTAACTCCTTTCAGTGAGGTTTCAAATTGCTACGGAAGCATTTATGTCTGAACATGTTTGCAGGATGAAAAAAAACTGCAGCTTTTTCACACAGCTGTCTTTCTGTTAATAATCTTACTATGGATCTCGTTTGCAAAGTTGTCAGTTTTATTGGACTTTAAGGTCACAACAGCACCAACATAACAATGCAGGCAACTGCTTTACGACGGCATTAGGAAACCCTGTCTAATGTATTCACAGTATTTTCACACCATGGCTCTGCCTCTGTGCAATGAAGCAGTGTAGCTGAAAAGCAATTCTACAGCTCATGCACACTCAGACATCTTTGGTACATCATGCCATTCTCTAGTTTACCTCTATTTTGGCCTAATCTAAAGCATCACGAAACAGATGGCAGCTAGTGCAGATGGTATATAGTGTGATGGCAAACCAACAAAGGCAGTGGTTCCGCTCTTTTGTTTTCAGCCGTCGTGAAGTAGCGCTGTCTCCCACTGTGTAAATCCATGGTGATCTCACAGGCCAGGGGAACTCCAAATTCATGTTTATAAAGAGAGATTAAGGGTACCAGCATGAAAGAGTTCTACCCATGGACAAACACAGACACAAAAATGAAAACAGATTCAACCCCACACCATAAAATGCTTCTTAGCCAGATAATGAAAATAACTTTGAGGTGTTTGGACAAGACTAGCCAATTCACTAGTCCTACACCTATTGTTCTATTTGTGGACTCTGAAACGTTAAACATCTATGTTCCTGTTCTGTACAGTGCTGTTTTGCTTATACAAACATGAACATGCTTTAATATTTTACTTTCCTGTTCGGAATGTGTTGAGTAGAGTATTTGTGTGTAAATATGGGTGTGACCCAGTTGTCATTATACATAGCATATTCTTCTCTCTTTTATTATTTTAAAATTCCATTAATCCATCCATCCATACACATCCTCTGTATAGGGTCGTGGGATATTTTAAAGTTAAATATGTGCAATATGAAATGTATATAAAAAATGTATATATATATCAAAAGGTAATATATACATGACTTTTATAGCTTGCCTTGTCAGACATGCAGTATATGCCTTATTTATTTTATTTAATATAACACTGACACAAATTGCCTGTTTTTGTTTAATTCTCATGAACTTTCTATTTGTTTTTATCAGTCACCTGTTTTTCTTTGTTCCATTTTCCCGCTCGTTTGTAACTGAGCAAAATCTGCGCAGAACCGATCACCGGTGATCAGCGCGTGATGCATGCTGGTTAGAAATGTGTCCGAGTGCGGTCCGCTTTGCTCTGATGTCATGGCGACGTATGTAAAAAAACTCTCGCGAGCGCATCTCAAACAAGCCTAACCCTGGATTTCCACCGGCTGCGGATCGGCTCCGCTGCGTGTCGGCTCCGTGCTCCGCTGTCCTTCAATACTCACCAGGTCCGGATTTGTTGCGGAACGGCTGCGGCCGAGGACCCACGAGATCTAGCTAATTCACGTGTGATCGCGCGATATGTAGTTTCGATAAACAGAACCACCAAACCGGGAACAGTTTTCCATCCATTTTCAAGGTGTAGTGTAGGGAAATATGATCCGCCATGATCACGGTGTATTTTGTTTTGGTTTGTTCTGTTTTTTGCTCGACTTCCTGTCCTGCGCACTCTGCCCTGTAGTGCTGCGGAGCTCTCCGGCATCCGGCAAAAATAGAAGCTCTGCGTATCTGCTCCGGAGGGCTGCGGATCGCCGGAGTCGGAACGCAGCAGATCCGCAGTCAGTGAAAATACACACATTGACTTTAATGGAAACCTATTGACTCCGCCGCCGTTCCGGAGCCGATCCGCAGCCGTTCCGCAGTTGGTGGAAATCCGGGGTAAAGGGTTGCAACCGTAACTATGGTTTCTGATTAAGGAGTCATCACCTGCTCCTCATTTGAGTTCTATCACTGTCCTCCTTTTCATTCAGTTGGTGTCTGGTATTGTTCGTGTATCTGGTACACTGCCCTATCCTGCTATTGGACTACTGTTTGTTTTATCAAAGAACCTTTTTTTTTGTGGAAACTTGTTTTAACTTTTTTAATCATCTTCACCTGGACCTGATCGTGACAAACACATAATTATCTCATAAAAATATTTTCGGAGCTTTTTTAAATAAAATAGTTTTTTAAATAAAATATTAAATTATAAGGCAACTTCAAAATGTCATGTTTAATTCAATATTACTTGCCATTTCTTTATTTTATTTTTTTAAATAGTTAATCCTACACCAGGTTTGTGTCAGTTTATAAACATATCAGTATATTTTTCAAAACCATATTGACTCTCTGCCAATGATACACAACAACACCAGTGACACACGACACGCTGAAGTTCCACTATAGCCTCATGCTGTATATTTTTCTAAGCATTTCTCTCTCCTACTTCTCTCTTTTTTTAACCTAGTCTAGCTTTCTGTTTCTTTTCTCAATCCCTCATCCTGCTGTGGTAAATCAGAAGGTTTTTGTATGTCATTGTGGTGTCTGCTCAGCAGTAGCAATAACATGATGCCTGCAACAGTCTATGGTCATCAGTTGGTTACCCTGTCACCTGACAGATGGGTTTACCAACGTCTACAGATGGATACACTCACCCCTGCATTATTAAAATTCATTCAAAGACAGAATCAGCTGCTCTCGCCTTGTGATTGCAACTGGGAATTGGCCATTCTACTGTCACCATGGTTATTTGATTGACTAGTGACATGCTGTTTAAATCTGGTCCCAAGGGGTTCTGTGGTCGTTTCTGGGACTGCCAGCACTGTAAGTGGTGAATTACTGTGGTTTATTAATAGCTTAGACTGAAAGGTTGCCAGGGTTGCCTTAATCTGATTTTATTACTGCAAGTGCATTGCATCAAAGAAATGATAAATATAATATTTTATTGCATAGCCAATATAAGCAAATTTACATGGACAACATAGAATTGAAGTAGAGCCACACTTGGAATTCTTTTCTGAAATCCCAGAAGATATTGGTTGGGTTAAATGTCCTACAGCTTTAAGGATTACGTAACCACTATTAAATGTCTAATTCTATCCCGCCCATGTTAATGTGTTTACTGGAGCAGTTCATTTGAACTTTGCTTAACAGGAAGGAAGGAAACACCACTGAAAAGATAGCAGATAAATTAGTCAAAATGTGATTTTTATAAACCATAAATTAAAATATTTCAGCCCACCTCCCTTGAGCACACAAAGAAAGACATATACAGTAATATCCTGATAGGCAAGATTTTGCTACATGCTACATGTGTCACTAAAGCCACTAGAGGTCACCATCACCAGCCAATAAGCAATTTTTGTTTATTTATATAAAAAAAAATATATATATATATATATATATATATATATAGCCTATATTTAATCTGTGCTGCTAAATGTAACCATCAGGTAGTAGTACCAAAACAAAGTTAGCAGTAGGTTAGATATTTCCATTGAGAAACCTGCTCACTGATATAACTAAATTATTAATTTCCTATACATGATTGTAAACATATATATTTTTTAAATTATGCTGCTGTTACTGTAAAATGACTGTTTTGGATCTTGGGTTTAGCTAGAGAGCAGCTGTTCAAAGCAAGAGCAAAATTGCAAATGTGATATTGATTTTAATTCCAAAAACAAGAGGTCAATATTGAGTAACTTACATTTTAGTACTGCCAGGTTTTTTTTTTTTTTTTTGTCTATATTTGCTCCACCAATGGAAATAGTTACATATGAGGCCAAAGCTCTTGCGCTTCTATGAGCAAAACAGTGTCCTTCCTGAATTCAACAGTTTTTTATTGAATCGGTTATTGAATAATTCAATAACTCACTCATAATATACAAACAAAGACTTGTCGCTTCCTGTTACTCAATATCCAACATGTGTAACTGACAAGGAGTGTAATTGGAGACAGTCAACAATGTCAGTTTTTGCAAGTTAGTTTCAATAAATGTCTTTTTTGACTGGACATTTAAAAGAATAGTAGTTTAATGCAAAAAAAAAGCAATACAATTGCCAGTCGATATGTGCCACAAAGAAAAAGCTTACTAAAATACATATCAACACCCAATGGAATACTCAGGTTTTTGTTAATCATACTACACAATCAAAGCTCTTAAAATATTAAAATATAATTTATATTAAAAAATATTTTGAAAATATTTTAAAAAGACAAATATTAATCATATTTGTCTTTTAAAAATATTTACAAAATAGTTTCTAATATAAATTATACAATTAAATACAATTTATACAATTAAAATATAAATGATACCATTTAAAAAAAAAATCTATTAAAAAAAGTTTGAAAATATATATTTTTAAAAGCTCAGTGAACACGTAATAGGCCTACTGCAAATATTTTTAAAAAAAATCTTTTCATTACTGTAACCTCAAATATACAAACTCAAAGATTACATACAGCAGATTTACACAAAAATATTGCTGAAACAAGATTTTCTTGAAAAAAAATAAGCTATTACTTTCTTACAAATAATAAGATAAAAAAAAAACAGCATAATACGTGGAGCATTTATGTTTAAATCCCTAGACTGTTCTGGAGCACAATGTCATCTGAGAAACATTGGATATTATGAACAGGATGAGAGCATTTGATGCAGTATAGCTTACTCACTTATAAAACACACCATCTCTGCACTGTAACATAACAGATCCTGTACTGCCCCCATCCAAACTCAATTCACATCTCTTTTTCATCCATTCAAGAGTATAGTATCGCAGCATGAGAAAACACCCTGTTTAGATACAGAAACATTGATTATTACATAGATTATAATCAATGATTGAGAATTATAACTCTAAAAGGCTTCTTAACTCATTTGCATGCATTATCAATATCTTACACGGACCTAATAAGTTTTCTGAAACAACCTTGTATAAAAAAAAACCTTACAGTTCCTATTTGATTATATTATGCCACATTGACACAATAACCGTGACAATGCCATTAATCCTGTTATAATTATATAACTACACAGGAACAAATCTGAGTAATGCACTATTAACATTCTAGTACTATTAACAAGAAACTCTGATTAACAAATTAGTAAGTAATAGCGCTCAGTCGAATGTGGTATAGTTCACTGTTAATCAGTAACTACTATTTTTTTCATACCTCCCAGAGAACTACTACAGGTTCATAATTAACATGAACAATGCATAATTTATAATAAAATGTAACGGTAACTCACTAGTAATGACAAAAGTGTTACATCCTTCTAAAGGAATTACTAATTATTTGGATCAGATATTCTAAAGAGAAAAATATGATAAAAACTGTAATATTTACTGAAGTCATTGTAAGCTTTTGAGATTTTTGTAAGATTTTGAATAGTCATTACTAGTGTGTTCCCATGATCTTCACTTTAGAATACTGATCCAAATAATGAGTAGTTCCTTTAGAAGGATGTAGTAACACTTGATTAATTACTAATGAGTTACCATTACCTTATATTATTATGCATTATTAATATTAATCATGAACCTGTATATAGTAGTTCTTAGTCTTCAGTGAGGTATAAAGATTAGCTAATAGTGAACTACCACATTCGACTGAGTGCTATTACTTACTAATTCCTTAATCTTGAGTTTCTTGTATTTAATAGTAATTTCTAATGTTAATAGTGCGTTACTCAAATGTGTTGCTGTATAGTTATTCATTAATGAAAGGAACAGTATTCTAAAGTGTTGTCGATCTTTCTCATATGTTTTAGGTAACAATTATGTTGGCTATTAATGAAACAAAACCTCACCTTGACAGGAATTGATAATGCAGAAAAGGCAGAGGGTGGCCTCTGTGAGAAGGACCAAATTGAAGAGGCCCCATGTTGTGCCAAACAGACAAGTGAGACCCCAGATACTGAGAAAAGACATCCGGTTCTTCCTCCACTCAGGTCGGTTTCGTATCTTTGTAGCCGCAAAGAAAAGCATGACTGCACCAGAGCTCAACACAACTGCCAATAAACCAAGATTAACGATGAAATGGGCCATTCTGCTCCTGTCAGAATCCAACATCCAGCATCTAAGTAAAAAAAAAAGAAAAGCAAATAATAATAATAATTAAAATATATATATATTTTTGCATACTGCATGGTTACAGCTTAAGTCTGCTTACATAAAATATAGACTGGTGGCATCTTCACTTGTCATAATATTCCTAAATCCATAAATATCACCTATAGAGAGCAATCTACAAACTAGTACAGCTGGAATACCTAAACGGGGAAAAAAGTATATAATTATTTACCTTCATTAAAAATTAGGACACTCTTAGGACATCATTTTTTTTAATGATTTAACTATCTCACCAAAGCCTGCCAAGTAAAAGACCCATGGAGGAAGACTTGAGGTGAATACACAGCACACTAACAAGAACGTGTGAAACATTTCCACAGTCATCCAGCAGAGTGTGCTGAGTAGCGAGTAGTGCAAAAGAGTTCCTGTTATCTTACAAACGGTTTCATTTCCAGTGTTTGCTAGTGTACTGGTAAGGCTGAAGCACAGGCACAAAAAAAATGTTGCCACCACCAGCCCACGATGCACCAGTAAGGACTGATCTTTCTTTCCTCTGGAGACCAGGGAAACCAATGGAG
Source organism: Phoxinus phoxinus (assembly GCF_949152265.1). Classification (NCBI taxonomy): domain Eukaryota; kingdom Metazoa; phylum Chordata; class Actinopteri; order Cypriniformes; family Leuciscidae; genus Phoxinus; species Phoxinus phoxinus. Next base: position 37,069,581 of record NC_136877.1, on the reverse strand, counting down.
ACAAAACAAGAAATACAAATAGTTACAGTAATTGGGCAGATTCACAATAGCATGCAAGCACTCCATGTAAGCCAATGAAGTCCTACTTACCTGCGTTTACACAGCCAATAGAGGAGAACCAAACAGCAAACTAAAGACAGGCCACAGCCCACAGCGGTAATGAACGTTGGAGCCTCTAGATGTCCTGTAGCCTTCTGTTCCACTTGCTAAAGAAATGGAGAAATAGACAAAGCATACCATCCTTTTCTATGGTGTAATCCATGAAGCAAGCTGTCCCACTGACATCCAAACTTGATATGCACATTATCAAGAAAGAGGGAAATACCATTTATGAAGTACATAAGTAGGCTGCTAGTCATTTAGTTCACATATTTTGTGTCTTAATGAGAAATATTAACAGCAGTCAGAGTCAAAACACCCATTCTAGTCAAAAGAAAATTTGAATGTTATATTTATGTTATTAATATTTTTCTTTGCTCATGAAATTGCTGCTCACCATAAGAACAGTGACGTGAGCAAAGTGATAACAACAACACTCTGTCTCTGTTGCGCTTATGATTACTGTCTCGCAACCCTCTGATCTCCAGTTTACTTCAATGTCTAAAAAGAAAGAATACGAGTTTGAGAAGAACGATCAGTAGTATTCGATGAGTTTGAAGATCTATACACTCACCTTTTCTTGTGTCCCATGAAACACATTGTTTAGAGTATTTAGACTGTGGAATGCAATAGAAACATACATTTTTATTTATTTGCTTGTGAAGAGGTTCAGACTTACAGTAAAATTACAGGACCAAACATTTAGTAAACAACATATACACATAAGCACAAAGTTGAGGGCACTGGGATAATAAAGTGACATGCTATTTCATATGCAGAACAATAAATACAAATAAGTGGCAATACAATAAAGAGTAAAGAAAAGTAGCAAGATTAGCAAGTAATATATCATATGCACGATAAGCACATGTAAGGCACTTAAACAGACATGGTGACTGTAGAACAGGTGATGTACAAAGAAACAGACGTACTGGGAGAGCAGAGTGATGGAACCGGATTCTGACAGGTTCTGGGAGGTTTTGGATAATCTCATTCTGCATAGAGAGTCCAACTACATAATCCAGAAGACTTGAATCCGACGGCCCCCGCTACACATCACAAATACCGTTGTATCATATACTGCATATGTTGTTGTTACCCATAAGCTAAACAATCCACATGATTATTTATGCTTTACAAATATTGTCATACCTGAAATAACCTTAGGTCCTTGTAGTAGGTAACCACTATTTTGGATTTTCTCCTAGATATGGATTTCAGGCTCGAGGGAAGATAAACGGAAGGTGTCGTATTTGGGGCTACATTCCATTGGGCCTGAAATGTAGCACATTTATCAAAGAATTGAACGTAACTTTGTATACATTCATGTTCTAGAAAGAGACATTCTTGTGACTCAAATGTTATTTAAAACTTCTGCTTCTAAAAATGTGAATGTCATTTACTGGCAGAGTTAAATTGAGCCCTGTGAAGCCCTCTTCCATCTCAGTAACTGTGCTCTGAGCACAAGGTAGATCCACATGACCTGTTGTATTGGATTTCATCACTACTTCCTCTATCCTGAAAACACACGCACAAACACACATTCAGACTTGATCACACTATAACAGATACTCAAATGTTACTTTCTGTAGGTATTACCATATAAGTTATTCTTACATATTCAGACATGAATGGAGCAAAAATAGCATGATTACACAAGTGGAAAGTTTTGAAGATGTTATTAATGAATTAAAGATGCATTGATGAACATATAACTAATAAAGCCACTGCAGCGTGTGTGTTTAGCTTCCTGTGGCTCAACCTCTGTTTTTCACACGTTGAGCTCATCATGATTGCACTCTTTCAAGGAAGGAGGAGGTGATATCTGCATGATTGAACACATCAGTTCATAACACTCTAAAGTAATAGTGAAACTACCAAACTAAAATAAAATGAAGTTCAAATGAAGTTTTAATTTGGAGCTCAAGCTGGGTTCAAGCCTCCTCCAAGGACAGCAAACCAAGTTAGTTTAAGGCTGAATGGGCAGGTGAACTAGTGAAATGATAATTGGCTTACATGTTTGCTCCTCTGGACTTCTGACTTGCCTCATCACAGAAGCTTTCTTCTGTAAGTGGGAAAACAGATGAAATATACTGAAACCAAACTAATTACATGCTTAGAAATGCTAAACTTAGTCAGTGTAACTTTTTATATCTGAAACTTTGACAAAAATGAACATATTACAGGTTAAAGGTTCTTACTGCAGTTGATTGAACCCCCTTTAAATGTATATGTTTCCATTACATCACTCCTGATGATATCACCACGGGTGCTGCCTTTCACAATACCATACAGACTGGCATTTTCCTGGTCTCCCAGTGAGAGGTCAGTGCAGCAGGATCCTTGAAGGCCTTTTGGTTCACACAGAATGTGAGTGTTTCCATTCACCTCCACTATCAGCAGGTCCAGCAGCGGCTCCCAGAGCACACAGAAATGACTTTGATTTTGAAGAGCGTTTGAAACCAGGTGAATGGATGAAGATCGTGTGCACTTCGCTGTGATACTGCCCCGAATAGAGAGTGTGCTCTCATTTGCTGAAATCTCAATTTTCTCACAGCCTGTTTTCAAATCATACTTCAGATTTCGGGATGCGTTGCCATGGCGCCATATTCCACACATCTTAAAGTCTCTGTCATTCTCTAATGTTGCTAAATGGACAAGAACATTAAATGATTTGATGAAAACAAACAAACAAACAAACACAAAAAAATACAAAATAACTTTTTTGCTTTGTTGATTTCTACATATTTCTTCCTGCTACTATCCTTGAATTCTTATTGAATTCTTTAGTGATCACTTTCTTACCCAGACCCAAACTGAACAAAAGACAGGTAATCATCCACATCCTTACGTTACGGTCTTTGGATTCTGATCGTGAGAAACATATACAGACTTCAACACAGCTGTGTCAGAGTGTTAAGTTCAACCACACTCTCAGACCACAGCTAAAACTATTATTAATAGCAGAGCCACAATCTAATGAAACACATAACAACTGACCCAAATGTATAACATATTATATACAGTAAATAGAAACAAAATAGATAGTAGAGAACAGATATACGTACAAATTAAAGTTTGACTTTTGACAATTAGAACTAATAACTTCAAAGCAATGAAAACTGTCCTGCTATGGTCTGCTTGTTCTCTCTCTCTCTCTCTCTCTCTCTCTCTCTCTCTCTCTCTCTCTCTCTCTCTCTCTCTCTCTCTCTCTCTCTCTCTCTCTGCATGTGCAAGCGTTTGCGGAGCGAGTGAGAAGAGTGTGTGGTGAGTGACGCCTGAGTGTGTTTTCTAACTTTTTTTGTGTTTTGTTTGTTTGTTTAAATCATTGGCTATTGCTGGTAGACCTCGACAAGGTCCTGTGTTTGAGCATAAGAAGCTCACTAATGCAAGATATAAGTATGCCATTCGCTTTATATGTAAAAATGAGCAGGCCATGAGGGCTGATTCCATGGCAAAGAAGCTCATAGCAGGTAACAATGTTAATGATTTTTGGAAAGAAGTGAGAGTTCTTACAGTTTTTCTCGATTGCTAAGACACATTTCTTGAAAGCTGATCTCCTTTTTTTCGAAACTGTGAACACAAACTCCAATTTTCAAGCTACATTCACAAAACCTCAGACTCTTCTTGCAAAACCAAACTTTCACCTCAAAACAGTTCAATCTGTGCTCAAAACTGAACTATTGTCACGAACGCCAGTGAAGAATCCTCTGTCGTCCACCGGGGGTCTCACTCTCCTGAATTTTAGCGTTGGCTTTGAACTACATTTCCCAAGAAGCCACAGACTGGGACTGATTACTGCACACCTGATCTTCATCACCAGACTATTTAAACCCTGCCTGTTCATGCACAATTTGCGAAGTCTTGTTTGCCCCGGCTGGATTTCGGAGCATTATCTGGTTATTGTGTCTTCTGCCTGTGTTTGGACTCTGCCTTGGTTTACCGTTTACGACTCTTCTCTGCCTGCCCCTGATCTCTGTTTTACTTGGACTCTCACTTCTGCTGTTATCTGCCTGCCTTGAACTTTTGCCAGCTTTGACCACGTTTGTTGTTCTGTCTCTGATATTGTTGTTCGCCCTGGTATTTTGACCCATGCCTGTTTGTACACTGAGCTTGCATCTCTTGTAATAAAGCTGCACATGGATCCTACTCAATCTGAGTCTTCGTCACAACTATGTACTCAAATCGTGCCCCTAGTTAATCAAAATAAAAACACTACAGAACTGTCACTAAACACTACGTAGAAAAATAGAAAACAAAATGCTCAGGACATGAAGCTGGAGAAATAAATGTTTATTGTTCACTGTAGGCTAAATGCATGTTGCAAAACAAAAAGACAAAACAGAAATCGTACTCGGTTACTAACGTAACCTCGGTTCTCTCTAGGAGAGGGAACGAGTACTGCGTCGAAAGAACGCTACGGGAAAGATATTTCTTTGTCGAGATTGAAGCCTAAAATTAATCCTTAATTTTGTAATATTGTAAAACGCTTTTCTGAAGCATACAACCTAGGCGGAGCAATACAGCTCACCCATTGGCTGCTCTGCCAGAAAAGCACAGCCTATGCGAGGCCAGAGACGCTGACCAATGAGGACGCTTCGCGCCCTTCTGCGTCACCTCCCGCCCAAACAGGCGTGGCCTAGGCCTATAAATACGAGCATAGCTGTCTAACACACTGATTTTCGCCAATGAAGCGACGCAGCGTGGGCACGCACGGCCATGAGACGCAGTACTCGTTCCCTCTCCTAGAGAGAACCGAGGTTACGTTAGTAACCGAGTACGTTCTCTTACGTAGAGTTCTCTCGTACTGCGTCGAAAGAACGCTACGGGAACCCTATGTAAACCGCCGTGCGTGCTCTTGGACCGACACAGACACCTAAGGGCGCGCGCGCCCTGGTATACAAGTGCCTACCCTAAGAAGTATAGGGAGAGCGGCTAAAATAGCATCATCCCTTTATAGTAGTGCCTCTTAAGGCATAATAGCATATATATGTAAATATAGATATATATGAGGGGTAATAGCATGCTCATGGGACACATTGTCAGTGAGTGATGCTTAAACATTGAAGTGACCTGGGCCGCAGCGCGGGGCAGGAACACTTATACATATTAAACATTGAAGTGACCTGGGCCGCAGCGCGGGGCAGGGACACTTATACATATTAAACATTGAAGTGACCTGGGCCGCAGCGCGGGGCAGGAACACTTATACATAGTCTTCTAGACCGAGAGCAGTTTAGCCTGCAACGCAGGAACCTCTAGGTTATAGAACCTAATAAATGTAGACGGGGAGGCCCAGCCTGCCGCCATACAGATATCTTGTAACGAGATTCCGCTATACCAAGCCCATGAAGAGGCCATGCCTCTCGTGGAATGTGCTCTGATGCCCAAAGGGCATTCCAAACCTCTAGATGCGTAGGCTAGCGCAATGGCGTCCACTACCCATCGAGACAGACTCTGTTTCGTTGCGGCTCGCCCTTTGGAGCGCCCGCTGAACGAAACAAAGAGCTGCTCCGTCTGTCGAAAAACAGCGGAGCGGGACACGTAAGCTCTTAATGCCCTGACCGGGCAAAGGGAGCTATTTCCGTCCTCTGAGGCCGGCAGGGCCGACAGGGAGATGACCTGAGCCCTGAACGGTGTGTTGAGGGACTTAGGCACGTACCCATACTTCGGTTTCAATACGACTACAGAGTCGTTTGGCCCGAACTCCATACAAGAAGCTCTCACTGAGAGCGCTTGCAAGTCTCCCAAACGCTTCACTGAAGCGATAGCCAAAAGAAACACGGTCTTGAAAGACAGGTGTTTCATGTCAACTGAGTGAATAGGCTCGAAAGGGGCCCCTTTCATAGCGTTCAACACTGTAGAAAGGTCCCAAACGGGGACTGAAGGAGGCCTTGGAGGGTTTAACCTCCTGGCGCCTCTAAGGAAGCGGACCACCAGGTCGTTCCTGCCTAGTGAATGGCCAAGCGTTGGATTAACGAACGCTGATATGGCAGCCACATAGACTTTGAGCGTGGATGGGGTTCTTCCCTTATCCAATAGCTCTTGCAAGAAGGAGAGAATCTCCGGTTCTCCACACTGAAGTGGTGACAGACCTTGATCTGAACACCATCCAGAGAACACCGACCATTTGGAAGCGTAGAGTCGTCTAGTAGACGGAGCCCTAGCTTGTTCGATCGTGTCTAACACTCCTCTTGGGAGGTTAGCGGGTACCCGTTTATGGCCCATACGTGTAGGGACCAAAGCTCGGGGTGAGGATGCAGAATCGAGCCCTTGGCCTGTGAGAGGAGGTCTCTCCTCACTGGAATCGGCCACGGGGCAGTACTTTTCAGTCGCATCAAAGCTGGGAACCAGGTCTGATTCGTCCAGTATGGAGCAACCAGTAGTACTGAGCATCCGCTCTCCTTGATACGCTCCAGCACTTGAGGCAGGAGTGAGACAGGAGGAAAAGCATAGAGCGGACGGCGGGGCCAGACTCTGGCCAGCGCGTTCGTGCTCTTCGAAAAGAATTCTGGGCAGTGAGCGTTTTCCTGGTTTGCAAACAGGTCTATTTCCGCTCTGCCGAACGTTTTCCACAGCAGACGCACTGTCTGTGTGTGTAGGGACCACTCTCCCGTAGGAACGTTGTTCCGTGAGAGTCTGTCCGGGCCTACGTTCAAGTGGCCTGGCACGTGCATTGCTCTTAACGAGCGCAGGTTGTGCTGGGCCCACACCAGTATGCGTTCCGCTAACCTGAATAGGTTCCGGGATCTCACGCCACCCTGGCGGTTTATGTAGGCTACTACCGACATGTTGTCCGAGCGGACCAGGACGTGGTGTCCTTTTATCCGGGGACAGAAGCGCCTCAGCGCAAAGTCCACCGCCATCATTTCCAGGCAGTTTATGTGCGGTAGTTTGGCCCGCTCTGCCCACTGGCCAAAGAGCGGTCTGCCGTCGAGCAGTGCTCCCCAGCCTGAGGTGGACGCGTCCGTGGACACCACCTTCAGGCTCGAGGAAGTCCCCAGGCTTACACCTGACCGGTACCAGTCTGACGCTCTCCATGGTGTCAGGGCTGAAATGCATTCCTGAGTGACCTTGAGGCGATAACGACCGTGTAACCATGCTCGGCGCGGTACGCGCGCTCTCAACCAGAACTGTAGTGGGCGCATGCGCAGCAGACCCAACTGCAGCACTGTTGAGGCTGAGGCCATGAGGCCCAGCATTTTCTGAAATCTCCTGAGTGGCACTATGTGGCCGCTGCGGAAGGATTTCGCCATTTGCAGGGTATTTCGCCTGCGCTGTGATGACAGCTGTGCTGTCATAGACAGTGAATTCAGATCCAGTCCTAAAAAGGAGATCCTTTGACTGGGAAACAGTGAACTTTTCTCCCAATTGACTCTCAGACCTAAGCACTCGAGGTGATCGAGTATTAGTGTCTTGTGGTGAGCGAGTTCTGACGGCGATTGAGCCAGAATTAGCCAATCGTCCAAATAGTTCAGAATTCGAACGCCTCGGAGTCTCAGGGGTGCCAGCGCCGCGTCCATGCACACTGTAAATGTACGAGGTGCTAGAGACAGGCCGAATGGCAGGACTGTGTACTGATATGCCCGGCCCTCGAAGGCGAATCTCAAAAATCGCCTGTGACGTGACGCAATTTGTATGTGAAAATACGCGTCTTTCAGATCTATCGCCATAAACCAGTCTCCTCGGCGAATTTGCGCGAGGATTCTTCTGGTCGTGAGCATTCTGAACTTCCGCTTTGTTAGCGTTTTGTTCAGACGCCTTAGATCTAAAATGGGTCTGAGACCCCCGTCTTTCTTCGGTACCAGGAAATATCTGCTGTACAGACCCCCTTCGCTCTGAGCTTGAGATAAAGGCTCTATGGCCCCTTTGCTCAATAGCTTCGCTATTTCGGCTCGAAGTAGATGTGCTACTTCTGTTTGTACCGTGGTTTCGACTTTTCCCGTGAAACGGGGAGGGCGTCGATGAAACTGTAGCGAATAGCCTCTTTTTATAGTCTCTAGCACCCATTCTGAGACCCCGGGAAGTCTTTCCCATGCATCTGCACGTGTGACTAGGGGTTGAATGTAATCTGGGCCCTGGTCGCGAAATGGCGGCGACACGAGAGCAACCGTGTGCTGTAACATGGACGCCGTGGCGTCTGAGGCGGGGGACATGTTTAACACAGTATGCGTCCCGCGCGCGCTCGACTCTCTGAGTTGAGAGAGAGCACGCGGGGCGAGCCCTACGGGGCTCGTTATGTTTGTGAATAAACGTGGGCGCTTGGTGGCGGGCACACTTATAACACCGGGGACACTGTGTTTGTGTACTGACTGACCGTTCGTTAGTTTCGTTTTTACAGAAACCGCGGAACGTGCAGTATGTAGTGGTTGTGGGCACTGGACAGTGGGCACGCTCACTACATGTAAAGCACAATCGGCATGAGCCGATTTTATGTGTGCAGACCCTGTGTTGTTCAGGGCTGTGCTTGCACGGGTTGAAAAACCCGGCTCTGGTCGCGAAATGGCGGCGACACGAGAGCAGTCGTGTGCTGTAACATGGGCGCCATTGCAGCGTGATGCGGGGGCGCGCTTAATCGAGCGGGCAGCCCGCGCGCGCTCAGCTCTCTCAGCTGAAAGAGAGAGCGCGCGGTGCGAGCCCCGTACGGCTCGGCATGTTTGAGAATAAATGTGGGTGCGTGAACGCGGGTACATTTATAGCACTGGGAAGTACTGTCTATTAGAACTGACTGACCGTGCATTGGTTTCGTTTCATAGAAACCGTGTGACATGTAGCTTGTAGTGATTGTGGGCGCTTGAAAACGGGCACGCTCACTACATATAATGCACAATCGAAATGAGTCGATTTATGTGTGCAAGCCCTGTATTGTGTGGGGCTGTGCTTGTGTGTACAAATGGGCACTGGGTCGTGGGCATACAGTTACACACATTACATCATCGGCCGTGGCCGGGACACCGTGTAGCACAGAGAGTACTGTCTATCAGAACCGACTGACCGTGCATTCGTTTCGTTTTTACAGAAACCACGGGACATGCAGTGTGTAGTGATTGTGGGCACTGAAAAGCGGGCACGTTCACTAACTTACATGTGAAGCACAACCGACATGAGTCGATTTTATGTGTGCAAGCCCTGTATTGTGTAGGGCTGTGCTTGTGTGTACGAATGGGCACTAGGTCGTGGGCATTACGGATACACACATTACACCATCGGCCGTGGCCGGGACACCAGAAAATACATTTTCAGATTTACCTGGGGCGTCGTGAAAACGGCGTCTGTGTGCAGGCAAACGGGCATTGATGCCGATTTGGTGACTGCAAAATACACTGGCACGGTCGCGTATGTTGGGACTGTGCGAGCGAGACATTTTAGTGAAATCCGGCCGCGGCGGGATTTAACACTGTAGCTTTCCTCGAAGCAGAAGTGCGCATCCTGGCTGAAAACGGGGCTTTCCGGGACTCCGCGATTTCTTCGTGAATTCAGGAAGAAAAAGGCGCGGGTCGTGAGGACGGTAACGTACGTTCCTCTGCAGAAAAGCAGCCATCCAGCCGGTAAGCGCATCGATGCTGGTCTTTCTCCGTCGACGCTCAAGAGCGGCCGAAGCGAGGAGAGAATAGCAGTCGTCCTCCACAGACGCGGCTTCACCCTCGTTCATGACGGACGCGGCGGCACTCAGCGGCCCTTGTCCGTCGGTCAGAGAGTCCAGCGAAGCGGGCGGAGAAGCTGGCGGCAGCAGCGGCGAGCACCTCGTGGTGGAGGGAGGTTCCGGGATCCGCTGAGCACGGCGCTTTTCACGGCGCGGCACTGCAGCGGGCGGAAAGATGCAGCTTCAGTAAAGAACGCCAGGCGAGTCCGCAGAGTCACCGTAGGCATCAAATCACAGTGATGGCAGCCGCCATCGACGAGAGCTGAAGCTGCGTGATACTCACAGGCAGGAAACACAAGCACGTGGTCCCCGTCGCTGAGCGGGGCTCTACACGAGCCACAGGAGGTGCGAGACATCTTGAAAAAGACGCTCGGCTCTTTAGTGTGGAAAAACTGTGTGACGCGACGGCGAACACACACACAAAACACACACACATAATGTAAAGGATATTCCACGCCGGAGAAGCGCAGCAGGGAACGGCGGCTGAAGGCGGCGATGACCAGCGGCTTCAGGTAAGGGCTCGTCCTGCTGAGGTGCTGTATCAGACGGCTGTGGTGGCTCGAATCCGGTCTTACGATGCGTGTAGCTTCGTGAAGTAAAGAAAATCAGTGTGTTAGACAGCTATGCTCGTATTTATAGGCCTAGGCCACGCCTGTTTGGGCGGGAGGTGACGCAGAAGGGCGCGAAGCGTCCTCATTGGTCAGCGTCTCTGGCCTCGCATAGGCTGTGCTTTTCTGGCAGAGCAGCCAATGGGTGAGCTGTATTGCTCCGCCTAGGTTGTATGCTTCAGAAAAGCAAAATTAAGGATTAATTTTAGGCTTCAATCTCGACAAAGAAATATCTTTCCCGTAGCGTTCTTTCGACGCAGTACGAGAGAACTCTACGTAAGAGAACTTGTGCATTTACACGTAGCACTTGTAAAAACAAACAGAAATCATATGCGTTTGTCACGTGTACAGTAACCCCATGTAAAAAATAAAGTACAAAAATATACAAATACTGTAATTACTCAGCCACAGCATCGTGTCTCCGTACAGGGTCAGGCCACACAGGACTTCATCCACATCACAGGTCACATTTGTCTGGACAAAATGTTTTGATTTACCCTGGTGTAAGGTTGGCGTTATACCTTCCACCGCCATGAGGAGAAGAATTCCTCAATGGGGTTCAGGAAAGGGGAGTACGGTGGAAGGCAAAGATTGATAAAACCTTGGTTCAGTCTTTTAATTCTACAAAAAGAGAACATGGAGTTACAAAAAACATACATGGAATACTAGGCCTACAAACAGTTAGACCAACCCTCCATTATAATACTACAGTACATTGGTACAGTGATGTACTGAAACATATTTACTTACAGTATACTGTGGTACAGTATATAGTATGTCATAGGCCTACAGTAATTGCTGTCAACATTTACATACTGTACTATAATGTCAAAAAAAGGTATAATTACCTGTTCTCTTCTCTAAATCTTCGGATTATGGTGGACACACAGTGAATCTGATGTTTGGCTGTACCCTATGTACACATGGTCAATCACAGTAGCTCTTATTTCATCAGATATTACTGTTCTTTGTCTTCGCTGACCATCTCGACCACCTCAACCTCCTCTCACACGAACTCTTCCTCTCAGATTTCTATCCATTGTAGGGCAAACAAACCAGTGCTCTCTGAACTGGCTTACTGTATATGTTCCCTCACATCATTAGCCACAAGTGTGATCAATTTGAGTTGTTGTGTTCAAGTGTTGACACATGTGTTTCAATTGTGTTTGACTTTTTTCATCACAATGAAAATGTGTTGGCAAGTTGTGTCTAAACAGGTGAAAAGTGCTTATGGTTTTGCCAAAAGAGTGATTGATTCAATCAGTGGGTTGAGTTCAGGCAACTGAGCATTTGGTTCAGACAATAGGGTTTAGTGTTTTAGCAATTGAGAAAAACTGTAAGTCAAATGTTTGCTTTTGAGATGTGTTTGGGATATTTTGCAAGAGATGTTTTTTGTAGCTATGTGCAATTCTTGGATTTGTGCGTTAAGTTTTGGGGGGAAAAAGATGCAACGTTTTGTACATTCAGATATTGTAGATTTATATGTGGTTTATGATGTTGTCAGCTCAACTACTGAGGATATGGCTCCCCCTAGAGGACTTTTAGGTCACTTTCAGGAATTTTGTTTTTCTTCAGCATGTTTTTGTATGCCGATATAGCGGTGCTTTATAGCTACTTTTGTCAGTTTACAAATTGATACCCAACCGATGCTCATATAGCATGATAACAGCTACCTCTGAATGAATTCTTTCTACAAAATGTAGAGTTCTGGGAATTCGGGTAATCTGGGATTTTCTTTTTGCCATTTTGACTTTTCTGAAATCCCTAAGATGTTTTCTAACCACACCAGAAGAAAGAATGTAGATATTATACCCAGAGGAGACATGCCACACTTATGAGCATTTTTGTGCCAAAAACAAAAATTCTGCCTGAATTTGATAATCTGGGACAGGTCATATTGTAATCTGGGACACGTGTATTAGGCCTAAAAAAAAGCCTATATTCACCATCCTTTATGCATGCCTTAAACACAATATCACCCATTTTTAAAAAGCATTATGAAAAAATTACAAGTACAGAAATGTCATTAAGAAAATTTATATAATGTATAAATGTTTCATATTAATTAATGAAACGTATACATTTCATTAATTAATATACACATATAGTCATATTTTTTCATGAAGTGTTCCAATATCAGGAAAAATAATTTCTACCCACGATTACATCTACTGTTAATTACTTTAAATCCATTTAAAACTCTATTAAAATTGTATAACATTTTTGTATAAAAATCTACTTAAATTTAGCAACAACAAGCAACAATAACGGAGTAGGCTATTCATTCAGCCATTTAAGTTCTCCATTCTATTTAAATTGGGGCTACTCAGGGAACAACAACTCCTTGCAGGTGAGAGACTCAGCAAAGTGAGAGAACCCATTTAGCGGTTTGTGCATATTACAGTAAATGCATATTTCACCCATTTGAAGAATGTTCCAGATTACCCAAAGCATGCTGTCCCAGATTCTCAATCATATTTGATCAAGTGGGACAACAACAAAATGCTTGAAAAAAAAAAAAAAAAAAACACATTTTCAACACTTTAATACATATTTTGTTGCTTGAATAGTTTACAAATATAAGTTTACAACAATTGGGAACATTGGCTTATTTATGACAAATTTATGTCCTTAAAATGAATCTAGTCAGAATCCTATGTCACTGACCTTGTCATGCAATTCCCAGAGGAGCTTATTGATTGACAATTGCCCTGAAGTCATGTGATTTCAGTCACATTCATGCTAAACCCATATAGTAAAAGTCCTGTTGACTAAATTTGGTTAGAACAGGAAATAAACACACCAGAGTTTGGGTGTCCCACATTAACCAATGTCCCAGATTACCCGAATTCACCCTATGTTCCACCCATTCTCTAGTGACTTGCGCTAAATAAACCCAGTCTCACTGACAGACTTTCTCCCTCTGCTACCAATTACATTGCTCTTTACACCCCTTCTGTCTCGCACTATATCCAGTAGGGGGTGTTTTTCAGAACAGAGACAGACCCCTCCTGATGATGATAGGATAGAGAAAGATGTAGCTGCTTTGGGAGGAGGCCTTATCTGCCGCCTGCACCGTTTGTTAATGGTTAATCTATGCTGCCACTATCAATGAGATCAAACCTTTAGCTTTGGAACTGGTGCTCAAGTTTGTGGTGCTGAAGCTAAAGAGATTCAAATACAGTGTTGTTTAGTCACAGGCTGAGGTCATAAAATGTTTCTGGACCTTTTCCTCCCTGTTATGTTTTTTGTTTGTGTGAATAGACTAAATGTATACATTGAATCATTGAATACAATCTGAGTTGCTTAAAACAATATAACACAACAACAAAATCTGCATCATAATACATATAGCCTAACCTCTTTCCTCATATGCACTTAATCCATTGTGTTAACCCTATGTGGCATTGAGCTCTGGTTAAACGGGGTGGGGGGAGGAACTGTGCATATACTACTTAAGGGGGACAAGCACGGACTGATTTAAGTGATGCACCAAACTCATGCGGTGAAGACGCCACACAAATACGGCGCTGAGAATGAATTGGGTGAGTAAGATATATAGTGTTTGTGCTGGGGTTTCATGTGATAAAGGGAATAGTGTGCAGGTGTTTTAAGTATTTGTATTTGTAGATCGCAAGCGCTCCCGAGAACCCCGGTAACCAGAGCGGCCTGAGGGTAAAATTGATGTTTTAAAGGTATGAAGTGTTTGTTTAGTTAATAATAATTTACACCTTTATCTTGATTTAAGTGATTGTATGTGAATTGATTTATTTTTGTATGTTTGTAACAGATTGCCTTGGTTTTGATTTAATTTGTCCTATTTGGTTTAATGATTTGTTGATTTATTTTGATTTATCTGGTTTCCTTTCTGTAAAGGATTGTTGTCTGTTTCTTGCCATTCCTGAGTGAGGGTGGATGTTTAAACCAGATTTTAAAGACTTTGTATGAATAAAATTAGTATTTATTAAGATATTTTATTACCTTTGTGGTTCGTGTAAGCACCCACACAACAGAATTTGGCGACGAGGATGGGGTCCCTAATTTAGGTGTACTCCGTTTTTTTTTTTTTTTCTCTCTCATTTTTTTTTTTCTCTCTGTTGTTGTTGCTTTGTTTGTTTTTGTTTTTTTGAGGACAAATTAAATCAAAACCATGGTGAAGACGGAGACGATCGGCAAATAAGGGCTAAGGACTACGGCACAGAGGATCATAATGGAGGAGCTTCAGGATCAGCTGGCAGATCTGAAGAGGAGACTAGCGCGGGAGAAAGAAGAGAAGGATAGATTGGCTATTGAGAACGAGAAACTGTCAAGGGGTGCTGTAATGGACACTGGGACTGTGCGGCAAGAACGAAGCACAACAAAGGTAGAGGTGGTTTATGTTCCCAGAGAGAAGAGATGTAAAGTTTATACTGGTAAATCTTCAAGTGTACCTCTGAGTGATTGGATTGAGGACCTGAAAAGTGTGTTTAAGGCCCGTAATTTTACACCAGACCAAGCAGTTGATTACATTTGGGAACATCTAGATGGTGAGGCAAAACAGGAAATTAAGTATAGATCTAAGGAAACACGGTCTAGGCCAGAGGGAATTTTTGAAGCTTTGCTTGAAGTATTTGGAAGTGCTCAATCATTTACTGCATTACAGAGACAGTTTTTTGAGAGGCAACAAGGAAAACATGAAACGCTAATTGAGTTCTCCCATGCATTAATGGCTTTGTTAAAAGAACTACAAAGTTGTAACCCAAGGGGTATGTCAGACGAGAATGTAATGCTTAGGGATCAGTTTGCAGAGAATGTGAGAAGTAAGGAACTCTGTAGAGAGTTAAAAAGAATGATTAGACAGAATTCAAGCTTAACATTCCTTGATGTCCGCAAAGAAGCTGTGGAGTGGGCTGGTGACGGGGTGAGGGTTTCAGAAACATCGTTTGGGTCTGAGAACCTCAGTACTATAGAGAGTGAAGCGGTGATTGCAAAACAGAGTGCAGATCCAATGTTAGTGGAGCTGTTTGGTATGGTGAAAAGCCAGCAAAAGCAATTAAGTGATTTAACTGAGAAAATGTCAAATTTTCAAGCCTTTAATAGGCAGCAGCGGGGAGTATCACGAAGATTTTATTCATTTGATCCCTCTGGACAGCCTATTTGTTTCAAATGCCAGAAAGTGGGACATATTGGGCGTTATTGTAGTGAGATTGTGAACCCCAGTCAAGTATGGGGGCAGCAGAGACACCCTGCGGATGATGTATCCAATCCCCAAGCCCAACAGCCTGGCCCGTTAAACTAACACCCTTTGCTGTGGAGAGCCACACAGTAAGTGAGGGGTTACCTGGCTCTGTGGTTCAAAGAACTAGCCTGGAAATCTATAAACAATTGGTGGGTCAATGTCCAGTTACTGTTGTTAATATGGGGGGTGTTAAAATAAATAGTTTGATTGACACTGGCTCTATGGTTTCCATGATGACTGAGAGTTTTTTTAAACAGCACATTGCAGGAAAGGATGTAGATGCATTGAAGGAGTGTGGTTGGCTGGTGTTAAAAGCAGCAAATGGCCTTGATATCCCATATGTGGGTTATCTAGAGCTAGATATTAATATCCTTGACCAAATTCTTCCAAAACAGGGGGTGTTGGTGGTGAAAGACACATTTGACACAGAGACAAGAGAGAGAAAGAAACTGGTTCCTGGTTTAATCGGTATGAATGTAATTCAAAATTGTCATAACCTTTTGAAGCAGCAATTTGGGTCTCAATATTCAAAAAGTTCTATGATGCAGCAATGTGAGGCTTCTTTGAAACAGGCGTTGGAAATCTGTCAATTGTACGATACACAAAATCAGTCTTTTGTGAACCTGTTGGCCCAAAGTCCAGTCAAGGTGCCAGCAGGTACGCTTCAATTGGTTTGTGCAGCGAGTGGGTACACTAGACTCATGCCAAAGGAGTCTTTGCTTTTGGAGCCTTTGATAGAGAGTGAGGGGAGTTTACCAGCAGACCTTTTAATTGTAGGTTCAATAGTGTCCCCAGAAAAAGGACAATTGCTGGTCCCAATTATGAATGTGGGGACTAGTGATGTTATTTTGTACCCACATGTTCGACTAGCTTCTGTACATAGGGCTGAAGTGGTGGCCAGTGGAGGGGATCTCGATATTCAGTTTACCCCAGTACAGGAAGAACAAAATTTTACGGTTTTTATTGAGCAAAGTAATGTGTCACAGTCAAAGGTAATAGCTGCTCAACAAGTTCGGACACTTAATTTTCCTCTGTTGAATGTGGAGCATGAAGGGAAGGCCAGAAGTTTGTTGAATAAATATGCCTCTGTGTTTGTTGAAGGAAGTGAGGATTTGGGGTATACTGATTTGATTGAACATCAGATCCCATTGGTAGATGAGGACCCAGTTTGTCAAAGGTATAGAAGGTTGCCCCCTACTCAATATGAGGAAGTTAAAGCTCATATTAAATTACTTTTAGAGCAAAATGTAATTAGGGAAAGCTGCAGCCCATATTCTTCACCGATTGTGATTGTAAAGAAGAAGGATGGATCAATTCGGATGTGTGTGGATTATAGGCAGCTGAATGCTAAAACAAGAAGAGATTCATATCCCCTGCCTAGAATTGAAGAATCTTTAGATGTGTTGAGTGGAGCATGTTGGTTTTCCACCCTGGACCTGGCAAGCGGATACAATCAAGTGGCAGTGGCAGAAAAGGATAAACAAAAGACTGCTTTTTGTACGCCGTTTGGCCTGTTTGAATATAATCGTTTACCATATGGTCTGTCCAATGGGCCAAGTACTTTCCAACGTCTGATGGAACGTATATTCAGTGATGAAAGTTTTCAGTCAGTGCTCTTGTATTTGGATGATGTGATTGTGTTTTCGTCAACAGTGGAGCAACATTTGGAGAGATTGGAGAAAGTCTTGCAACGATTTCAGCATCATGGTCTCAAAGTTAAGCTCAGTAAATGCTGTTTTTTCCAACAAGAGGTACGTTACTTGGGTCATGTCATTTCTAGGGAGGGAGTGGCGACAGACCCTGAGAAGATTCAAGCAGTAGCAGAATGGCCGAAACCTCAGACAGCAAAAGAGCTTAGATCTTTTTTGGGATTTGCAAGCTATTATAGACGTTTTGTGCAAGGATTCGCTAGGATTGCAGCACCACTACATCAGTTGGCTGCTATTGGGGAAATACCAAAGGGTAAGAAGCAAAAGAAAAGAGTATATGTGACTAGTGAACAATTCAGACAGAGGTGGGATGACAAACATGAAGAAGCTTTCCAAACACTGAAAAGGAAATTAACTTCTGCTCCTGTGTTAGCCTATGCTGACTTCACTAAGCCTTTTTTTCTTGAAATAGATGCCAGCCATACAGGACTCGGAGCGGTGCTCTCCCAGGACGTGGGAGGTAAGCGGAGGCCAGTGGCTTATGCTAGTAGAGGTCTGAGGGAGTCTGAACGTAATATGGATAATTACAGTACAATGAAGCTGGAGTTTCTTGCCCTTAAATGGGCAGTAACCGAGAAATTTCGGGACTATTTAATTGGGAATAAGTTTACGGTGTTTACAGATAATAACCCTCTGAGTCATTTGAAGACTGCCAAATTGGGGGCTGTGGAGCAGCGATGGGCTTCGCAGTTGGCCATGTTCGATTTTGAAATTTTGTACCGTCCTGGGAAGAAGAATGGAAATGCCGACGCCTTGTCCCGACAAAAGTCGGCAGGAGCACGACAGTTGGCCGTGTCAGAGGGAGTGACCCCCACATTTAATGGTGAAGGGGGACTGGAGGACGGAGACAAGGGGAGTGTTTTGCCACAATCTGTAACTACAGTGGATGTTATTTCTGTTTTCCCTGAATTTCAGACACAGGATCTGCAGAGCTGGCAAGAACAGGATCCTGCTATTTCCCGGTTCAAGTTCTATTGGAATAAGGGGGAAGGGCCAGGTAAGAAAGAGCGAAAAGAGGAGTCAAAAGACGCACTTGAGCTGTTAAGACAGTGGGATAAAGTGGAAGATCATGAAGGCATCTTTTATAGAGTCGTTGCAGATGCTAGAGGGGGCTGGGTAAAACAGCTTCTCTTACCTCAAGTCTTAAAGCAGGAAGTTCTTGGTCAGCTGCATGACCATCAAGGTCATCAGGGGATTGACCGGACGTTTAAGCTTGTACGTCAACGCTTTTATTGGCCCGGGATGTACCAGGATGTTCAGGAGTTCTGCAAACATTGTCTTCGATGTATCGTGTCTAAGGATATTCAGCCTAAAGTAAAAACGGTGATGAATAGCATTCAAGCATCTAAACCCTTGGAGGTTGTGGCATTGGATTTTACTTTGCTGGAACGTTCCCGGAGTGGAAGAGAAAATGTGCTTGTCATAACGGATGTATTTTCTAAATTCACAGTAGCCGTACCTACAGCTGATCAGAGGGCCATAACAGTGGCAAAGGTGATGGTCAAGGAGTGGATTCATCGATACGGAATTCCAGCCCGGATTCATTCTGACCAAGGACGGTGCTTTGAGTCTGAAGTGGTGCAGCAGTTGTGTAGAATGTATGGCATACAGAAGAGCCGAACAACAGCATTTCACCCCCAAGGTAACGGGCAGTGTGAACGTTTTAATAGAACTTTACATGATCTCCTCAGGGCCCTTCCTTCTGAAAAGAAAATGAGATGGGATGAGTATTTGCATGAAGTATTGTTTGCATATAATACTACTGAAAATGCTACGACTGGATTTTCCCCATTCTTTTTAATGTTTGGCAGGAGTCCTGATCTCCCAATTGACCATTTGTTGAGGGGTGGTACAGTGGAAAAGAGAGGAGGAGGTACGGTGGAGACCTGGGTGATTGAACATCAGCACAAACTGCAACAGGCTTATAGGCTGACACAGAGACGGTTGCACAGTATGGCCAAGCAGAGACAAAGACATCAAGGGGTGATCAAAGATGCCAGCTTGAATCCAGGGGATTTGGTTTATCTGCGTAATCGCAGAGTGAGAGGAAGAAATAAAATCCAGGATGTTTGGGAGGACTTGCCTCACTGTGTGTTGGAAAGATTGGACCCGGATAAGGCCGTGTATAAGGTAGTTCCAGTGGATCAATCGCGTCCACCGAAGAATGTGCATCGTTTGGAGCTACGCCGTTGTGGACCTCTGCAGAAGGAGCCTGTATGGTCAAGGGAGCATCAAGGGACAGACTCAAGTACAAGCATGGCACTGTCAGAGTCTGAGTCTGAGGAGGATTGGGAGGAGCTCCGGGTGGTGGTACCAGAGAACCTGTCTTCGGGGGTTGAGAGGGAAATGAGTGCAGAAGAAGTAGCTTCCAGAGATGACGAGAAATCAATAACCACTGGGACAGACTCCACTGTTCGACGCTCCCAGAGGGCCACAGCGGGACAGCATAGCAATCTCTTTAGGGAGCCACGATCGGTGCAGGGTATGGAAGCTGCAGCAATCCCCACAGGGTCAAATTATGGTTTAAGACCCTCTTCTAGCGAGGTTGGGGCAATGGAAACAGTCTTAGATCTTTTGCTGCAAGTGATGTATGAATTAAAAAGAGTGAGAGGGGGTTAATGTTGTTTTTTTTTAAAGAGTTGTTGTCAGGAAATGTACATAGTGAATCATCGGGACGATGATTTGACAAGTGGGGGGTGGATGTGGCATTGAGCTCTGGTTAAACGGGGTGGGGGGAGGAACTGTGCATATACTACTTAAGGGGGACAAGCACGGACTGATTTAAGTGATGCACCAAACTCATGCGGTGAAGACGCCACACAAATACGGCGCTGAGAATGAATTGGGTGAGTAAGATATATAGTGTTTGTGCTGGGGTTTCATGTGATAAAGGGAATAGTGTGCAGGTGTTTTAAGTATTTGTATTTGTAGATCGCAAGCGCTCCCGAGAACCCCGGTAACCAGAGCGGCCTGAGGGTAAAATTGATGTTTTAAAGGTATGAAGTGTTTGTTTAGTTAATAATAATTTACACCTTTATCTTGATTTAAGTGATTGTATGTGAATTGATTTATTTTTGTATGTTTGTAACAGATTGCCTTGGTTTTGATTTAATTTGTCCTATTTGGTTTAATGATTTGTTGATTTATTTTGATTTATCTGGTTTCCTTTCTGTAAAGGATTGTTGTCTGTTTCTTGCCATTCCTGAGTGAGGGTGGATGTTTAAACCAGATTTTAAAGACTTTGTATGAATAAAATTAGTATTTATTAAGATATTTTATTACCTTTGTGGTTCGTGTAAGCACCCACACAACACCTATAAAGCCTGCTGTATCATATTTTATATGGCCTACATGAAGGCCTCTACAATTACAAATCAAAACTTTGCTGAAAAACTTGTACACAATATACTCAATGATAATTTTCATTGCAGTTTGAGTAAAACTAACTGTGGTATTTTGGCATACACTATGTGTGTAACAATGTTATAATTTCTTTAAGGCACTGTCAGTTTTCTCACATATTTTTGGGGCAAAATGCAGGTTTTTGTATATGGTGTGTTGACAAAATGCTTCCAGGCTGGAAGTTTGGTGACGGTGAAGGCGCCGCCTCCGTTCTTTCTGTTATCCCTCCCCTTCTTCCATCCTCCGCTCACATTGCTCTTTCCTTCGCTCGGTGGGAAAATTCCTGCTGGAACATCCACGGTGGATTTGAACTCGGGAATTGTTGTGGAAAAGCAGAATTCTGCAAAACACGCCGGAGGATTTCCTCGCATGTTTTTCTTCATATTGTTCAGGTATGTGCACGTTCTAATGGTTCATGGCATGATCAGAGATGTATTGTTGTGAATTATCCGAACAGCGGTGTCGAGTGACATTCAACACGATAGAAATGTGCACGCAGACGTCGTTGTATACACGCTGAACTTCCCAAATATACAGTTTACCCGTGAATTGCTACGTTGTTTACCTTGAAGCCGACGTGTTGCTGTTACAAACAGTATCTTGTTACGTTGAGTCACGTCGTTGGAAATATAGTAACGTTATAGAGCCTGTGTGAAAAAGAACTGTTATGGAGGGTGAAGTAGAAAAGTTTCATCGTCGTTAGTCTTTTTATTACTGTTTTTGAATCAGACTTTATATATGCATTGTTTATTTGATCTTAAAATTGACTGAAGTTAGTTACAGTTGTGGAACAAAGTCCACTTCTTTGCAAGAACCCATAGTCATTCATTCGTTGAATGGCATGTTACAGACTTAAATGTAACCCAGTGACTCAAAGCCATTCAAATGTAGACTTTTGTGGGGTTGTGGATTTTCAGAAAGAATACATAATTTATTTAGTTTCTTAAGACCTAATGCAACTCTCCCCCTCTGTCAAACTTACAGTAGGTCTACATAACTTTGTCACCAACTGGCTAATGACAGATGAAAATAGGGCTTTTAAGACCATGACATCTGTTTTCCTCTTGGCTGGGCTGTCCCCTTTAACGCCCAGTTGTAAAAGAGGCAGGTAAAAAAGGAAGAAGAAAAAACAGGGCTTCCTCTACACAAAAACAGTGTTAATTGGAGGTCACAAAAGTTCAATAAAGCCACAGCAGCGCTCACTTTTTCCACACTCGAAATAGCAAATCTGTGACCACAGAGAAATACATTTTGGTCATATTTCCCCTAATAGCTGTCAGAGGAGTTTATCCGACTAATTTATAGTTATCCAAGAATATTGATTTGCTTCCCAAAAACGCAAGGACCCGAAATTATGATTTGTAAATTACATGGAATTAATTGGTTGGGACCGAAGTTTCACATGTTTTTTTTTTCTCTCTTGTGTCTGTCTTCATGTTTTTTTTTTCTTTAACTTTTTTCAAAGAAATGTTCTAGAATCCCACATCTGGAGCACTCTGGTCACCCACAGATATAGTGATTTCTTCTTCCTCCTCTGCATCACTGCATTAAAAGAGGAACAGTCAAGGCCACACTGAGCCTGGCCCTGTGGCCACCCTAACCACAACCATCTCAACTGCAATCGCAATGACCAGTTATGTTGTCAGGACCAGATTGAGTTTGAATATAGTTTGTCAGTTCCAAGGACGTTGGGCTTGGTGCATAAAATGTCCCTCTGTCTTCCCGTATCTTCGGATTTTCTTCAGAACACACGGAAAATGAACATTTTTATCATTGTTTTTATCATTCCAAACCTGCATTACTTTCTTATTTGAAACAAATTATTTAATATTTCAGGAAATATTTTTCCAAAAAAAAAAAAAAAGATCTTACAAGGCCAGTTTCTAGTGATCACAGCTGTTAAGCTCTAATAATTTACACTAAAAGCACCATAAAAATAGTCCATGCTGTATATTTTTATATTACTGGTTACTATAAAAATATTACTTTGATCAAGCTATATGATAGCTTTGTGTGAGGAACAGATTTATGACATTATTCAATGACAGTGTTCCCCTCCAGTGAGTTGTTAAGGCCACAACTGCTGTAACAGGATCAGTGATTCATAAACAAGCAATTGAATCTAAATTGTGACGTAAATTGCAATCTTTTACTCTGGATTCAACACACATGTTGTGTGGACTATTTTATATATATTTTAGTCATTCTTGTTTCTTAACAGATTTTCTATTTTCTATTCTTAATGCTATTTTGTCAAAATAAAATATAGATTTTTAAATCAATAATTTTAAAGTCAAGTCATCTTCATTTATATAGCGCTTTTAACAATATAGATTGTTTCAAAGCGGCTTTACAGTGATAAACGGATAATTTAAGGTAACAGAGATTGTTTTGGCTTTATAGCGGTTCTTGAATAAAGATCTTTTCCAGCTAAAATTAGTTTTGATTGATTCACTTCCGTCGCAACGAGGCCGCTAAGACGACATCGTTCTTTCTACACAGACTTTAAACGCGAACCTGTGAGAAACGCTGATGGCGCTCACATGCGCATTAAGAATTAGTTCTATAGTTATGCGCATTTGAATATATGTGCGTAGGTTTGTAATTCCCTACAAACCAACCCTAAACAAACTACTTGTCTGGCCTTAAACTTTTTATACAGAATTGTATCACTGAAATTATTCTGACAATGCTTTATCTGTAGAGTGGTAAAGGGATCCTTCACAGGAGAGAGACTAGTTAGCACTTCAGCATTGCGTTGTCATCAGGTCCAGGCGAAGGTCCTTCGTCAGATCTGGATACGGCCTGGATCCGGCAGGCTGCGGGAAAACCTCGGGATAAACAAAGACACTAAAATTAGCGTAGATGCCATTCTTCTTATGATGTAATCAGTACATCAGGATTTATGGAAGGTGTTCCCAGTTCCGGCTGACCTAATCTATGCAGCCTAACATTGAGTTATAGAAGTCTATAATGTATTATGTGAATGCTATAGGTCAAAGAGAAGTGTCTTTAATCTAGCTTTGAACTGACAGAGTGTGTCTGCTTCCCAGACAATGGTAGGAAGACTGTTCCAAAGTTTTAGTGCTAAATAAAAAAAGGATCTACCGCCAGCAGTCGATTTTGATATTCTAGGTATTATTAACTGGCCGGAATTTTAAGATCGCAATAGACGTGAAGGACTATAATGCGTTAAGAGCTTGCTCAAGTACTGCGGAGCTAAACCATTTATTGCTTTGTAAGTAATCAGCAATTTGTCCGCATTTGTCAATGAGAGCATATGGCGTAATTTAGATATATTTTTAAGATGGGAAAAATGCGGTTTTACAGATACATGACTTTCAAATGAAAGATTGGTATCAAAGAGCACACCCAGTTTCCTAACCGACGACGAAGACTTAACAGAGCAGCCATCAAGTGTTAGACAGTATTCTAGGTTATGACGTGTGGAAGTTTTTTGTCCAATAATTAGAATCTCTGTTTTTTCAGAATTTAGTAGTAGGAAATTACTACTCATCCAATTTTTTATATCAGCTATGCATTAGGTTATTTTTTTGAATTGGTAGGTTTCGTTAGGTTTTGAAGAAATATACAGCTGAGTATCGTCGGCATAACAGTGAAAGCTAATTCCATGTCTCCTAATGATATCTCCTAATGGTAGCATGTACAGAGTGACCAGCAGCGGTCCTAGTACTGAGCCTTGTGGTACGCCATACTGAACTTGTGATCGATAAGACATCTCTTAATTTACTGCTACAAACTGATAACGGTCAGATAAGTATGATTTAAACCATGCTAGTGCAATTCACTAATGCCAACAAATGCTACAAGTGAATTTATGCATCACAGTACTATAATGTACATAATAAAAAATTATATTAATTTGACACTTGCTAATGATTTACAAAAGACTCAGTAAGTGAACATTTGATGACGGCAAAGGTAATCTTAATGTAAAATTAAGGAAAATGAGTTCCAATTAAATATCCAATATCGGCAATTACCATTGTGGTACCATTACACAGTATTGTGCATCCCTGTTGAATGTTTCACTGAAAAATAACAGCAGGCAAGTTTGAAATAACATGAGCATTAATACATAATGGCAGAATTGTCATTTTGGGTGAGCTATTTCTTTAAGATCAAAAAAGAACAGAAAACCGGCAGTGCATGTGTATAATGGAGATCTTTCTGTATACAGGTGTGTCGATGGCCTACATCATCTTGATTTAATTACACATCTTGTTTTGGTCTGGAGGTCAGACCTGCCAGACTCCCCTTCCCTTTCAACTGTCAACCTGGCAGTGGTCAGCAGATGGTGGATTGCTTTGTGAAATACCTCCGTAAGCCACTGAGCCTCCCTCCTTCTCAAGGAATTCGCTTCACTGATGGTAGTGCTAGTGCACCAATGGTAGTGCTAGTGCACCAAGCACGGAGGCAGCTAGCCAGACAGATGGAAGGTGAAAAAGCACTATTGCCCCTTCTGCATATCTTTTCACTGACAAGAGACCAATGTATGTGAGTAGTTGCTATGGCGACCTCACATTTTCAGACGACTCGGACCCATCTGCTTGCAGGCTGCACGTAGACTGAGAAAGAGAGTGGAAGGGATTTTCATATAGGGTTTTGTGTATGTGCTCCTGTTTGCTTTTTGATTGTGAGAAGCTGCTATTTGTCTAAGTTCACGTGTGAAAACCACATCCTTGTTTTCATTTCAAGAGCAGTACTTTTTCATGTAGGGTAGCTAAATCAAACCTGTGTTTTTTTTTATATGGCAGAATGTTTTGTATTATTTTTTATCTTATGGTCAGGTTTTCTTTGTCTAGCTTTCGCAGAGACACGGCTTCTCTAGCTTGCATGCTGAATTGACAGTGTACCTACAGCCATAGCCTGTTACAAGCATTCTGGTGGTCCACACCCATCCTCTAACCTCACTTTTAAAATCTCCTCGCTCTTTTTTTCTTTTCTCTCTTGTTCCCCAGACCTCCCTCTTTCATGAGCTGTAATCGGTTGTGATAGTTTTGGAACGCAGGCTCTGACTGAAATGTTTCTGTTTCACACAGTTCAGGGATGTGTCTTGACAGAATTAAATGGCTACAGAAAATCTGGTCCTCCTAAATGATTGATTAATCTCTGAATGTGAAATACAAACTCCTCCATAGCAGATCTGCAGGAAACCGAAATGCGGTCTTCGAAGTAGAGCTTATTGTCCTACGATCTGACAGCCCTCCCGAGGTACCTCACACCCCCACCGTGAAAATTACGGCCAACTCAGAGGTCTATGTGACCGCAGAACTTTTATGCGGTCTCTTGACAGTCCTTAGCATCAGATAAAGTTTCACATACTCTGGCTGTTTTATAAAGTCGAGTTGAGGATCAGGATTGATCTGTGGAAGCTCCTAATTGGAAGTGGCAGCCAAGCTCATGATTAGCATTTCTGTGATGCACTGTGGTTTGGTGTGATTAGTACAATTGTGCTGTTGAAGCCTAAAAAGTTTGTGAAAGTCAAGACGATTTTTTACACTTCTGCTGCACTTTTTATGTGTCTTTGATTTAAATTGACGCTCATTCTACCTGCAGAGGCAGCAGACACAATGCATGATTAGCACTTTTGAAAGTTTATTGGTTGGAAAACATCTGCTGTGCTAAGTCAGTCTTAAATGGCAGCATGTGCTTGCCTTTGGTCTAAAGGCCTGAAAAAAGGAGTTAATGGTATGTATTATTTCCAAAAAGTAAAGTATACTTTAAATATTTGTGAAATATTTATGTATATTTACGTTCATATTTACGTATATTATATGTTGGGGAGTCGCAAAATTATAGGAAGTGAACCCTTTAAAAAAAAAAAATCTAGGATTTTTTTTTAATTTTTAAAGGAATGATAATAGATTCAAAGATTATTCCAGGTGACTTAAGGTTTTCTTTTCAAATTATTTTTTTTTTTGGGACTTTTTTTTCTTCATTATGATATCAGGATTCTGGATGTGGTAAAATTGCACACCATATTTTTTTGTATGGGTTTTTCTAGCATTGGATTTATTCATTGTCTGCACTCTGCAGCTTCATTTAGTTGAAATAAACATTTAGCCAAAAACATCTATGAATGATTTGTCTACTACATTTGCGGTATTGTATATTTCAAGAGGTTAAATCTGTTCCACAGTGATTGATGCTTTTCTTTTTATTCTCATACGAATAACTCCAAATAATGTGGATTAATTAAAGGAAAGAGCCTTAGAATTGGCTTTTCGTTTGGAGGTGACTGGCTTTAGTATTCGATATCCATGGAATGGGAGGATCTGATGCATGGGGTTTGGATTAGGATCTGCGATAAGAAACACTGCGTTCTCACATATTGTCGCCAGATACCTGGACTCTCTATTTTTCTTTCTTTTTTTCCCCCACCCTAATGTATGTGTGTGGAGATTCTTGGAGAATAAATGTTCTATTAAAAATTGCCTCATTCATGTATGAAGAGTGTTGTGTCCTGTTATGAACCAGCACACGAGTTAATTGCACCAATAGTCTTCCCTCATTACAACTTTATGCTCCATATCTGGTGACGTCTTGACATATTGCAATATCCACCTATTCTGCAACAGGCTGCAAGCTATTCAGATAAGCACTGGGCAAGCATACTGTATTTCCACACAACTAATGTTTTTTCAGCCTTTTTTTCTAAAGTTCCTATTCTTTTGACACTTCTCCAGCTGTCTCTGGACTGTATATTATGGCGGTGACCTCAGTGCTAAAGTTAAGCCTGGTCAAGACCACACTAGCTGTACAGAAAGAAAGACATGTGGCAAAAGCAATTGTTTGTTGTTCATAGTTTTCATTTGTTTTACACGCAGCTCCTCACACATTCATTGGTTTCAAGTTCTCAATGAGACCTTTAAATTCATGTTAATGGGACAAAAAAATAAAGTGATTGTATTTTTCTGATTGCTGTCATTTACCTGAATCTGTGTGTTGTATCGCAGGCATTCTTGATAAAGATCTTTGGCATTTTGAAGTACCGGTAGTAGCTCGAGGAAGGAAGTCTGATAGAATGGTGTTAGAGTCGAAAGGATGTTGTCTCAGGGGCCCTTGACGACCCCCCTTACTCTCCTTACTGTAGAAACAACTGTTCGGGCCAGCTTCGGAGTGCTTATAAGTCACCTTTTGGCCCTGCAGCAGGGGCCAGTCCAACTGGGAATAAATGCACTACTACATCATTGGATATTCTGTGCCTTCCTGTGGCCAATTAGCTGGCACCCCAGGCCCATAAGCAGTCTGCCAGATGCACCATAGCAGCGGTCTGTGGCTTTGAGAGGGAAGGGCTGTGGCACACAGTCTATGAGTGGTTATTAGAGAGGCCCCTCTCTGAGTCCACACAAGCCTAGAGATTTGCTGCTTGCTCTTCATTCAGACTGTAAACCGGAATCGGACCCCTCAAAGACTGTTAAGCTAAAGAATTTGGATGTGTCTCGATACAATATTTGCCAAACCTTTCAGGCCACTGCAGTTCCCACTTTAATAGAATAATTTACCCAAAAATTCTCTGACTGACTTTCTTCTGTGGATCACAAAGGAACATATTTTGAAATGTAAGTCAGTGAGGTCCAAAACAACAATGGACCCTATTAACTTTCATTACATGGACATGTTTTCAAAATATCTTCCTTTGTTTTCCACAGAAGAAAAAAAAAAAAACAGGTGAAATATTCTTCAAAATATCTTTTGTGTTCCTCAGAATAAAGTCATACAGGTTTGGAACAACACGATGGTGAGTTAATTTTTGTTTTGTTTTTGGGAGAGCTTTCCCTTTAAGATCAAATCATAACTCAGACCATGCATCTTGCAGACATTCTTTAATATTTTGCCAGATATTGAGTATGAATATCATCATTCTTTAAGAGGGGTTTGAAAGCTTCGGCCTTGACTGTACGATATCTGGCATGGAACTGACAGATATTGCACACACTCCTAAATGTTAGATCACTTTTGTATTGTTCCGTTGTACCGCTGAGCATAGATGAGAAAACCATGACAAGGCTTTATTTTGTGTTGGCGTCAGCCCTAACTTTAATAGTTGTATTAGGAGTACCATTTCTTTAGATACAATCATCTTAAAGTCCCCAAGGTGTCTTCATATTTCTCTTCAGTTGCTTTGAGTTTGATTGGTTTAAAGCCAGCTGTCCATTGAGATCACTGCTGCATTTGCTTGGCAGTAAGGCACTTCGATTGTGATTCCCACTGAACTGGACCTCACGGAAGATGATTTATGTTAACTATCATGTGAGATACAAAGTTGTCTTTTTCTCTGTAGCTCAATAGAATGAGTCTTTTTTTTTAAAAAAAGCTTGGAAACTTGGTGATAAAACGTTCCCTCTTGGGAACGCACATCACACTGGTCTTGTAGTTTCTCTGTTAGGCCATTAGCGGAGATATTTACAGTGCTTTTATGGTTAGTCACAGATGCAGTAACAGTCGTTGTTGATTAGTCATGTTGGCATATACAGACATGAGTCTGGATTCTTTTTAAGTTGACTGGCAAATTGCATTTACATGCCTAATAGTTATTGCACGTATTTTGTTTAATTAATGTTCCTGTACTACATTCTAAACATTTTTAAGATGCAAGAAGGAATATTTTAAAGGGATAGTTCACCCAAAAATGAAAATACTGTCTTATACTCTCATGTTGTTCCATAATACTTTTGTTTGACTTGAAAGCACAATTTTTAATGAAACATAAAATATTTCTGAAATATTTCTTCTTTGAAAGTCGATTCACGCAAAGCTATGACGCTAAAGACTTTTAGATTTAAGGATATTTTTACCTTTTATATTTTAATCTGGACTACAACACTCCCCAGATATTGATTGGATATGTTCTGATTATTTATTAAAGTCACACACTTTACAATAAGGCTCAATTATTTAATATTAATTAATTTATTAGTTAACTAACATAAACTTATTTCAATATCGTGATAAAACAGTATACTGTGATAAAAGCTTCAGCAACAGAGAAAACATAAAAATGGTATACCGTCACATGCCTAAATATGTTCATAATATATAGCAATTGTGTCTCATCAGAGTTTTGGGTGAATGGACATTAAATGGAGGGACAGAAATCTCTCAGGTTTCATTAAAAACCTTTTCATTTGTGTTTCGAAGATGAACAAAAGTCTTAAGGGTTTGGAATGACATGTGGGTGAATAATTAATGACAGAATTCACTTTTTTTTGTGAACTGTCCCTTTAAGAAAGAAAAAAGAGATTGTCAGCCTGAGAACAGTGGGAGAGGGTTTTCCGAGGATGTGTTGTCAGAAGTTGATGGACTTTGCTTATGTGCTCAAATGTCGAGTCTGTTTTGATGGTTTTACCGCCATAAACTTTCCATTGCAAATTGTGATGTGACCTCCAACCTGCTGCTTTGCCTGAACAATTAATCTGATTGGTTGGTCAAACAGTCTGCCTTATGTTTTTTTTCATTTTCCACTTTGTATATTTAAACACCAAAGCAGCTAGAAACAATGTGTTCCTTCTGTCTGAAATTAACATGCATTACGACTGTGTTTATAGCGCTCTGTCCTTTAATCAAAGGAAAGCATGTGAGAGAAATAGGGGTGTTTGTTTTCTTTCTGGCGGATGGGTTCTCCTGATGGCTTTTGTGTTCTCTGGCTGAACCACACAGACTGATTTAGATGATTTAGTCTCTTTTGTTTCTCCATTCATAACCAGAGCTCTCTTCAATGGTTTGATGATGATTAAGAAATGTGGAAGTTAATATACCTCCATATTATCCTTATTTAAATAACCTTAAATAGCTTAATTGTCTCAATATGTCGGCAGTTAAACAATTCTGTATAGCATTACAATATTTATAGATCATGCAATATATATATATATAACAAATTTTGAAGGTATTATTAGATCTTTACCGACCACAGGCGTCAAGTGGAGTCTTTTTATGTTGTGCTGCTGTGTATCATGTTCCTCATCTGATCCTCATTAGAGCTGGGGAACACAAGGAGTCTGTCTGTGGGACCGTAGACGGTCTCATCCTCTCTGGATGTGTCTTAGCCTTAAGTTGCACTGTACCACCAAAGAAATGACTTAGACCCAAACAGATGACCTTTATAATCCCTCTGCTTTGCTGTGAGTGTCAATTGTTTGTCAGTTTGTTTCATGATTTTGAAACAGTAAGAGAGGTCAAAAAGCCACTTTTGTGTCTAAACTCCTCCTTTTTGAATCCAGAGTCTTTGACTATGAGGGTTCAGGAGGGTTGACAGAGCTGCTTCAGACCAGGATGTTGTAGAATAAAACATCTGTTATGTATTGCTTCAAAAATTGGTACCTAATTTAGCTCTATTTCTATTCACCTTGAACGAATACACTTGAAAGCTCAAAGAACAAATATACTGAATCAGTGTGGCTTAGTACGGAGCCCCTAAAGGGACGTGGTGGTGGAACATTTTTTTTTTGACATCTTTTGCATTCTCTCGCAAAACTTTTGTGTTCCCCCGATAAACTTTGCGTTCCCTCGCAAAGTTACTTGCGTTCCCATGCAAAACCTGTTGTGAGCTCGGACAGACACTTCCTGCTGAATGTCCCGCTGGCAGTGCTTCAGAGCTCCATACGTGAATGGAGCGTTTCGTAGTGTTTGAACTTTGACTCAAATATAAAGAAATGCGGTCAGTAACTGGCAATGGGCCTATCATATTCGAAGTTCCCGGATATTCGTGAGCTAAACGTTGTTAAAACACAAACTACACCTATTTACAATCACAGTAACCTAGATAACGAGGTACAACCCAATTTTCCTAAAAACGAGCTTTATAATATAAATATGTCTCTAAACAGCCGATTGAGCGATATGTCCGAATAAGGGGCCGTCTGCAAAGTGCAAATCCCAAAACCCTTCTGCACTTCCGCTCAGCTTCACTGTGGCGCACTGTACTGTCACCAAATTCAGTTCACACATCACTGCTATCCTGCTGGTTATACTACAATACTTAGTTTGATTTAAAAAAATCATAATTTTTATGATTATTATGAAACAAAATCAACAACTTCACCCTTTTAAAAAAATATATTCATTGACCCTGAGAAGTTTGAATCTGTGTATGGCTACTCCACCCTGAGTTAAGCACTCGACCGCATTTCTTTATATTTGAGTCCAAGTTCAAACACTATGAAACGCTCCATTAACGTACGGAGCTCTGAAGCATTGCCAGCGGGACATTAAACAGGAAGTGTCTGTGCGAGCTCACAACAGGTTTTGCGTGGGGAACGCAAATATCTTTCCGAGGGAACGCAAAAGCTTTTGCAGGGAACGCAAAAGTAAAAAAAATATAATAATTCTACCATCCTACATTTTTTCCACCACCACGTCCCTTTAGGGGCTCCGTACATACGCACATTCCTAAGCTTAGAGGTTACCGGTAAATGGAATGTTCATTTACTCCCCCTCATGTTGTTCTGAACCTATATGACTATGTATGGCCTATATTTTAGTCCTGTCCAAAAAAGAAAATTATACTTTAGTCTAGGGATGTTACGGTGAGGAAATTTTCACGCCGCTAAATAGACAACACTGGTAATACCGATAACACCAGGTGGGGAGACATCAGATATTGTATATAACTTGTAGGCATCAGGGAGCCACTATCAATATGCAGTGTATTGAAATCACGCTCTCGCTTTTCACTTTGAATTCACAATCATGCATACTCATGCAAATCCTTCACCATCTCTCTTAACTCCCATCATGTGATAAGTTAAATCTGCTCTTGCTGCACTGTGCATCACTCCTATAATGAGAAGAACCAGGTATGGTTGAGCATTCTGTCCCTTTGACATCACATCCTGTTTTTGTTTTGTTTAGATGTCTTTGGTCCATGTTGCATTCATATTTCAGTCAAACTGCGCCAAAGTTTGTTTGGAAGCAGACTGAGACACTTATTAAAAGGAACTACACTAACAGAGCACCTGCCAAGTGTGAACACAACCTAAGAACCACCTTGTCTGCTTTGAATATGGATCGTAGACATATGCAGAGACCTCAGCAGTTTTGCTGCTAGAGTAAGCAGATAAATGATATCACCTCTCTCAGGCCCTCATTCTGAGGCAGATCTATCCTTTTGAATAAGTAATGGCCAACTGACACTGGTGCAGATCACCAGAAAGCCACCAGCTTTGCAACTTGACTTCATCCTGTGTTAAAAGAATTCTGTCATCAAAACTCGCTCTCATGTGATTCTAAACATTACTGATTTTCTTCTGTAGTAGTAGTTGTTGTAGTAAAGTATTTGGTGTATGCCAACATACCGTATATGGAGGCTATTTCCAAGCAGTAGCAGTAAGACATATGTACTGTAGTACGAAGTGACTTATGGCTCAAAACCAATAGCCAGCTTACTGTGTCGAATGTAAATCACTCGTCATGCCAGTTAACTGTCAGCCGAGTCTAATTATGGTGTTCTCTGTGTCCATCACATCAGCTTCAGCACTTGCACTGCCGGAATGTAACAAGTTTAGCCCAAGGACAGGATCTAAGCCTCATGTGTTAATTAGTCTAGATGCACAGTGTCCTCATCAGTCTGCATTTAGAAGTGTGGCATCATGCAGCAGGGGGCACATTTATAAACCTTATCAGCCTGGCTCATGAATATTTATTAAGTGACATTCTGGGGTGCTAGCCAAATTAGGATTATTGCTTACCGATTGTGCATTTGTATGTTTAGTCCACTGCCAGTATGACAATGCTTCACAGAGAGCTCACACAAATATGCACGGAAGCGTTTGAAAGGAGCCACCCATCCGCTGTCATGAGATAAAAAAGGGAAGGGAAATTGGCTTACTGTCTTTATAAGCAAAATGTTTTACTTTATAGCGAAATTCACAATATTCACTATTCGTCAGCAAAGATATTGCGATATTATCTCTAATATTCTGTTATATATTGCCCAGCCCTTGTTGCTTCATTTAGTTTTTTTGCAGACCACCACGGAGATCATCAGAAGGTTTTATTAATTGCCTGATTACATAAGCAGAAACAACTGTGTTTTTGACTCCTGCTGCAATTTGGTTTTAAGTTATTTTACAAGACATTTATCTCAGATTCATGCAAAAAAAATCTTTCTGATGTTCTTGCTATTAATATTTAAATTCCCTCCTCAAGATTCAAGATTTGTGTGTGTGTGTGTGTGTGTGTGTGTGTGTGTGGCGACAATCTCTTGCTCACACCAGACACATTCCTTTGACTGTGTTTTGACTTTTTTAATTGTGCCCTTTCAGCTCTCAGATGGAGCTCAGTTGAGATTTCACTGCAGTTTTTGTAGCGCTGTAGCGTTTGATCACCCAAACAAGTCTTACACTTTTATATGTTCGTTACTTAGATTGTGTTTGATGGTTTCATTAAGGTAGCCAATTTTTCAGTCTGGAGTGAGGGATTTTTTTTCTGATTTGTTATGAGTAGTTTGATCTACTTTTAGTATATGCCTTGAGAAGATCACTCTCAATTTCCATAATTCTTTGCCTGAAGCTGCTTCATAGAAGTTGTGCCCGGGGTGTTTTTGGAAATGCATATTTCACTTCACATTTAGTTTAGTGTTTCGAAAATTGTGGAGAACATGAGGATCTGCTTTGCTGTTAGAACCACTGATCAGCGTGGTCATGTAGCTGGATGTTTTCTTTGGTGTGTTACTAAGGTACTCCAGTATATGTGTGTGTGGGTTTGAGTGCTATGTATATATGCATTTGTCATTTAGTCATTGTTCAGGAATGCACAGTGTGTCCTAAACTAGACTAATACCTGAAACCTGAAATCGTGGAGACCTGGAGATTCCTGTTGACACTGAGAGGAGTCAATATATGATGGGATTAATCATTGTGGACAAGGTTGATGATTGATAACTAATAAAATCAGGGGTGCTCATATGTGGTAAAAATAAATGATGCGCGCCAGAAAATGTGGGTAGAAGCGCTTTTGAGTACCAACATTTTTGGGGACGGACATGTTTACTTACGGGAGTAAAATCTTTCTCTATCTCTGGTTAGATAGCAATCATGATGATAAATGTTCATTAATTATTAGGGGTGCAATGGATCGCAGTTGATCCGTATGGTACGTCCATGCCCCCCCCCCCCCCCCCCCCCCCCACGGTTCGGTACGCATGTGATTCGTGGATTAACTGCTCAGTTTAACCATCACAGAGTAAAAATGTATCATTTGGACGTGTTTTTTCTTGCCAATTTACACATTCAAACGATTTTAAATGCGGAAGAAGAGGCATAAATCTGCTAGAGAAGCGCGTTTCAGACAGCCCTCGAACCCGAATTGTTTCCTCTTTTGCGTTTACTTGTGCTTGAATGGACACATACACACAAAATTATGTCAATACCCGTCTCGTGTGTGTCAGTATATTAGGTCCGTCCATTCGTCCTTAAAGTGACCGCAGCCTAATATTCTTGCTGTTTTCTGTGTCGTTAATGTTAATAAAATAAAAACATCATCATCTACCATGTTCGAGAGAAAAGAGGATGAGGAAAGCAGTCAGGAGGAAAGTGATGACGACAGCTTGTAGGAAAAGTTTGTTGCGTAGTGTAAGTACCTAGCATGATGCATTTTACGAGATGACTTTGGAAAGAAATATCATAGTGGAACTGGAAACTTGTCTTAAAGTGTTCCAACTACCGCACACACCAGGCCTGCACAGTAGGGGTGTGAAGTATTGACAAAAAGTTATATCTCGATATTTTGTCGATAACGATGATTAGGTGATATTTTGCTTCGTGTTACCGACCATGCTGATAACTAAACTTGGCAGGCTTAGGACTGCCGTGGACAGCTGACTCCTGAAGTTTTTGTTATTCTTCATATTTTATAAGTTTAAATTGATTTTTACCTTTTTATCTGCATTTTTACCTTAATAAAGGCAGTTTTTCTTTCCTAATAATGCATAATTTATTATGTCAAATTATTACATTTGAACTAGGGCTGCACGATATATTGTTTTAGCATTAATATCGCAACGTGCGCATTTGCAATAGTCACATGATTGCAGGATATGCAATGTCAAGTACAGGGGTCGTAGTTGATCCGTGATCCGTACGGGCCAGCTGCCCCCCGGTGTGGAACGCATGTAATTCAAGTTTAACCATCATAGCGTGAAAGTTTGTATGTAATGTAATGTATGCACTCTCTCTTGGCGTGTTTTTATTTAGTTTTCGAAAAGCGAGGGACATACTCAATTACCGGTATGTGAAATTGCACATCATTAAAACAACAATTACGATATTATCGTAGACAATATATTGCACACCCCTACTGCAAAGATGAAGAGAAAGTGGTTTCCTACAAGCCTTGCCTTTTGATATAGTCTCATTGGTCACCGCCACACTAGTCAAGCAGAGCCATAGTAAAAAAAATATTTGCTGGGTGGGGCCGTATGCAGTTTTCCTTTACGTTTATTAGAAAAAGGCAAGCACAGGAAGAAACCTGATCTTTCTTGTGACAACTTAATTATTTCTGGGAGTTCACTGTGGATCACCAGTCTGGGCTGCGTTTCCCAAAAGCATCGTAAGCCTAAGTTGATCGTAGAGACCATTGGTGGCAATTGTTCTACGATCAACTTAAGCTTACGATGCTTTTGGGAAACCCTGCCCTGATCAATTTCCAGACTGGTGAGTGCTTTAGTGTTTTGTATTTCATTTCATTAAAGTAAATTTGTTAAATCAAGATGAAAAATACAGGTTTGTTTTTAGGTATAAATTAAACTAAACTTAACTCCTTGTCAGATTTAATTTTTAATTGAATACATTATTGAAATCCAGTTTTGGAGATTATATATTCTATTCTATGCTATGCAATGAATACCTCTATTCTGTTCCGTTCTGTTGTAATACTGCTGATGTGAATTGGCACATGTCCTGCTAAGGCAGTTTTGCACACTGGACTCTAAAATGGTAAAATTGTCTTAAGTCTTCAAAGCCCTTGTAAGTGTGAATCACCACTGTGACTTATCTGCTTAAATTAGCTTATGTTGGTGATTCTGGTCTAGTGCCACTTCAGTGGTTTGGACTTGTTTGCATGTTTGCAATTGTGACCAAGTTCTGTAAACACTAGACTCGAGAACATCAGGGACATTTTGTTTGATTCTTCAAGAAGAGTTTGGGTCTAGTTTTTGTAATCCATGGGTTCCATGCAAAGCTTTGTTTACTGCATGTTTTTACCCCTGAAAATGCATGCTAAAGTTTGGTGTTTTTTTTGTTTCTTTTTTGCTGGCTTGCTTTCAAATCTGAATCATATGTCATGTAGATGAGAGAGAGAAACCAAAATGTAAAAACGCGCTGTGCTATGAAATTAAACCGAAAAAGCGGTTTCTTTTGTAGCATTACGACCCCTTCTCAATTTGCACGTTTATGTAAACCCAGCTTCATCACAGACGTTGCAGCAACAATAATTGGTGAGGAAATGATTTTGAATGTTTGATTGTAGAGTTCTAGTCTACATTCCCTCTCTTGCTGCAAAACACATCTTCTAATGGGAGCAATTCAGACCCAGACCCCTTTAGAGCTGTCCAGATCTCTGCTTTGTTTCACAATCACATGAATCATGAGGAAATTTGCTATTAAGAGCACGACTGCATCTGTGCCAGCCACAATCCCACACACTGTGACACTCAATAGTCTTTTTGTTCAGAGCAAATTGATGAACTGGCAGCTAGTAGTTTATAGGAATTTTTACTTACAAGTGTCCACCCCTGATATATATTTAGGACATGTAAAACTGGCTGGCCATCTTTTGGAGGCACATTCATTATAGGAAAGGGCATTTAATGGCTAGATGGAGAGTATTGCCTTTTAGCTTTTGCTTTGATTTTTGGTTGGCATTTGGCAAAGAAGGGTGAAGTCACCACGTAATTCTCAGTATTGAAGCAAGGGGCTTTATAGCATTAGCGCAGTCACTGTGGATCTCAAACTTCAAGCACACACACACACAATTGTAGACAACAATATTTGAAGGCCCCGCCTCACAATTTCTACCCAATAAAATATCTTGGGGCCCCGGCCCCCTGGTTGAGAACCATTGCATTAGCACAAATATGTTCTTTTGGTCAGGTTAACTGAAGAGAAGCTTGCTGAGTATTTTAGAGGTTTTTAAACTTGAAATGTTTATAGCTATCTGTTTAAAGATTAGCTGGTTTAATGGCATGGACATTTGTGGGTAACTCTGGCACCCCTCTGAAGTTCTGAGTTTGTTTGCATACTTGCATAGAGTATGTTTCTGACCTTATGACTTACACTTGGCACTAAACTGTTATTTGTTTGAATTTGTGGAAATAAGTTTTTAAGCAGTCGGCGACAGCGTTTATTTGATCAAATAAGTAAAATCAAGTATATTAAAGGGCAACCTAACCACGGAAGGTTAGAAAAGAGCAATACACCTTCAGATAGTGTGAATGTTGTTCAGGTGGAGCAAATGGATAGACTAGGCTATGATTAACACACTGGCTCACAGCCATTTGTAATGAAGCCACGAATTAAAATGAAAGTGTCACCTCAAAATGACTCCTCGGTGAGGTCTGAAAAAACAAATGCCTCATCAGTTCATTAAAACATAAAATTGGCTTTTATGGGCGTAATGTGGGAAGTGATGCAGATAACATGAAAGAAGTAGAGGCGAGGTCAAAGAGAAATGTTGGCAATGAGATTGAGTACAGGAAGATTTATAGTGGGAAATCTGACTAGAGAGGGATTGAAGAGAATACATCTCTGAAGAACAGGCCTGCTAAAAGACTGTTTCTGAAGAAACATGATTTGTGTTTTCCCCCTCTCATTTGAGCAAACAAGAAAGAGTTGAATCAGCAAGTGATTGATGTTTCCTCGTGCTGATGACTTAAAAACACCCTTGAACTGTCAATGATGAGTCTGATGTTAT
Source organism: Phoxinus phoxinus (assembly GCF_949152265.1). Lineage (NCBI taxonomy): Eukaryota > Metazoa > Chordata > Actinopteri > Cypriniformes > Leuciscidae > Phoxinus > Phoxinus phoxinus. The sequence continues at coordinate 37,030,968 of NC_136877.1, read as the reverse complement.
CTTGTTTGCATAGATATGAATAACCTGTGATATACAGATAAATTGTGGTTTTGTCACCTTCAGTGAAGCTGAAATGAAACCGGATGGTTGCTGTGATGACCTATTTTTTTTTTTACGAAGGTGTTATGTACACAAAATGGTAGCCTAAATTTTTCATAAATAACCTGCTTAATTTTTTAATCAAATCAGCTATCATATGGTTCATGGAATTTTTGTTAGTAATTTAATATATAAAATTAGATTTTTTACAAAAGGCATTAGAAAATTAGTTTAGCATGCTATGCATCTTTTCGCATTACTATAATAACACTAGAAAACAGAAAATATTGCTCAAGTAGATCATAATTGTAGAAATTTTGAAAAACACATTGATCATTCATGTCATATGACAATTGCAGGGTTTATTCTATACTTTGACAAACATTAGGTCGTGTGGTTTTATAGAGAATAACTGGCCAACTAGCTATATGATTTTCATGTCTTTCTTGCTAAGGTTTTAACTTTTTATGCTTGATGTCAAACATGTTTTTACTTGTTCTGAAACCACACTGCATAGCATCAACTTGAACTTACTGCCAGAGATCAGCAGTTCTGCAATGAACAGTGATCAATATTTCAAGAGCATTTTAATTAAGTTATAGACCCATTCGGTTGTAAAATTGCTTTAATTTAAAGTTCATCCACTTTTTTGTATTCTCTCTAATTGTATTTGTGCTAAACTGAATATTTCTTGATGGCAGCATGCTTTCCTAAATCTTTATTTCTGGGGGGTTTTGGCCTTGATATTTCAGATCGCTCTCTTCCCTGCACTTTCAGTTTTTAGTGTGTAGCTATTTCATGGATCATATGGTTGCAGAAATGTAGCATTGCCTTCCTCACTGTGAAGAAAGACTGATCTGCTCATGTTAATGGAAAACTGCCTCAGTGGAGCCGACCAAAGTCACATGGTCAGGCTGGAGGAAGCGTTTCGTCACGGGTCTGAGACTGCCACATTGAAACTTGCACACACAACAGGCGTTAAACTACAGCCATTTGTCTAAGTTTGCATGTTTATAGCCTGGTTCTGATCAGCACAGAAATTCTCAATTGATCGGTTAGCTCCCCTAGAGACAGCAGATTAAATGGGATTAATTTGTCACACGCGCCGTAATATGGTATAACAAATGAATGTCCAGCAGTGTTGTTTTACTTTGCACTGAACTGCATTTCCCTGTCCCAGCGCACATGTAGCTAACATTTCTCGGCATGGCTGACTCCGTCACACACAGTGTTTTGCCCTTTTATTCTTGCCCTTCCCAGGATGTTTGCAAATCAAGCATCCTGTCTTTTAACCCTGTGCGCTGTGGACGAGCAAGAGGCCTAAAAAGGCATGGACAAAGAGACTGGACACAGACCGACTTGATCAGCTGTAAATAAGTGTTGTATATTTCATCAGTGGCAGGAGGAATCCCATTCAGGAGAGAAATGTCCTCTGCCATCTGCCCCTTTCACAAAGACTTTCCCTCTTTCCCCTCCTCCAACTGTCTTTTCCTCCCTTTCCTCTCCCATTTCCTCTCCGTCTTCCTCGACTCTTTGCCCTCTGCCACAGCTTCTTTTCATACCTTTCCTCCCTTACTTTGACTGTCTGCATTATTCAGTCTGGCTTGGATTATTCCAGTCCATTTACATTTTACATTTTCCAGGATCCTTATCGCACACATGAATCTGTCGGCCTTTAACATCTGATCCTTATTAAACCGCATCAACGTACACATACTCCATATAATCGTCACTATGAGACTGAGCACCATTAGCCGTGGTAAAATGAGAAGAATGCACTGTTCCTTGACTCAGTCATATACCTTGTTTTCATCTTTAAGCCACGCATGTGTGCATGGACTGTTGGGTATCATTAACAATACATTAGTTTGTCAAAGGATATAGGCTACATTACACACATGCACCTTTACATTCTAGTCTACTGATAACCTTTTTTCTTCTTCTTTTTTCTAAACAAGACCATATGTTGGCCAAGCTGAGGATACGGGGAGAGCGGCGTTAGTCTGTTCTGTCATGTTGGTGGATGTTCAGAATGATGGATTGGTTTTAATGGTGGACATTGAACCCTGAGGACAAACTGCACAATGTGAGGTTCAGCCAGATCGTTTAGTTTCAGAAAGACAGAATAATTTTATATTAGCCCAGGTATACTAGGTCAGTCAGTGAAAAAATGTAGTGTCCACGATAAAGAACAGGAAAAATCCTTTAAAATCTAAATTAAAACACACATCCATGTATCATGTTCCTAGTAATGCCGTCTTTGTTGTTTTCATTTGGTTTTTGGAAAAACGTGAACAATTTTCAAGAAAAGTTTTGATTTAATGAATCTAAAATGTCATGTGGTGTAACCATCAAGAAAAAAGTACCGGTAATGTAATATGTGTTCACATCTTAATAAATACTTCTTCTTTTTTTCAAGATAAAAAGGTGATTGATTTATTTAATTTTTTTCAGAAATGATAAAATGGTCATCAGAGAAATGGTGAATTGAATTTCACTTTTAATGTCCCCCCAATAAATCAGCAGTCAAAATAGGAGCATAATATCATTTGACCCTGTTGTGGTCTCATATACTTTCTTGGACATTATGTTCAAACCAAGACAAAGTGTGTGGAAAACAAACTTTGTTTCCTTAAACAACAACAGTTATTGAAGTGATCTCATAGGCATCGTAGTTGTGAGCATATTAAATCCCTCCGCTATTATCATCCCACTTCATTAGATTTATCATTGATTCCTCTCCAGGCAAACGCTTCCTTGAGTAAGTGGCATAAGATAAAAGAGATTTGGGGTGCGTTTCAGTCCAATTTTTTTTCGAACTTCCGTTAGTCTCGTTTAGTCGGATGTGCGTTATTGCTTATGTTGCACGAGTGCCCACTACTGGCGGAATCCTTGAAATGTGTTTAAATGGAACACCTTAAGCCCGTGATCACTTGGAATCTGCTATAAAGTTTATTTATTATTGAAATATTTTTTCCCCCTTATGAATTTGTTTTATGCACCATTCTATAGACCTGTATGTAGGCTTGGGCTGTAAAAAAAAAAAAATATATATATATATATATATATATATATAATATATAAACAAATATTAATTATGAATATATTAATTAGGGATATAACAATATATTGTCACAATATATCGCAATACAATTAAAATGCAACCACAATATGTATCATGGATAGTGACAATCTGTACTGTGTAGTTCACCCAAAATGAAAATTATGTGTGAAGAAAAAAAATCAAGTTTACAGAGTTTTTGTGTCAGTTGTACTACATTAAACTATGTAATGTTGAATATAATGTATAATAATGCAATGGGGGGATATCTATGGGTCCTGATAATGCCTTATGTTACCAGTAAAAAGTGGCCTACATTATTTCGAATATACGTAGTCAGTGACAGAGTGCAAGCATTTTCATCTAAAATAATTCTGTATTTTCAGCTTCAGAATCATGAATATTTTTATTCTGGTGTCATCATTGTCCTGTGCATTGGGTTACCAGCACAAAGTCCAAGCCTATTCATTTACAATGTATGAATTGTAATGTATTCCCAAATTTAGCATTTTAATCAACAGTACATTTTTATTATTATTAACATTTACCATATGTCTTGGAGTATCGCAATAATAATGTATCATGATATTTATCGAATCGGGACCTGTATCGTTACACCCCTAATATTAATATACTTAAAAAAATACAGAAACGAAAATGATAACAGTACAATAAACTATAACTGTGTTAAAACAGTCAGCTTAAGGTAGCTACTAGCTACAATAATAAATGTAGTTAAATTTCAAAATAACTCCCAAAATCACACACTAGAGTTGTGTGGGGTGGGGGTAAATTTAGCACGACCTGCTGTGACGTCACAATCATGTTGCATTGTGGTCTATGGATCAGTCTGAAGTGTACATGTTGAGTAGACTTGCTCCCTTGGTCAAAATCGAGGGGTCGAGGTTCTGTCCAAATAAACTTCCCTCGTCCACTTGACGAAGTTGAACACATTTCAAAGTGGCGGTGGGGATTCCCCTGAGAGGAAGTGCTTAGGAAAGTTTGCGAGTTAAACGCAGCCTTGTGCTGCGTCCCAATCCCTATGGTCCCAATTCGCATACTATCCGTCCTAAATAGTATTCGAAAGTAGAATTAGTACGTCCCAAATTGTAGTATGTTGAAATGAGTGTTCCAAAGAGACCCGGATGGTCTACTATTTCCGGTCAGAATCTGAAGTGCAGATCGATGAACACTCTAACGGCTGATATCGCCCACAACCCATCGCGCGTTGGACGAGGATTCGGTTAGAACTACAAACACGAGTGAAAAGTGTTTTTAAAAAACTACAGACATGGAGGACGCGCGAGTCGGATATGTAGAGAGGTTTATATAAAGGTGTTTGAGTGATTAATTATCAGTATCTAACCTGACGAAAATGTATGTATTCAATGTTGTCTACATTATATTGCATCTGCAGCAGCATTGTGAACTTTTGTAAAGACACGTTTAGCCATTAACTTTTAAATGCATCTACATTCAAATTGCAAACATGAGGAGAGTCTCCGCATGAAAGACCCGCGATTGGCAGATGAACGTGCTACTACATTTCTATCCGGTAGGAAATTAAATCAGATTGAATGGAAGATTTTAACTGTGACAAGATGATTGACAGGGCAGTTTACTGACAGGATGCATGCGACAGATCTGTCCGTTAAAGATGACGAAGTAGTATGTCCCAAAACTTGCCTACTCTTTTGCTACACACTCAAAAGTATGTTCTGTTTCTTCACAAAAAGAGTACCGGTACATACTTTTAGGGCGTAGTATAAGTAGGCGAATTGGGATGCAGCCTTAGTCATGTTAAATATTCTTTCATTATTATGGATGGACTACTCTGCAGCTTTCTCCTTGCATCTCCCCCTGCTGTAAGGATGAGGAATAGCCATTGTGCAGTAACTGCTTGTATGAAATCCTGTGCTAGTTGGAGGATTTCAGTCATTTTTGTGCTGTAGGCAAACACTACATCTCCCTTCATTAAACCCACTGAAGTGAATGATTGTGTCCGTTTTCATGGACTCCCCCAGGGCAGTTTGCACAGTGATCGTTTCATTTTCTTATTTAATGAACGGTAGAAGTCTGATTAATTTTGAAAATGGAGAGACTTATGTACAGGAAAAGGACTGTTTGCATTTCATAGATTGCTGTGCTTTAACTGATACATTGACAAGTATGGTGATGTATGTATGCTCTATAGGCCTGCCCTCTGCACAGGATTGACTGTGTTGTTAATCATACTGTGAAATCACAAGTTCAGGCATAATCCTGTCTTGTCTCGCCAGTATTTCTTCCCTTTCTGCATGGTATGTGTCCTGTTGCTGCTTCTCTCTTGATTTTTCATCACCTTCTGTCTTTGTCCTACTTTTGCTTCCTGTTTTTCCTCCACATTTTAATGTCTTAATTTTTTTTGGAAGATAAAAAAGGTAATTGAGAGAGAAAGTTTACAATAACGAGTAGTCACATTATGAGATTTGAGAAGTCGCTGTTTCAGTAGTCACGTAACAAAATATATTGCCACAATATGTGATATAGAAATTCCAAATCGCAATTACCATTTTACTCGGAGGCAGAAATGGGCTTCCAATACAACCTTCTTCCCTATAGCTCTATTCAACTGACTTGTTCAGTGTTTTGCATGACTGAAATCTTGTTCTGGTTGATACATGGTTGCAGACCTGACCTCGAACTCATAATCTGCTCATGCAGGATTTTTAGTGTTTATTATTGTCGTTTCATGCCTTGTTGAATGAGATGATGAAGAGATTAACATCTTAATGCTTAACACCCCTTAAATGAGCACTTCCCACCAGTTCTCCCTTTCTCTCTCTCTCTATTTGGCTGCTTTTATTTAATAATTCTCTCTATTACATGCTTACATGCTACTCTATATGTAAGACCCTCTAACTCCCTGATCCATTAAATTCCTCTTGGGATACTAGCTTTGATCATGTTACTTGTGATTATTTTCACAAGAGGCCCCTGTAAGTATATGTGACAGGCTTGGCTGACCCCCAAATGAACCTTTTCCTGATGTCCCACCAAGTCAGTGAATTGACATCTGTCCCATCTGTTGTAATTCTTCCTATGAATGTCAGGACTGTTTTGTTATTGTGCATGGGTGAATTAGAGATTTTTATTATTATTTAATCATCTAATTTGATATTCAGTTGTGCAGTTAACTTAGAAATCTGTAGAAAAAAATCTTAAAAATGAATATAATTTTTTTTTTCATACTGTAGTACATACCTGTAGCATTTTAAAATAGTTGACTTTTTTATTGGCCTTAACATAATAATAATAACAAAACAAAAACAATGTTCACCTGTTGATGCCCTCAGAGATTGTTAACTGTTCTTTTCTTTAGCTAAATTTGTTTCACAATAAAGGTGTCCAAGTAATTTTCCGTTCCAGACGTAAAATATGAAGACACCATATGTTACCCATTTCTCAGACTAAATGTATTAACCACAGATGACCCCAGTATTATGCATGACCTTCAGATTTCATGCATATAGTAATGTGCGTGTACATTGTTGCTACAAAATGTGTTCACATAAACTTTTATTTTTTATTTAATTTTTTATTCTTTTTATTATGTAAACAGAAACCTATATCCTAGAGCTGCACGATTAGGCTAATCATTAAAAGATTGCGATTCAAAATCCCACACTTTTATTTCTAAATGACAACGATTCGGATAGTCTATTAAACCTTTGATAAAATCATACCGGAACATTCAAATCTATGTTCATGCTGCTGCTGACACAGAGAGAGCAGTTGTCATGGTCGTCTTTTCAGCTACATAGTATCGTTATTTCTGTCATGCAATAATTATATTTATCTACGGTAAATTTAAATAAATTCTTCTACGGTAGCGGTCAAAATAGAATAGATCCTGCTTCAAATAACGATTGTATCTATTACATTGTTGCACCAGTCCAGTAGGTAGTGACAAGTGACTTAAAAAAATGTATTTGTCATTGAATCGATTCAAGAGATTCATTCAAAAACGCTGATTCATCCAGTAATGAAACAAGTGATTCACTGCTGTTCACACGCTGCTCCTGCTCGCGGTGTGAACGCACTCATTAATGACCAGCCGATCAATCGGTGCATCTCAAGTAGAAATGATTAAACACTGACTGAAAAGCAATTATTCTAAACTAATGATCAGTAGTATAGACTTTTATGACATTTTACTGGTATTGATTAATGTGACATGCAGGCCTAGTCAGTCTGTGCATGGGTTATAGATGCCCATCCATCATCTCGGTGATGCTGAAATCAGTCTCGACAGCAGACGTGCCTGGAGTGGCTATAGGTGTTACTGTTTTTACTGTGTGACATTTTTGGCTTGTCTACCAGTTTCTGGTGTGCGAGTCATTCGAATTTAATCAGCCGTGTCACAGTGTGAGATCATGACAAGCTTGAGAAAGAAAGCTAAACCTGTTTACATTTCTCTGTAAACTTGTGTTGAGAAAATAATGGGTTTCTTTTGATTTTTACAGGACATTTATTGTGCTGTCTTACTGAATCACTAACTGTTCAAGTTAAAGAGAGCAGAGAAATGATGTTGCAGTGAATGGATGCCTCAACGTTTTTCTTTTTCTTCCAGTATTATGAGTATTTCTGCCTGCGGTATGGGTTACGTCCAGTGGTTTGGTGATGACAGTAAACGGCAGCCCCGGCTGGCTGACTATTTGGTCTCAAGTTAGGTTCTTTTATTAAACCAGAATATTTAAAGCGTACTATGACTTAATGTTTTATAATACTACATAATTCATATGCCCTAAAGAATCAGTTTGACCGGTCCTCTTAAGAGAATGTTTTATCCTTCTATCCTCTCTTCTCCACTTTATTTGAACTCATTATGCTATCTATATGGTATATCGTATGCGTTTACCATCTGTTTACAATATCGAAACAGTTTGGCTGTCTGTAACTTTTCAGCAAGCTTGCTTAGCTGTGAAGATAAGCCGTTTTTAAGACTTGCTTATTTACACTTGGCAAGGACGCTTTCAACCGAGACAGCGGAAGATCTTTTATCAAGATCATCTGCTCTAATGTGGAACACAAAATGATTGTTGTCACTTTCACAGTCTGCGGTCGGAGACCACATGTGCTAGCAGCGCTACAAACAGACAAACTTCCTCTTCCTTTAGGGGCAAATTTTTCTGAAAACCACAAGGATCACAGGTTACAGTCAAGGTGTGCTTTCACTCTTGCAACACTGAAATTTATGTTAACGGATGCTGTCCTCATAATACTCCCTTCTCTTGGAAACATTTCAGAACATTTCAATCGACTTTTTGGGTTCACATTGTTCTATATATGTTTTAAGATCTCTGCAACATTACTCACTTCCTGCCCTGAGTGTCTTAGTTTTAACACTTAACTTTGTCCTGATGGAGGATATCTCCTGAGGCTAAACTTTGACAAGCATAGCTGATGAACCATGGAACAAAAGATTGTACTCCTAGCTTTATGTCAGGAGGTGACAGTAGGGCATTGAAGTAAAATGGACTGCAGCCATCAGATCGGTTTTCACTTTCCCTGGATCCTGTGAGTGACACTGTCTCAGTTTGCCTTTGAGTTCCTCCGACTCCTAGAGCCATTGGAGAAAACACAAATGGATAGTGTTTTACACAGGGGCTTTATTTACGTCCCGCATTGAAGAACTCTTCGGATTTGTAATTCATTGCTTGCTGAGTTTGGACAGATGAGATGTTGCTCTGTGGCGTGGTGTGTGGTCTCCGTTGTTTAAAATGTTCTTGTGAATTTTCTGTGATGTAATAATAATGAGTGTTCTGGGGCCTCATTTATAAAACTTTGCATAGATTTCATCCTACAAGTATGTGTACACACCAACTGATTTTTTTCATTACATGCACAGGATTTTATTTATTAGACCATACGTGTACATCTAGTCTGCTTTGTTATAAATCCCATATACGCACAAGCTTCAACCATCTTCTTCAAAATGACCATAAATTAAACTTAACAACAGTAGTTTTATGCAAAACATATTCTGCATATAATTTACACATTCTGTGCATACTGCCATTCAGGCATGTGATACTTCCTACTATGAAAACTGATGATGCAGACTGTGAAGAATGCTGAATGTCATGAACATTTGTAACACTTGTAAAGGATGTAACACTGCAAAACATATTTTTCTTAATCAGTATCTTTGTCTTGTCTAGTTAAAATATCTAAACATCCTTTAAACAAGTTCAGTTTACCTGAGAAGCAACACTGTACGAGATGTTAAGGAATTTCTCTTGAACAGAAGTATTACTGATACCCAGTTTAAAAATAAAAAGTTAACATTCAACTGCATAATCGGGCTAATTTGTTTGGCTTTTCCCTCATTTTTTATACTTTCAGGTATTGTTTACTCCTCTCAGTCTCAAATATCATATTTTTTCTTAGTGTTTACTTCTTTTTTGCCCATTTAATGTGGCAAAGATTCTAATCAATTTCTTTGTGCTTGAACCTAACTAGCACTTGTATACACTCCATTATGCCTGTCAGACTCATTCTGTTTTGGTAAATGGTACTGTGAGCTTCCAGATGTTTCCTTGACAGTGAAATATGACCTGAAATGGGTGAGTCAGCTTGGTTTGATGGTGAATCAAACCGATGGCAGCAAATATGTGACTTGAGGGATTTCCTATTGAGGGTATAGGAACACTATAGGAACAGTGTTTGGTGGAAATTGTTGTGGCAGGAGGGAAACCCTTTAATCCTCTAATACAGTTCATAATTAACCTCTGACTTTGTAGTTGTGCATTAAATATGATCTATTTTTTTGTATTCGGGAGGTGTTTCTCAATTTGTCCTAGTGCTTGAATCTACTTGAATTCTGAACCACTGTGTAGACATTTACTTCTTTCTTAAAAGCATATGTTGTGTATGCATGTCCCTATAGCATGTGATGCTGTTGTCCCTACCAGGTTTTTACAAGCTTGACTAGCAAGATAAACCTGGGACGACCGACCAGCTTAATCAGCTAAGCTTTGGATCTTTGGTCTGGAAACCCATGTTGGTTTAGCTGCTCGTGGAGAAGAAATCCTCTGTTAATGCTTATCTTTAAGATATTTGTTGAGCCTTCAGGTGTATATTGAAAGTATGTTTGCCCCTATTCTCAAAGATGTATTAATGAATTCCCCCCAAGGATAAACATTGTTTTTTTTTAACTTTAGACAAAAGGCAAGCCTGAAACTTCAACCAAATCTGTCATTTTTTAGTCTTTTTTTCTGTCATTTAAAGTCTTTGCTCTTCCTTTGATATCAACTGCTCTTTCTTCTAGCTGTCAGCAGTATAGCAGCGGGTCTAGTTACACATTTTCCCCTTCTCTCGCTCTTTCCTCACCTCTTTCTCTTCATTCACTCGTCTCTCCATGCTGCTCATGTTTCTATTGGAGATGCTGCTCAGATTGCATCATCAGTCTTAATTAGGATCTCCTGTGAAAGCCTCTGGAGCTAATTCATTTTCTGCCTCATTCTCGTTTTCTTACTTGTGATGTTCTGTTGCTTTTTGTTGCTCTTCCAAATCCTTGCAGGAGCTCATTGGCATGACAACTGCTTTACCTCCAACATATCAGCTGTAGCTCACAAAAGAGACACCCAGACATATAGACTAAACCATGTAGCCTGTGCTGATATGTTGATCCAGGATACTGATTCATTGTCCCCTTGACCCACAGTGGCATCGGTTGCTGTTCTTTGTCACCAAAACCCTTGTGCACCCTCCCAGCTTGCAGCAAACCTAATAGTCTTCACATTTTTTTTCCAGCTGAGCTAATAAAAAGGGGGCTTTTGTATGAGTAGTGTTTTATGAGGAGCCTATGCCTCTGTTTCTTGCCCCAATATATTCTAATGCACAAGTCGGCAGTTCCCAAAGCCACAGGCCCCACCCGTAAACTTCCTCAGGGTTTGAATAGTGGCATAGGAGTGTGTGTGTTTTTTAGTTCCACAGTTTAGTGCTCTTGCATTGGAAATCTATGGGGGAAGAATAAATGTTAATGCACCAGAATAAATGTTAAAATAAGTATAGGCTCAAAGACTTTAAACATTATACATGTTAACATTTGACTACAGAGATAGCCTAAAATCTTTTACTGATATTTGTCTATGCAAAGTTAGGGCCAATATAGGGTTGCCACCCGTCCCTTAAAATACGGAATCGTCCCGTATTTACAAGTAAGATGATGCGTCCCGTATCAAATCAATAAGGGACGTGATTTGTCCCGTATTTTACATTAGGCCCACATATAGTTGAATAAAAACATAAGGATTTTGCAGTATGGATAATAATAGCAAATATAAAGAAATCAATTTCTTAGTAGAGAAGCTCATTGCGTGATTGCATTTTAGCGTCTTTGTTTCTATAGCGACTGAGTCTCGTGAACATGCGCTGTAAACCTGCACGTTTTTTAACCCCTCGTGCGCTGTTCGGGTCCTCGACCCCAAATGACGTTTGCTGAAATAAATAAAACATATTTGTCCAAATGATGTGAGACTTTGCACGGTTGACAACACTTTCTACATCTACAAAAAAAATTAAATAAATTTGAATAATATCTGTTTTTTATGTTAGTGTGGGGGAAAAAAGTCACACTTGTGTTGTTTCAACAAAATGTCATTTTGAAACATAAAAGTTTTTTTTTAGGATTTATAGTTTCAGGAGGATTTATTATATTTTTTTTACTTTAGGCTATATAAATAAATATTTTTTAAACAAAAACAGTAAAAAAAAAAAAAGTTAAATTCACTTTATAAAAGACCCACATTTCTAACGTTCATGGATATAGATAATTTGACATGGTTTAGTGTAAGATTTTTGCTCATCTTTTGGAAAATGCTGTTTTAAAAGTAAAGAAATTATCACTTTAGTAGATGGCTGCAGAGCTACACCATTTGCTATTTGACTAAAATACATATTTTCAATAGCTTTTAGTTGGATTCATATCTACATATTATGAAATCACAATTATAACAATAAAAATGACTTTGTCAAAGTTGAGCATTTGTGGGGGGGGGGGGGGGGGGGGGGTGAATGGGTGTCCCTTATTTTGCCACACTAAAGGTGGCAACCCTAGGCCAATATATCGTTTTTTTGTTGTTGTTTTTTTCCTTTCATGAACATGTAAAGTCAAGAAACGATGTAACTTTTGCACAAGGATATAACTGGATATAAGTGTATAACTGTGAATGTACTTAAATTGTAAACCATATTATTATGTTTTCCTGGATTTTTCTTTTTGGCTCAGACAGATGACATGCTCAGTTGTCTTATAGGTCAGAAAGAGGTCTGTTTTTACAAATATAATAAATCTAAGCCTTGTTCACCAAAGCCTTACACTTTGTACATACACAAACACAAGTTCGACTCCCCTTTGATGTAGGGCTGTAACTCTTTTCTCACGGCCGATGAGAGATGCTGGCTGCTCTGGCAGAAGGCTTTTGACCTGGAACCTCCTTCTTAGTAACCCTGCCTGTACTCTTTTAAGTAAATACAGCCCTGTGTGTGGGAGTGTGTGAAAGGAAGAACACTTGTAAATTAAAGCTGCACTTGGTTGTCATGGTGTGGTCTGGATTGTTCAACAATATTAATGTTATTGGCCCTGTTGCAATGACATGTTGACAGAGAGAGTTCTTTTTCTCTCGTTTTGCTCTCTCTGCTCCTGTATGTCTTTGTCACCTACTGAATGTATATGTATACTGCTTTTCAGAGCAAATTATAGTGCACATTTTTTGTCCTATCTGTAATTTTATCCCAAATTACATTAACATTGCAATTCTTACTTGAACAGACCACTTCTATATTTTTTTTTTCTTCATGAAATTAAAAATGTTAGCTTCTCTTGAAAATGGTATTATGGTTTTGAAAAACTTTATGAATAATTAAACATTAGTATATTTCTAAGAACTTTTTAAAGAGAGATTTTATTTTGACGGATCTGTTTACTCTTCTTGCTCTTGCTTCACAGAAAACCACCATGTTGATGTGGATCATGGCTTCCTGATCAGATCTTCCTGACTACTATCTTCTCTATCCCTGGACTCATCATTGGCTCAGTGATGAACCACACACCTAGCCCCCACATGACAGAGGCCGCCAAGTCTGGGGCAGGCTTGTTGTGCGGCCTGGGCCCGGATCGAGTGCGCTCCCCGGACAGCTTGACCCACACACCCAGCCCGTCAGGGGGAACGCCCAGTTCAAGCCCTCCTCTGCTGCTGTCTCCAGGGCTGGGCTGTGATGGCACTGGGGACTGGGAGAGCCGCGAGGAGCTGCGTCTGCGCGAGCTGGAGGAGGCTCGGGCACGAGCAGCTCAGATGGAGAAGACAATGCGCTGGTGGTCGGACTGTACGGCCAACTGGAGGGAGAAGTGGAGTAAGGTGCGGGCCGAACGCAACAGGGCACGGGATGAGGTTAGGCAGTTGAGACAGCGTCTGGACGCCCTTACCAAAGAGCTGACAGGGGCACGACGGGAGCGCCAGGAACTGGCGGCGGAAAATGAACAACTGCGTCTGGAAGCCCAAAGGGTCCGAACTGAACAGAACTCCCCAGAGAATGCTTCCACTGCACCAGCATCCAACTCCTCAACTGCCTCCACCCACTCCAACCAGCCAAGGGAACCAGAAATCAAGCATGAAAACCAGGACGAGGAGAGCGTGAGAGATGGGCCAGGCTCTCCAGAGCAGGAACCTGTGAGAGATGTAGGCACTGACAAACTAGACAGGCAGAAGGTGAGTATTCCTCACTCGGAAAGATGTAAAGCTAAATATTTTCAGAAAGCTGATTATTTCCCCAGCTGGCCACTCAAAATCAACTACATAGATCGAAACAGAATGCAGGGGTGTTTTCTCAGAGGAACAAAGGACTAGGTAGAAAAAAGCAATTTCAGTTATTCGGTTGGAGGAAGATTTGTGCACTAACCAAAACCACAGAGAACCATACTTAAGTTCACAAGAACCGTATGCCATATCACCTTAATAAGGAGATTCTTATACGGTTTGCAGGTGCGCACCCGAGATTGGAAGGAACATCATCCAAACAAACCAAACTCTGATGTCAAATGAACCCGGTGCACACCAAAAGTGCGTTGTATTATGTCAAATCAGTTGTATACCAGAATAACACTTGAGAAAAAATTAGAATAAAACAATTTAAACCCAGATGCTCAAACCACATGACAGCCTTATAGAATAACCAAGGCTGTTGACCTTAATACAGGTAGACAATTGTAAATGGGTCAGCCACAGACCTGGTTCAGTGCACCTCCCTGTGATTTCTTTACCTGACTCTGTGCTTTTTGCTTGTGTGCTGGTTTAAATTTTTTCTTGCTTTCTATTATTAGAAACACAACCCCCCATGGGGCCACAGCCGGGGGTACCGCACCAGTTCCCACTACCCAGAAAACCCTTTTTCATTCCTAGACTCGTTAAAGCATGTCCGTTATTTCCTTAGTGTTTTTAACTAATCTTTAAAAAGAATTACCCCTCAAACAAAATGTTCACCTCTTTTTTTGGTTCGCAAAGACGACACACCAGCACAACACAACAAAAATAAATGTCACTAGTGTCAAATTGACCTTCAGAGTTTCGAGCATGATGGATGTATATTTCTGCACTGAAATCAACAGGGGGTAGCCTAGATAGCTCAAGAGTCTCTCTGATTCCTGTAAACGGTGACAATTACCTGCTGAGTACAAAACTGTTTTTTTTTTTTTTTTTTCAGCAGAGACCTTTTCTGAAGTAGGATCAGGCACCCTCATTCAATCTTAGCTAAGTAAACAAATACTAGTTAGCTTAGTCTGATTCTCACTGGATTGTTTGATGCATCCCATTTCCTGATCTGTTTCCACACAGGCATGCTGAGTGCTTCCACATGTGGAACTCTATGATCTCTATTTGTATGCGTTTGGTTCCCCCTGGTGGTAGGGAGGTGTCATTGCACTTTTAGTGCAATTACTGAACTGTGGCCTTTCTGGGATCGTAGGAAGTTGGCAGCATGTTTAGTGTCTCATGTCTGTATCCTGGGGCCCATGGCTTTGATATGTAATCCCTACTGTGTGTAGGAAAGAGAAAGGATGGTGCACTGAACTGTAAAGCCGTTTTTTATTACTCCAAAGAGCTTGTGAATTTCATCCATGCACAAAGGAAATAAATGAAAGGTGCAATGTGATATTTGTTATGTGGATGACAGGGAAAATGCCTCTTCTGTGGTTTGGTTTAATAAGGAGAAAACAAAAGCATGAAAGTCTTTGTTTTTGTTGTTGTTTATGTTTTCATTTTGTTTTCATTGTCTTGAAACATTGACTAAGACAGTGGTTCTCAGATGGTTTTGCTTCACAACCCAGGTTTTACTTTGGACATTGATTGGCAGTATCAGAATTGTTTATTGTACAAAAGTAAACTTAAAACTTTCTATTAGAACTTAATATAATTTTAAGTTAAAATATGACTCTCCTTGTTTATCCTTGTTTGTAAGAGAACTTGATTTCTGTGTTCTACTTTTTATTTTCGAGTATGAGGGCATGTCATGCAACCTCTCCATTTTGGCACCTTTTGAACAGCTGCCTGCAACCCTTTCTTTCTTTCTCTCTCTCTCAGGAGTTGGAGTTATTGGAGGCTCTTCTCAGGGTGAAGTCAGAGGCTCCAGACTCATGGGACGTTCGCAGTGCCAGTAGCTTGCGCTCAGTTCTCAGTCGGCAGGACCGGAGCAGACTGCTGTGGGAGGATCTGGCTTCCCTGGAGGAGGACTCCAGCAAGCTCAATGTTCTCCAGCTACGCCTGGATGAGTCACAGAAAGTCCTGCTGAAAGAAAGAGAGTAAGAGATCATTGTCCAGGTGGCAACAATGCATGCATCAAACAGACCGGAACTCAACAAATGAAATCAAAGGCCTTCAGAATCATGGAGCATGATTATATATGGTGCATGGAGCTGTACAATCATGTACAGCTTCTCATAACAATTACAGGGTTAACATAGATGTATCCTTCATTGCCAAGGATAACTGATAATAACAATAATTTCAATTAACCGCAGAATTGCACTGATCATAGACTAGTGAAGGATACATCTATGTTGACCTAAATTCACCTACTGGAGGCATCTCAGAAGACCAGATGTTTTGAGAACAATCTATTTAGATTTGCCTTCACCCTGTCATGATGATGTTGATGATCTGGCCTGTGCTATGCATGTCAAGCTCTCTCTCTCTCTCTCTCTCTCTCTCTCTCTCTCTCTCTCTCTCTCTCTCTCTCTCTCTCTCTCTCTCTCTCTCTCTCTCTCTCTCTCTCTCTCTCTCTCTCTCTCTCTCTCTCTCTCTCTCAGGGATAAACACACACTGATTAAGAACATTGAGAAGCTGGAGGCAGAGCTGAGCCAATGGAAACTCAAATATGAGGAACTGAACAAGAGCAAACAGGAGGCTGTAAAACAGGTGAGGAACATAAGCAACATTTTTAACACTTCAACTTGTGTGCATATTCGGGTTGAATGATATGTAGAATATTCTTCATATGTTTGCAATTCTTTTTCTGGTGATATAAAGTCAAGCAACATTATGAGCTTTCTTTGCAGTCATTTAGTGACAAATAGTGTGGAAAAATGTCTTGATTACTTTTAACTAAATTTATACTGTGCATTAAAGGGAGTACCTATTATGATATTTTAAAGTTTCTTAATGTTGTTTTGGAGTCTCCTACAACAGGTTTACATGCATCAAAGGTTAAAAAACAGTTTAATTTTCTCATAATATACATTTGCACATCACCAGATTTTCAATGATTCTCAAACGACTCGCCAAATGAATCAATCTCTCTAAATCCCTCCTTTCCGTGAGCTACTCTGCTCTGATTGGCCAGACAGCTCAGTCTGTTGTGATTGGTTTACCGTGTACACCATGCGTCGAAAACAAAAACTCCCATTGCCATAACAACGACAGCTCTGCGTGTCCTGAGGCTTCCTACACCGTAAACTAAACACAGTAACGAACAATGATGTCGATTTTACCATATCAATCCGAGCGCGAGTCTGATGATGAAACACTAGAAGACCTAGGCCTACTAGTTATTCAACCCGAACCTCCATCACAAGGACGACTCGAGCAGGACGTTTCAGTGATTCACTACTCGTTTGAGGTACATTATGAGATGTTGCAATTCCTCACCATCAGCATTAACAAGTGCATGTCCATCAACCGATTATTTTACTTGTACTAATTTATTTACAGAGTATGTTTCTAATATATTGCGGTGAACATGTGGAAACTGTATCAATAACAGTGCATGTATGCAATGTATACATTAGCCGAGCTCTAGCGTGAATGACTGATGTAACATAAACATTGGTAAAACAAATCTTGCTCCATGCTTAATCTTTCCTCAAACTAATGAGGACGACAGACAATCTGCATTAATAGACAGAGTTTTATGTAATAGTGGCCCACAGCTGATCAACAGAGGTATTTCAGTAAGACAGTGATAACATGAGTTGGCAGGAGACCTACACAATGTAAAACTCAAAACTAGTATTTTGAACACTGTCTTTCAAGAGCAAGCAGTTTGCGAATCCTGCATTGAACTCCGATATTTGAGAAGCAGTCATCAGTAAAATAAAGGTAACAGGAAAAGTTTAGGATTATACTGCTGTAGGATCATGGTAAAGATTCATTTTTAGCCACAGATTTTTCACATGCTCGTCCTTGGGCAGTGAAAAAAAAAGAAGTCTTTATCAGTCACATTGTAGAGCACAGCGTCTCCTCGACATGATGCTGTCCAGTGTCCACCGGAATCAGCTGCCGGTTTGAGGTTTAAGTTTCCCCGGTGTCTGCGCGCGCAATAAGTGGGCGGGCTAATGTTTCGTCTTGACGTCACGACGTAACGGCTTATGACTCGTTTGAAAAAAAAAAACATTTCATTGACTCAGAGTCGACTCTTACTTTTGAAAGACAATCATTTTATATATGGTGCACTTTCAGATTTAAAACTTTGCAGGATGTTTTCATTCACTTAGAGCTATATTACACACTACATGAAAGGTCATTTTCAAAAATCCATAATTGGGGCCCTTTAACACCTTGAATCTACTGATCAACAGTGACTGTTAGGTTGAAGTGATTTTTCTTTGTTTGAAATATAACATAAAAACATAAATATTGAGATATATATTGAATATTGTCAAAAGGTTGGGTGGAAAACATGTATATATTTTTTTCTTTGGCTAGATCGCCCCAACTCTACTGCATGTAATGTATTATGACCGTTATTCTTCAGCAACTTGCAATAGGTCACTATCAAAAGCCAAATAGTTTTGTAGCAGCTGTGGAACATTTAGTTTATTTGGCTTCATTGATTGATATTGGTATTTTAAGCAATTTATTTTTGCTTTTCGGGCATCAAGTCAAGACATAAATTGCTCAGCCTTAATTGTGAACATTTGTATTCTGGCTTCAATGCTGTGTTTCTTATTTGTGGATTGTATTTGATTTACAAGTAACAAATAAAGTAATGAAGCCAGAACATTAACACATGGTATTCTCATGAGGAACTGATCTCCAGCACTTTCGTGTTCAAAGAGCAAGAAATACTTTTCTCCAATTTTCCGCAATTTACAGTGAGATCTCTAATCAATAGGAGGAATGCATGGTCAGTGCACTGTTGTGTGGGCCTGTTCATCAAAACCCAGCACTTCACCTTCTGACTTTCAGATATCATATTCATCCTTATAAGTCACAGATCCTCCATGCATAGTCAGTCCTGCTTCAAATTCATAATAAAAAAGTGGACACAGTCAAAAAGTTGGACACACCTACTTGTTCTTCATTTTATTCTAAAATGTGGAAAATAATAATAAAGTCATAATCAATAAACTAAAAATAAATAAATAAAAAGAAACATAAGGTGTTTCCACTTGGTATGCTTTTTTTTAAGGCGTTCACATGTACACTGGCAACATTTTGGCTGCTTTTCCTACACTTAATTTTTTTTATTAAATTCATAATGTAGACCCAACTTGTATATTTTATATAAGCAAAAATGATACGTGTTAAACTCAATATTTTATAAGTACTATTATGCATATTATATTATACTATTGTATAACTGCATTTATTTTTTAAATTTGAATAATTGTATCCAAACTTTGACTGACATTGTACATAAGAATACCACCAGGGGGCAGTTGTTACCCATGAACGAGACAGTCTGGCATTGTTCATGAATGATAAGACTGCTGTTTAGGATTTCTTTCAGTCAGGCAATTTTTTGAAAGACAGCCTCACTGATGGGGCCCAGGGAAACTTTCACTCTCAATACAAGCCTTCCATAGAGAGAATAAGGGACTGATTCATCATCATACACCTAGACCTCGTCACAGGCATATAGTGGAGAGATGATGAGTAGGAAGAGAAGTGCTTCTCTTTTTAATAACCTCAACCTGTAAGGATGTGCATGAATACCATGAGATGATGAGTAGGAAGAGCGTGCACGCTACACTCAGTAGTTTAATAGATGAGCTGCCTGTCCCCAGCCCAGCTGTGTGAGCTCACGACCTGCAGCGAATGTTAATCGCTGCGTTTGAGTCACAGTATGCCGAGTGCGAGACGCTGTAGAAAGATCAGACTTTGACCATAGCGCCCCTCTCGCTTATTGGCAAATCTGCTAGACCGTATTGCCACAGAATGTCAGTACAAGTCGTATTAAATGAGTGCAGTTTCACAGAGTTTCATCAAATGTGAAATTAGTTTTAAAAACCAGACTCATTCACTATCAGAATGTTAAATCAGTTTGAATGTCCAATGACATCTTCAAAGCATTGCATAGTTTGGTGTAGTTAGGCTGTGTACTTTATTTGAGTACCATAGATGTTCTCCGACAAAGCAAGGGGGAAAAAGTTTTACTTCAGATCATAATTTCAGAGATGATCTTGAATGACACTGTTTGTTTTGCAGCTGAATTTTTTGAAGGAGGTGCATCAGGATGAGCTGGGCCGCATGTCTGAAGATCTGGAGGACGAGCTGGGAGCTCGCACCAGCATGGACAAGAAACTGGCAGAGCTCCGTACAGAGGTGAAACACGTGTACTTTTCCTGTGTCCTACCCATGCTGCATTGTTCTGCATGGGCCAGCCGGTTCGGTGTCACCCCAGGACTCACTGTGATCTACATCAAAGTTAAACACCCTCAGGGCTTTAAACATCCATGCGCTATCTCCCCTGCATTTCGACTAGCACGGCTCCAAACACCACATCCCTCTGTTAGTCAGGCTGGCGTAATGACAGAAGCTGCTCTAACACATTCCCAGCATGCAGCGTTATCAGCGGGGTGTTGCTGAGATGAACCTGGCAGGAGAGAGTGACATTTTGCACTTTGATGCGCTCCTTAAAGAGCGCTGCCACTCCTGTGTGTCGGCTCAGAATCCGCTGTGTCCCCTCATCTCCAAAATCCCATGGTGACCTCCCTTCATCTCTGCCCTCAGGAATCGAGGCAATTCACAGGCACTGCCTCGTCTAGGCAGTCAAATGACATTATAGAAATATTAATGACTAGTTGGTCTGGAAGAGTTTGGGGTATGAAAGTCAGCCAGCACTTAAGGTGAATCTAGGAGAAATGGTTTCCCATTAAACTGCTTTTAGCGGCAGGTCAGAACTGGGAAATCATGGAGAGCCCTTCACTTAGTTCAACAACATTCTGGGGTAATAGTAGTCCTGTGTGCTAATGCAGCATAAGCATTAGTCCTTCCTGATTATGGGTATACACATGGGAAATGCTGTCTCCATATTTTATATACTTAGAGTTCTGCACACAGTATATGCTTTTGTCGTTTTCCGGAATAGGAATTTTAGGATGTAACAAAAAAAACTGTTCAGTCAAAATATATTTATATACATTTGTATAATGCTTTTACGATACTAATTGTTCTAATGCTTAACAGAAAAAAAGGTAAGGTTTGGGAACCAAAACCTGCATAACCTTTTTTGTGTGGATTTTCCAAGTGAAAAGAAGTTTGAACTAATAAACAAATTAATTTAACAAATTAAGCTTGACATTTATCCAAAACAGTTTTATGAAGTATTTATTTACTGAATTTAACAGATTGAAAAATAAAACTGTAAAAGCAGGATATGCAAAAACACCCTTCCAGTTGATTTCAAGGTTAGATCCACATTTGGGTAAATCTCTAACACGCAATTCATATTTTGATTCAGCAAGGGTGCATTAAATTGACCAAAAGTTATTTATATAAATATCAAATAAATCTAAACTTTATATTCACCAAAGAATCCTGAAAAAATATATATTTTTTATTTTACAATATTTTTGTTTTTACTGTATTTTTGATCAAATAAATGCAGTCTTGGTGAGCCTAAGAGACTTCTTTCAGCATCAGACCCCAAACATACTTAAATAAATAAAATCAGCCTACACTCCAGGTAATGTATTAATCCCTGCGTTTGAATATTTGGTAAAATATTAAACCATTGTGAATATTTACATTTAGGGTGAAATGTTTCATAGTGATGCATTTTGTTTTTATTTATCTTGTGCTAAAATGTTGTGCTTATGGGAAATTTGTAAATGTTAGGAATAGCTTTACATTCAAATTGACTTTATCTTTGTCCTCATGTATTTTGTCTTCTATTGTGTTGTCATGTATTTCTCTGAATGCATGTGTGCATGTGCAGATGGAGCGTCTGCAGGTGGAGAATGCAGCAGAGTGGGGTCGTCGGGAGCGGCTGGAGACGGAAAAGCTGGCTCTGGAGAGGGAAAACAAAAAGCTGCGCACCCAGATGGAGGACCTGGAGGAGCAGCTGGCACGCAAGCGCAGGCAGGCCGCCAGCGCCCTCGACACTGACCTCAAGACCATCCAGTGTGAGCTGTTTGAGAGGAACAAGGTGAGTGAAGGAGAGCGCAGTAACCTCACAAATAATCACAAACCTATATAAGTAAGCATTTCTCAGCATCTCAGCATCAGCTCAGATTCTACTATACAGCATATGAGAGATGGATGAGGTGTGGTGGCAGTTCGCAAAGTATCTGAGCCTCTTCCTGCAATAAATCCAGGCAGTGTCACTGACGTAAAGAGGCCATATCCATCAGAAACGGTGCTGAGAGGCGTGCGCCCTGTTCTGCAAGACAGTGGATGTGCGCAATAGCTGCCACACAGTTTTGATGGACGTCTTATGTTGTATATTGGCTGTGCTGAGAAAGTTGTTCAGTGTGTGAGTGTGTGTGTTTGTAAGATGCTGGTGAGGCTCTATTAAAGTAGTGTGTCAGGAAATCCAGACACTTATGGCCAGAGCCCTTATGAGCGACCATTAGCACAGCCAGAGATTTATGAAGTGATCCAAAGCTCCCCTCATATATACGCCGTAAATCACTCGCTCACCTGCTCTTACGCTTCTGCTTAGAAAGTCGGAAAGATTTAAAGAGAGCGGTGATGAGGGAAAGATGAATATGAGCAGAGTGAGTTGTTTTAGTGGCCAGAGGTATGCTGAAAGGAAATGAACTGGGTGAAAGGGGTTAAAAGTGAGCGTAGCTTGTCAATTAATCCAGTAACAAGGGAATAGGGATATTGCGCCAGGAAATGGACATGTAATCCCTGCATGCGAGGCTCAATGTGTTGGCTTATTTGTTAAATGCACAACATATGGCCATGTGAGAATGGTGTTACGCGTGCGTGTGTGTGTGTGTGTGTGCGTGCGCGTGTGTCCACATGCTGTTGCACATTCCCACACGAGTGATGTCCTGATAGTGGCCGGCGGCCTGCAGTCTGGGAGAGAAACACGGAGAGATTGATGAGCTTGCTCAGGAGCTGTTGAAGCAAATGGATCGATGAGGACAGGAGCGGAGAAACAGGCCACGGCGCACTGAGGACGATGCACCATCACTGACAAAAAGAACAAAGTGTGATTGATACTGAAATCATATTCCGCTCCAGCCGCTTTCTCACTTTCTCCCGCGTTTCCTTCGGCTCTCACCCGTAGATTGATGTATGCTGTCATATTTGCTGTTAAACCCAGTATGTGCAGAATATTGGGAATGGGATTCAGTGGCTACTTCCTGTGTGTGTGATTTTCTGGTGTTTGCCATCCCTACAAGAAATGAAATATTGATTTGATCACTCATTAGTAGCGTCTTTGTACTCGGGGCAGGGCTCCCAGAGTCGTGGAGAACTAGGAAATGTCAGACATTTTAATTGAGATTTGTAGGAGTGGGAAAGTTATACAAGTTAATGAAATCTTGGAAATATCTATAGTGAATATATTTATATAGTGTGTTTGTGTGCGACTTGACTTTTACATTTACAGTAGGGGTGCTCCGATCAGGATTTTTGGGGCCGATCACCGATTACTGGAAGCTGTATCACCCGATACCGATACATATAAATGCATTTCTTTAGAATTTTCTATTTATCAAAGAATCCTGAAAAAATGTATCAGGGTTTCCACAAAAAACACTGTTCACTTAAGCTTCACTGTTTTTAACACTGATAATAATGAGAAATGTCTCTTGAGCACCAAATCAGCATATTAGAATGATTTCTGAAGGATCATGTGACACTGAAGACTGGAGTAATAATCCTGAAAATTCACAGGAATAAATTTGTTTTTATATAAATATAAATTAAAATGGGAAACCGTTTTTTTTTTTAGTAATAATATTTCAAAGTATTACTGTTTTTACTGAATCATAATCAAATAAATGCAGCCTTGGTGAACATAAGAGACTTCTCATATAAAACCCTTTAGCCCTGTCATTCATCTCAGCCTGTCTAAAAATCACAGAGATTTCCTATTAGCATGCAAATTATTATTTTATTCTTCTTAAGAAGGAAATGTAAAAATGTAAAGTGTAATTGAATATCCCTGCTTTAAGGCCTGGATCACGGCCCTTTGTAACATGCTGTCTGGTGCCCATCTGGAAGGCTACACGCTGATTCGAAAGGGATTCATCAGGTTGGCCGAGGCTCAGTCAGAATTCAGTCTGACTGAGACAGCGGTGCGTGTACAAGCACACAGCTGCAGGTCGGCACATCACACATACACACACACACACACACACACACACACACACACACACACACACACACACACACACATCAAAAAGGCTCCAGGTGAATCGTGCAGGTGGAGATTCTGCTATTGGTTCTGCTGTTGTCTCTCTTTGTTTTTATGTGTGCGTTTGTTTTGATCAGGGACTGGTTTTGTTTGGGACCGTGACCTCTTACAAACTTCAAAGCATGTTTGTGTGGGGCTAATACATGATGACGCTTGTGTTTCAACAAACACGAATAAAATGATTAGGCCTCTATCCAGATGGAGGAACATTGGCAAACATTGGCTGTACAGTTTTTTTTATTCCTAAAGGGTTTGTTGAGTCTAGAGTAGACAAGCTTTGAACTGGAGTTAAAGTCTGTCTCTTTGCTCCCGGATCAAAGAGAAGTTTGTCTTTCTGGAGGTCATTTTAATACCATACTTTTTCAATCTCGCTCACTCATTTTTTTTGTTCATTTCTCTCTCTACAGATCATTTACATTTCTAGTCAAATGTTTTACCAAACATATTGCAATTGAATTTATTTATGTTATAAAATGCAGAATGTTATAAAATAGTAATATAGTCAACAGTAAAGTCATATTCCATACAGTTGTGAGTATAACATTTAGAAGTATGGGAGAAATGGAGATTTTTGAGAAATTGTTTATTAAAAAGTTATCGTTATTAAAAGGTTCTATACAGAAAGTTATATAATTTTTGTAATTATTATATAAAAATATTTAGGCACAGTTAACATTTACATATTTATTTGAATGATTAAATTAGTTTTTATATTCAGATTTTTTAAAGCTCTTTGACCTGCACTATACGCATAAGTATATAAATAATTTTTATATTATTATTATTTTAACTATAGAATAACACAAATAGAAGTATAGAAATTGTCTCGTGAAATAAATAATTGGTTACATTGTAAACTGTTTAAATCAATTGAAAAGTTTTAAACCGTAATACATGTTATTATAATATATCATTATTTTATAATCACCGATATATAATATATGTTTTAAAAAAAGACACAATTTACATTGTCTACAAAATGTATTTCAAGCAGTTAAGCAAAATAATTTAAGTGTAAAGATTTTGAGGATCGTGGAAAACAAATGTCCTGTCTCGAATTTTCTCCATATACAGATGTGTTCTTCACGTTCTGTTCAGCAGCCTGCCTCTCCTTAAACTCCTTCAACATCTGGCCAGCCACTTGCTCCTCCACACAGGTGTTTATGCCTCCTGCTCTGATTGTGCAGAGAGCGAGTTCATTCACCAATCACAATGATTAATGAGCCTATATTGGCTGCTCATCTGCTGTTGTTGCTCCTACTTTCTGATGGAAATGCGGTAAACAGTATCGACGGCCAATGTGGGAGCCCATGTGCTCTGATTTGCATCTCGTGTGTGTGTGTGTGTGTGGGTGGTGTGTGTGTAAATGAGCTTCTCTAGTGTGCTACATCTGGAGTAAGCCAGTGTGAAATGAATTGTCTTGCCTTTCGGTTTCTGGGCTGCTTCTCCAGAGGTTTTCCATTTGGGCCTGCTGTGTTTTTCTCATAGGGGTCGCCCTTAACTTATTGAGGTGTCTCATGCACATTTTTCTCTCCTTCTTTTTTATTTTTCATCCATCACCATTTGCCAACACTCATTCCTCTAACTTTGTCCTCAGAAATGTTTATGATTATTCCATTTTTATGCAATGCAGGAGCTTAAATGTGAAGGGTGTAATTTTTTCACCAGTAGCTACAAAAAAAGCTTCCCAGTCCAAACTCATGACTTTGTTAAGTCCGAAATTTACATGTCAGACCGCTCAACCAAACAGAAAAAATGTTTTGATAGCACAGAAGAGATATACTTTAATACTTTAAAATACTTTAAACCTTTAAACTGCATTTATCAGGAGCAAATTAGATATTGACAATGAAAATCTACACACACATTCGTGGTTTAGATTAATAAACTGAAGTCAATGTTATTTTAATATTAGTATATATATATATATATATATATATATATATATATATATATAAATAATAATTATTATTATTACTATATTTTAATAATAACAACACTGATCATGGATAGTTCACAAAAAATGAAAATTGTCCTCATTTACTCTCAATCTTCCAAATCTGCATGACGTTCTTTCTTCTCTGGAAAACAATTTTTAAAATGTTTCTATTGGCACTTTATATATATATATATATATATATATATATATATATATATATATATATATATATATATATATATATATATATATATATATATATATATATACAATGAAAGTCAATGTTGTTTTTTATTATAAAACATTTGAATCATTCTTCAGATGTCTTCTGCAGAAGAAAGAAAGTCATACAGGTTTGAATGACATATAATAGTAAAGTAAATGATGACAGATTTTTAACTTTTGGTTGAACTGTCCCTCTAATGCTGTTGTCAGTGTGCTGTGTTAGTAGACTTCCTATGTGTTGGGAGCATGACACTGTGTCCACACATTAGTCACTTCTCCCATGATCCCACGCCAGTCAGCAGAGCCCTATAAGGCCAGGTCTGAGTTTAAATGAACCCATTAGCACCTACTGCTATGGCTTATTTATGAGCCACTGAGGCTAATGTCCCAGTTAGCCGGCACTGACAACATGCCATTACTGCTGATCTACAGCCCACTGTCTAACCCAAACGGGACAAACGACAAGGTGTACGTATCTATGTGCGGAATGTGCTGTTGAAAATGAAATCCAAGGATCTGAACTCAAGGGAAATCTTCTTCCAGATTTGCATATTTGAAGATTCAGAACATTTTAAATTAAGATGTATAAGCCTAGACATTGACATGTAAGGGTTGAGCAGCTCTGATACCGATGTCTGGGTTCTTTCTTTTTTTTTTGATCGAGAGAGCTCTCGGTCAGCAAAAAAAGCCTTCTCTCAGGGCCAATAGGAGGGAAAAGTGGGGGAGGTGAAATGAAGGTTAAACAGAAGTCCTTCTGCAAAAAGGAGTGAGAGAGAATGATGAGGATGACGATATGAGGATAATGTGCTGAAAAAGAGTGCAGTGTTCATCTCACTTACAATAGAGAGATTGTGAAAGGGGGGAAGAAATGGACGGCTGGACAATACAATCACAGAGGACAATGGATCCGCACTGTGAAATTGCATGGAGGTAATGAAGGTGAGACAGAGAGGATGAATGGAAGAGGTGACAGGAGAGTGAGAGAGACAGAAGGGAAGCAAAGGAAAAAGTAATTGGAACTTCAGGATTGAATAAGGAAAGTGAGAAGGGCTAGAGCAGGTGAAATAGTCTGGCTTTAATCTGATCTCGGGGTTAATGGTCATGTGATGTTTCGATGGGTGCTATGTAGTCCGGACGAGGCCTCATGAACCCCTAAAGCAGTGAACAAACACTAGCACGGCTCTGCAGCACAAGCCCAGGGTCATGGTGTGTCTATCTTGTGGCATTTCAATGAAGCTTTGTTTAACTGTGCTTAAATGCTATTCTAAATTCATGACTTTAGTTGAATCTGATAAGCAATAGGGTGAAATGCCACATCTATACTATGTGAGCAGGGTCCAGAAAAAAACCCATGAGCTTGTCATTGCTAGTACCATCCTCTAATGTTAGAGCTACAGCAACGCTGCAGGAATATGTTTTCCTTATGGCATCAACATTTTTGAAGTATGGTAATATATTTAATAAATATATACATTTAAATAAAATAAAAAAATATTAAAATTTGAATAATTTAATTATTTCTTTGCACAATTGTGACGAACAGCACGGTTCATTGTGTAGTGGTTGGATTATTTAGCAGGTCCTGGGTTTGCTTTACTTAGCAAGTGTTAATTTTGGACCCTGTCTGGGAGGATGCATGTTAAAACCACAAGGTGAACACCAATTTAGATTCAGGCTGTGTAGATTTGCCCACAAAGCACCATTCATTTGAACGGCACAGCAAATTCTATTTGTAGACGGCACATCTATTTTCCTGGCCAGTTGGACTGCATGTTGCTTGGTCTCAGGTCAGGGCCACTAAGAGAACACAGACACGGTTTGATCATAGCTCCTGGCCCACTGTTTTTTGCGCACTATAAAACTGGAGTGAGTGAATCATCCTTTCAGTCTGTCTAGAGAAATAGTGTTAGGAAGGCACAAACTGGCTGAGAAACCATTATGGCTCTAGCAGCTCCTACATCGCCCCCATTTTCCCATCGACTGAGGCGTCCCTCCCCCAGACTGTGCTCTCTCTTAGCTGTCTTATTAGACTTGATCTAATCCTCCGCTGTAATGATAGCTGTAAGGCAGGGTCAGGGGTTTGTGCTGGATTCCAGCTGCACTTGAAGTTAAAGAAACATGTAACAGAGGTGTAGTGTTTATGTTCATTACAAGATGCTTTCTTATGTAAAGCAAACTGATGGAGGCATTTCCCTGGAGCAGCACTTGAGGACACCGTAGTAAGTGAATCTTCAGATCATGGATCACCACTTTGTGGATTCCAATTCACAACCTTCTTTTACCTGTCCAGACCGTGCCCCCCTTAAATCTATGGGTAACACTCTTCAATGAGGATCCATTTGTTAATTAACATTAACTAACAATGAGCAATACATTTGTTAACAGTATTTATTAATCTTTGTTAAATATAGTTGATTAAAGAAATGCAACTAATCATAGTTTTTTCATGTTAGCTCAGGTCCATTAATTAATATTAACACATACAACATTGCATTTAAATAAAGTATTCGTAATTGCTGACATTAACATTATCTAAGATTACTAGATGTTTAAAGTATTTTTCATTGTTAGTTCTAATGTAGAAGCTAATGTAGTTAACTAATAAAAAAAAACCTTATTGTAAAGTGTTACCAATCTATGTAACTTTGATATTTGTTATTATTATTATAGATCGTTAAAATTGTTATTTTCATATATAATCATATTTATAATACAAATATAATTGTTCTAGTTTATATTACATTAAAATGATTATATAATCATTTATATGACATTTGTTTATGTTTCAATAAAAATAATAATAAATGATATAATTATATATTGTATTTTATATTAAAATTAATTGTATGTATATTTTCCCCATCCCTCTCAGGCCATTTATATGTTTTATGAATTTTTAAATAAACAACTAGACTTTTTTCGTTGTTTTTCAGACTGGAGAATGTTAATGAACGTTCTAGAGTAAATTAGCAGGCAATTGACCATTTTACCTGCAGACTTCATGATATTACATATAAGAATGCATATTTAGCTTCATCATTTCTTCTGAGCATTACATATTCTCTGCCATCATGGCTGGGTTGTATAACTAGATATGTGGGTGTGAGGCATCTTTATGTCAATATACTATATGCACACACCAGGAGTGGAGTTTGCTTTTCTTTCTTATCTTGGCTCTTGGCAGCGAGTGAGAAAGCCGGGTTAGCTGTAAGCTCCAGAAATTATATAAAACCTACTTTATGTCATAGAGCTGCAAAGAAGAAATAAGTGCAAAGTGAACCGAAATAATTTGACTGATTTATTTAGCTAAAATTCACTAATATTATATATTCCAAACTAAAGCCTTTGCTTTTATAGCTGGCTTTGCATGGGCGGCATCCATTGGAGCCACTCGATGCACAGCATTAGGTGAGCACGTCAAAAAGCTCTCGTCTCCCTGCTCTCGATGCGGCTGCATGAAAGGCAAAATGAAAAGGAAATAGAATATTCTAAGACTGCATTGGTGTATTTCAGATCTTTTAGAGTGGAAGTGAGCGACAGGAAGAGGTGATTGTGTCTTGCGTGGCAAGGTGTGTGTTCTGAGTGCAGTGGGCCACATGTTTAAGCACATTTCAGGATCTGAAAGCCAGTGAGGGGGTTTAGCCAGTGTTAAAGCCATTTAACAGCTTTCCCCATGCGGCTGTACAATCTCACCCTGCCTTCGTTTGCTCTGTGCGTATGTGTCTGTTTGCATTCATCTTTATATCATTATACTCTGGATTTTTTTGTCTTCACATTCTCTTGTTGTATTCCCGTGTGTAGAACCGTATGTGTAAATCTGTGTGTGTTGATCAAGTGTCTCTTCCCGTATCCCAGGTTTCCATTTCTCACTTTCCATTTCCTTCTGCTGCAGTAAATTTCTGTAGCATCATAGATCATTCATCATGACGTGGCATGTTTTATTCATCCAGCCCTATTTTTTCCTTCCACTTTCTTTCAGTATCAAAACACTCACCAAAGATGGCTAGGCCCAAATTACCCCAGATGAAAAATTTAACTTCTAAGTGGAGAAGGCTGTTAAATCACAGGCTCCTTTTTTTAATATGATGTCATTTGTAATTTTACCTTCCTCCCACTTAACATGTATTTTTCATCTTCTCAGATGGTTTCTGCCATATGCCTCTCATGCTAATCTCTATCTTTTCTTTGAAGTTTTCTACTTTCACATACAATATTTCACTGTTTTGCATGACCTCTCTTTTTTTTTAACCTATCTGTCATTTCACAAAACATGTTGTAAGCTAGATGAGTGACATTGATATTGTTATTTCTTTCAGGTGTAGGACTTTGATGTCTGATGGAATGGACAGTTTTTTGCTTATGTTACATAAGATAGAAACATATTTTCATAAGTGAAATGAATATCAATACTTACACAGGGTGGCAGGTTTGCTTTCTGTTCAAATCTAGTTTACACAGCACCATATTTCAAAACGGCCTCTTGCAAAACCTCACAAAATACATTGTGACAAGTTCACAAAACAATCTGCAAACTGCTAAGATCTGACTGACATGATCGGGGACAATATGTAAAACAAAAATATGTTTCCCGATCACCCTATCTCTCTCCAGTCACTCTTCACTGTCCTTTCTGAATGAGTATAAAGGTAACAGGTTAAAAAATATAGTAAAAAAACATATTTACACAGTATTTAAACGTCTCCATCAAATGTCAAACGTCTGGCATATGTGTGTAGTACTGTGCAAAAGTCTTAGTATTTTCATTTTAAAAAATGGTTTTAAGCTAGTTATATATATATATATTGTGTCAGTATAGGAAATATCAATTTACATTTACAAACATTCCTTTTGCCATTAGCTGTAATAATCCTGTGAGATTTCTGTACAAGGAATCTGACAACAGCTGGTATGATCTACACAGATCTGATCTCACCATCATTGAATCTGTCTGTGAAGAAACTGAAAAAACTGAGACAGACTAAATCCAGAAGAACTGTGGCAACACTTCCAAGACGCTTGAAGAAACCTATATACTTGCAAAGCTACAGTACTGTGAAACGTGTTGGGCATTTTGGGTAGTACTGTGAGGATCCTTTCAAAAATAATGTCATAAATAAAATAAAAAAATTAATTAACAGACAAACAGATGATGGTGAGATCAGATCTCTGTATGGATCATACCAGCTGTTGCTCCTTATGCATACAAGAATCTCACTGGATGATTACAGTTAATGGCAAAAGGAATGTTTGGAAATGTAAACTTTCCTACTGACACAATAGAGCAAAATATATAAATTACTGGCTTTTTTATGAAAATAAGAACGTGCCTAAGACTTTTGCACTGTACTGTATATAAAATGAATATATATATGTATGTATTTTGTAAGTATTTATCCTGTTTACAGAGATTTGTAACTAAACAAGATGTTCTAGTAAATTATACTAGAAATGTACATTTTATGACAATGTATTTAGATTTGACTAATATCAGTTTAATGTTTACTGACTTAAAATGTATTATTTATTTTGATAAAAAAATATATTTTATATATATATATATAAATGTGTCTGAATATATATATATATATATATATATATATATATATATATATATATATATATATATATATATATATATATATGTGTGTGTATATGTTATTACATTTTAAATATACATTTATATATTTTTTTATTTTGAGCATAGTGTATATGGTGTAGTTATTGTATACAGTCTTCTATTTATCTTCTGTTTGTTGTTGTTATCCAATAAAGTTTGCTGTCATTTTTGTGTCAATATGGCTGTACTGTGTGAACTATTTTTTGACTATATTTTTGAGCCTTGATGACAGTGAAGAGTGACTGAAGAGAGATATGGTGTTATTGGGAAAGACCACGGATCACATTTGACTATTTTACTGTCTTGTCCAAAGAGGTGGTTTTTGCACAAAAACACACACGGACTTGGCTAGTTTTGCAGCAAAAGAAAAAAATGTTTTGTCAAATACCAATGAATTGACTAAAGAGACTTTTTTTTTAATAAGGCATTTCAATAACTGACTAATAACCTTTACATTGCCATTAAAGTAAAATTACTGAACCTAAACATATAAGACTGATAAAAAATGCCCATATGTATGTTACATCACTTGAAATAATCATTGACAGTTTTTAAATACATTTGATTTGTCTTGAACACTTTTGATCACACCAGACACACGCAAAACACCCCGGCAGGTCATATTGAGCGATGTGCTCCACATACAGAGCAGTGTGATTTGCTCTGAGGTTAACTATGCTGTGGCTCTCTCAGTAAAAACACAAGTAGATCTTGTCCTCCTTTCCAGTGACCCAGAAATCAATAGAACACAGCGGCCTGGGATTCTCATTCTGCCGTGTGTGTGTGTGTGTGTGTGTGTGTGTGTCTTTTTTTAACTGTTACTATCTTTTAAGGTATTTTCTTTTTAGATCTACTCTTTCATACCAGTGTGAAAAGGGTGAACCACTGATACTAAACGCGTATGAATCTCCGTATAATTGCCTACATGCTCCCGCTCTAAAACAAATAGACAGTTTGGCTGCTCATGTGATGGGGGAGGTACATTATGAATGAGATTTGTCTAGCTACTTGATTATCCTCTTAAATTATTAATGTATTCTGGTGCTTCCCTTTGGCTTCCACCCCCCTCGATCTCCCTAGACTTTCTCTTTCTTTGTTCTTCACTTTAATGGTCACTGAGGTTTGTATGAGCTGTGTGTGTAGAAATGAGAGAAGGTCGGAACACTAAGTAGATCATCCTGGGTCATTTCCCATTTCTCACTTAGAGATACTCATAAGTACTTGACTTAACTGTTGGTTTGAAGTGAGTGTGTAAGACCATATGTTGCCAATGTAATGGACAAACTTGCATTATACATGGAAGGACTTTAGACTTGTACATTTGTAGATTAATGAATTATTGATTATATTAGTTTTTTTTTTCTTCTGTTCTTTATACATGTATTTAGAAACACATGTCCTCAAACTTCTGGATATATTTCCAGCACTGATTTAAATTCTTTTATACTAGGTACCTATGCATCAGGTAATATGTGCACTTTTTTCATTCAAAGGTTTAGGGTCGGTAAGATTTTAAGCCTCATGCTCACCAAGCATTAAAAAAAGAGAAAAAAAGCAGTAATATTTTTAAATATTACAATTTGATAACCATTTTCTATTTAAATTTAAAGTTTTATTTATTCCTCTGATGGCAAAGCTAAATGTGCAGCATCATTACACTAGTCTTTAGTGTCACATGATCCTTCAGAAATCATTCAGTAAGAATATCTTACTGACCACAACCTTTTGAAAGGTGTTTCAAAAAGCATTATATTCATGCTCTCAGAATGAGAATGAAAAAATCCCTAAATGGTGAATTGGACTTCAATGTTAAAGTTGAAATGTAAAGAGATTGTTTGGTTGTTTGTTTTAATCAGATAATTTTTTTTTATTATCCATAGATAAGAAGGGGTTTCTATCATCCCGAGTGTTTTTTCCAACTGTTCCACATGCACCCTTTATTTATGTTAGTTTGTTTTGTCTTCGTTTTCCTTCGTTGGTGAATAAATGGGCTGTGGTATAGCGCTTACCAGGAACTGTCTCTCTTCAGAGGTCTTGTCTAACCTCAAGATCGACTTGGACAAATACCTGGATACAGAATACATTGTCAGTGTTAGTTTGTCTTGTCTGATTTAAATACTTGAGGCTGTGGTTTCCCGATCCTAATCAGGGCACAGCTTCTTGTGGCGGGTTTGAGTGGTTTTCAAGATGGTAGATGTAAAGAGATTCTTCCAAGGCTTTCATAATATAAAAAGTATAGTTGAACATTTCTGCATTGCTGTTTTATTTACACTGTTCCCAAAAATGGTATAAAAAGTGAGGCAGAGCAAAAGTATTCAATTGTAATAGAAAATAACACATTGTTCCTTTGAGCCATGATGGGTTACATTTGACAACTTTGTATTATTCAAACATGACAATTACTGTGTTAAACTTTTTACTCCACTGCTCTATAGTCTGCAATAGACTCCAATGGGAGCAGAATAATAATAATAAGAGAAGGAAACAAACACTATAGGGGGGCAATGCACCTTCTGTTCGCAACATAATGTTCTTTGTTGGTCGTGGGGTGTTTTATTTGGTGATTAGATATGACTTGGGCTCCCCATCACAATCCCTTGTGTTGTGATGGGAACTGAAGCACAGTGTCCTTTTTATTAATGTCTAGGAAGGTAATATGATGTCATAAAGAATCGAATGCAGCTCGAAATTCAGTATTAACTCATATAGTCAGCCTAATTGTGCACAGCTTATTAAGCAAACATGATTTATTTACTTAATTAATATGTATGTGTGCAATAAAAGTACAATTTCGGCAATGAGAACGATGCTGAGCCAAATGAAGATAAAGATGTGTTCTGGCGGCTTGCGTGTTTATTGAACCAATCAGATAAGAGTAAATCAAGAGTCGGCGAAAAGCTCATTTGATTGGCTGCATGAAGAAGGTGGACCCGCCCTCCTCTTCGCGCTTGCTCAAAACTTAATGAGTGATAGAATCGTGCCAAAACCGTAAGCACAGCTAAAAGAAAGACGCAACTGTACAAATCGGTTTATTTCGATTTCGGGAACTTTTTTTGCCTCATGTACACAAGTCATTTAGACATTTGCTACAGTTAATTTTACACAAAGGTTGATTTTACGCGATCAATCTGTTTTACAGTTCCTGACTCTGTTGTTTTCGCTTGCAAATTGCTGTTCACAGGCTTGCAGTGCTTTTGGCCATATTTGTGCGAAAAAACGTGCCAAAAGTGTAAGTGCGAAAAATGGAAGTCAGAAGAATACAGATCATATTTATTTTGCGTAAGCATTAAGCTGCAGTTTCACAATACATGCCGGTTTGAACATAAAAGGCTGAACAGTTTCTGCCATTTTAGTATGTGTCTGCAAGCTGTTAATAACGCGAGCTGTTGTAGCTCCGCCCTCTGTGCAGAGAGCAGCAGCTCATTTGCATTTAAAGGGACACACAAAACAAAGGGTTTTTTCTCACCCTCAAAAAGGGACAATTTTAACATGCTATAAAAAATGTCTGTGGTGTATTTTGAGCTAAACCTTCACATTCACACTTTGGGAACATCAGAGACTTATTTTTCATCTTGTAAAAAGGGGCATTATACCACCCCTTTAAAACTAGGCATATTGAAAATGAGCTCAGAATGGGTTTTTCTTATTTCACTGCATAAGGTTAACAGCACTTTTAGTCTTTAGCAGGGGTGTAGTAACCATTATAGAACTTGTAGAGTTTTTACAGATCATACTTCACACGCGGGCAATAATCATTATATTTATGAGCTTTGTTTTGCTTGGCTGCAGTGCAAAGAGAAAAACTCTTGCAGGCCAACAGCTTCTGAAAACCAGTGAATGTACCATCAGTAGAGTATAATAATCCCAATATAGCCAGAGCCCAGATTAATATTCATGAGCTAGGCTGATAAGGTATATAATACCCCCCTAACACACATTTTTATATTGATTCTGTGTCAAAGTATATGAAAAAGTTACTGTCACTAAGCAGTATACAGGTTGGTTATGATGATGATTGAGTTCTCAGTCTTGTATCTAGAACATGGTGTCAATGCATCTGCTCTCTTGCAGGAGTTGGCAGATTTGCGGCACGTCCACTCCAAGGTTAAAAAACAGTACCAGGAGAAGATGGCTGAGCTAGCACATGCTAACCGGCGTGTGGAACAGCATGAGACCGAAGTTAAGAAACTCAGACTGAGGGTGGAGGAGCTGAAGAAAGAGCTGGGCCAGGCTGAAGATGAGGTGAACCAAAGCACTTGCTCAAAATTAATTTCATAATTGATTGGGGTGTATTCTGTGGTTTTCTTTGTTGTTGTCCTTTTATTTAAATTGAATACAGGACTCAACAGTAAGTGTGTTTGATATGTTATGTAATGTGTTTAAACTTTACAACAAATTGATTCAGCTGTTACTTTACAAAATTATATAGAGATAAATTCATCTTTGCTAGGACAATAAACAATTATAACACAAAATTATTTTCAACCCATTTTTCCTGTCTCAAGTCATTTTCACAGTTTTGATCACCAGCCAGATAGCATTGCATTAGTGATATATTTAAATCAGCAGAATTCTCAGCAACAATTTTAAGAAAATCACAGAAAACTAAATCTTTACGTTTGCTATGATCACTGATTGTACGCTATATTGACAACACGTATGTATATATATATATATATATGATCCCTAAACGATGTATTATGCAATCGTTCAGTTGGATGAGGCTCATAATCAGACCAGAAAGCTACAGAGATCCCTGGATGAGCAAGTGGAGCAGTCAGAGAACCTACAAGTTCAGCTGGAGCACCTACAATCCAGGTAACCAGATAAATATATGCACACTCACTGACTCGGAAGTATCTCTGTTCCAGGTCAACTGTGGGATACATTTGAGAATATTGTGCTCAGTTCAGATCTCTTTTGATCAGCAATGAATACAGGATAAGCTTCTGTTACACAGCATCGTGAATAAGATGGCAGGTTTATAGGGTAAACTGTCAACGATTCCCTCGGCCGCGTTCTCTCTTTCAGTCTCTCTCTCATTATTCTGCCTGCATTCAGGCTTGCACCTACCCGCAGCCAATCCCAGGCTGGCTGGCTGTGGGTTACCGTAGTAACAGGGAGACATGAAGCAGTGTTGTGGGCTCGGGCCCCCCGCAGCTGGAGAGAACAGTGACAGGCATGTCGGCATGGTGTTTGTAGAGACTGATGAAAAGCTTCTAATGATTAAGACATTCGCAAAGCATAATTCCTCCACGTCACACCTGTGTAGATACATATGATGACATTTTTAGATTGTCATGAAAACTAAAGTCATTTATCTAAAAAATGCAGCCTTGCAGATTGGGTTCTTCACATTGGATTTGTGCACGGCTAACTTTCCTTTGTGGGTAAGAGATGTCTGTTGGATTCAGTCCAGACTGTTGAGAAAAAATAGCCGACTCTCATTTCAGGTAAAATGTCATTGTAATTTAAAGGCGATTTTTAAATTTTCTGAAAAAAATGTAAGTAGCGTATGGAGTGGTTGTTAGAGCATTGCTATGTTGTGACTGATTTGTGTCGTCGCGTACTGATCCATTTCAACAGAGCTCTCCCCCATGTCTCAGTAGCTGTGTTACCATTACCTTTTAAATTGCACACATTTAAATTGTGAATTGAAAATATGCCCAATGGAAACATACATTTCGCAAAAATATATCACAAAAAATATGTTATGCCCGCGAGGTGGTTTTTCAGGCCATTCGAAAAAGGAATATTTCACAAAACTGCAATGGAAACCGTTTTTCACATTTACAGGTCACATGGCATACGTAACAGTCGATCATTCTTTAAAGATGACACGTTATGTTTGGGGAGAAGACGAGACAAGAGTTCTTTATTAAACTCATAAAAGATAAAAGTATTACGGGAATACTGGATTCTAAACAACAAAGAAATGCCACAATTTATCAAGACCTTGAAGCAGATAGGAGGGAGAAACCTCATACAGCTGCTGCCAAGTATAAGGGACTTGGATAATATACCTACGTCTCCTTCGATTAAAAATAACGGCTAGTGCCGTGGCTGCGATACGTAAAAACCCACTAACATCCGTTGCCATTATTTTTGGAATGACTTCTTGCAAAAGGTAAAAAAATATGTTTTAGTCGCATAGCTTCGTTAATGGAAACGCGTCATTTCGCAATTGTTTTTTATCGACATTTAGAAAATATCGCAAATGTTTTGTGCAAATCTGATATGGAAACCAGACTAGTGATATTTTTGTCCCTTCTTTTGACTGGGAAAATCCTAAGTTTGAGGTTTCATGCATGTCTACAGTTTGGAACAAATCCTGTCCCTTAATGGTTTCATTGAACACGTTTAAGTTAATGAAAGCTTTCATTGTACTTTCAAGGAATAATTTTTTGAAAAAGCAAATGCACTTTCATTGCTAAATGATTTAATAAAAAAGCATGTTTACATAGACTTTAACTTGAGGTGCCACATTTATTTATATACAGTGTGTATATATATATATAAAAACGAAAGGATTGTAATGTCCGCAACACTGCTACTAACTCCCATATTTAATAAAATTGCAACGTTTCGACCCTACTGGGTCTTCTTCAGGCAAATGATAAACCACATGTGATACAGAGATATATAGGCCTTACAATCAACTGACCCACCCTGTGATTACAATTAGCTTGATTGGGTCTGAACAAGCCTAATAACCCCACTAATTACTTAATTAAGAGAACACTTACATGGAAACAACAAGCAACATACACAGGAAACAATTCCATATATATATATACACAAGTTAACCCCAATATAATTTTATGAAGAAAAAAAGAAAAAAAGAAAAAAACCCACATATACATATAACTTACTTGAATGTAGTCAAAAACAGTTAATTACCTACAAAAAAGCTGTGCATACTCACATATACATATGTATTTAAACCCACAATCATATACTGTACATACATAAATACAGGCTACATCAATAATAAATAATAAATCTGGATAATAAATCCAAAAAGTTTCCCGTTGGAGAAGCCTGTTACCATGATCATCATGGTAACAGGCTTCTCCAACGGGAAACTTTTTGGATTTATTATTTAAATACAATGTCTCCTTATGGTCTTAATGAAGATTTTGACATAAAGCCATTCTTATAATGAGTGGACAGTTGTATTGATGTAGCCTGTATTTATGTATGTATATGATTGTGGGTTTAAATACATATGTATATGTGAGTATGCACAGCTTTTTTGTAGGTAATTAACTGTTTTTGACTACATTCAAGTAAGTTATATGTATATGTGGGTTTTTTTCTTTTTTTCTTTTTTTCTTCATAAAATTATATTGGGGTTAACTTGTGTATATATATATATGGAATTGTTTCCTGTGTATGTTGCTTGTTGTTTCCATGTAAGTGTTCTCTTAATTAAGTAATTAGTGGGGTTATTAGGCTTGTTCAGACCCAATCAAGCTAATTGTAATCACAGGGTGGGTCAGTTGATTGTAAGGCCTATATATCTCTGTATCACATGTGGTTTATCATTTGCCTGAAGAAGACCCAGTAGGGTCGAAACGTTGCAATTTTATTAAATATGGGAGTTAGTAGCAGTGTTGCGGACATTACAATCCTTTCGTTTTAATATTCCTTTTTGTCCAGCACCTGCCAGAAGTTGGGATGTGCACACAATAACCCCTTTTTAATATATATATATATATACAAAACATATTTGAGTTTGCTCAAAAACTAAACTAAAATGCTCTATTGGGAGATAAGGTTGCTAACTAGGCTGTCAGCGAGTGCCAATCCTCAATATGAAAGAGGAGTTGTTGAAGAAAGGATGCGAGAACATTCCGACCGTCCCTCTGAGAGGTGGGCCGGGGTTTGAGGAAGAGAGGAGCAGGCCATGGGTGGATAGGGTGACAGATGGAGTTGAGCGCTTGTCCAAGTTGTCATGGAGACCGAGGATGGTCTCTAGAGGTTGATTTGGAGTAAGCGTTGTCAAGGTGACAGGAGAAGGCTGGAAATGACAGCATTAAGGAACTGATAGTGCTTCAGTCGCTGAGTTGACTTAGAGTTCATACCCATATCTAATGCCACAGGAAGTTCAGTCGCATCATTTCCCAGCTGGCTGTGACTCCGCCCACTTGATGTCCTGCAGCAAGAATACCATAAACCATAATATCTGCTGTGGGCACAGTGGACACACAGAAAAGGATCAGATCTCATGATTGAGGTTGGCTCCTCTCGCCCGCTGTCCTGCTCTCAGCGGCTGTGTCTGTCTGTTAGTCTCGCAGCATGAGACAGCAGCTCTGCTCAGCCCACCGGCAGCACCATTTGGCACCCCCACCGTGACTATTTGCTTCTTTCTTCATTGGAAAGCTGTGAACTCACTGTCTTTCATTTCTGTTTCACTCTTAGTGGCTTGTTGTTGTTCCCTCTACTCGTTTTAGTCCTATCTGCTAAGGCCCTTGCTCTAATTCTCTCTTTTTATTCATGTCTCTCTGTCTCTTCCTCTCTCTTTCTCTCTACCTAGGTCTCTACAGAGAGTAGATGTAATTGACTGTATGTGCTTCAGTCTATAATCATAAACTTTGTGTGTAAATCGATATATGAGGGCAGACAATGCTCCTAATCCCAGCAGAGAAGCCTACCAGGTCTGCATGTACACTCAGGATTGTCACATATGGCACATGCGTTGAACACTTTGTCCTCCATATATGTTGACTGTAATCCCCATGGTCTGTCTGTGGTTTAAAAACCACAACACCTTTCAAATAGCTCAGACTAAATATAGAACTTAAAGGGAGAGTTCACTCAAAAATGCTTATTCTGTTGTCATTTATTAACTCTCGTTCCAAACCTGTATGACTTTCTTTCTTCTGCAGAGCACAAAAGAAGATATTTGGACGAATATTAGTTGCCAAACAGTTTTGGTTGTATGAACGGGAGAAAAAAAACACATTTATCAAATTATCTTCTATGTTCCACAGAAGAAAGTCAGTCATACAGGTTTGGAATGACATGAGGGTATGTAAATGATGACTGAATTTTCATTTTAGGGTGAACGATCTCTATAAAATTGAAGTGTGAGGTTGCTCTCTTATGGATTTTCTTAAGACTGATATAAGAAATGATTGCATTAGATCTGGTCATTTCTGTACAAAAACATGCATGCAATGAATTTCATACGCAAAGCCATGGATATACTAACAGTATAGCAGTGCACTCCTGCAAGTAGTCTGATAGTAGACCCGATAGCTTGAAAGCTCTGAGGAATGTGCCAGAGACGGTTCTGCATGGAGGAATGAGCTACACAAAGACGGAGACATGGTGATGGGGCTTTGTGTGAGATAGATCAGATCGAGAGAGCTGATGGTGTGGATCTGTGCAGATTTAATGTGGCTCGCCAGTTGCATTCTTATCTGAGTGTACAGACATTAAAAGGCAGACACTTAAAAGCACACCTCCACTGAGTGACAGGCAACTCATCAGCTTTGTGTGGCAGAGAGAACTAGAGAAAGGGAGCGAGTTTCTCTGCGTTATGTATGGGGGAGTTGAAGAGGGGGATATATTAATAAATAAATCAAACAAAGGATAATGAAAATGTCTGTGGTGTAGAATGGGATTATCATCCACGTGACATTGGTGTCGTGATTTCACGGTTGCTTTGTCTGACTGACATGTTCTGTATTGTACATGTCTCTGTGCCAGTAGCGCTGGGGTAGAACAATTACATTGCTGCTTTCCTATTGGTCACATTGGTTTTCCATTGGTTTGGTAGTGCAGAAGTCAATTCCACACCCTAAATGATTGTGTAATGTTTTACATCAAAACAGAACAGATAATATGCCTGAGGGTCTGAGTTTATTCTTTGCCTCAATGAACAAATTGAAGAATGAAAGGCTAGCAGAGTTGCTGATCAGAACTTGAATTGTAAACGAGTAGTTGACATGAAATGTCAAGCAATGACAGCAGTCATATACAGTACGGTGCAAAAGTAGTAGGTACGGTAGTATTTTCACACAAAAAATGGTTTCAAGCCAGTTATTTACAGTATATC
The DNA here is from genome assembly GCF_949152265.1 of Phoxinus phoxinus. NCBI lineage: Eukaryota > Metazoa > Chordata > Actinopteri > Cypriniformes > Leuciscidae > Phoxinus > Phoxinus phoxinus. The sequence continues at coordinate 36,988,889 of NC_136877.1, read as the reverse complement.
TTTTGCTGTAGTGTGTAAGTAGGAAATATCAGTTTACATTTACATTACATTACAAGATTGCATCATTACATAGATAAGACATTACATGAGCATATTAAAATTATTTATGAAGGATCATGTTGTTGTTACATTCAATGAAATAAACTGCATTTTAAATTATATTTTATTTTATATATACATAGATACATATATAACATTTATAAGATAAAAATTCACACAGTATTTTAGTCTCTGGTGATTTTGGTTTAAAGAACTATCTAGAACTGACAGAAAGCTACAAGAAAAAAATATCCTTTTTACATGTATTTACATTTTAAATAATTATGTCCATGTTATTTATCTGCCAGCCAAATGTTAAAATGCTAAAATATTCATGGTCTCTCAGATAAACCCTGAAGACATGAGTCACTGTGTGGGCTCAACAAGAATCAATTTTGTTTCACTATTTGTATGCGTCTCTGTATTTATGATCTCTAGTGAAAATTGTAGCCCTGTGAAGCTTTGGACTCCAAAAGCTTTTAGCCTGTGAGTGAGCCACTGTGGTCAAACTAGTGTAATGTGTAATTTAGCAATGTTTAGTGTTTCCTGACAGTAGGTCCCTCTTCTGTGGAGGATCCTGGGCCCTTATACGCCCCTGAATACACCCAGAGAAGCTTTTCATCTGTTCAGTTATTCAAACACTAACTATATAGTGAGTCATCAACTGTTCAAAGACAAGAGGGCTTTTTCTCTCTCCCTCCATTTCTTACATCAACCTCTTGTTCTTTTTCTGTATTATTTGTTGTTTTGATTGTTTTACCTTGTCTGTTTATCCCAGCAGCATGTTTCCTGACATTCCACAGGGCCAATATTTCCTTACAATTACATCAAAAACATACAAATACAGTGCCTGACAAGAATAGAGACACAAAACAGAGCGAAAAAGTCCAAAAGAAAAAAGGATGGCCATTCAAAAGAGTGTTGTCAGAATGCTGTCTGTGCTAATGACCACCTGTTTTGTGTTTGCTGTTATAATACTCTCAAATATTAAGATATCATATAAATCATCATCATAAAAAATATGATTTATTCCATTAATTTGCCCACTGGTTACTCATTCTGAGCTAATTTGCATTTGCCCATGTTTATTTTCTGATGCAGTACTGGCCTTTATTTATCTATTAGCATGTATTATTATTGTTTGCCAGTGGTTGCCATGCCAGTAATAATGGAGATAAACAGTTACTATGATTCTCAGAGCTCCTTTTTGTTGGTTAGCTTCTTGTTTCTTGTTCTTATTTTAATTGATGTAATGGAGATACCAAGAATTCTCATGACTTAAAGTTACTTACAGTGGCTAAAGCTCCATTTAAAAGTGAATGAACAACCTAATGTGAAATCAACAGTGACAAATGATGCTAGACCTTTTCTCAGACTTTCTACTGCCATTTTGAAGAGTACATTATTGATTATAATTTAAAAAAATTAACTTTTAGTGAAATGTGTTACTTAAAATGTATGCTTGTAGTTTATCTCTTTAAATGACACTTGATTATTTTTCTCATCTGATGCAGTGATTTTAAGTGTGGCTTAAGTGCCCAAATGTACTTTTTGATTCCACTGCGATTACGGATTTCTCATTCTTTTTTCTTTCCTTCTCTCGTTTGTCTTTGTGCATTTACTTGATTTACATTGTTATTTTTTATTTTTTTTTTGTGAAAGGCTAAGGCGTCAGCAGAATCCAGGCCTCTTTGGCAAGATGATGACATCAGCTTCAACGCGTTTTGGGCCTGAAGACGCAGACGGCCCCCCTAGTGACCCTGATGAAGATGAGGAAGAAGAACTGCAGCTTCAGATCCCCTAAACCGTTCACTCCACTCCAGGAAATGGACGAAAGACTCGTAGATCGTACCCAAGCATTTCACCTTCCCTTTCATTCCATCTCTCAGCTGAGTCCAGAAGAGGACACAGACTCCACAATCCCCAGCAGACAGATAAACAGCGATTTTTCAGTAGCCTGTTTTTGACAGCTTATAAAGTGTATGCCAGGGCTTTAAACGGTGTATGAATTCTCATGTTAAAAAAAATCTGCTTGTGTCTCCACCAATATATTGCTGGTTACAGTCCTAGATGGCACATAGATGATATATAAGGATACAGGTTCAAAGCTTATTAATAGACCAAACTGTTTTAACCCTATGACTTTTGAGGGTCTCATGAAGCCCATTTGATGCCTAGTGATAATGCACATGGTAAAGTAATAAGTGGACGTATGCGCTGGTACACACAGTTCAAACCTGAAAAAAAGCCCATTGTAACTTGTTCACACTTTTAAGCAGTAACCCTGGAAGGAAATTGACACAGTTCACATTCTCATCTCTTGTCTGACCTGGGATGACCTCTAAAAGCACCCATGCATCCATACAATACTTCTGCTTCATGTACTGTTTACATGCGTGTTCCCTTCCTCCTCTCTTCATTTATTTTCCCATCCTCTGCATTATAATTCTGTCTTGTCACCCTTTTCCACTATTCCCTTTTGCTCTTCCCATTCATTTTGATTTCCCATTTAATCTTTTGTCGGCCCTCCCACACACCCCCATCCCTTAACACCAGATGAACATGATGATTATGTTCCCTGTGTCTGGGGAACATTTCATTTCTGCTGTGTTGTTACTGCAAGTGCTTTGTTTTTCGGAAGTAGTCTTGCTTTAATTGTCCTAAAGTTCTTCTTGGTGACCATATAAATGTGTTTCTGTCTTTGCAGTGGAGGAGTAGTCTTGTTTTATATAGGAACTAGGGAGGGGGGACCGTGGGTAGTTTGTGAACGAGTCGGTTGGATTCTTATTAAATATATTCGAGAATAATTGCTTTCCCCTTTTGTATTAAACCTTTGAAAGGGACCAGTGCATGACGGAACATTTTAACAAATGTGCCGTTGATTTTAAACAGACTTTTAAGCAATATGATACTGTCTACATCTGCAATAGGGACCAATACTGACTCATCTTCGACTGGGACATTTGTACTGGTCATATTAAAGTATTTATCAGATGTTCGTTTTTTACCTAAGTTGCCTGTAATACAGTTTTTTTGTATTTGTTTGTGTTTGTATTTTATCTCTATAAATGTTAAGTGTATATACAGTAAATATTGACTGACAAAATCAACTCCTGCCCTATACATTTCTTTTCTCGTTTTGGAACCAGTTTCAATTGTATATACATCACAATAATGAAGCAAAAGATGATCAAAATGACTGTTGCATGATCACATGGTGGATTGCACCTTTCTATGGATGCTGTGCCTCTCTCTGACATCTTTATAATAACATCTCTTAAAACCTGTCTCGTATGCTTTGAGTACATGCGCATTGTTCACATGATAATTAATTACAATGCAGGTAATGTTATACTTTAATCATTCCTCTTTTAGACACGCTTCAGCAACCAAAGATGACCCCAGGACGGATATCTCTTTCTTTACGCGTCTCTGTATTCATTGGTTTGTAATAGGTTGCATGGCAAGATCACAGCAATGTTTTTTTGTGTGTTTTTTTTTCTGGAGAGCTTGCTTATATAGCGAAGCAGACCCCAAAAGTAATTATTTTTACTTTGCCAAATACATTTACAGATTGCAGATGCAGTTGGAAGGTCAATGTGCTTGTGCATAACATGCAATAAACTAAAGTCCCTAGAGACTTATTATTTTGTGCGTTTAAATATATGTTTAAACTGCATCAGGTTTTGTTCTGCTTCAATGGATATTTTGGCTATTACTTTGGCTTTGAGAAACTTCCCAGTCCTTTATAATAGTGATGTGCAGCTTTAGTGTTTTAGCTTCCATTGGACGCTAAAGCTGCTCTGTCTCTTAATATAGTTTTATTATCCCCTATTTTGGCCATGTTTCTTACCGTGTTAAACTTCTAAAATCTTCACTTAAGCTCATCTCGGGTATCTCGCTGTCTCCTCCACCCATGTATGTCAGATGCTGACAGAGTCTTTCTGTGTCCCTGAAGGAGAAGAGACGAGGTGTTAAACTTTTTTTGCTACCTAATGTAGTGTGTCCTCAGTTCCACCTGCACTTATGGTTAATGTAGCAAGTCATAATCTGAAGCAGGCAAAGACTAAAATAACATCCTTACTTCTTCCCGGCCCCTTTAACGACCTCCAATTATCCACATCTCAAACTTGTCGAGGTATCTGAGTGCTTCTGTAAAAGCCAAATCCAATATTGACATCTGGAGACCTCACGTATGACGGCTCAAAAGTGTGCATGCACCGAGAACACTATGGTAATATCCATATGGAGATTAACAAGGTTTCCCCACCGAGTGTCTAGAACACACTTTGCCACATTGACACCTATTATAGATTGTCAGCAGGCGGTGGAGGGAACTGTATCGAGTGTAATGAGATACAGCATGTAGTACTTTCCCTGTGTAGCTCTGCTTTTCTCCATGTATTATCTGGTCATGCTGCGTACAGTATAGATTTACTACAATTAAAAAGAGATCTTCAGTGGAATACGGCTTCTATGTGATAAAAACTGACTCTAGATTTTAACATAGCTTTTCTGAGGAAACTGAGTAGTGTTTGAAATACTGCCCCATTGCTGAGGTGTTCTGGGTGGTTGCTAGGGTGTTGCTATGTGGTTGATGTGGTATTCTGAGTGATAGTTATAGTTACTAGCTGGTTCCGTTTTGTTTGCAAGTCCCACCCCAGGTGTCTGATATTCTTGTCTCAAGAATACAACTGGAACCTACAATACAAGTCTATGGGAATTTCATTGCAAGTCTGAAAAGTCATAACACGCCTCTCCTCGGCAGCTGCACTTTTTGAGGTATCATTCATGACTAGTACAATGCCTAGAGAGGAGACCTATTACAAAATAACACACTGTAGAAGAAATTCTATCATCATTTACTCAACATTGTCTTTCCAAACCTGTATGACTTTTTGAAAAAAGTATCAGGTTTTTTTTGTTTTGTTTTTTTGCAGAAAGTTTTACAGTTACTTTTGCACTGTAAAAAATGTGGCTGCGATTAGTTATAACAACTTAAAATTTGTTGAGAACTTAAATATCCAACTTAACTAAACTAAAGTTAACTAAACTTAATATTTTAAGTCAAGCATGAACACATACTTTTTAAAGTTGTAATAAAACTTTATTAAAACTTAAAATTTTAAGTTGTGATAAATAATCGCAGCAAATTGTTTTACAGTGTGATGTCATACAAAGGCTACCCACCAAAATGTCTGGCAAAAGGGTATTTGCGTGTAGCTAAGAACAATACATCCTGAGGAGAAAGTTAATGGTAGTTCAAGCTTCAATACAAGCCATAACACTAAAAGTGCAATATGTTCCGAATCAGGAATAAACCACTTCTTCCTTTTTTATTTTTATTTTATTTTGATGGATTCATTTGCACCTGAACTTGTAACAATCCTTTAGATTCCTAATGTATTCTGGTTGCCTGGGCTGTCGTAATGTGGCATTACTTATGTGCTTGCAAAATAGCTTTAGTGGTCGTACTTGCAGAATACACTGACTTGCTTGAATGAATTTTATAGTGCTTTTGTTCCATGGTTAAGAAATCATTTTTATCATTCTCTTCAAAGAAATGAGTTAAGCAAAGACCCCCTGGTATGAGCAAACTGTGAAAATGACAAATTAAACCTTAAAAAAAATTGTATGCCTTTAAGATGCATGCAAATTTACCACCACGGAAAGTTTTTAAATGTCACCATTTGTCCTTTTCGTGACAGTTCTTATATTAGCTGGTGTCATCTCAACTGAGACGCACACCTATGGTGAAATCCAGATGTTGTACTGAAGGCAGCAGGCTCACTTACACCCTTGACTCATTCACAGGATCATTTCAAGTAGGTGTAAGAGTGTTTACATAGTAAAGGTTACACATCAGGGCCATGAATATATTAAAGCCATCTGTGTTTAAGAGCCAGTGGACTGTGGTGCATTTAAAGAGACATGAAAAGAAATCTTAGAGTGCAACCTAAGAGTCAACCATTATTAACTTCAATTAAATCGTCAAATAAGACGACAAGAGATGTAAAAATTTTACAACCCAGTAAATGACCTTGCCACAATTATTTACTTTGACTGATTCAGTGTTAACATTAACTGAATAGCAACGCTGCTTAAAGGGATAGTTCACCCAAAAATGAAAATTAGCCCATGATTTACTCACCCTAAAGCCATTCTAGGTGTATATGACATTCTTCTTTCAGACAAATACAATCAGAGTTATATAAAAAATGTCCTGGCTCTTCCAAGCTTTATAATGGGAGTGAATGGGTTTATACTCGAAACGGTTCTGGCGGGTTAATAAAGGCCTTCTGAAGTAAAGTGATGCGTTCGCGTAAGAAAAATATTCATATTTAAAACTTTATAAAGTTATATATGGACTAAAATACATATATGGACTAAAATAGCTTCCGCCAGACGGCCGTACGCAAGTTGTGTGTCTGTATATATATATATATATATATATATATATATATACAGACACACAACTTGCGTATATATATATATATATATATATATATATATATATATATATATATATATATATATATATGTATGTGTGTGTATATATGAATATAAGTTCAATATAAGCGTGTGTGTGTATTTTATGAATATATATATATATATATATATATATACTGTATATAGCCTAAATGTATTAAAAAATGATGTATATTGCCTGTAATCAAAAAGTAACTAACTTCTGTACTTGTAAACTACTTTTTTGTAACTTGTAGTCTAAACCGATTTAAGGTAGCTTCCCAAAATTAGTCAAATTTGCCTTCACATCAAACCCCAATTCTAACTCGATCTGTGTGAGTAACCTCGTTGGTTATTTTTGGACAAAACATGGTGGTGTTCTGTATTTAATCTGATAGCTACTTTACCATGTGCAACAGATCGACAAAATTAACCCATTGGAAATGGTCTCAAAAAGCTGAGATTCCATCAGTTTGATTAAAAAATGGATTCATTTACCAATTAAAATGAATCACTCTTAATTACTGATGCTAGGTGAATACAAGCTCAGAGTGCTGCTATTGTTCCAGGATGTTAATGAGAAAAAACAAATTCAAATTGCTGAATTGCTTACAAGCCAAGAAGATTAGAGCTAGTAATTAAACTCTTGTTTTCCGTATTAAGGCAGTTTAGTCCACACGGCTTTAAACTGTTTTGTGGAGTTTATTCGTCCTTTTAGGGTTGCAATTATCATTTCATCACTCACTTTGTTTAGGGAAAGATATAGTCTTCCTTTCTCAGTGAATGAAAAATCTTTCTTTGTCATGTCTGTCAATGTACTGAGAGAGGCGAGCTGAAACAAGTGAACATGACAGGATCATCAGCTGAAATCTGCGTCATGACTCCACTAGTGAGTGTGCAAACCCTTCACTGTGCTGTCAACTTCAAATGAAGCACCTGGTGCCAACCTCGTCAGTGTGGAGGAACAGAAAATAAACAGTTATTTCACAGACAACAGGACTTTAGTCCACCATCTCTTATTTAAATTCCCTTCCCTCCCTTAACTTTCACAGAGCTGTCTTTCCAAGCGGAGACATTTGACAACAGAGAGACACTTTGTAAGCCTCCACTGGTGCAGATGCTATTTCCTCCATATCGCTCCCCAGCACGCTGTGAGAACTAAGAGATGGCATAGCACCACGTCTGTGGGAGAAAGAGCGAATTGGATAACAGATTCTCAAATATCACTTGCTTGTAAAGCAGAAAGTCTTTTGATATTCATCTCACGGTCAGCTGTCATTTCAGAATGCGTGTCTCTGGAGGCAGGTTGGTGTGGGCATAGTGTATCTACCCCATGTTTTGCTTGTTTCGTATAATGGCTGTTCTCGGGTATCTGGGATGTATCTGTCATTCTATTGCAGCTACACAAGCAATCATGTGAGATAATGGTTGGGACGCTAATAATTCTTACCTTGTTTACTGGAGTTATCTGGCCAAGCCACAGATTTGTTCATTCATAGTATTCATTGTTGTTCTCAACAGGCAAACCATTGGTGGTTCAGTTTTACTGGCATCAGATAACTGTCAGGGAGGAAAATGTGTTAATGCATAAATTCTGTGTATATACATGTATTATTCTTTACCAATGCCTCTGAAATATTATAGATTTATATACAGTGTTGGGGGTAACGCATTACAAGTAACGCAAGTTACGTAATCAGATCTTTCCAAGTTACTAATGTATTACTTTTGAATTTACGACAAAATATCTGAGTTACTTTTTGTTTCCCCATTTATTGACTGACAGCTCTCCTGTCCTCATGTTGAGAGAAATCGGAAGGTGCAGAGGCGTTGTGTGTGCTGTGTAAATATGATGGTTATTGTTCTATGTGAGCATTAACTTTCTCATCTCAATTGCACAAAAACAGATTCAGTATTCCTCTAAATGAATAAAAACAGTGAAATACAAACTCGCATAACGCAAACCTACAACAATTCAACATTAAATAACACAAATATACTTTATGCATTTATTCTCACTTTATTACTCAATGTCTTTGCTGCTGACCTTTGATGATACAGTTCAACCATACTAATAAGCAAAAATGACTTTAGATAAACATCACATTGTGTTTAATTTTTTGTTTTTGAACTTAAGGCCTTGTCCCAAATGGCACACTTCATATGCACTTTCGGTCTTGTGGACTTACAATGGCTGCCGCGTGCTCGTGTCCGCTAAGTTCGTGAGACCATAGGGTGTCCCATTTGTCATTTTAGCTCTCAGAAGGGTGCTCGCTGACGCGGACTGATGCGGACTCCGCAGCAGACTTCTTCCCGACAGTCAAAGCGTCATTACGTCACGAAAGTGCGGACTCAGAGGAAGACCTGCCATTTGGGACAGGGCCTATGAAAAAAGTGCGTATCGAGGGCACAAATCGACCGCAGAGGGGGCTCGCGAGCACCCTTCTGAGAGCTAAAATGATAAATGCGACACCCTATGGTCTCACGGACTTAACGGACACGCGCATATGGCAGCCATTCGGTCCACAAGACCGAAAGTGCATATGAAGTGTGCCATTTGGGACGAGGCCTAAGTGTCTTGAACTTTCTTCTCCTGCGTCCTATTCTTCTGAAATTTAGAATGGCAGCACAGCTGAAAGCTTTGTTTGAGCTGCGCCCTCTACTGTACAGGAGGGATTTTACATTTCCTTCAGCCTGAAGCTTATTTATTTCAATGTGAAAGGGCCTTTACAACTTAAAAAAAAAAAATCAAAAACAAATAAGCAAGCCCAGCCTAGGTGAGAAAAAGTAATGCAAAAATAATGTAACACATGTAACTAAGTAACACAATTACTTTTTTAAGGAGAAATGCAATGTTGTAACACATTACTTTTAAAAGTAACTTTCCCAGACACAGCACCAAATCAATTAAAATGATTTCTGAAGGATCATGTGACACTGAAAACTGGAGTAATGGCTGCTGAAAATTCGGCTTTGCCATCACAGTAATAAATGACATTTTAAATAGTCTACATATTTAAGTAGAAAAGGGTTTAATTTGTAATATTTCACAATATTACTGTTTTTATATGTCAGTGTTGATATAGTATATTTTATTTAAACGTTTATTATTATTATTATTAGCATAGTATTATATATCTTGTGGAATCTGTTATGCAGCTTTTTCAGGTTAGTAAATCTATATCAATTATTTTTACGTAACGTGTATTTACTTAAATTACAATGTGTTGCCTGGAGACTGTCTACAGCTTTTTATGATAGTTGTATCCGTTTATGTGCAAGTTTCTGAGCTAAGTTTTAAGACCTTCTCAGATATAATTTTTGCCAAAAGAAGAGCAAGAGACGTCATATCGATGGCATGTATAGTAGACAGAACTAACCTAATCATTTAGGTATAAATGGCCGGTCACAAACTGAATGATGGGCTTAAGTCAAGACACATTAGCATAAATGTTCTCCACTGTACAAACCAGATCTGACTGCACAGTAGTTGTGCTAGACTAGAACAGTAGAATGCAAAATGATTTTTTGTTGTCTACCCACAAGCTAGCTACCTTTAGGTAGGATGTTTTTTTCATGTCAAATGCCATTTTTGTCAACATCAGGAGTTTGCACTGAAACACTGTTCTGGCTGAGAGGACTGAAGCCATCTTCTGTGCCTCTAAGCCCTTAAGCTCTCTACAAATCCTCAGGTGTATAGTGCAGGTTTCTTGATGTTTTGAGCCTAGCATAACCCGAGTGAAGATGTTTGAAATTATGGGTTCTGTCACTGAGATGTCTGGGGTTTTAGCAGCCACAAGGTTCAGCACACTCAACAAATACACGCATCACGCATGCAAGCTGTGTCCAGTATGTTTCTGTCTCTATGACGATGGAAGAACTCACTTCCAGTAATGATCACACATGCTTTTTGTACCATATCATGAGGAGATACCAATCAGACCGTAGGGAACTGTAAACAGCCGTAAGACACAGAACACAATTCTCTTCAATGGACCTCATCCACTCACCAGGGTCGCTAATGAGTTAACCATGGCAACCACGCTGCTGAGATTATTTCAGAATGACAGTAAAACGAAGACCGCTATTAGGTGCGTTTGTAAATGTTCCCTCTCTGCAAAACCAGTTGTCTAATCTCCATGGTGATAATTGCAGGCCGTGTCACCTGACACCTGGCCATTACAGCCCGTGTGGAGCTTGGCACGGTATCGCATTCAATATTGAAGCGACAGAAGATGAGTGTTACCTCTCCCTCTCCCCACCTTCCCAGAATTAATGACAGCTTTATTGGTTCATTAGGAATTCTGTAACCTGTGCAAGGTAATGGAGTCTAATGGAATACAATCACAGCTCTGCAGCTGTAATGAAATCTAGCCTCTTGGTGCATGAAGATGCATCGTGACCTTGATATTGTAATTGAAAACAGCTGATACAGATGGAAATACAGACAGAATTGGAAATAAATGGAAGAGTACAAGTAGTACACTTCAGATTTTCAAGGTCTTAAAATTGTTCTGTAACATGATTTTATGTCAATTGGAATTTGTTTGTTCGGACAACTGTTTTTGACTGGTCGGTTTAATCCTGTTTGTCTAACATGGAATTTACATTTCTTAGTATTTGTGACTCAAACGGTCCTGTTAACTGGAAAATATGTACAGTTTATTTATTTCAGTGCATGACAACTTGAAGAGCATGAGAGATATCTTATGTTAGAACAAATTTTAAAAAGTTTTTTGTCTTAGCTTAATAAATTCAGATCATCATTCTTCATTCTCTCCTCCCTCACTCTTGAGGACAGGGTGAAAATGACAAGTGGAGCTATACTGGAGAGTTGCTGGAGAGAATTGGTTATGGAGTGGCTCTGAGTGTCCATTTACAGACTATGTCTGAGAAAATACACTGCAGCCCTTAAGAAACTGTTGAGTTTTTTTCCCCACGCAGGAGAAACCAAGCATTTCATTTCTTAACTTTCCAACATATCTAGGGGAACCAAAAACGATCTATCCAAAAATGTAGTTTTCAGTGCAGTATAGGCCAATCTAAAGAATGTTCAAAAGAAAAGTTCTTGATAGCAGTAGATATGATCCATTAGTGTTTATAAAGGACCGTTTCCTTCACTATTGTTTCTGTGAGTGAATTCATAGTTCAATTTGGCCATTTTAAAAATACAATGCTGATTTACGATCTGAGATTCATACCATGTTCTGTTTAACAGACAATTAAACTAAACCAGAAGCTAATGGGAGAATCTTTTCTGCACTTAGATTGTTGCTGCCTCACCAGCTGTTATATGAAAAATAATGAAATATTAGATGAAATAAATGCAATTTAAACAGTTTCTTATTGCTGGCTTGGGCCTGTGTGGCCCAAAAAAATGAAGGCGAAAAAAATGCATCTGTCTCTGTTTACATCTAATTTGCACATTAAATGGGCAAGCAAATGGGAGGGAATGCTAATGAAGTTGTTTGACTGTTTCCAAGCTCTGACTAATACTGCCTGTTTGTTAGGTGGGATTTTGTATTAATGTAACTGAGCGTTAATTGTCTTTGGATACAATATGATAATGTTTTCTATGCCTCATTCACTGTGACACGGCCAAATGAAATGATAAAATGAACAGCAAATGTTTACTTTATTTTTTAAATTAAAATCAGAGAATAGAACTGGTTTATTATGTTATCAAGCTTGCATGAACTAGCGTAAAGGTTAACAAAGAATATGAAAAAAAAAAAAAAAACATTTTAAATTTATATATACGTATATTTGTATAAGCATAGCGTTTTGTTCTATTCAAGTGATAAAAAAAAGGAATGGGTTTAGTCTGAGATGTGGACTGGCTGCACAGGTTTGAATCTGTCATTTCACAATTTCATTAAATGTACTTTATGAAATTGCCTGTCTGATAACCCTATTTAAACATTATGAATTCTGTTCTTCGTTATTCCTCATTCAGCTTTGAGTATTACATCTAAATTCTGTTCTGAGAGGATCTATGTAACTGTGTTGGCAGAAAATCAGCGTAGTCTGATTCCATCCACAGTGTCTCTATCATGTTGTCTCATGAGAATCTGGCTGGATTATAAATAAATACAGGCTCCATATTACTGGGATTTTAGAGCACTTCTAAACATATCTTTGTACTAACTCTGAGTAGGCCGTAGCGAGGCCTGTTCCCTGTGTTTTAATGGCTTATGACAGGCCGGTCTGCAGTGGATTAGAAGCTGTTCTTTATTTTGTGAGACTCACCCCTGTGTTTTCTAAGCTTCAAAAGCAAAGCACAAATCTTCATTACACTCATTTTTGCTTAAAATAAGGTATTGCAACAGAATTCTAGAACATTTGTACAAACTGCCATATATATATATATATATGTATATGGTATAGTGTATTAATATCTTAATAATGTGTCAAAGTAGAGTGATTTCATCTAGATACATGGGCAGTTTACATAATATCTACAGTAATGGACAAAAAATGGTTGAAAAGGTTTAATTTAATTGCATGGAAAAGTTTTCATATAATTAAGTACATTGAATGAGTTTATTTAAACACTTTAGATACTTAAAAAATGGGCCGATTTTGAATTACAAAGAGAAAAATCTCTCACGAGCCTGACACATAAGCAGATGTTTTCTTTAGGACTAATTGTGAGATTACGATTTCTTTGAGCTCTGAACATTTAAGCCTTCACAAACTATTGTAAACAATCAACTGGAACATGCAAGTCATTAAAGCACAGAGATGAGACAGAACGAAGTTTTTAACTGGCAGGAGTTCAGGGGAGTTGCTTGTGTCATGAATCAGAGCTGTCAGAACTGGTCCCTCTAAACCAGCAGTGCTAGAGTAAGTTGAAATCGATGCATAATTAAATATACGACTCACGTCTTTTGTGATGCCAAAAAGCCTGCATACAAACTGAGGAATTACAGAAGGGGAAAAAATTGCTTTTTTCTCTCTCTGCTTTATGTGAGTGAAAAAAACAAACTAGATATTAAATGGAAATGCAATGAATGGAAATGCACAGAAGGACAAAGTAAGATGGAAAAAAGGGATGAACGGAGATAAACTGAGAACTTTGCTTTGCGTGGGGTGTTTGTAAGGATGAAATGATGAAATTATGTAGTCTATTCTCCTGCACGTTGGCCACGCTGACAGATGGCAGAAGGCCACGTCAAGAGAACCATTTGCCACGCAAATAAAAATGGAAGTGCAGCTCTGCATCTCCGATAAAAGCACGTTTAAACTGTGCTTAGAGGGCCCTTAAACGTCTGGCACTACCCTGAATGGCACAGAGGAAGGTTGAGCAAAATCCTAAAGCTGAACATTGAATTGAAAAGTAAAAGAAAATACTCAATGGACATGCCAAATGTACTGTATACCACTATATTAATATTTTCAGATGCATTCTGCATCCATTGGTCTGCTTTTTAATTTACGGATATTATTTCCCGTCCTTTTAAAACTTCTTAAGGGGATTCAAAAAATCCAATTAATGGTTGGTTTGGTCAGTGACATTATTTATGTTTGGTTTGAAAACGGTCATGAAAATTGACACTAAAGTATAAGTCTGAGTACATCTCTCTCTAGAGTTGGGGCTGTTGAATGCTGCCTTCATTGCATGCTTTTTATTTGAGAGAAGTATGTACTAGAAATACACATGAGACAAGTGGGTAAGGAAGACGGTGGAGGTTTAATGACCTCCAATAATCTAAGAATTATATATTTTTATGATTTTACACATGCTCACTCATAGCACACACGTCTGCCGCCCATTTGATCAAAATTGTATTTGAAAGCACTTTTCCCCCATGCTGATGCCAAATGCCAAAATATATACAATGAATGGTGGGAAAGAGGTGGAAGGCCTGAAAAGTGAAATGACAGAGAGCGAGTTTATACTCTCCCCAGTGAGTTCGCTTTCTAAATTTCTCTTTTCATTCCAGTTTTTGTGGGTTTATTAATGTGGCTGTCTTGTGTTTGTGTCGCGTGTGTGTTTGGAGGTGTTGTGAGGCTCTGACAACTGTTTGACTTTCTGCTAAATGTTCTTGGTATCATTACTGTCTTTTATTCCACGTGCAATTCAACAGAACAGTGTTTTCTTCAATTAACAACATCCTTTTAATTTAAAGTCTGTTAGGTTTTGTCAGTGCTTGTTAGCATGAATGCAGTGGTTTAGGTAACTAACAAAAGTATACAAAAACATCAAACCATTGTTTTGATCAGCAACAAAAATTTTAACCATTTTTCTTTTGTGGTAATTTGTTTCCCCAACAGCTCTTGCAACAATATGACATAACTTAAGTTTTAGTTTTTAGGGAAACAATCCCCCAAATTATGCTTATTTGAAACCTACACAAGAAAACTATAGGACTTATGAAACTATAGCTTATAACATGTGTGACAACTAGCCCCGGTCTCATCTGAGTGCATGGCTGTTATCTGTGGTAAAATAAGCAAACTTTTACACTCATCTTTGAGATTTAGCGACACAACTAAATGTTTTGCAGTATTACAGTAGTTCTTCTCATTGTTTTGAAGGACTCCAGTTAAATGTTAAATTATATAGGCCTACATATAATTGGAAAAATATGTCATTATAAAAATATACTGGCCCTTTAGTAACTTAAATGTAGTTGTATACTTTAGTTATTAAATTGTATAGCTACTTTTTAGGAGTTTTATTTATTTATTGTTTGTGTAGTTAGTTATATGATTCAAATTAGGATTAGCTTTAGCTTGGCAAGCTACACTTTTAAAGTCCCCGAACACTACATGAGTAATAAAGAATTAAAGGGTTAGTTCACCCTAAAATGAAAATTCGGTCATCATTTACTCACCCTCATATTGTTCCAAACCCGTAAGACTTTCGTTCATCTTCGGAACACAAATGAAGATATTTTTAATGAAAAACTTTTTGACATGAAAAAGTTCATAAAGAGATAGTAAAACGAATCCATATGAATCGAAATTTGGTCAAAATTTTCTGTAGAGATACGATTGCTTTAGGCCTATTTGATGAACAGATTTGTTATGCTTTTATTCACATACAGTAGCCTATAGCCTAAATATTGATCAGCAAACAGAAGCTCAACCGAACCTGCTTTGATGCATGAGAACAAACCTCGTTGGTTCTTGAGGAAGCTCAAACGTTCTGTGTAACACACGAGATGAACCTCATATTCTCGCACATCAAGCGAAGATGCTTGAGCTTCCGTTTACCAACTGATGTGTGCTGTGGTGAATGTTTATATGTGAATAAAAGCCTAATTTAAATCTGTTCGTCATATAAAGCGATCGTGTCTCTACAGATTTTTTTTTACTAAACCGCTCGATTCATATGGATCAGTTTTACGATCGCTTTATGAACTTTTTGAAGCTTCAAAAAGTAGTTGCATAGCTGTCAATGGAGGGACAGAAATGGCACAGATTTCATCACAAATATTTTAATTTGTGTTCTGAAGATCAGTCTCACGGGTTTGGAACAACAGGGTGAGTAAATGATGTCAGACTCAGAACTAACACTTCAATAACATTTAAACAGCTGACTTGGGCTTCGTCATCCTTTTATTGTTATTACTGTAAAGACACAATTCTGTAGGCTAGCTTTTATAATGCCCACCATTGTAATGTCTCATTTCTATACTAACTCTGTCTCATTCAAATTTATTCTGCTCTCAAACAGACAATGCAGGATTTGTGGATTTGACCAGCTTGTCAGGTTTAATAAATTGTATTGTGTCTTTGGGGGGGGGATGTAGTCTTTACCCTTCTGAGATGATTTAGGCTCCAGTCTGAATACCTGTTCAAATATGAAATTACTCTATAAGACTGTGCCATTAGAGATGGAATCATAATAACCATGTATCATTTTTTTCAAGACAAGGAGCATTTCTTACTGGCAAATGAATTATCACAGTGAGCATTTGTTGATTAAAAAGAATGAATATTTTTAACATGCTCCTCAGTTCTTAACACTTTTGATTAGTGAAACAGCATCTTAAATGATAGCATCCAATGAACGCATCCAAGCTGCAAATTTGAAATATGAATGTAGTTTAACATAGTAATATGTAAACAATGTCCTCTACACACTAAATTCGGCAGCAGAAACTCCAGCACAATAGAGTGCTGCAGTGATGATGTATTTTTGTAGGCCAAAACCTAGAAACGAGTTCCCATTTTGTTTCTCCTGGTTCCATTGTCCTGAAGGTGATAATACCTGAAACAATGGGTCTGTGGTTAACACAAGCTTAAGACATTTTCATGTTTTATTCTATGACATAATATACATCAGTTATATCCATACTGATCTTTAAGTTTTTACTTGTCTTGAAAAAGGTGGTTGTCAGGGACATTCAAAGTCATCATATAACAGGTAAACTTGGACTCACTAGTCCGCTTTTACAGCCTCATTGTGTTTATAATCACGCTCTTGCAAACTATTCTAACTCACATTTTCTTTTTAATTAAAGACTGAAAGAGTTGTCAGAAGCTTATTGGTGGTGATGTTAAAGTCATACTACTGTGGTGTAGTTAGTTTATATGTTTTTACTTCTGGTGATTGTATTAAGGTGTAAAAAAAAATCAGAAAAGTTGTTAATTTGTGAACATTATGAACAAAACATGAACAAAAGAGCTGAGTAATAAGTTGCTCTATTGCAGGTATCTGAAGTCTAAAACCTGCATCTTTTTTTTTTTTTTAGTTATATTTTGTGTGTGTGCGCAACTTTGACTAATGCCCCTGTTAGTCCACTGACCTTCCTCATGACAGATATTCTCTGTCTTCTCCCTCAGTCTCACTCTCTCTCTGTATCACAGGGGACCTGTTAACCAGGCCCGAACTGCGTAAAGGCTGATGTTCGGAAGCCAGAGCACACTGGCTTTGTTTCATATTAATCACCTCCTGTGCCTGGGGTGCAGTTATTCTATCCACACAACAGCACCCGGCACTGTGCTCTACCCGGCCTGACACAACCCCACAGCAAGTTGCCAATCACTGACAGAGATTGAGAGAGAGCGGAAGAGGGAAAGAGAGGGACTAGGAACAAGTAAATGACAGGCTGATGCACTCCCTTAGCTCATGTAGCAGAGATATGAGGGCTGTCTGTTTCGAATAATAATAGAAATCAGCAGAAGAAGCGAGAGCGTCGGCACACTGATAGGAGGGTACAGGGAGATAAATGAGAGTTGCCATCAGTGCAGGACATTAATCTGGTTTAGCCATTTGGGTGTAAAGAACACATTTTCAGTTGACTCCGTTTGAAATTGCAGGTTTTTAAAGGATTTTAGGTAAAAAGATGGTTCAAGATCAACATGACAAGCCATCTTCTATCTAAAGTTAGAGAAGGGACAGCTCTGGGTGATGCCAGTGATTGGTGGACGTGCTGTTGGACTGTGTCCATGCAATAGGGGACAGAGACAGCTGGGGGCTAGTAATAATGATCTGGGTGGAATCATTATGTTGGACAGTGGAGATTGAGCACAGGGAACAGCACAGCGGCAACATGCACACATGTAGAGAGGCAATTACGTTATTTCCAAAACTTTACTGCAGAAAACAGATTAATGAACTATACAAATGCACTGTTCAAAAAATGATTTGCCGTTATCATATTTAAAGCTGAACATACAAAAGGATGGATTGAAATTGTACTTCATGTGGAAACATATAAATTAACCAGTTTCAAAGAGAGTTAAACAGTAATGTAGATTTTGCATACTGCAAATGTGCCCTTTTACAGTGTTTTTTTTTTTTTAAAGGTTACACACATGTCTACTGAAGAGGCACTGAATATAGAGAGCTAGACACTTCTGCACACCTCTTACCATGTGCAATTTTCTTCAGACAGGGCAGCCTGTGGTGAGAGGTGTTAAGAAAACAAACCGTGGCCAGAACCTAATTTTCTGCTTGTAAAATGATAATGTGCACCTCTCTGCATGCATGTGAAAGTGTGAATTTGAATCTGTATGTGAATGTTAGTCTCTTTGTGGAGAACAGCAGTTTGCTCTTAATGAGAGAGAGAAGGAAGAGAAAGATTCAGTGCCAGGATCTTGCATTGAAGCCAAAAGGGCTTTACCCTAATTCATTCAGCTACAGGAGTTGCTTTCTTTTTTACTACTTCCATCCATCATGCACACAGATAATAGATGCTCTTATTATCACTGTGAAATGTGCTATCTCGCTACAAGATTACCAGAGACAATGCCAAGATACAATAAATACATCATAAATATCCAATTTGAGCTCCATTCTCAAGACAGTTTGCATATATCGTTCGGCTGGCTTTTAGGTGCTCCTCATCCCATCGTTTCTGAACAGCACGCCAACTGATATGGCAACATTAACCATCTGGCAATAAATGAGGAAAGAATTCTCACCTAATTTATCAAGCAGCGGGGATGTTTTTCTCCCCATTGATCCACTTCTATTCTTTCTTCATTTGCATTGGAGCTGTTTACAATGTTTTCTCTCTCACCTCTGAATGGCAATTTAGGAGAATTATTCTAGCAATTAAAGTGTGCGAAAAACATCCTCAATTCTTTTGAATTCTTGTTAATATATATCCAAAAACATCCCATCTCTTTGCCGAAATGCTCAAGTTTATTGATTATTCCATGGAAAAAGTTAATGGATAATGGATCCCACAAAAAATGTGATGGGTGTGCTCCTTGTGTTTTTTCATGAGTGATTATGAATTCTTTTTGTTTCTTTCCTCTTTAGAATTCATTCACACTATTCTCTCTGACATTATAAACTATTAATTCCATAACCCAGCAGCAGTGAACGCATTTGCATTACATGCAACTTGCAGCTTTTGTCTCTACTCAATATTTATCACACTTTCCAATTCATTCGCAAATTAATTCAAATTTGATTTCCAAACTGAATCGGATGGCTCCAAACAGCACGATCTCCATCTCTGCGGAAGCTGTATGCAGTGACATCAGAGAAAATATTGAAACAGAGTGTTCTGTGAAGAATCTGGGGACAGATAGTGAGGAGGAAGCTTATGACAGGTTGCTGGAGACTTATTAGTTTGTGAAGCTCGATGGAAGAGAAAAACATGTCAAAGTATTGCATGTGCAACAGAATGAGACAATGGATCTCTATTTAAAACAGACTTGTTGTGATGCTGAATTGAGAATGGCTTTAAAAATCCAATTCAGTTGTTGAATTTGAACTGAAGTAGCAACGAATGCAGGATTGCCGTTTGAATTTAAGGAAGCAGAAGTAAAAGGAATTTAAATTTAAAGAGATTTATTGTCATTTTAACTAGAAAAGCTAATTTTGCCATGACAAACGTGGTTTTACTAAGCTTAATACAGACAGATCGATAGATAGAACAATAGAACTTCATTTCCCAGAATGCATTTTTCTGTCAATCCAATTCAACTTCCTGTGCGATGTGGCCAATTCCATTCAAATTCACCCTCCTAAATTAAAAGTGAGCCAATCATTAAATTCTGAATTTTATCCAACCCTGATTTGAAGACAAAAGAACAACATTAGATAGTAAGACTTACAGAAATAACACTCAAATCTAATGCAGTGGGCAGTATTTTAGTTTTTTTTCTTCCTCTCCATTTTCCCCCTCTATTGCCTGAGTTCTGAAGACAAAAACAGAAAGAGTGAAGGCAGCAAAAAAAAATAGTGTTCTGCTTAAATGAAGATACCTTGTTGTTGTTGCACGGAACTGCTTCTTTTGTTTACAACAATGGATTACAAAATTCTTTATATAAAAACACTCCTCTGATGCCTCTGTTTTTTAATGAGGTCATAAATTGCAAGCCGCTCTGCTTTATGGTGATTATTATTTCAATTTTGTACGCCTGCATGCAGGTTTTTATTTTCTACTTGATAACGTTGAGTACTAAAATAGAAGACCGCAAGTTGCGAGGCTTGCGAAAACATTGGGCTTGGACCAGTAAACAGTACATTATAGGACTGCTGTGACTGATGGCATAATTAGCAGTGACATGAGATTTATGACTCACTGGATCTATAGCACTTCTATAAAAGGTTGTAAAAAATTACGCCATGCTAAAGGCAATGAAAAGAGAAATATGTTATTGTAAAATAGCTATATTTTGAGGAGAATACAGGGAGAAGAAAGGCTTTGATAAAGATTGTGTGGAATTGGTGTCAGAGGATTTAAGACATGATGCGAACAAGATATGATTATAGATCTCCAGAGATCAGGGCATTGATTTTTCTTCTTAAGCTTTGGTCAGCTATATCAAGAGAGTGGCGGTACTTCAATCAAAATCTATTTGTTCAATATTTATAGAAAATGTAGGTGTGTGTGTTTTTTCCACAGTGGACTTTTTTTCAGCTGGCTCACCTTCCCACAATCCCATCTGCATTCCCTCTTCGCTCAGCTGTGGAGTTCTAGCAATTTACTATTTTATAATGTTTTGTTTTAGAAAAACATATTTTGTCCTGTGCGTGCGTGCGTGCGTGCGTGCGTGCGTGCGTGTGTGTGTCTGTGTGTGTGTGTGTGTGTGTGTGTGTGTGTAAATTCACATACAAATCAGGCATGCTGTGATGTGCAGAAAAACAGGTATTAAGTGATTCAGGAGAGCTGGGCTGGCAGAGCTGTGTGAAATGGAGTCAGTGATATTTTTTCCAGACATGTGGTTCAGGCTCTCAGAAGCTGCCATATGGCCACGATTACACTCATTTATGAAACGTCTCGCACTGGATGCTTTTAGACTGCTGCTGTGTCTCCTAAGTGTTTGTCCTCTGCACTCAATTAAACTATAGAGGGCCGTGTATGTGAGTTTGTGCAATTCAGAGAGAGAGAGTTAGAGAAAACAGAGATGCGTGTGGAGTTGTGTAAAAAAAAAAGAAGTACTATTATGTAAAAAGACAGCCAATCTCTGACAAAATCACTTTTATCATTACCAGAGTATGATATTTGCTGTATTTCTGTACAGTATTGCTGTAATGACTTCTAGCACATTATCTCAGTTGGCCAACTCAGTGGATCAATTTAATATCTATTTATTTGACTCAAGCTTACATAATTAACCAAGGGAATTAAAAAAGGGGACAGTTTGATATCTGTTTTAAAAGTCAGCAATTTCTAAATGGATGTTACTGAACTTATTTTTTATTTATTTTTATTTTTTTACCTCATAATTCTTAATCAAAATAAGTTATAACTCGATCTTCCGTTGAAACGGCAGATATATCTCTACCAGACTTCTCCAAATATTAAGGGTACTACGTTTACATGACAAAGATGTACTAAAAATGGAAACGTTTTTCCTTTTTCCTTTGCGTTTTTCATATACAGATGACACCGTTGTAAAAACAATCCCACAAAACAAGAATCCGCAAAAATAACTTAAAATGCTGCGTTATGCATGCCAGGCCAGTAGTTGGCGATGTCACTTTGTAAAGGAAAAATATGCGACTGAGCAGATATATAATACGCATGCACATGACGTCACCGTTTTCACAAATTTGCGTTTTTATAGTTTACACAAAAACAATAACGGTATTGTTTTCAAAAACTTGCACGCTTTCAAAAGTCATGTAAATGAACCGCCAAAACGCATAAAAGGTTTTCCGTTTTTAGTTGAAAATGGTTATGGCGCTTTTCCACTGCATGGTACGGCTCGGTTCGGCTCGGTACGGTTCGACTCGGTGCGGAACGGTTCGGCAAGCTCCGCTTTTCCACTGCGTGGTACGACTCGACTCGGTACGGCACGGTTCGGTTCGCTTTAGCTCGGTTGCTTTTCCATTGCAGTTAGTACCGCTTCAAAGTGGGTGGGACTGATCGTTAATAGTTGTAGGTCCGGTGGTAGCCGTGTGCGGCTAAGAGCTGTTTACTTCTTGGAACACTTTTTCATTCCGTATTGCCCCATCCAGCTCTCACCGGATCCGCTCCTCGGCAACCAACGAGAGGAACGTCTGCACCTCGTCCACTGACCACGATTCAGCCATTTCTTGTTTGATTTTTTTTTACTTCTTTTGTCAAGTAAATACTCTAAAAACAGGTGCTACCGCGTTGGCTGTTGTCTGGCTATTTAAATCTAGCGGGTTTAGTGTCTCGTATCGCAAATACAATGGCGCTGAAGTGACGATTCTGTCTGACCAATCAGTGATCTGCAGTGTTTTCACGTCACATTTAGTATTGGTACGGTACGCTTGGAACCTCAACAGAGGTGGTACCATTTAAAGCGAGCCGTGCCGTACCGTACCATGCAGTGGAAATGCGCCATAAGTGAGCCGTACCAAACCGAGCCGTACCGTACCATGCAGTGGAAAAGCGCCAATTGTCTGCTTAAACCCAGCCCCTTTTTTAAAATCAAATGGAAACTCGCATTCAGATTTATTTCCATACAATCAACAACCGATGGACTGAGCCAGGTCTCATGCACAATGGAAGAAAGAATCTGTCGCTTCCCCCATTTTATTGTTACTTGAAGTAAAAACACATTGCAGGAGCATCACAACTGGGGTGACCCTGCATCTGTAGTTATGTAACCCTGTTAAAATAAGAAACATAAACCATTATTTTTACATTTTACACTACTCATTTTTCATTTGATAAAAAAAAAAAAAACGTTTTGAAAGAGTATAAAAACCTCGATGCTTTTTAAGCTTTAGAACGTGTGTGAATTCATGATCCATAGTTGGAAGGAAATAATGTACATGTCTTCAAAGATCTTTAAGTATAGTTGCACAAATGGTATCTGCACTTCGTCTCTGTGTATGTGAATAAATGCAAGTGCATGCGGGCATGAGCCTCTGCTTGTCATCACTTGCCCTCATGTCTGCCTCTTGTCCCCTCTGTCAACGTTATCACACACTCTTATCAGTGTGGCGGCACCATTTTTTGGAACAAATTCCGGGCCTCCTGCTCCTCCCCCATTCATGGTCCTGCATTCTCAATCACCTCTCATTTACTTGCTTTTCCTCTGAAGTAGAATACGTAATGTATGAGTTTCTCCTATACATTCTCAGTTGGCACCAGAAATGCACTGTTATTTAACTTCTGGCAGATAAGCAAAAAATATATATATATTGCAGGCTTTCTGCAATAGGCCACTGAACTAAAATAAACAAGAGTAATTTAAAACCAAAA
The DNA here is from genome assembly GCF_949152265.1 of Phoxinus phoxinus. NCBI lineage: Eukaryota > Metazoa > Chordata > Actinopteri > Cypriniformes > Leuciscidae > Phoxinus > Phoxinus phoxinus. The sequence goes on along the minus strand of NC_136877.1, from coordinate 36,965,283 downwards.
TGTGCTAATCTGATTTAGCACAACTAAGGTTGCCTATAAAACATACAATGAACCAAGAAAAGCTTACAATTGTATGGAACTGAGAAGCAAATCCAAGGAAAACAATGAGAGCAGTAAAAGACTGCAATCAAAAAACTTTACTGATCAAAAGAAAACTCATAGCAAAGAAAGGCTGCAAACATCAGCTGTGGAATCAAAGAAAAGCTAGGAAATCTACTTGTAATTAATTCAATGCAAATTAACACACTTCTACAAGAAAAATGCAACAACTTCAGGTAAGATTGATTAATCAGCTTCATTACCTTTCTGTTTTGTGAAATCTGTGGGTTGATACTACAGTAGCTATGGAAGAATATAAAAATAAACCACAAAAAATGACTGCTGCCATGCCGCCACGAAGAGATGTTTAAGACTGGCGGAGGACCTGCAAAAAAAAGATACTGGCCAGTTGGATGAATTACTGACAGGTGTAAAATTGAGAGCCACAACCTTTGGAGAACATACCTGATGACCATGGTTTCCTGGAGGAAGACTAGAATTACTCCAGGGGCCGGTTGCACCAGCTGTGCATGAGTTATAACTTAGCCTAGTTTTGATGTAAATTGACACTAAGTTACAGCTTGCGCACTACTAAATATGTTTTTATTGCACCATTAAACTTAGCTGAAGCACAACTCTACGTATGAAATATTTACGGTAGCCTCTGATCAGGAGTAACGGTTGGAATAAAATAGAAGACTGAACTGCATCAATAAGCTCTTCTTTTACCTGACAGACTTCAATTCTTTAGACATTAAGATAACACTGACATTTACACTCGCTTACATTTTAAGAGAAAGAACATTATGTGAAAAGATTACTTCGTTAGCGGTTCATCAACACGAACCTGTCCTAAACATGGACGTGCATGTCCAATAAAATCAGTCTTAATAAATAAATGTCATTTTTATCTTTTTTTTTGTATCAGTATTTATTGATCCTTATTCATTTTGTTTCAAATACAGTTTCTGAACGTTATTTAACCTAAATGTAAAAACAAATTATGTTATTCATGACTAAGTGGTATCGTATTTAAAGGAACACGCCGACTTTTTAGCACTGCTACTTCTGCGGAGTGATGTGCACCTGAGTGAGGAGCAGAGAGTTCGCTCAGAATGTTGCGCTAATCACTCCGCCCAAGTAGCAGTGCTCCGCCTTCTGAGAATATAGTTCCCAGAATGTATACGGGGAACGTACAGAATGCTAGCTGGAGCCGTTTACCTCTAGTCTTTGTGCTAAGCTAGGCTAGCGGTGGGTGCGTCAGACAGAGTTGCGGCACGCACAGAGATGAAAAGGACTTATGGACTTCTCTAACTCTGGGGGATACGGTGAATAAGCTAAAGTCCCAAAAAGTCAGCGTGTTCCTTAAAAGGAAACTTAATTTTAGTCACATGAGGCAAAAGAAGTTAGAATGAAGGATACACTTAAATTCACAGCATTTAAACACAACATCTGCTCACCTACAGTATTTGAAGGCTGCTATTGGAATTTTGAGGTATAGCCTAAACGTCATATTATATGCGACTATGAATTACATTACGGAGAGCTTAAGGCCTACGAGCTATTCTGCCTTAAGAACAAATGGTGCAACCGAATAAAGTGCATTATATTAGGCATTCAGTTCAGAGCAAATGTGTTCATTGGTGTTTGTGAGAACATATCTGAGGCTATAGCTGTGTGTGTGTGTGTGTGTGTGTGTGTGTGTGTGTGTGTGTGTGTGTGTGTGTGTGTGTGTGTGTGTGTGTGTGTGTGTGTGTGTGTGTGTGTGTGTGTGTGTGTGTGTGTGTATTGATCTTCACTGACATAGTCCAAGTAATCCCATGGGCCTGGTTTCACAGACAGGGCTTAGATTAAGCCAGAATTAGGCTTTAGTAGTATAATTACTAGGACATTTAAGTTTAACTTTTATAAATGTGCCTTAGAATAAAAACACCCCCTAAGTGCACTTGCGCCCTGCGCTTTAGACCATGCGCTTAGTTTGTTAAAATAGGGCCCTTAATCTCTGTCCGGGAAACGGCCACTAAAGATCTAAAATCAATTATCTTAAATTATGCAAGTGAATTTATTATTGCAATCTACAGTATGAAAAATGGATACTTATTTTGAAATTGGCTAAAGATCACATTTAAAAGTATTATTAAAGTCCCACTGTGGTGAAAATCAATCTGGTGTGGTGTTTGGTGAAATCTATGTGGTGTTTTTAATATGCTTTAGACAAACCATGTGCAAATTCACAAGTCAGCATTGCTGAGCATTTTCTCCTTTAAACTGCAGTGAACTCTGACTATATCAAAACGCATTTAAAATCGGATTTGTTTCTGATGTCACAAACTACCTTGTAACCAATCAGGTCAACATGTGGATCTCTGAGTTGGTGTGAGTGAGTGGAGACGGGCTAATTTGCATATTCATAGAACCGTTTATCCTAAATAAGGGCAAGGGTGTTATATTCAAGTTATTTTAAGACATGAAGACAATTTTAAGGAAAAAACTTTTAAATATGTCATTTTGGTGATCAAAGATGAGTTTTAAGCAATGCAATTAATGACTACAGGGGGACTTTAAATAATCAGTGTTTTGAAGGTTAACTTTTAAGTATATTTGAAAAAAACAAAGGTAATCTAAATGTAAAATAGTGGACCTAAGCTATACAAATCAGTATCCAAAATTCTATCAATCTTAGAAATGTAAGTTGACAACCTGATTCTTTTGCAACTTGCTATAATAGCGGTTTATGCCTCATACTGGTGCGTAATCCTCCGCTGTCATTCTTCTCTACTGCTTTACTGTGCATCACTTTTCCTGCCTCTGTTTCCATGAGAACCGAGGACAAGGACAGAGCGGAATTTTTTTGCTGTCACAAATCTGAGATAACCCCAAGTGGTCCATATGCGTGTCCCACTTCAAACCAGCTGGGGGCAATCAATTCTGACATCAAAACTTTAAATGACACGTGATTCGAGACTAATGTTTAATGCTGCTTAGAACTGTGAGTTTCAACATCACCAAAAAATCATTGGTGTTCAGACACCGTTTTCTCAAATGTTCATAACTCATTTTTAAAAAGACTGATCAGCATTCATTGTGAGTGATGATGATGACGTATCTAGCCTAGAAACTCCAACATCAGCAATAGCAGACTCACTTGAATGCTCCCACCAAAGATCCATCATTTACCCTGCAAGTGAGTGGTTCTCTTGGGCCTCGTGCAGGGCCCGAACGCCTCTATTGCGACGTCTGTGAGAATGCACACAGACAAAACATCCATATTTCAAATTCATATCCACATAATATTTTGTTACCAAGAATGATTGTACTGATCATTTGAATGCTAATAAAAGCAGTATAATGGCAATGGTTTATATTGAAAGCTTTTACCAGCAAATTGAGTACTTAATTTGAGATTTTTTTTTTGATGCATCAATTCATGGCGTTTTCTTCAAGCAACTTAATTGGGTTTACATGCCTTGCTTAAGCACACAGTGATGATAGTCTCAGCCTCAGTCTGACCGTTCACTGACTGATGAATACACATAATTGCACATAAAACCGGAATGCACTTTTTCAGTCAAGTAAACTCTAATCTGTTTGGCTGCCTTTAGGCAATATCCATGAGTACAAGCACACAGGTTTTCTTATCAGTTCCAATGGAAACAAAGATGTTTTGGTACCAATCTGGCTGATTGCCTGGTGTCAATATTTGAAAGTTATTCACCGTTCGTTTTTTCCACAGATGATAATAATAATTCCAAAAGGGGGCTTTTCACAGTGATGCCACAGAAGAACCATTTTGCGCTCCCAAAAGAACCTTTCTGTGAACAGTTCTTAAAAGAACCATCATTTCTCAATTGTGAAGAAAATTTTAATAATCTAAGGAACCCTTTTCCAGTGCTTTATTAGTATATAGTTCTATTTTTAAGAGTGTGTGTCTCCTAGTGATTTCTCCATTACAGATTTCACAGTTCTCTCTCAGCATTTAATTTATCATGAATACATTTGACCAAACAATAAAGCTTAGATATAAATATGTAATAATTAATGTTACAATAAGGGTTCATTTGTTAACATGAACAATGAACAACACTTCTACTGTAAAAAAAATGATCGTGATTTTAACGGTAAAAGACTTAAACTGTTAACAGAAAGTTTCCTTACTATATGCGGTAAATAAATGTGATAGATCTAATGGTACATTTAATGTAATTTTACTGTAAAATACCGTTAAATTTACAGTTTTTGAAAGTGAAAAGGAAAAACTCATTGTATTTATAGTGGAAAACCCACAATTCCCACTATTATTGCGTGACACTTCACATTTGATGTATTTTTGTTGAAATAACTGTTTCTTCATAGTTTTCTTAGTTTTTTTCTAATCAGTTTTGTACATTAGGGTTTTATGTTACATTTAATGTTGTTAAATTAATGTTTATTGCATTTTTTAAATTTCATGTGTGTTAACATGATGTGTGAATGACATAGCCTATTAGTATTATCTTTCTTGTGGAAGAGCTGCTTGTGATGAGCTTTGATTGATCATGTGACTCATCACTGCTGTGATTGTTGATCAGTGTATAACAATGGTACAAAACAGATCCTAATACTTCAATAGGTCGTTAAATTAACATTATATCGGATAACGATATACAGTTTATTACTGTAAATTTGAAGTTAAGTCTGTAAAACCTAAAATGGTGCTACCGTATTTATTACGGTAAATTTCTGGCAACCACAGCTTTAAATTTAACAAAACATTTTTTTACAGTGCGCTCAGGCCCTAATTATAGCATTTACTAATACATTTTCATAATCAGAAATTGTATTTGTTAACATTTGTTGTAGGCTACTGTAAACTAGAATGAACAAACTTTTTTTACGAGTTATGAGTTATGACATTAAGATTAATAAATGCTTTAAAATACGCCTATATATTGCCCCTTGTTAGTTCATGTTAGCTAATGCATTAACTAATGAGAACAAATTAGACTTCATCGTAAAGTGTTACCAAAATGAAATGTTTCTTGATGGAGAGTGACTAAGAATAAACAAATAAATAAATAACAGTAAACCCATTCGTTATTTCTTTTGCGCTCTTTTTCAACACACTACGGTAAAGGGTGGACTTTTGTTGTCTGCGAGCTGGAGACAGACAGCTGAGAGTGAAACAGCCGTGTGTGTCTGTGTGTGTGTGTGTATGTGTTTAGAGCTTGAGATTCAGACGCGCTGCACAGCGTCTCGTCCCGAAACCCTAGACGACAACCAAGAAGAGTCACTTGGAATACTGTCCGCAGGTCTAATGTCCGAACACATTTATTTTCTAAGAAAACTTGCGTGTGTCTTTTTTCTTCTTCTGTTAGGGCACAAGCAAAAACATCGCATTTTCACATTTTAAAAGCAGCTGTCTTCTCGGAAGGGGCCGCACCTTCAGCAGAACATCATCCAGGTAGGTTTATGAAAGTTCATGTGCTGTATCGAAGCCAAGATCTTTGCTTCAGTCACACTAAAAAAATACTACAGAAAGAATGGGGTAATTAAGAATTGTGTTGTTTGAATTTGCATTTTTTTTCCTATCCGCAAATTGCTTATTGAATTTTGTCCATCATTACATGTTTACTCCTTTGATAAACTTTTTGTGCAACAGCATCCCATTTTTTGAATGCTGCGTTTGTCTGATGTGAGTGTGTTTGAAGTTAAGCACATAGTTTAGTTGAGAAGTGCATCTTTAGACCCAGGATAGCTAATTAACCCGTACAGGTCCATTCAACTGCTCAAATGACCTGCCTTTTTATGTGATTATGCCCAGGTCTTTAAATGACAATTCTGTGTTTGTGTTATGCACTGCCTTTGTTGTTAATCTGCCAATATAGTTAATCTGTACAAAAAAGTCTTGCATACCAGTATCAATTAATATTTTTAATTGTAAGATTTATATTAATGTTAAATAATAACTGGTAATTATCTGCTGTACTAGTTTTTATGTGTTGAATTCCACTCTGTGTGCTATCATTTGACCAAGACAAATTTAAGTAGGCTATAACTTACCTATGACAACACACTAGCATTACTTTCATGTCACAATGTCACTCCGCAGTCTCTTTTCATTATAAGAGAAGTTAGAATAGTTAACTTATGCCAAAAACGACTATGTACGCATACAACTTTTGAGAGATAAATTAGCTAAGAAGTCCAGATGAAAAAGAAAACAAGGCATCTTCTTGGCTGGGATAACAACAAACCGATTAGAGAAGAGCTAGAAGAGAGAAAACCTATATTCAGCATGGCTAACTAATCCATATGAGAAGTAACTTCAATTAAAGATGAATAATACATGAATTGCAATATTGTTTCAGTGCTGGTGTTCATGACTGATTGTTTTCTACGTAGAAATGGGCCATTTTTCTTGACAAGCCATTAACAGGCATTCATTCATTATTTTCTAGGGTCATCATCAGGTAACCCTACTCGACTCACTCGATCATGGCTACATCAGCATCCGAATTCACTCACTTCATTTTGTTCAGTCCTTGCTGACATAGTGCACTTAACCACCACATAGGGATTAGTGGATGGATGATTTCGGACACAGCTTATATCTTTAAATCTAGTGATTTATATTTTGTGTTGTAGGCGTGTGCGGGGTTGGCTCAGGTGCCTAAAAAGCTGTCTAGGTAGACAGAACAGTAGATTTTGAGATGCAACTAGAGGCAAAAAAAAGAGCTCTGTTCCTGGATATGTTCCCATTTACTGTCCTTTTTGTAAATATTTTCACACGAATGTCTAAGTATGGAAAATAATTGCCTTGCACCTTGTCTTCTGGGCAATTAATTAAATTGAAACAGTGTCTTTTGAATGTGCTGCATGCTGATAAAGGACAGCGTTTAATCTGAGCCTTATCTCTCTGAGCATAACCAGCTTCACTAAAGCTCATAATAAATTAGTCTGCAAATCCTCCTTGGCTGTAGAGAACATAGAAAGTAAAAAAAAAAATCATCTTATCCATCAACGTGATAGCTTATTACCATGATGGTGTTATCATAGGTAAACTGCTTTTGAGCACAATGAAGATTACGGTGGATAAACACTTATTAACCTATAACCCCTTTAAACTAAACACGACTATGCTGATTTAATGCTTGGTAGTGATTGAATGAAGCCCATTTGTCTTGTCACTTGAGTCAACTGAAGTGCTTACACTTCTTTTGGATTATTGTTTGCAGTTTTTCTTGGTGGAACATTTTTGCAACAGAAGCATTAATAGGCTTTAATCGTATTTAGAAAAGACATTAGTAAGTAGGAAAACCATGTTTGCATGAGACAGCAAGTATTGGAATTAGCACTTCATCTCAGTGAATGAGGTCTGGCAAAACCTCATAACAAATGTCAAGCGCAAAACAGTTTGTCTTCCATCCTTTTCTCTCTGCTTTCTTAATTTTAGTCTCGTTCACATCTAAAAAGCTGCAACGTTGAATTTGACCACTGAGGGGGTGGATGTTTCCCTAAGTGAGTCTAGGCTCTTCTCCTGCTGACCTTGGGTTTCCCCTATAATCCAACTCATGTAATTAAACGCAATATGATTAGTGGGCAGAACGGACACTGTTGCTGTGGAGGTGCGTAGTACACAATATATATGTGGCAGACTTTATGTGTGGGTTTGCTTTGGTTTTGAGAGTGTGCTTGCATGAATAATTGGGACACAAAACGATGGATTTCAATGAATTCGTTCACTATGAACAAAGGCATCAATACACATGCCATGACTGGAGAGATCAGTGCCATCCAAGAGAGCATGCTATATGACCTGACCAGTAGCTGCTAAAAAAAACATAACAGACAGAACAAGATTCCAGTCAAGAGAGATGAATAGCCTTATAAGTACTGGCAGTCCATTTCCAGTGGCTTTGTAATGGGGTCTATTACAATGCTCTTTACATACTATTAAACCTTTATGTGGGCTTTTTGTAGAGTGTATAGTCACCTGAGTCATAGATGTTATCCAAACAGCTGTCCTGGTGTGTGTGTGCGTGCACTTCTGCATTTTGTCTGAAGGTTGCAGCTGACAGCGGAGCAGTGTGGGAGTCGGCTGGTTTTGGTCGGCTGGCTCACAGTCAGAGAGAGAGAGAGAGAGAGAGAGAGAGAGAGAGAGATGAACACTCTGTAATTAGCACCCGCGGCTGCATGCTGCATTCCACCTCTGTAAATTACAGAGTGGCCTGCCTGCACTGCCAGACCCAGCAAACCTGCCTGTGTGAGTCTATCCAGACCCCCCTCTTCCCCTCCCTCGGCCTCACGCACATGCAAAACTACAGCTATACCTGCTAGCAGCAGACTTTGCCTTCTCTTCCAGTTCACTTCCACTGTGTTTGTTTCTGCGCTGCAGTAATTGGCGGTGGTGGAGGCTCCCGTCTCTCCGGGGCTCGGCCTGCATTGATTTGTTTGGATTTCTGTTCCCCTCCCCAGAGCTTTGGCGTACATAAGCGCCACAGACTCCCTACACTGCTGTCTGTCATGTCTGAGCGGCATATTTAAAGAGTTTGGTGTTGTTTATCGAAGTGCACGTAGACTGCAATGCACGGCATTTCCATAACACAAGGGATTTCAACAGTATGTTTTTTTTAATTAAGAATTGAAGCATTTGGGTTTTGAAAATATGCTTTGTTTTGAGGGTTTAACAAGGTTAAAGGTGTCAAAATATGCTTTGAGACTGCAAAGGGGTCTTTGTTCAGAGTTTATGAGTGAGTTTCGAAAGGACTGTAACCACCATAGAAATGGAGGTGGACGATAATCATATATGGCTAAATTGTACCTTACAATGGTTACTTTGCTGCACTCCATTACACACTGCTGTGTTTGTTGATATGATCATAGATATAGATAGAGCCTTATTACCAGCAACTTTTTCTGTGGGCCACTATACGTAAGCTATCCACCATATTGGAATGATCGCAGCTAGTCCGTGAGCACTTCAGACAAAGTTAACACATGTACGAATATCTGTATCCTCAGCAGATGATTTTAATAGGATTTAGTTTATCATCATCAATGTTAGATAATTTTGCACGTGCTTAATATATTGGTTAAAGCTCTTAATAAATATTAATACATTTAATAATAAATATTATTGATAATCAAAGAACCTTACAGCCAAATTGCTCTTAGTCTCAAATCAACGAAGGCGGGATATACCATAGGCCTATATATATATATATACTGTTCACACAAGCCGAGCATGACCAGAAAGTGTGCGTGGTAAGATGTTAGCAGCTAAACATTTCATGTTTGACAACTGTTGTACAATAAAAATGGGAACCGACCAACGGTAGTATTCAGTGATGCAAACTACTACTTTTTCTGGCAAATTTCGGTATTTCATATAATTTATAATTGAATTAATTCAACATAAATGAATTTTACTACATATTAGGCAGTGTGTGTGTGTGTCCGTGTGTGCGCGCGCGCGTGTGTGTGTGCGCGCCCATGTGTAGTCTGTGCTGATGGATGGGACCGAGTAAATGGCTGTGACCCTGACAGAGGACCCAGCTGAGGGACCAAATGAGTTTGTGACATTGTATGTGTGTTTGGGACACAAAGAGTAGGTTTGTGAGTAGGTTTGTGATTTTGTGCATAAGTACAGCACACCATATAGGACAAGTGGCCTCTCTTCCCTTCTCCTTCTGTCTTCTGCCATATGCTGATTTGATCTTGATAGATTGATAATACTTTTGTACCAAATTTCACCATTCAGCTAACACACAGACAGTGTATCTATACATCCAATGGTATGTCCATTGTCTATACGTCCAGCTGAATATAATGTTTCTATATTGAATGTCTGTATATCCAGGTTGAATATTGTGCTTCTATAGTGCATGTCTTGGCCTATACTGTATGTTCCAGCTGAATAGTGCTTCAATAAAGCTTTCATAATGTTATTTCTCAAAGGTCTCATCAGCTGACTCTGCTGTAAGAGGATTTGCCGAACAGCAGTTTCCTGTTTATGTCAGTGCTTCCTGTGTTGAAAGTTATCTTGTCACTGGGTTAGTTAATGTAAAGGCCCAGCTAATTATAAACAGTGATGCTTGAAAATGTCATCGAAGTCTACCAAATTATAATACACTTGAAAGGGTAAAACACTTCTGATGGCATTTTCTTATAAAACTTTGCCTTCATTCATGGCCGTCTCAAACCCATTGCTGTGATACTATTGTGTGTACTGAGTGGTAACCAGTACTGGCACTTCTATATTTTAATCGGTAGCGTACGTACTCACTTTTTCCTGCATACCGGCACTTCTCACATGTTGACAAGTAGGCCTATACTCTGAAAAAAAGTTTTGTGCAATAGTGATATTTGCCTTAGCAAGGACTGCTAATTATAATTGAAAGCATGCAATGAATAAAGTGTGCTGATCTTCCAGTAATGTTTTACCACTGCTGCACCAGTCCATGACCCGTGCTTTTGACCAGCACTCCCCGAGCTGGAGCTGACATTGAGAGGGGAAGGCTCTACATTATAAGTTCAGCTCTTCTGCCAGGCCTGCCGCTGAGAAGGCCCCCTGAGAGCCTCACAGCAGTTAGGAGACATCAGACAACATCCATAATTTATGACAGAGATAGAGATGCGGCTTGCGGCTTGTTTTGTGTCTAAGTTGTGCCCTCGTGCACTCCCTCTGTAACAAATGAATAGAGAACGCATTTCCTCCTGCTGTCTTTCCCTCTGTATCTTTCTCTCTCTTCCCCCTAATGCTCAGCTGTTATGCGGCATCTCATAAATCAACTGGGAAGTTATGAGACTGGAATTTGACATTAGGCCCTCTTTTCTTCAGAGTTTTTAACTTTATGTAACTAAAGTAATAATGGGTAATGGTAGAACTCTAGCAACAGGTTGGGGAATCGTTTATGGTTTTGTCGCTTTTTTTTATGTTACCTGCAGCTGGAAGTCTTTTATATTCTATCTTCTTTTTTTCTTGATCTCTTTTCTTGTCATCCTACGATGAGTCTGGTTCTCCATCTTGTAGCTAAACATAAGCTTTTTGTTGTTGCCAGAGTGCAATTCCCTCCCTTTTTCTGTTAAGCTACTTTGACACAACACGTATTGTGAAAAGTGCCATACAAATAAAAGCAGGCTTGACAATAAACTGTCCGTTAACTTATAATACCGTTGAATTTGATTTGAGCACAGTAAAATAATCCTGAAATAATGCTTTACTTTTTAGCACAAGTTTCATTTCAGTCACCTTGATATATGTATAATTATTTTTATTTTACATATATATATTATTTTTAAATATATATTTTTCAATCTTTGCATTATGGTTCTTTAGATTCTACCATTTAGCCCATATGGCTAATTTAATTCAAAATATTTTATGTAAATTGAGCAATGTAAATGACTTAATGTAAAGACATTCTTTCACATTGCTTGCTTATTAAAATAACTATATTAACAGATGTATTTTTCTCGTATATATGCACAAATATACAAATTCAATGTAATTAATCGAAATATTTCCTAAATTTTTTATATTAACAATTTAATTTATGATTTTTTTTTTAGGGCAGTGTTGAATCAGAGTTTTGAATTGATTCATTGAAAAAGACCGTTTGAACATATGCCATTTTCTACTTAGTCCGAGACACTCATATCTGCAAGTCACAAGGCAAGATTTTTAGGAAACCTGATGACCAAAAAAATTTGCCCTCAATTTCCACAAAGTGTCTTAATTTTATACAAATTTTTACCAATTTGTACGTGACAGCTGCAGGTTCAGATAAGGCTGGAGCTGAGGTGTTGTTATCAGCTTCTGTGAAGTAGATGCGTTTGAAGCCTGTGTTACAAAGCTAAATGACGCGCATGTAAATGTCTCAGAAAGCATCTCCTCTTCTCTTTCTCTCATGCATCCTACCCTCATTTCTCCGACACACTGATTTATAACAAATTGTACGTTATTCTGTACAAGGCGTGCCTGTCACTTCAGCCTGCCACGAGAGAGCCAGAAGCTCCAGAATGCTGACGTGAACAATCTCCCGAGCTCTGACATCCTCCCTCAGCCCCTGTTTCTGTATCTCTCGGTCTGTCTGTGTCTCATTTCTGCTTCCTTCATCTTCTCCATCTCTTTCTCTGTTCACCCTCATGTCATGCAAGGCTGTCAGGGCACATCTGTGTGAGACAGAGAGCGAATAAGAGTGACAGACAAAAACACTGTTTGAGTAAGAGAGAGATTCTTGGAAACCATGATTAATTTGTTGCCCAACTCATCAGAGCTACCTGAAAAAGAAAACCGCGTAACACTTTATAGTTTAAGGTCCCATTCACACTATTATCTTGCTAATTAGCATGCATATTACTAGGATATTGGCTGTTTATTAGTACTTGCACATTAATGCACATTAATGCCTTATTCTGCATGACCATATTCTACCCAGTTCCTAAACTGAACAACTACCTCACTAACTATTAATAAGCCGTAATTAGGAGTTTATTGGGGCAAAAGTCATAGTTTATAGTTATCTAATATTGAGAATTGGACCCTCATCTAAAGAAAACAGATTAGGAGAACATTCAGCAACCATTACTTGCATTCATTACACTATTAACAAAAAAGTACCAGTTTTTTTTTTTTTTTTTTTTGGACATACCAATACTATGTTGTTGTTTTTTTTTTTGTTGTTTTTTTGGAGTATATCATTAGCATACCATGGTAAAAAAAATACCATGGAGTAGTAATGCACCAAAATGTTAATTAATGTCCAAAATTCTAAATTTTACCTCGTTTATATTTGTAGGCTATTATTTTTTTATTTTAATCTATACTTTTATAATGTTTAGAATTACTAAACAAATTCTAGATATTATAATGTTTTTATAATGTCATCAGCTATTATGCTGGTTCTTCTTTCAAGTTGCATTATTGGGTAAAATATTGCATAATAGATGAAACTGAATTTTGGCTAAAATAAGCTTTTTTTTTTGCCTATAAAGAGTTACCATGGTCTATACCTATCTTATTCCATTACAGTTTTGCGGTTTTGACAGTACTTTTTTTGTAATGGAAAAGAGGCACTAAAAACCCCATTTCTCATCATTGTCCGTGTGTGTGCAATTAATCTTTTATTATTATTCTTGTATAATGTTGTGCTATTTATAAACATGATGTTTTTGATTTCCAACAATACAAACTCTTCATTCATAAAAGAAAGTTATCATAAAAAACTAAGTTGACATACTTTGGCAGTTTCTAGTTTGGCAGCGGCTGAACATGTTGCAGTGGTGCCAAGAACCACAGAAAAAAGTTTGAAACTTGACTGTAGAAATGCACAGAGGGAAAATATGTTATATTGAGGTGTCTTTCAAGGCGTTTGGCTGATGCTCTGTGAGAGTGAAACCAGCCGTTGACTCATCAGCAGCTTCTCTGCAGTCTCACAAAGTGCCCTACAAACCTCTGCCTTCGTTCTTCCTCCCCGTAGAGCCGACAAAAGGATAACTCTTCTATTAGGCTTAGTTAACTAAAAATGTCCCTTGGAATTTGCTATATGAGCTGGCCTTCCTCAGTATTCTTGACTTATTCATAGCTTGATCATAAATACATGACTGGTAGAGGCAAATTTGTGTACAGGGCAATTTTAATGAAAGGACTTGCTCAGAATAAATCTAGACTGAGTTGTGTCTCAACTGTCAAAGCTAAATGCTCACAGAGATGAGAGAAGGAAGCGACAGAGAGACTTCAGACAGACTACCTCAGCTCTACGTGAGCTAGACGAAGCCAATGACCTAGCCAAATGCCTGCTTTGTGTGACAACAATGCTGGGGATTTGGATCCATCTGAAATATGCTTTCTCTCTCTCTCTCTCTCTGTCTCTCTCTTTCTCTCTCTATCTCTCTTTCTCTCTGAGCCCAGGTCTCTTTCTCGCTGTCACCTCTTTGTTCATTCATCTCATGCTGTTTGTGCGATGACGTGATAAATTCTAGGCTGTCATAACACCTTCATTTGCCCCTTCATTAGTTCTTTCCAATGAGAATGGGCTAAACAGAAGGAAGTGGAGATGGTTTCTGTCAAAATTGGTTTCTTTGTGTCAGAAGTGCAGTCATGAGATCGAGATTAAGAAAAAGGGCAAAGATAAAGCCTTGGATGATAAATGAAAACGAAGGGTTGTAAACATTGTGTAGAATTGTTCTCTTTTTCCGTGTATAATGACATTTTCTTGAATTGTAGGCCCAGGTACATTTGAGCCTAAATCACTTGCGATAATCTGTTACTTGCTGTTCAATTACAGGCGGTTCAGTTATTAATGTTCTTATACTGTAGTGTATAGTAAACTCTTCCTACATTTCCCATGCCTCAAAACACTCTAGCTGCAGAATTTAATTGAAATATTACAATCTTGATTCAAAACACCCACACAATCCTATTCTTAGTTGACATCAATACGTCTATGTCTTAACCTTTTACAAGTGCGATCACAGCGAATATTCAAATCTGTGTTGATGCTGCCGCTGACCCAGAGAGAGCAGTTGTCATGTGTTGCTTCACAAACAGTCTTTTCAAACACATTATTTATTTCTTTATTTGTTTATTTCCCCAAAGGGCAATTGGTTTTACAGCAAGACCAGCATACAAAAAAGACAATTTACAATACATTAAAAATTACATAATAAACTACACAAGACAACGACAGGCCCAACCAACAACCTACTTCCACCTACTCCCCCCATGCCCGAATTTAACAGTGAAGTAAAAGTAGGAATAAATGAATGTTTGTTACTCCTAACAGAGGGAAATCTTGATCGAGATCCTGAGGGTAAAAACTGAAACTCAGAGTAGAGAGGATGGGAACTAACCATTAAGATGGATTGGGCTTTTCTACTGTGTAACTACCTGGCGATTAAACAGGATGGGTGACTTCTTACTACTAGTATTAACTATTTTTGCCAAAGCAGTCTTTGCCTTTACACTAAGACTGCCATACCAGCATAACAGCGAATGTTAAAACGGACTCAATATACGATTTGTAAAATAAAGTCATCAAGGACCGATCAACGTTAAACTTCTCTCCGTAGACGTTGCTGGCCCAAGTTCATATTCAGCTTGTTATCAATCACACATCCCAAATACTTATATTATTCAACAACTTCAACCTCCTGCTCTTTAATAGTTGTTCTCTTTAAATAAATTTGATTACGCTTAGTCAATGAGCATGTCTTTAGTTTTAGCCACATTTATTAGCAGGAATGCATTGTCACACCACTGAACAAAATCATAGGGCCATGGTCATTTTCTTCAGTACGGAGGACGCTGACAATAGCTGAATTGTCTGCAAATTTGACAATAAATCTATTTTCATGCCTGCTCCTGCAATCATCATTGTATAAAATATACAGGAGTGGAGAAAGGACACAATCCTGAGGGGACCCTGTGGATGAATACAACACCTCTGACAAACACCCATTCACCCTTACTCTCTGGATTCGATCAGTTAGTCAAGGGTCCAACCAACGATAGTCAAATTAAAACCAAAGCTCAAAAGCTGCTCTACTAAATGTGAGGTTATCGTATTAAAAGCGGATGAGAAATCAACAAATAAAATTCTAGCATGAGTCTTACTTCCTTCTAAATGCTTAAGTACCAAATGGAACAGAGTGGCCATAGGATCCTCTACTCCACGCCTGGGCCCATAAGCAAACTGAAGAGGGTCAAGGGAATCTTGTACCTTTTGTAAGAAGCTCTTTTTTCAGCAATCTTCAAAAACTCTTCATTACTAAGGAAGACAGAGCAACTGGCCTAAAATCATTTAATGCTACTGGATGATTGGACTGGAATCTTCAGTCCAGTTCATTAATTTTGTCTGTTACAATAATTCAAATTTTCACAGAAGTATTGGGATAAAAAGTTTATAGTTCGGATATAAATAAACACTGATGTCTATGATAGCGATCAAAATAGAGTAAAACACCTTTTGAAAGTACTTTGAAGCTGCAAATAAAAATTGTATCATTATATCGTTCCACCAGTAGGTGGGGAGGAGTGACTGGGACCTACTTTATATTAAGGGTCTCTAACTACTATGTACTAACATTGGAATTAATAATTTGATAAAATGCACTTATTGTGTACATGCATGTTTTTACATTGTTCTTATATTTTGAAAATACCTGCATGTAATTACAGCTGTAATTACATCTATAATTACACTGTTGACCCTTCCCTTACACCTCAACCCACCCTTAAACCTGCCCATACCACCAAACCTGTCCCTAAACTTACCCGTATGTATCCCACCTCAGTAGCAGACCAAGTGTTCTGCAATACAATATATTACCACAATAAATACATTATTGTTTTATGTAAGTACATAGTTAAGGACACTTAATTTAAAGCGGGACCAGTGACTGCCATAAAATGTATTTGTCATTGAATCAAGAAATTTAAGACATTTGTTCAAAAGCACTGATTCATCCAGTAACGAAACAAGTAAAGTCTTTGAGTGAGTCATTGAATCATTCGTTCAAACCAATTTTTGTAAATAATTAATTCAAATTTAATAGAAAAAAATGTTTAAAAGACTTCAGCATTTAACATTTTATCAGAATCTCTAGTAAATTACATGTTTTTTTTGTTTTGTTTAGTTGTCTATTCAGAATTGTGGGAGAGTCATAATGAGAATTCAGAATCCAGAATCGTGCAGCTCTCAAACACTCACACAAACTTGTGTAAACACCTCAATGTTTGTTTTTACTGTGGCACCAGGAACATTTTTTGCTGTGGTGTGGTAGCAATTTGTAAAACGAAACAGAAAAAAATATGTTTGGAGCAGGAAATATTAAATGGCCAAACAAGATCTCTCATTTCTTTCTTACACAACACAGTGACTGCTTTTACACTTTCTCATCCCTCACTATTTATATGTAATGTCTATACACTGGAGTGATGTTAAGGAGAGTAGAAAGACCGGGATAGGCTTGCGTGTTATTGAAACGTCTCTTTGCTCTGCAGAATTAAAAATGGTTAAATGTGTTTAATGGTTCACAGGCATAAAAAAGCCCTATAAAGTTAAAAACCAATAAATGTCTCTCAGATGATAGCAAACTACATCTTTTCCTCGCCTTTTATGCCTGAGGGAATTATATGAATTATAAATGTTTTTATTTGTTGTTGCTCTGAAGCAGTGTTTGGGAGATTTGAAAGTGTGTACATGTAAGAGTGTGTGTGTTTGTCCCATTTATTGGAGGCTGTCTAAGACAAGAGAGACACTTGAAGTCAGATGGGCTTTGGCTCTGCACAGTGTCGGAAACCAGACAGCCGCTCTTGATAGACGCTGCTGTGTGAGCCTTTTCATTCTCATTCAATAACTGGAATTCAACTCAATAAGATCTCACTCTCAACGCTAAACTTCACTTTCTTACACCACACAAACACTGAAGGTCCATGTCTCTCTTTTTTTTTCACTAGTCTCTCATGATCTTGAGAAAATGATCAACTTAAATTAGGTCTGCATATCGATATAAATATATTCAATTTTATAATATAAATTGTAGTTAAATACATATTTTGACTAATCAAATTAGAATTCAAATGAGATTATACTTTATAAAGCATTGGCATATAATGAATCAAATTAGGATGGTTTGTTGTAACTAATCAAATTATTATTCAAATATTCCTGAATGTCAAACAGTAAAAGCATGGCGCTAACAACAGAAAGGTCATGGGTTTGATTCCCAGGGAATGCATGAATTGATAAAAATCTATACCTTCAATGCAATGCAAGTTTCTTTGTGTAAATGCATCTGCAAATGCATAAAAGTAAAAGTAATCATAGTTAATAAATAAAAAATTCAACAATATTGTGGCTACCGATAACATGGAAATCATTGAAAAGTCATAATAATTGGCCTTAAAATGCATATATTTAGTTTTATTTCCATATCACTGAAGCCAATCACTGGCCTACAGTCCACATCCTTTAAATTGGTCATTCTATCTGAGGCTGACAACCACTGTGTTTTAAGTTAAATGTAATTCAGTATTTAAAAACGTTTCTTGAGACTCCTGCATTCTGTTATGTTGCTGACTATCCAGTTGAATGGAGAAATGTGTCCTTAGTGAACAGCCCCGACGTAATGCTTCAAGCTTGAATTGCTCCAGTATACTGAAGGAAAACTCCCTATAACAGAACTTGCCACGAGGCATAATTAATTACATTTGTTTGTTTTTTTATAGCATTGTTTTTTAGTTTTAGAAGTAATCCCACTAAATGAACGCATTAAATGGACAGACCTAATTTAGGCAATACTGAGCTTTATACACCAAATATCACGCTGACCCTACTTATCAGTGATGGAAAAGTTGGGCAGTGTGCATGCCTGGAAAACCTCCCAAAGCTGAAAACTCACTTCAAAATGCCTAAACCTGTCCATTTTTTTTTTCTTACTCCCATATACCCAAGCAAGGGAATCCATTTTTTTAATAATTCTTTCCTTTCATCAAATTCTGATTATCTTGCCAGAAACAAGTGCATGAACAAGCATACGTGTCTCTGTGTAATAAATCTTCCTTGCTTTTACAATGAGTGTGTATTTGCATACTTGTGTGTTTTGTTTGCTTTATCTTTGTCAATCTGGTAAAAGGACTGGAGACAAAGTGTCGCGTCAGGCTGTAGGAGGGGTGCTGAAACCAGTTGTCTGTGTTTATAGCTGCTCTGTTATCTTTGTTAGATAGAAGTTTGCAGACATCATGTCTCATCTGCTTGTGCTTTAGTTCTGGGGGTCTGTGTGTATCTGTGTGTTTGTTTGAGATTGTTGTTAGGACTATGTAGAAGTGAAGCCTGGAATTTTTCCACAAGAGGTCAAAATCAGGGCGGATAAACTAGAGTGAGGCGTCTTCGTTCTGTCCCTCAAGCTGTCTATTCCTTTTTTCTGTTCTTATTCATCTTTTTTTCAGCAGCATTTCAGCTGTTTCTTGATTATTGTTTGGCCTTTTCCTGTCTCTTCTGAAGAAAAGTGGCGCTACTCAATGTGATTTCAGAAAGACTGTTTCTTCCATCTCATTTCACTGAATTGTCTGGTACATTTATGTTTCTCTGAGTGTTGTGATATGTGGTTGGATAGGTGGTTACTAAAAGGTAACCTGTGGGTGTGGGTGTGTGTGTGTGTGTGGGTGTTACAAAACAATATTTTGAGAGTATAATGCCAATATGCAGCCCTGTGCAAAAGTCAACCAAAATATTTAAAAAAGGTGGTTTCACTGGGTTATTGCAATGAATGTCAAAAGGAAAGTTTGGGAATATAAACGGATATTTCCTAATGACATAGTAAAGCAAGAGAAAAGATAATATCATAAAATGCTGAAAAATCTAACATGCCTAAGACATTTTCACACAGTACCGTATAAATGTCAAAAAAGCAAATAAGATTCAATTAAATGATTAAATGAGCACTTTGTTTACACAATATTGACTGAAAAGTCCCTAAGATTATTTTAAAACAGTTCCAACCAATGCTGATAATTGTTGTCATGTTAAGGCCAATCTTAAAAATGGATGTAAACCACTAAAAACTTCAATATGTTGTCAATGTCAAACCAATGTACATCGCAACTTTTGATTTTGGGATGAATACTGTAATATGTGAGAATTAAGAAAAGCGTTACAGTCTTAAAGAAAGTCTTGAAGAATCGCCTCTTTAAATGTGTGTATAATATTAATATCAGCTGAAAAATGCCCAATATGAACATACCAACAACAACAAAACAATCACAAATACCACAAGGAAACCAATAATGTCCTGATATGTTGTGAATTTCTATAACCACTTTGTTTTAATCAGACGCTAATGCACGCTATTTAATGTGAGTTTTTATTCAATACTGATCATCTTAAAGGCCTGGTCAATATAGTTTGGTACGCTCCGTACTTATTTGAGTAGTACAATGTAACTATGTCACCTTAAAATAAAGTGTTACCCAGTCCCAAATCGAACTTGCGATATCAATGGTCTCATTCACTTATGTATGTGGCAGTGTGTATTAACACTTGATAATAACCTCTCTCTCTCTGATAATAACCTGTGTCTGTCCTGTTGTTAATAGACAACCTGGTGTATATAGGGTCAGATCGCCTCTAGTGCAGTTTCTAGAGTATTAATTAAAGCTGCCCTTTGACCTCATCTGAGCCCAGCGGGGCTGTTTGAGCCTGAGGCATTGATTCAACCTGCTGATGATTGGTCTTCCATTGCTCAGCCAAAACAAAAACAAAAAAAAACACCCCTTAAAGGGGTCTTGACCTGTATTATTTTATGTTTCCTGGGGTACACTTATAATGTTGGTATGATTTTTACATCAAAAATGGTCATAATTTAATTTTGGTTCAAATTAATTTTAGCTGATTTTAGCCCTTTGATTTGAATGCTCTGTTTTAAGGGGGCGTGTCTGCGGTGAGACTTCAGTGTAAGTAACGCCCACTGCTGTATATGTACATGTATATGTGGAATTCTCTCAAAAACTTTTAGCACGTTTTTACTATTACATTTCTAATATAATCTTAATCAGCTTACTAATCAAGAAAAGTGTAGATTATATCATCATATTTAGATCTATAGCATCATATTTAAATCGTTGCACGAAAGGTTGCAGTGGATCAATGCAGCGACCTCGTCATTGTAACTCGATTTCTGCACACTAATGAATGCTTTCATCATAACTAATAGTGCAAACGCATTGTAAATAAGAGATTCATTGATTCTAGCAGGAGTTTTAGCAAGAGTCCAGAACACTCACGCTATTTGATTCACAGTTCCAGCGATTGTAAAGGGAGCGTTCTTTAATTGCTTTCTATAATTTAATATGAATCGTTACATATCAGAAATCACTGGTCTCTGGTGATTTTGGTTAGACATGTACACATAATCTGTCTGTACATATCAAACAATCTGTAAGAAAGCAATAGTGACACAGTAAAAACTTTTTTACTCACATAAGGGATTTGCGTCGTTCCCCTGAGATCCAATATAGTAGGCACAGCATATATTGGTTTTTTTTTCAGTGAAACTACTGTGTTTTTCCACAGCCTGGCACTGCACAACATTTTGCACTCTTAAAAGGCACGTTTATCGCTTAGTTGCTCAATCCAATGTTAGTGTCACGTCTGTTATTTACTTGTCGTGCTCCAATCAGTGGGCACGGTTGCTGAATTTTACGGTGTGTGATGTCACCAACCCGGGAAGAAACTTGTTGTTGTCTCTACCAGTCATTTGTTTTAGTCTTTAAAAATACATTTCTGTAAAAGAAAATATCTCCCTTTGCATTGAACTTTGAGCGTCGTAACTTTGCAGATGTTGTTTATGCTCAAACAACAACATTATACACAAACTAAAGTTAATACAGTGAAATCATAATTTAACTGAATGATTTTGCATGTCATTGTGGCAGAGCCTGAAAGGACACCGTTGGTCTTGTGGGTTGTATGTAGGGCTTTATGTGAGATATGTCAGCTGGATTAAGAGTAAAGGACAGAATGATGGTAAAATAGAGGAGTGGGACCGGGACATGTCCTTGCACCCTCCTTAGGTAGTCAGACAGCAATAAAAGTCCTTTAATTCAATGTGAAATTGGGTTTTAATGCAGATGCAGTGGGTTTAATATACTTCATTAGAATGTGCACTTATTTTGAATCACGGTGGGTGGGGGCTTTCCATTGACTTCTGTTGTTTTTATGCTGAGCTAATGATATTCTCAATCCATTTTCATTTACATTTTCATTAAGCGATTATTTAGTGTATTTATTAAGCCATTTTCCTCATGGGAGCTGTTGGCCAGTCTCCACAATGAAGGTGATTTCAGGTTTTACTATCCTTGTGGCAGACAAAAGCTGAGCCACACATGCAGACAGTCAGGAGAGATCGGTGTGGAGTGGAGGTGGTTTGCACATAAGTTGCAGCACAACAGGAGATAAAATTCAATCGGCCAATCATGAAGCCAGCTGAGCCCCCACTGTGTCCTGCCGTCCCCTCACTCCCTCTTTCTTTCTCCTCGTTTTCCTTTACCTGGTGGTAGGGGTCATGTCACAGGCACTGAGTAACTCTGACTGTGCTGACAATGTGGACGAAAAAGAGCCGAACCACAAAAAAAAGTCTATTCAAGAAAAATCCATCGTCCTTGAACGATAATTGAATGACAAACTCCACAAAAGAGAGTTTCTCCTTTTACGTTTCTTGAATTCCGTTCCACTCTTTATCTCGCTCAGCCATTTTTTACCTCCTAACCTCATTTTTGCTCTTGTTAAATTTAGTTTGTTAAAATGTATTTTCAACAATGTTGTTCTCTCACTCCTGACCTTCTCTCAGCATGACATGAATGGAACAGTTCTACATTCTGTGACAATTCTGTGGGTAAGTGACTTGGATAATACAAGTTAATACAGTAGAAGCAAATCTTTCTTTCTTTATCTTTCATTTGCATTGTGGTTGCTAAGTGGAGTGTTGCAAAGCCAGCTCTTTCTTTCCTCTTCAGTTATTTTAATCTCTATAGTAGCAGTGGGCGATATACCGGTAGACACGACTAACCTGTAGAAATTTGTCAACCAGTAGAGATTTTGGACCATCTTCTCTATTGCGGTTACGCTCACATGATGTTGCTGTGCTGCATGGGCACGAAAGTTTATCATTTTCATGCTTTTTTAAAACAAGTGATTTTGAACCGTTGAACCGCAATAGTCAGCCAAAGAGAACTCATTTCGCTATATGCGTGCGCTGATGGTTTCTGAGGGCTGTGAGACGTGCGCACATGAAGATCATGTAGCTCATAGATTGCAGTACTGAACTGACTTCTTTTTGCCCCCTAATTTACCTTTGGCTAAGCCACGCCCTAGAATGTAGATTGACCAATCACAGCGCAGCCAAGAACGAGCTCCCACAGAGTTCCGACACTTTTTCACAGCGCTCCATTGACTTTAACACAGGCGTCTCATATTTTTGGTCTCGGCAGGCTATTACCGTCGTAGTTTTATCTAAAATATGGTTAAATGTTGTGCCTGGGGCATTTGTAACACAGATACGCGTTTCCCAGAGAGGTTGCAGGGGGGTGTCCGTTTTTTTCCCTTTCCAAAACCGAAGTAAAATACTGACAAGTGTCGTTTTTGGATTAAACTGTGTGGACGTCCTCTCAGTCAGCGAAACCCCTCAAGGATCAACAAGCACACTTTTGTGCTCTAAGATAAATTTTGCTTTTAACCTTACTGTGAAGTTATACTAGTTAGACAGTTTTATGCTGTTTTAGGTTATGATTTTGGTTCTCTACCCTAATTGTTGATACACTAGCACACGCTGCTGATAAATACAACTTTATACTCGCGTAGTCCGTTTGCTTTGTAATAACGATTATATAACTGTATAGAGACCTACCCAGCTTTGCATGAACAGTATTGCTCCTTGATATTGTTAGTCCCAGCCTCCGTCTCAATTAGGATATGCGGTGGTTAATTTTTTGACTGTGACCATTATGATTTCGCCTCTATTTGGATGCCTTGTTGTTGCTTGCGTTTCACGTGGATGTCTTGAATATAGCTTTCGAACGCATATTGCAGCCCCTTTTTGCCTACTTCTATTGGACACTTTAGTTGTTTTTTATAAAAGTTTGATAATTTCAGCAGGAAGAGCCGTCACAGCATAAGCCATGTTGATACCAAACCAGAGCCCAGATGAAGTTGACGGACGTAGCAACAGTAACTAAGGGGGGCGGGGCTTAGCCAAAGGTGAATTGAGCTTCAACTGTTATACACATACTTGTGTGTCAAAATGGCAGTCTTAGCAAGTGTCATCGTAAACACAATCATTTATGTCTTAAGTGAACATAAAACGGTGCATTTGTAACAGTATAGTGGATCCATGTATTTGGTCTTAATGTGACAGTAGCCTAATAACTTTACAATAAGGTTCATTAGTTAACATTAGTTAATGAATTTACTAACATGAAGTGTAGCAATGAGCAATACATTTGTAACAGTATTTATAAAACTTTGTTCATTCTAGTTCATAAAAATACAGCTGTTCATAGTTTGTTCCTGTGAATTAACTAATGTTAACAAATAGAACCTTTGATTTTAATGACATATTAAAGATTTTGTTCTTAGTTCATGTTAACGAAGGTAGATTACTAATGTTAACTAATAAACCTTATTGTAAAGTTACCTTATTTTACCTTATTTTATTTACACAGTGAAGATATGCAGTGTTTTTATATTTGATTACTTTATACAATTTAAATGGGCTAGTATTTTTTATTTCTAGTGCTTGAAGTTTTTCAGATAGTTTTTCTGTTTCTTTGTTCTATTCTAGTTTGTTGTCCTATTGCTTGTAATATTATTATTATTATTAGTGTACATTTTGACATTGAAATTGGTGATAAGAATTATGAATTTTATATTTTGATGATATAAAAACCTTATTTAAATTGTTAAATAAAATTACTTCTATTGTTTGTAAGTCTGTATTTTGTTTTAAAAATGTGGAAATAAAAAACTAAAAACTAAAATCAATCATGAATATTACGAGAGATTTTATCCATCACAACTTTATAATGTACAGTATGAAACAAATATTAATTTTGAGATTTGCTAAAGCAGTGTTGTTAAAATATTGTCTTGAAAGATAAAACAAGGGTAAATGAGTGAGCACAATTATTTATGTGCTTGGCGTGCGCTCACCAATCTATGTTGTTTGATTTTCAAGAGTGTTTTCGATTAAATCCTGATCAATTCTTTAATTAGCAATAGGGAGTGAAAGTCAAGGTCTTTTGCTTTGCTGTATTAGTGCTGGTCCTGTCATTAAGTCTTGCCTGACCCTTTTGTGCTATAGGCTGAATTGATTTCACTATAATTTTGTTTTCAGAGGAAGGGATACAACTTGCTCATAATGGGTTTGACAAGCAATGTAGACTCAATTCTGAATTTTATTTAGGCAATTTGCATCACTAAATCATTTATATGATGTTGTTATTTCCAGACCCACAAAAAGGCTAAATGAGCTGCTTCTGTTATACTGTTGAATATTTGATGATGGAGATAAAACACAAAAAAACAAAAATGAAAGTGTCACTGGCACATTTTCTCATTCCTCTTTCTCTAATTATTTTCTCTACCATTTAAATATTTAATTATGCTATAAAGTATGAGAGATTGTGCAGTTTTGAGAATGATAAAAGTACGATCAAATCATTTTCAATGTACAACAGTCCAGCAAACACTGTAGTATGGCAGTATCATTCTGATGGAATATCGTATCGTGGAGTTTAAATAAGGTGACGCTGTGCGGTTGAGTGTGTTGTTATAAGCCTATCAAGACTCCAAACACAACCGATTATAGAGATCTTATTGCTTACATGCACTTGCAGGGAGTGATTAAACTGAACCGGGGGGCTTTCCATGCCAGATTTTTGAACATCTTAATACGGTATGTAGTTTGCATCCATTTGCTCTCTTCCACCGCTCTCTTTTCTCTATTCATGTATTGCGTTGCGTGTCAGCTGCTGGTTACCCTAGGTGTTCTGCACAGCTGTCACCCCTCAGGAAGCAGAAAAGGAACAGTGTGTCCTATTGGGTTTTCCAACAACCTTCTTGCTGTGTTAATGCTTTTCAGTTATTGTATGTCTTCACTGAAACCTTATGAGAATGGGATGTCTTCCTATCGGGAAGGGATATTATGAGATGGCATGATAGACTAGGAGGACAAAAGGTTAAAGAATAAGGTTTGTTTTAGACCAGTGGCGTGTAGTAGCCCGTCTCTGTTTTGTTTTTTTTCTGTATAAATCCATGTTGCAGATTATTTAGAAATTTTTT
Source organism: Phoxinus phoxinus (assembly GCF_949152265.1). NCBI lineage: Eukaryota > Metazoa > Chordata > Actinopteri > Cypriniformes > Leuciscidae > Phoxinus > Phoxinus phoxinus. The sequence goes on along the minus strand of NC_136877.1, from coordinate 36,939,427 downwards.
AACCATGGCTTTTCATCTGTTTTTCCCCGTCACATTCATGCCACCTGACCTCTGTGAAACCGCAATGTTCTCAAGGGAGGTAAAAGAGACGCTGCCTTCCTATGAAACTTTATCTGCTAATGTGGCCACTGGACAGTGTCACTTGATAAAAATGTCACTTTACACACTATATGAGCCATGTTTTGTTTTTATTTTAGTACTGGCAATTATTGTTGTCTTTATTTATTTATGCATGCATGCACTGCTTCCTTTGCCTCATTGGATGAAACACCCCTGTAAAGTCACACTAGTGAAAAATGCTGTGAAATTTTGTAAATACATATCAATAGTCAATACTTTAGTGAAGTCACCTTTTTTAACCCAAGCAGCTTTCTGTTGGTAAACAGCAAATCTACAAACCCATTGCGAAATCTGCGTGAGGAAATATTTATCCCTCCTCAAAATACCCAACCACGTGTTTTCCAATTGAAATGACCTGAGTTCGCCAGTGAAAATTTGTTAAAAATGGATTGTGTGTGCGCGTGTGCGTGTGTGCGCGTGTGCGTGTGTGCGCGTGTGCGTGGCGTTGTTGATGTGATTTATGAGGACACAAATTTGTATAATGACATGTGTATTACACTGTACAACTTAAACGTGGTTTATGAGGACATTTCATAATTCAAATAGCTTAAAAAAACATCAAAAACAATGTTTTATTAAAAATGTAAAAATGCAGAATGTTTCCTGTGATGGGTAGGTTTAGGGATAGGGGCAGTGTAAGGGGATAGAATATACTGTTTGTGCAGTATAAAAACCATTACGCGCCTGCCAGCCTGCGTGCCGGTGCCGGTTTACCTCTTAAATTTAGTCTCTGGCCAATATAAGTGACCCCTGAAATACACACAACTGCAACAAATGACCTTTCTTTCTGTTGCTTCGTCTCTCTCTTTCACTCAAGCACACTTAGTATTTCACTGTCCACTGTAGCTACTGGCCTCCTCGTCTGTATGAGTCACTGCAAACACATTACATTTTCAGTTCACTTGCTCTTCTGATAAACTCCAACTGTGAGGGTTCATCTAAACTGACAATCAATGCACCTTCTCTACCCCTCCTGTTCACTTTCTTTTCTTCTTTAATCCCCCTAGGGGAGTTTTGCCAACTCTGACCACAACCTTGAAATTAAGCACCCACCACCCATAATGCAATGCCTTTCTCTAGTCAAATGTGTATATAGGGCAACCCAGGGCATCTTAAGGCACGAGGTTTTGAAAAAATACATGACCTTTTTTTTTTTTTTTATCTCTTTAAAATTTGAGAGAATAATATAAATATAAAGCCTTGTATTGATCACAGGCAATTAGAACGTATTTGATGTTAAATATTACGCTGCATAAAACAGATTTTGAACGATGGCAATTTTCCTGTCAGAAGATGCAAAAATGGGAACCAAGTGACAGACTAAATTTCCTGTCGCTTTCCGTGGCAGGGTGATAAAAATCAGATTAACATGGAAGAGATAACTTTTATTGCTTGATGCTTTTTCCTAATCAGCTGTGAAGCAATCGTGCTATGCAAGTATCGTAGAACTGTCTTGAAAAGCTTCATGCCTTGCTAATAGAAATATGACCAGAAATTGCACTGTAATTTCTCCTATCTCTCATTATTGTTTGTCACTCTCAAGATTGCTGTTTATATCAAGATTAAAGATAAGTGGAAACTGATAGCATAACACTATCCTTTATTTTCATCCATAAAACTTGTATATGTAGTGATGGGAAATAAAAATATACTGAAAAGTAGAAATTGCCCATGCATTGATGAGTGGTTCACAAATTTCAGTGGTGCTTTAATGTGCCTATTATTTTTGTAATAATAAAAGGAGATTGTATAATTGTTTGCATTGTCATTGTACAAGTGTCTCCCTCATCATCGAAGGTGCATTTTTTTTTTTTTCAATAGTGGATCTGCTGTGTAGGGAGTTTTCTCATGGTAACATTGAAACAGCACAATTTATCATCACTTCCTCAAAAATAAGATGTGTTTGTGAAACAAAGCTCCATGTTTCCAAATTGGATTTAAATCCATAACAATATGGTGTACCTGGCCAATTCTCAGGGATTACGAAGACTTGGCGACAAGGCATTGCAGACTATCATTAGCCAGGCGTTCAACAGAGACGTGTCTGTCTGCCGCATGCTCTCAGCTCCCTGTCAATACCTGCACTTAACAGTGAAAACAGATGTTCTTCTTCCATTCCTCCTCCCACGTTGAGTGTCACCTGCGTCTTAACAAGCTGTTTGTCGCTAGTGCTGCAGGGGGCTGGGTGGGATATTCTGGTGTCTGTGTTCATTAGCTGCCTCTAAATCTAGCTCACACCTGGATTCCTAGTCACCACTGTTTCTCTGTGTGACAAACATAGAAGAGAAGTGAGGCTTCAGCTCAGGCAATGACAGGGCTTCTCGGCTAATTTCTGGCTTGGTAATCTCAAGATAGAAGTGATTGGCAAAGATTGAACCTAAACACAGTAATGCCGTTTAGGTTCGTGTGTGTGTGTGTGTGTGTGTGTGTGTGTGTGTGTGTGTGTGTGTGTACACTACCATTCAAAAATGTGGTGTCAGTATGATTTTTTATGTTTTTGAGAGATCAATGTTCACTACAATACTTTAATTATAAAATAAACAAACAACAATACGAAAGTAAAGCGGCAGCTCCTCATGGACGACTGCTCATTAACACTTGAGCAGTTTGCCACACACCCCCATCGCCCCTCTCTGGCCGGGGTGTACTCTCAAGACTGTGCTCTTCTCCCTCTTGGCCCATCGTGGCGGGACGAAACGAGAGAAAAGGTGGCGGAAGGATGAGGAAAGACGGAGACGAGGAAGGAAAAAATACTGGGTCCGGTTCTCAAAACGCACTGCCATCCTGTCCTCTACCAGCTGGGTGAACTCCTCCGCGATGCTTGGCGGTGGCGCTGGATACCCCTCGTTGGACGGCCCTCTTGACTCCTCCGACGGGCGCCTGGTGGATGGCAATTGCCCCTCCGGCTCCGGGCAGCTGGCAGCGAGTCCCCCGCCGTTCCCTGCTCCTCTCCATCATGGTAGACGGCAACAGGCTTCGGCAATAGGCTTCGGCCTACGGCAAACGGTGGCGACTCCTCCTCTCCCTCACGGACGGCAGCCACTCCTCTAGAACCCAATTTTTCTCTAAGAATCAATCACTCCATCCCAATGCCTCAAGCGTACATGGCGGCAGACTCTGCTCAGCCCTATGGCACCACGGATTTCCCACAGCACGGATTTCCTCCTTCCTCCTGGGTTTTTGGCACCAATGTAACGAGGAGGAGGCGGGAACCGACGATTACTTTAATTCTAAAATAAACAAACAACAAAACAAAAGTAAAGCGGCTTCCCCTCACGGACGACTGCCGCTTAAACTACAACAAAACACCAACATAAATAGTCCAGTCCTGGTCCTCTCTCATCCTTCACTGTTTTCAATCCACCTTTTATCCTTCCGGAGCTCCTCCATGAGACTCGAGACCGGTGTGACGTGCAGGTGACGCTTATTAACACTCCTGCTTGCCACACTGCCCAAGAAACATTTATTATTACCACTGTTGAAAACCGTTGTGTTGCTGAATATTTTGTGGAAACAATGATACATTTTTTTCTCTGTTTTTTTTTTTATGAAACAAAAAAACATTTGTTTATATCTTTACTGTCACTTTTTCACATTGTAATGTGTCTTTGCTGAATACAAGTACTAATTTCTTAAATTAATTAAATATTTCGAAGAAAATAATTTGAAATTGCTTGATTTCGAACATCCTATTGTATAGTATGTCATGTTTATTTCCTTGAGCAATATCTTTGTTTGTTTTGCTTTTCTTTTTTTGCTGTGGTAGACTGAAAACCTTTGCATGCATATTTACTGCACATGACCTTATACTTAACAATTCGGCATATTGCTCTTGGTTGAACATACCCATTCGTCATACAGCAGAAGGCTCTTAGCAGCTCTTAGGTTAAATTGTTACTTTACGTGACGTGATGTGAAGGTAACCCATACTCTGAATTTGTCCTCTGCATTTAACCCATCCATGTTTGTGCACACACATTAGCAGCAGTGAGTAGTGAACACACACACCCGGAGGTGCTTTCCTCGGGGGCAGCTCAGTCGCGGGTATTGAGGATGGAAGAGAGCGCTGTTCATTCATTCCCCCACCTACTTTTTCCTGCCAGTATTGAGAATCGAAGTCTGACTCTCTAACCATTAGGCCACTACTGCCCGAAAGATTGTATAGCTCTGATTTATTTCTTCCTGCTGAACAGTGGTAATCGTGATACACTAAATCCAGACATTGTCACTGTGCTAAGAATGACTGCCATCAAAATTAATTTGAATGTAAATTCAAATTTAAGCATAGTGGGCTATACTATGTATTGGGGCAATAAAGGTGACTGGTGCGGTGCTTATAAACTGCTGTAAATCCAGTACAGATTTACATTAAAACAACAGCATCATGTTCTTAAACTCTCCTTCTATCGAAGGGATTTGACTATTTATACGAAGTGGCTCACCTGACACTTAAGTCTTGATTTTTCAAGCTGTTGTGATTTGTTTTGAGCCTTCATTATGCTGTTCCATTGAGGTCCTCTCAAAACCTTTTTTTTTTCATCGCTCATATCCTTCTTCAACTGTTCTTGTTCTCCCTTTTATCTTTATTTCTCCATTCACTCGTCTGACAAGGGCTTTTGAAGCTAGGTCATGAGAGCATATAATAATGCCATTATGATTCACTGATCTTCTACTGGAGCAAATGGCCCCTCCTTCCCTGAGCGAGCCACTTTTTAAAACCAACAGCGCCGACGACGATTAGCCTGGCTCTGTCCTGGCTAATGAGCTCCTTGTTAAAGTTTAATGTCTGTGTTCCACTGCAGTCAAGAATTTTAAGCGCCGGCTCCGACTCTCTTCTGGGGAAGTGTGCCACGTTGGGCTGTTGTTCGTGAGCATGTTGATGATGCTTTTAGTTTTGCACTTACAAACATGTCCCAGTTCTTTGGCCTGAGGGCTGGAGCTTAGAGGATTATTATGAATGCTTAGAAACGTTTAATCTAAAACTGTGTTAAGCACACTATTCCTCTATTAGGCTACTTATTATAAGTCAGTGATTCTTCTTTGTTTAGTTTTTTTTATTGTAAATGGAGGGTTTGTAAAGCCTTTCAAGATTGGATATGTGGGTAAGATGTCTCAGTTTGAAAAAAATCAAAGCTTTCATTGAAGTAAAATAATTAAAAAGTAGGGGGTACTGTACGTCACATTATAAAATAAATGCTTTTCTCCAAAACACGCTGGCCATAATTATTGGCACCATTTTATTAAATACTTTTTCAATCTCCTTTTTCTCCTATAATGCCTGATGAGTTTAGAGAACACCTGACAAGAGATCAGAGACCATTCCTTCATACAGAATCTCTCCAGATCCTTCAGATTCCCAGTCTAGCCCAATCTTTTTCTATTGGGTTCAGGTCAGGAGACTGGGATGGTCATGGGAGAAGCTTCATTTTGTGCTCAGTCAGTGACACATTTTTGTTGATTTTGATGTTTGTTTTGGATCGTTGTCCCGATCGAAGATCCAACCACGGCCCATTATAAGATTTCTAGCAGAAGCAGTCAGGTTTAGATTTATCTATTGATATTTGCTAGAATACATGATACCATGTATCTGATTCTGAACAAGATGTCCAGGACATCCAGCAAAAAAAATAGGCCCACAATATTAAAGATCCAGCCGTATATTAAACCGTGGGCATGGGGTACATTTGATGCCTGTTTGCACCAAACACATCTAGTGTGTTTGCTGCCAAAAAGCTCTTTTTATAGTTTCATCTGACCATAGAATCCATTCCCTTTTTGAAGTTCCAGTCGTGTCTGACAACTGAAGATGCTGGAGTTTGTTTTTGGATGAGCAAGGAGGGTTTTTCTTGAAATCCTCCCAAACGCTGATATCGTTTTTTTGTTTTTTTTTAATGCTTTCTGACCCCACGACTCAACTAATTTCTGCAATTCTCCATTTGTGATTCTTGGAGAGTTTTTGGCTACTCAAACTATCTACTCAAACTATCATACACTGCATTAAGACAATACACATACTCTTCCTGGCAGATTCGTAACATCTTTAGTTGATTGGAACTTCTTAATTATTGCAATGATGGTGGAAATGTGAATTTTCAATGCTTTAGCTATTTTCTTTCAGCCATTTTCTATTTTGTGAAGCTCAACAATCTTTTGCTGCACATCAGAACTATATTCTTTGGTTTTACTCATTGTGATGGATGATTAAGGGGATTTAGCCTTTGGGTTTCCTCATATTTATACTCCTGTGAAACAAGAAGTCATAGCTAGACAATTTCTTGTTCCTATAGTCACCCTGGTGTGCTAAAAAATATATACATATATTAATGGGAATATACTTCTATATACAATCCTAGGGGTGCCAATAATTGTGAACAACGTATTCTGGAGAAAAACATTTATTTCATAATGTGATTTTTTTTTTCACAATTAAAGGTTACATTTTTGTACATTTTTGGAAGGAAAGATCAAAATGATAAACAATGCAGATACATGTTTAAGGCCATCTTTGATCATATTGACCTGGGGTGCCAATAATTCTGACCACAACTGTACTTTCATTTAATGCAAACAAAACACAGAGACATTTTTTTTTAATGTTTGGGTGAACTATCCCTTTAGAGATTGTCTAACCAGTTTCTAGTCTGCTACTCTGATATGTTTAATCTTTGTCATCCTCCTCAAAATGAAGCTTGAGCTATTTAGTGCGGAAATAATGTTTGCAGTCAGAGTGCATTTTAATTTAGGCCATTATGGCATTTGAAGCAGCCGTTGGGTGAAAACATGTCATATACAACTTTAATGTTTATTTAACTCTCACTTTCTCAAGTTTAGCTGTGAAATTTTCCAGTAAAGATTTTCCAGTCAAAAAGTATATGGAAAGGTGGACCGATTTTACCCAAATGAAGGTGTCTGACAAGTGAATAATCTTTTGCTTGTCTGCACAAACATTCAGCATTCTCGTAAATGAATAAAATATGTGCCCTTTTTTCATCTCTTAGTGATCATGCTGGAGTGAGGGAACACAGAAGATCTGTATGATCTTTTGGATGTGAAGTTCCACAAGCTGCCGAGTAGACGAGATCAAGGAAGACTGGAAGACAAGCGAAGAAGTGAAGGAAGGAAGGAAAGAAGGAAGGAAGGAGTTGGTTGGACTGGCTGAAGGGGGAAAAAGAAGGGCTGGATGCTAGCCTCGATTTATTCTAGAAGTTCCCAGGTTCCTCAGAGATGGCCTCCAACTTCAATGACATTGTCAAGCAGGGCTATGTCCGCATGCGGAGCAGGAAACTGGGGGTGAGTAGTAATTAATAGCTTTTAGTGCACATCTTGATTATTATTATAATTTTTAACTTGTCTTTTTAGGCATTCGATTTTATTTATTTATGTTCTATTAATTATGTATTTATTTATTCTAGAGTTTTCTTGTTTTAGTTTTAATAATCAGTTTTGTTTGGTGTAGGATTTTCTTTGAAACAATTTCAATGAATACAAAGAAAGTAATACGTTGAATTAAACATGACATTTTGAAGTTGAAAGACTGATATAATATGTTGATGTAAAATGTACTCCAATAATCTTTTATTAGTTGTTTAGTTGTTTTATTCACATCTTTTATTTTTTAGTGTATCGTTCAAATTTTAGTGGTATACAATTTCTCAGCACAGTCCCTATTGCTATCTTGTAGCATTTAGTGAATTGGCTTATTATTATCTTATCATAGTGTATTATTATGCCATCTACAACCATTTATTTTAGTTTAAGTTTTTCACAATTATGTTATTTTTATTTTATTTTTAGATTGATTGATTTTTTTTTATATTTTCCTGTTTTAATTTCCGTTAATAATAATGCTGGAGCCAAACATCATATATCAGTTTGTGTTTTGGTCAGCATTTGCTTTAATGGTGTGTGATAGGCAAGATAATGAAAGCATTGCTGTATGTGGCATCGAAATGTCCAAGTATTATCGTTTCATCCAGGTCAGACTAGACGTCTTACACAAAATAATTTTACTGGGTAATTGTATGTTTTTGAAGAGATTGAGCAAATGATTCCCTTGGAATAGGCTTGTGAACCAATAATGCTGCAGGACGTAGGGGGACTACATTCATACTACTAACTTAACTTCATCTCTGGCCTGGAGACCTCATTACAGCTTTACAATCTTCCGCTGACAAGCTTCAGCCTCACAGGGTCTGAGAGCATCTCCTCCGCTGTCCCAGTTAGTTATACTTACATACGTTTTTTGTTTTTTTTTGCCTCTGGAAAAATCTCCTTCTTTCTTCATTTTCTTTTTGTCATTTTACTTGTCATTTTTCATTAGTACTTCATTGTGTTTGTCTCTTGCTTTATTTGCATTACAATCACTTTCCATTACGAGTTTTCCTGCTCTGCATATGCTTTTATGATTACAAGCATATGTTTTTAAACTATTTCACTGCTGAAATCAATCTGGATGAACCGCATTGATGTTTCAGAATGTCTAAGAAGTTCCAGCATTACCGTGTCTCGTGACTTTCTGAGTGGCTCTCGAGCTCATGCACAGGTCGATGGCTGAGTTATATAGTCAGCAGGATTGTGGTTATCGTGGCAGCAGTGGGGTTGTGACACATGGTCCCGCTGGAATACGCAGTGCTAAATAATCTAAGAGAGGAGTTTATATTTGACCATTTCCTTCTTCTTTTTTTGGTACCCTTTATTTCTCCTCTCCCTTCATTCTCTCTTTTATTCCTCTTTCTTCTTGTTCCTTTTGCACAGAAACATCATGTATCTGCATCTATGCTTTTCTTTGTCTCTCCTTTTTGCTTTCCTGTGCTGTGCAAACTCAAAACGGGCACCGTTCCTCCATCATTGTTTAACAAATGGCTTCCCTAATTGTAAATCAATTTCCTTCGTCTATTTAATATTATGCTAGTGCACGTAATGCAAGCACAATATCGTAAATCCCCGCTTATGCACAGCTAATACTATTTACATCCATGCTGCTGCCGCTGCTCTGATTTGGCAGCAGCAATGAGTGTGTGGCGGCATTTGCATTTGTGTCTGAGCTGTGACAAAGCCCTATCTCTCTCTCTCTCTCTCTCTCTCTCTCTCTCTCTCTCTCTCTCACACACACACACACACACACACACACACACACACACACACACACACACACACAGAGCTTTTTTCTGGCTGTAGAGGAACTAGCTTTCACAGATTCTAATCCATTTTCATTGGCAAAAAGCTCCCACATTACAGCATTTTCATCATATTGTCCATCTGAGAGTTGTATTGAATGCGGGTGGTAAATATTTTGTAAGGTTTTGACCACCCGGGTTTATTCAGTCATTACCGTGTTTGTTAAAGAAGAGGATTGTATACCGATTGTTTTCTTATTCATATTTGACTTTGGTTGTAACTTTCAGTAAGACCTGTCACAGTTACTGACTGATGCTTCTGAATTCTGTAAACACATGCATAAGTGAACACATCACTGTAAAAAAAAGTTGCTGCCTTAAATTTTTAAGTACAATCTACTTGATGTTTAATTCATTTAAACTTAAATGACATTAAACTGAGTTTAAAAAATTAGTTGAGTCTTGTATAACTTTAGTCTTGTAAAAGTTTCAAATTGCTTAACTTTTATGTGGATGAGTTAAAGCAATGTAAACATGTTGTCAACTTATTGATCATATAATTTTTACAGTGCATGCATTGTAAGTCATACAGTATTTCAATTTAAAAAAAAATTATTTACAGTCTTGGTGGTATGGTGTGGTGAAATTTAATAACCATCATTGATGATATTATAGTTAATGAGACCATCACCAGAGGACTGAAAATACATTTTGGAATGTACATTTTTGTACATTTTTTGTTTTGTATAGTTTCCACACACAAAAAAATCAAGCAGCACAACTGTTTTTAACATTGATAATAATAAGAAATGTTTCTTGAGCACCAAATCCGTATATTAGAATGATTTCTGAAGGATCATGTGACACTGAAGACTGATGTAATAATGCTAAAAAAAAAAACTGCTTTAATCACAGGAATAAATTACATTCTAAAATATATGAAAATACGAAAGTCATTTTAAATTGTAACAATATATTTTACAATATTACTGTGGGGTTTTTATTTTTCATTAAATTAATGCAGCCTTGGTCAGCATAAGAACTAAATAATGTACTAAATTAAGTGCATATACGTTTAATAATTTAAAAATGTTCGCTGTTTGAAATGTATACCTTGAACCCAATATACACCTTAGTAGCTTTCCATGTTGCCATAAAGCAGTTGGGTGAGTCTCGTCAGCCTTTCATCACACTTTTCCAGACCACTGTCTCCATATCCCTTCCCCCGCCCTTCCGCTTTACGTTCTTCTTCACCTCCCTCGCCAAACTCCCTGCACTCTAAAAAATGCTGGGTTATTTTTAAACCCAAATGTTGGGTTGAGCATTTTGACAATGCTGCTGGGTTATTTTCTCCATAATCTGCTGACAATGACCCAGCATTTGTGGTTGTTTTGGAAACGTTGACCCAGCGCTTACCTCCTCGCGCGCTTTTGTCCCCCTCACACTGTTCAAATTACAACGTCAACAGGAGGACGAGAGGTTCAAGGCAAGCAGGAGCGAGCGTAAAGGTGAGTAACACTGTTTTATTAAAACTATCCTAACGTTACGTAGTCAAAGAAGTCAGAAAGTCAATAAGAAGTTATGTTGAAATTAACTTTGAATTATTGACGACGCACCCTTATATTATTTAACGTAACACTAATGCTCCAGATTTAGCGTCTGTCGAACTAGCGACCGTTAGTCAGCGGCTACGCATAACATTCATCATTTTTACACGGTCTGTCATCAATTATTCCACTTATAACACGGTCACAATGTCTAAATACAGTTGTTGGTGTTTTATCTCCAGAAATTTTGCGGGTTTCTTGTACTGACTCGGCGGTGTTGGATGCAGTGTAACGTCACTGGCTAGTGGCTGCATATGCTAAAGAAGCTGTAAGTTACGTCTCTACCTATTATTTATCTGTTTTTGTCAGTCATTTTCGAAAGGTAGCTTTACATAAAATGTTATTATGTTGCAGTATGTTCTCTGTGTTTATGCGTGTGTCAATTCTCATGCTAGCTGTCATTGTTCAGCGGAAGTCAATTCAATGTTTCTTCAGTAACGTTACCGTTCAAAAACTGTGTAAAGAAGATCATAAATTATGAAGTAACTGTTAGTTACTGTAACGTTAGTTCAATTTGGTCTTCAAGCGGCTCTGAAGAAAAGTAGTTCAGTTCTCATCTGATATTGCTAGTGCAATCAAATCAACAATGTGCAATTGTTGAATGTGCCCCCAACTTAGCAAGCCAGAGGCAACAGTGGCAAGGAACCCAAACTCTATCAGGTGACAGAATGGAGAGAGAAAAAAAACATTAGGAGAAACCAGTCTTATGTATTAAATATACAATTTATTATTTTGGGTTGTCATGCAACTTGGTACACAATCATTAAAATAATTATGATGATCATTGAATCGTGCATTTTAATAAAAACTGCCAGGAAGAATAAACATTAACAACATTTATTTATTATTTTACTATCTTGAAACTGCAATCAAATAAGTCAATGGGTGCAATGCTCTCAGGCGATCTTTATACGAATAGACTGATACATTGGAATGAATAAAAAAATATTCTATGAAATATCTACAGGTGATTTTATAAAATATTTTTGAATTATCCACAAAATTACAATTTCTTCTGTTTACAGTCTTGTGAATTAACTATAGTTAAGTAAGCTGTTAAAAAAATGTTTTGTCTATTTATTTAATTTTTTAATTAAGTAATGATTCATTATTTTATTTTATTTTTAACCGCGAGCCAGCACAAAAATAAATTTTAAAAGCAGGTATAAGACTTGTTAGCACTGCCAGCTAGCTTTGTAAAGATATTACTAATCAGATGTTTCCTTCTGTTCTTTTACAGCAATGGACATTTTTGTTCAACAAAAACTTATCAACTGGAATCTTGAGTGCCTCATTGAAAAATTTGCTGGTAAATATTCTCTTTCATAATCATTATGATTAATCATTTTTCACAGTTGCATCCAGTGCCAGCCCTAGCACTTAACCAAGTTTGCTACACCATTCACAATAAGATCAAAAACATGAATGGGCAATTAATTTACTTGTCCAAAGTACAAGAACATGGCATTTAAAGGGGTCATGAATTGCCTTTTTTTATAATGTTCCCTGAGGTCCTTTTACAGTAAGCACAACATTGGAAAACTTAGCAGATATCTATATGTGGGCACAAAGAGGCTATGATCTGTTTCTGTGAAGGCAATCTTGCACGGATGTTCTATTGCGTAATAAACAATCGGAAGTGGAAAATTAGTCATTTTTTTGGCAGCATACTATCAATAAAAGTTGTTTTATGTTTTTTTATAGTACAATGACCTCTTGTATGACAAAAGATTGTATGAAAATTTTATTTCTCAGTTCATGACCCCTTTAAAAGTACTTGCCCCTTTCTTGGTTTAAGACAGTGGTTCTCAAATGTCCTGGGACCTCCCATCATTTTGGATGTCTCCCTCATCAGACAAACCCAATTTAAGTCTTGCAGTCTGTACTAATGAGCTGATGACTTAAATCAGGTGTGTTAGATGAGGGAGAGATACAAAATGTGCAGTGATATGGGGTCCCCAGGGCCGGTTTGAGAAGCACTGCTTTAAGGGATAGTTCACCCGAAAGTGAAATTATGTCGTCATTTACTCACCCTCATGTTATTACATGACTTTCTTCTCCTGAACACAAAATAAGATATTTTGAAGAATGTTGGTAACAAAACAGTTAACCGTAGCCATTTACTTTTATAGTACTTTTTTCCTATTATAGAAGTCAGTGGCTACCGTTAACTGTCTGGTTACTGACATTCTTTAAAATATATTTTTGTGTTCTGCAGAAGAAAGAAACTTGTAGAGGTTTGGAACAACATAGGGGCGAGTAAATTTGACATGAGGGCAAGTAAATTTGCATTTTAAGGTGAACTATCCCTTTAATAACACTAAATGTTTTCAGATTACCAGAGTACATATTTAACTGTTACATATTTAAGCTAATTTCAATCATTCTAAGTTGACCTTAGTTAGAAATGCACTTTGCTTAATTTAAAAGCTGATGAACAAACAAGTTCTAATTTGCCATTTATCTCTTCTTAGATTCCAAAGGCATACAAGCACTTAAAATCTTGCCTGTCATTCTTCCCCCGCCTGTGTACAAGATTGGCCACAAAACCTTTCGGCCAACTATTCAAGAGGCAAGAACCTCATTCATTGATGTACAACCTGTAAGTAAAACAACAGAGCAGGCTCATTTCTTTACACCTGTTTGTAGGGCTGCACGATAAATCGTTTTAATCATGATCATGGTTATTGCTGCATGGATCTTACACGCATTTCATTTTCTCACAACTCTTTTAAGTTAATTTAAGATGTTATTTAACTAATTTAAGACTGCTCTTGAAAACCTAAGACACACTTTTAAAGAATTATCTGTGTCTGATATTGTCATTTCCTCATTTAGTCTGGAACCAACATGGTGCTTTACCTGGAAAGGCAGAGAGAAGCGAAACCATTTCCCTTTGTCTTGGAGCTTGGAATGGCTGGACAGTTTTTTGTGGTGGTGAATGGGCAAGCTCTGGAACAGTTGACTCTCCTCAAGGCTGTGGATGTTTGTTTCAAGGCATTTTATTGCCTTGACATTCACTATCCGAAACAATGTGCCCCTGTTTGGGAATTTTTGCAGCAGGTAGTTTATGGAATGCCTGGGACAGAAAATTCAAGCATTCGGTTTTTGCGGGCCTCCATTTTTGCTGCAGAGGACTAAATTATAGCCATTCATTTAATTAAGCAATATTATGTACATTTTTCTTTCTTTTTTGTTTTGAATATTTTGAATCTTTAACTTAGTGTCAAAACACTGCCTGGTACACAAAATTCAAGTACCGTTTTCACGTGTGTCCCATTTTGCTGGACAGGACTAATTGATTGCTTATTTAAATGAATTGCAATGTATGTATTTGTTTTGTTTTTTTATTGTATGTTTTTTGTGAAGAGAATCTTTAGCTAGGCTATTTTAAAGTTTATAAGTATAGAGTTTTTATGTTTTTATTTTATTTTGCTACGCAGGACTAAATTATTGCTTATTTAAATGAATTACAATGTATGTACTTTTTTATTTATCTGTGGTTTTTTATTTGTAATTTTTTGTGTGAAGAGAATCTTTAGCTATTGTATACAGTTTATACGCAAAGGTCTTATGTGCTTCCCATTTTTGCTGCACAGGACTAATTGACTTATTTAAATGAATTGCAATGTACTTATGTTCTTTTTTGTGAAGAGAATCTTTAGCTATTGGCTATTTTACAGTTTAGTTTTTATGTTTTTATTTTGCTACACAGGACTAAAATGATTGCAATGTACATTGTTTGTTTTGAATTTTGAGAATCTCACCATTTTATGATCTTTTAACATACCAACATTTTAGCACAAATGATTTTTGTGGGCCTCCGAGATGACTAATTGTTGATTAAACATGAATGTATTCATTATTATATTAATTTCTTGGAATAAACACTTTTATTGAATCATAATAAATAGTAGTGTTATTATTGTTATTATTATTATTTAGTAGTATTTTTATTATTATTATTATCTAAAATGAATAGCCTGTAACATGGGGTTGTTTGACCCAGCACTGATTAAAAAACAACCCAGCAAATGGGTTAATGTATAAAACCCAACCTGCTGGGTCAAAATAACCCAGCATGTGTTCTGTCCAATATTTACCCAGCGCTGGGTTGCCAAATAACCCAAATTGGGTTGTTTTTAACCCAGCATTTTTTAGAGTGTGTGCACCTCTAGGGATGCTAATTAGCCAGGCTATATACCTCTCTATCTCTCCCTCCCTTTTTCACTGTCTATCTCTGCGGCCCACTTAGGGACCAAGAACCCCAATCAGACTAATCAGAGCTCTGTTTAGCATTCTGCTCGGGTATCGGCAGCCCAGGACCGCCGGCCTCACTGCCATGCTGGAATTACCCTAATTGCTCCTCAGCCACTGCCAGCTCTTTTGAGTGCTTTGCAATCGTAAACGGCCCAACGCCAGGCATCACAATTATGAAACAACCCCAGACGTTAGATGGGTGACAAAGACCAAAAATCAAATGGACATACATTGCAATACCACGCTTAGCCCTTTTTTTGTTATCCACCTCTGAGGGGGAAAAGCCCAGATCTGAAGCTACTGTGACGCAAACCGACAGGACCTGAATTTTAGGATAGTTTTAGAAAATCCCCAACAGGTTTCAATGGACACGGCCATTTTAAATTTAGTCTTGACTGAGAGGAAGTGGTTTAATTTTAGCTTTAAGCGTAGCAGCAACTGTTGTTAAAATAGTGTCATTATTCCTTTGACTATCCTAGGATGCCAAGTTTTGTCAGATCTCAGAGGAAGAGCAGATGAGAGATGAACAGCTGACAAAAATGCAGAAATGGATTCATACCAAGGGCAAACAGCCTCATTAGTCATTATAGGCTTATTATCCTATGAAATGTTGGCACATTCTGCCTCTGTTTTATCTCTGCTTCTTCTTTCCAATAAATAAGCCTTTCACTGTTTCAGTTTAAACTTTGAATTCTCCCCCTGCCTCCATACGCTGTTATTGTGTCCTTCATTCTGTTTCTCCTGCCTCTTCTCTTATATTGACCTGCAGCACTTGAGATAAGTGTTGTGTATTCCTCCATGCATTATTCATGTTTTTAACACATTTGCTTTGACTGCCATGACAATTTATTCTCCATGTAGAGGTTTAAGGGTTAAAGCAAGACAATATGAAGATAACTGTGCGTGTTAATACAGAGTATATTCACAGTGTGAGAAGACTGACCCTGAAACAAAATTAGCATGGTTACCATGGTTTCTTCCAAAAAAATAAGAAGCTCAATTATGCTGTAAGCCATATAGTAATTGAGCAAAATAACATTCAAAATCACACTGTTGTTATAGCCTTGCCAATATTCAGTACTGTGGTATAATTGCGAGTGAGATCATTGCTTTCATACAGCAGCTAAAAGCAATAAATTAATATCAATTATCTGACATTTCAGACACAGTTTGGTCATTTTATTAATGTTTGCTCTGGAAAAATGGATTAAAAAAAAACACACAAAGCAGGATTGGAATTGGAATTGCATGCAGCACACGTAAACAAGTGGAGTCATACATAATACTTTTTTGGAAACCATGATACAATGTTTTTTAGGATTCTTTGCTCAGAAGTGACAGTAATTTACAATGTTGCAAAAGATTTCATTCTCAAAAAATGCTGTTCTTTTGAACTTCTTATTCAACAATTTAATTCATCCTTGCTAAATAAAAGTATTAATTCCTTCAAAAACAATTCATACTAACGTTTGAAAAGTAGTGTAGTTGATCTCCTTCAAACAGTATAAAAACTTCTGTCCACTTTCATTAATTTCAATTCCTTTTTGCTGACAGTGGTGGCTATAATGCCAAGTTAATTGTTGTCATTTTTATACGTTACCAAAATACCTTTTTGTTTTTAAATGTGACTGACACCAGGACGGATCGTATTTGGTTTGTGTGTGCAATGCCTCTACGTTTGTGTATAATTGTTGTGCGGACAGATATGCAAACAGTAAAGCAGCAGTGAGAAAGAGCACGTCACACACACACACACACACACACACACACACACACACACACACTCGGTCGCTCTCTGCTGATGCTGTTGCTCAGTCTGTTTACAGAGAATTAGTGGAACCTCAGGGGACAATATGATGCAAACAAGGGATCAATCTTTTACCTGCTGTGAATGGAAAACCATGCAGCAAACTTTCTCCTTTTTTTCCATAAGATGGGTCCAAGCATTCGAGTGGCAATAACATTAAGGTCAGCAGCTTAGATGACAGAAACAGAAGCTCATCAGCTCAGTTCAGATTTCTATTAATCATCTCAGCAGGAAGTTGGACACGCTTTAAGATGCATGAAAATAACGTAAGACTTTATCATTTGGACTCCAACTCACCTATTGATATGTTCATTAATGGACAATAGGGTTAAAAGCATGTGGACTCGGTTGTTAAGCCTCTCTGTTGTATTTCAGGGGCAATGCAGGCCTTTCATTATACAAGCTTGATGACTAATGCAATGTTTATGACTGTGTGAGTCACAATGTAACTGCATTTAAAAACAGTCTAAACACCAGGGAATTTGATCAGAGTCTAAACACGTTGACTTTAATTCGCTCTTAAGGGTTACTGAGGCAAAAACGACAAATAATTCCCCCGTAAAGAATACAATTTTTCCTGGTTAACTCAATTCAGTTCAAATGTTATAGTTTCTCTCTTGCCGTTCTTGTCGTCTTCCGACGGCTTAAAACACAAAGGAAAGTGTATAAAGCTGAACTGTTGTTTCTCAGAAAGCCCTATTGTACATCAGGCTGTTCTGATAATGGATTGTAATGGTTGTTGAATAGATGATAAAGAAATAATATTGCTCAGGAACAATTTCCAGTAGATTGCAGTAAGATGGGTGTACGTGATGACCTGTGATGATGATAGAGAGCGGAACTGGCCTTGGGATAGCTGGAGCACTTGCCTAAATGGACTGGGGTTACCGTGGCAACTGTAGGATCTGTCATTGAAGGACATCAGAGGTATAAACAGAAAATAGCTTTTATTGCAGGAGGTCGATCGAGGGAGAGAGAGTGTTTACAAAAGATAAAGACAGATCACAACTGGTGTGGGTTTAATTAGGAGCTTTCATATTGTACAAATAACACATTTGTCTAGCAGAATAGCTTTGGAAGAAAATGTTTTTCTAAGCCAGTATTTTGTTAAAAACTTTAGTTTTTACCCGTTTATTTGTAATGAAGAGCATGTCTCTGTGCCACACGCAGCATCATACTGTACATAACAGTTTCTCAGTGTCTCAGTGATTTTCAGTGTTCAAAAATTTGTTTTAGAGATTTAAAAAAAGAAAATAAATGAATTCTTATATTTGCAAGGTGGCATTAAATTGATCAAAATTTACAGTAAAACATTTATAATGTAAATTGCAAACTATTTCAATGTCATAGCTATGCTTTTGAGCTTTCTATTCATCAAAGAATCCTGAAAAACATTTATCAAAGTTTAAGCAGCACAGCTGTTTTCAGTTTAAAATAATAAGAAATGTTTCTTGAGCATCAAAGCAGCATATTAGAATGATTTATGAAGGACATTGAAGACTGGAGAAATTATGCTGAAAATTCAGCTTTGCCATCACAGAAATAAATGACAGTTTATAATAGATTAAAATGAATTATTTTACAATGTTACTGGGTTTTTTTGTATTATTTTGATCAAATAAATGCAACCTTGGTGAGTATAAGAGACATCTTACCGACCCAGAACTTTTGAACAATAGTGTATCTGTATCAGTCAATAGTGATATTTGACAATATTTTTACATTCATATTGCATTTAGAACACTCAGAGTTAATCTTTAAGAGCACTTATTTAATAATCCTGTAATCTTTAGAAAATCAATTTCAGTGGACAAAATAGTGAAGATTTTTAACATTAGTCATATTCTCTGCATTCAAATTTTTTGGCGTATTAGTAGGCTATCAGTCAAAATATCAATATATTTTATACCATGCTGCATTTTTATTTTAAAAGTTCCTTAACGCTGAAATCATTGATTTACTCACTAAGGCCAATTTCTTCTTGCTTTTAGCACATGGTGTCGTGAGTGTTATTTTCGGACCTCATGTGTTTCAGATCTATCGGCGCTGCTGGCTGGTGTTTAAGAAGTCGTCCAGTAAAGGACCTCGTAGACTGGAAAAATACCCTGATGAGAAGTCAGCCTACATCAGAGCCTGTCCTAAGGTACACCTCTCACTGCAACAGTTAAGGTCTAATCTAAGCTGTGAAAATGTCACGGGACATGTGAAAGATTTGAGGATTCAAGATTCAAGTGTCACTTTAGTTCTCCAATTATACTAAACAGCCACGTAGAGCGCATTCATACTGCGAGGACTGGCTGGCAAGATTACGAGACGGCGGTGTGTAAACAGATACATTTTTTA
This sequence comes from Phoxinus phoxinus, assembly GCF_949152265.1. Classification (NCBI taxonomy): domain Eukaryota; kingdom Metazoa; phylum Chordata; class Actinopteri; order Cypriniformes; family Leuciscidae; genus Phoxinus; species Phoxinus phoxinus. The sequence goes on along the minus strand of NC_136877.1, from coordinate 36,920,174 downwards.
ATAAAAGTATCTATACGCGAAGACTCTCACGAATTGCTCTAACTTTGCTGACTCACGGTCCTCCGGTTTCTGTGTGTTTATCGGTCTCATTTGCCTTTCTTCACTGCACTTTGCTGCTCCCACAACCCGCTATAGACCGTGAAAGATAAATTAGATGATTAAGAGACCGCAAGTGCCTTTCCAAATGGTGCGAATGAAGTTTGTCTGAAGGCTCTGTCAGTACTTCTGAGTTTGCATCGGTTGCCTTTTCTATCTTCACACAGGTGACAGAGATTAGCAATGTGAAGAACATCACAAGATTGCCTCGTGACACGAAGCGGCAAGCTGTGGCCATCGTCTTTACAGACGACACCTCTCGAACCTTCACCTGTGAATCAGGTACATCATCTTCGACTAAGGCTTGTTGAGCTGATGATGATGCTCACCTTGAAGAAGCTCTCATTCTTGACATTAACATGGCATTAGCAGTCTATACAGTCTGATGATGTGCTGCTCTCAGGCACATTGACGTACTGCATATGCGAGTGTGTTTTATTCATAGAACATATTCATTGAAAGAACATGTTCATTCATTGACATCATTGAATCTTTCTGTTCTCCCAGAGCTGGAGGCTGAAGAGTGGTTTAAAACCTTGTCTATTGAGTGCCTGGGGACACGTCTTAATGACATCAGTCTTGGAGAACCAGACCTCCTTGCTGCTGGAGTTCAGTGTGAACACACAGGTAAGAAACCACTAAAACTTGCCATTTGTACTATTGTTTACCTATGAGCAGGATCCATGTAGCTTTTTTGCTACAGGAATCCAAAATGGCCTCAGATTTGTGGTTTACTTTAGTGACAACATGGTAGCACTTAGTTTAATCTACACTGTCAAAAAGTATCCGGTTAAATTTACGGTATTGATGCCTGTGTATTTTACTACTTGAAACAATATATTTCAATATACAACAGTTAGGTCTGGTCCTTGAATCTGATTGGCTAAGCAAGAAGTCTTCCAGGAGTGCTGATATATCACCAGTATCAGCAATGGGACTGTTCATCGTTTGTCATTACTGCGGTCTAGACGGGCAGCGTTTCTCTCAGCGAGCGGCAATGACAGAGGAAAAAACAATAATTCTTTGAAATGCTACTGTTTTGTCACGGATTGTAGTTTTAAGAGTTTTTCAGGTGAGAATGTTGTTGTTTAAACCTCAAATCTGTGGTTTATTTATAAAAATGGTTTTGGGAGTTGTGTGGTCCGGGCGCGAGCACCGGGCACTGCAGTCAGCACTCATGAGAACAGCCTGATCTCTGCAAGTCCTTCTGACATTTGCCGCTCGCTTTGATTTCTCTGTAGTGGTTCAACATGAGATTTAATTTATACATTTTTTGCGTTTATTTAAATAGCAATCTTTGGTCAATCTAATGTATATTTCTGATAACAAAAATCAGAAGAAACTTGATAATTAACTAGAAACTAGATCATATGTGGTGTCAGGGACTTCTGGGAATGTCTACTGGTTTCTATCATGAATTGTACGGTAGGTAATTCATAATTTTTTTTTACCTGCAAAAACAGAAATTTGACAGTTTACAGTCAAATATAATGCAATATTAAACCATTTACCGTTTTCTTTTACCATATATGTTAAGGTAACTTACAGATAACCAGGTAAAGGAACACGCCGACTTTTTTGGACTTTAGCTTATTTACCATATCCCCCAGAGTTAGATAAGTCCTAGTCTCGCATAGCCAGACCTTCAGACTGACGGCTGAAGGTCTGGAATTCATAGCAGCTTTCTTTGGCCAAGGCCCGCCCATAAGGCCGTTTGACTGACATGTCAAACAACCAATTACAGTTCGTTTCGTTCAGCATCACGTTTCGGGTCTCACAACAACAGACCGTCGTGCAACAAGTCTCCACTAAGTGCCTCAAACAAAACTCCTGGACATCTCTTAAAGAGTCTATGCCGTGAACCTCGCATACTTATGAGAATCCTACGTTTAGCTGATCTTGATAAATGCTCATTGTCACTCATGTAAACACAACAGTTTTAATTCCGTAATCACACGTCTGCGCTTTGTTTCCCGGCGGACCGAAAATAAACGCGACACTCGCCCCCCCCCGGAAATCCGATAAAATTCAACCAATCAGATGACGACTTCGACATTCCTGAAGTGTTTCCAGTTAAGTGTACCATATGCATCAGACGTTTAGCCAACGTTCCGTGGGCGTGACGTCTGAGGCTGAGACTAGTTAAGTCCAGACTCCATACCCTTTTCATCTCTGTTCATGCCGTAACTCTGTCTGACGCACCCACCACTAGCCTAGCTTAGCACAAAGACTGGAGGTAAACGGCTCCAGCTAGCATTCTGCTCCCAATAAGTGACAAAATAATGCCAACATTTTCCTATTTACATGTTGTGATTTGTATAGACACACCGTGTACAAATAACAAGGTCACATGAGACACAGCCATTTTCTGACCATATACATACTGGGAACTATATTCTCAGAAGGCGAAGCACTGCTACTTCTGCGGAGTGATTTGCTCGCAGCACCACCTGAGAAGCTCTGGTGAGGAGCAGAGAGTTCGCTCAGAGTGTTGCGCTAATCACTCCGCCCAAGTGTGTGCGTCAGACAGAGTTACGGCACGCACGGAGATGAAAAGGGTATGTATGAACTTATCTAACTCTGGGGGATACAGTGAATAATCTCCAAAAAGTCGGCGTGTACGGTGTTCCTTTAACAAGTTCTAGTCTTTTTCAGTTTTATTTTTTTTTTCAGTTAGAATTACAAAAAAATGTACAGCATAGGAACCAAACTATTAAACTTCTTCACTATCAGTCTCTCATTGTTTTTACTTACAGAGCGCTTCAACGTGTTCCTGTTACCCTGCCCTAATCTTGACATCTACGGAGAGTGTATGATGCAGATCACGCATGAAAACATCTACCTGTGGGATATTCACAACCCTCGCACCAAGCTAGTAACCTGGCCGCTTTGCTCTCTGCGGCGCTACGGACGAGATGCTACACGCTTCACCTTCGAGGCTGGCAGGTAAAACATGTTTAAGATATCATCAAAGTTTAAAGCCAATAACAAGAACCATTCACAGGAACTTGTGAAATTTGTAATGTGTACTTCACTTTGGTGTGGTCATGTATATGTAGGAGAAACATGGAAGCAGAGGAGGGAGCCATTGAACTGTGGACCTCCTAAAAGGATTTATTGAGTGGATTACAAGGAGTTCAATGGCAGATTAGGTGTTCTTATCTCTCTCACTGCTTTGATCAAATAATAAAAGAAGATTCGCATCGCCAGCTGGATGCCCTTTGAGAGAGTTTTAGAGAGAAGTTGAGTCTGGTGTAACACTGACCCCTAGTGGCTATTTTACTGTAACACACAAAGCATGTGTAGTGTACAGTAGCCTATACGATATTTCTTTGCAGTACATAACTTTTGCATTGCTTAATTGTGTGTTACTATCTTGTTTGATTTTGTGCCAGGATGTGTGACAGCGGGGAGGGCCTGTACACTTTCCAGACACGAGAAGGAGAGCAGATCTACCAGAGGGTTCATTCTTCCACTCTAGCTATAGCTGAGCAGCATAAGAGGGTCCTTATGGAAATGGAAAAAAACAGCAAGGTAATGAAAGCATACAGTGGGTCCAAAAATCTCAGGCTAGATTAAAAAATCTAGATTAGTTTGAAAATCTAATTTAAAAAGGAAAATAGAAAGTTTTGACTCTTTAAAACCAAGTAACATAAAAAAAAAAATTAAAAAAAAAGTCTGCACTATTTCTAGGTCACTATAAAAAAAATGACATTAACCTTGTGAATGTCTTTGTACAAAATGCATTCTTTGAAACAGCAGTATCAAATCAATTATATACACTGCTGTTCATATTTATTTATACCGCTCATTTATTTGATCAAAAATAAAGTAAAAAAAAAAACTTATTTCTTTTTAATATAATTCAAAATGTCACTTATTACTGTGATGGCAAAGCTGAATTTTCAGCATTATTACTCCACAGTGTCACATGATCCTTCAGAAATCATTCTAATATGCTGATTTGGTGCTCAAGAAACATTTATTATTATCATCAATGTTGTGAACAATTGTGCTGCTTAATATTTTTGTGGATGAATATCTCTGATGAATAGAAAGTTCAAAAGAACCTCGTTTATTTGAAATAGAAATTACTTGTAACAATGTGTCTTTAATGTCTCTTTTTGATCAAATTAATACATTTTTGTTGAATAAAAAAATAACTTTTGAATGGTAGAGTAATTTGTAATTACTGTTTATGCTAGCTAAAAAATAAAAGCATCATCACTAGAGGTTTCAGACACCACTGTAGTTATATGCCCACACACACACACACACACTGCTTATTAAAACAAGACTGGAGAGATTGCAGTGCAAATAATCAGATTTTCTTCCTGTTATAGAACTTTCAAAACATCAGAACTAATGCCATAATTTTGTGTTATAATCAACCTAATTGAAATTCTTTCTCTTCTCTCCTCTCACATCTGTCCCCAGCTTTTATCTAAAGGTTCAGAGGGGACGTCCTACCCCTGCACACCGACAGCAATCTTACCACGAAGTGCTTTCTGGCACCACATCACCGGATCTCAGGCTGGAGTGGACTCTGCCAACGGTGAGATTGAATCGCATGCATAAGTGTGATGTATTTGTTTCACCGGCCATAATAATGGTCTGCCAGAAGTATTGTTGTTTGCAAAGAGCACTCCTAGAACATGTCTCGAGAAAAAAAGCTTTTCACAATACATATCCTTTTAAAGCAGCTTTACAGAAAATGCATGTCGTCTTTGGTAAATAAATAAAAAAGGTTCCTTGTGTTAAGTTAGAATAACATCTGATAAATGTTTTATAATGGTTGGTTTTATTAAAAGAGAAAATCATTGTAATAACCCATAAATCACTTTATTTTCTGTGTAAAGCAGCCACATTAGCATGCACGGCTTTTGTGCTATTTAGACTGACGATCCTGTTAACACTTCTATCTTCATTCAGGTGACATCTATGGTGATACCCAACCAGGAATGGACACTGACCTCTTCTCTAAACGCCTTCCTCCAGAACGACACTCGACCCTTCCTGTAGGGCACGGCTGCCCCCAACCCCCGACGCACTACCCCACGTACCCCAGCGAGTGAGCGGCTTAGCAGTGAAACCTTCCAGTTTTTCACCTCTTGACCTCCCTCCACACTGCACTCTGCCCTAAGTTTTTCCATCAGCTCTTCCTTTAGCAGGGGAAGATCCATGCTGCCATGCTGCCTCAGTTCCCCCTGAGCCTGCCAGCGACGCTGAGGGCACTTACTGTGGAAAGAGGGAAACGCACTGTGAAGCTTGAAGCGCTTCGATTGGAGCAGGGCCCACGGACCCATAAAACTGACACGGGAGATGCGAAATAATGTTGGAGCTGGCTCAGTCGCCTTCACAGTGCAATATGGTCACTCATGCTGGGTTTCTGTGGGAGTAGAGACTGTACTGTAGGTTCTTAATACTTCTCAGCAGTATCTCTTATTCGAACTCTAATCTCATGCACGCTCTTCAACCCTATGCATGTCCCCCAAGGTAAACAGCTTAGCTACGAAGGAGTTTCTTAGACATCTGTAGAAGCCCCTACACACTAAGAAACCCCGGTGGAAGGGCCTTCAGAGTTTCAGCTTAAACACTTTTGGTCTTTGGTAGAAGTAATCCAAAGCGTGTTTTGATCAGATGCTTTAATCATAAATTGATTGGCATGTCTGTAAGACTTCCCAAGCGCAGAAGACTCTGAGGAACCGGGAGCACTTTCTGAAAGGGGCATTTTGTATGGTCGTGCATTTTGTTTCTCCTTTTCCCTTACTTTAAAGTGACTAAAATGGACAGTTATATTGTACAAAACTGTCTCTGCCATTTGGACGGAAGTGAGGGTCAGTACTCACTCGCTCGCGTGCTTCATGTTCGTTTCAGAGAGACTGGTCCAACGTTTTAAAGTTGTCGTGAGGGTCAGAGTTCCAAGTCCAGAGGGAAACAAAGTTTATGAATATACCCCGCTGAGGTGGTCGAATTAATTATTTATTTATTTATTGAAGTTTACCAACAAAGCACAAGACAAATCGCAGTGTATAGTAGTAGGTTTTCATTAGCAGCTCAGCAGTTCTGTATGTAAAAGGGTTTATACTAGAACTGAGATCTTCAACACAAGGTGGTAGGCCTCACACAAGACATGTTTCTTGCTTGTCAACTATTTCCAGTCATTTCCATGAAATTGGTGAAAGGTACCATAATTCTCATGCTGTTATTCTCAATTTAAGACCCATGTTGGAGCTGTGGATGATCAGTTGGCACACATGTTCATAATGAGATGGGTTGCTAATGCAGGCAACTGGAGTTTGACCAAGCTGATCGACCAGTATGGTGAAGCTGGTTAACCAAGTCTTGCTGTTGTTTAAGCAGCGTGGTGGGAACACCGGAATACTATCCTGGCCATTTCACTATCATTCCCTGAACTATCCATAAAAATACAAGAGTCGTAAAGGCCAAAAACTAAAGAAACGCATCCAAATGTGCAGCTCAAAACAGCAGATGTGCAGTCTAAATCAAACATTTTGTCTGACACAGTATTCTTTCGGTTGTATTCTCCAATTGAGCTACAGTCCTGAAGGTTTGACTCCCTGTTGCTTTAAACATTTTATACATAAATAGTCATTCATTCAGTGTTTGGATTTATTAACTCACGTCATGTATGTACCATTAATTCTGATTGTCATGATTGTACACTTTGATGATAAAAAGAAAGTTGATTTTATCAGGTGCCCTTGCAAACAGTTTAAAAAAGTGTGAAAATGGTTTGTTTTTATCAGTATATATTTCAACAGTGACACAGTCCTTTGAAGATAAGCTCCTTTTATTTGAACTTTAGTTCTGTTTGCCATGTCTAATTATCAGTCACATCAAATAAATACAGCCTTGGTGAGCATAAGAAAATTCTTTCAAAAACAAAAAACCTATACCCCACACTTTTGAGAGGTATAGTGTTTGAATTGTAGCTCATTGTAGAAATGTTTCCCTGTATGTCCCTGTTTTGCAGTTTGCACAGTTGATCTTATTAATTGCTTTACAGTGCTATCCATTAAAAATATATAAAAAAGAACATTTTACATGCTGCTGCAAGACAAGACAATACAATACAGGCAATAAGTCCCTGGAGAGATTCTTGACCCGAAAGTTTCATGTATTGACATTGTGCTTAACAGAACAATCTGTTTGAATTATCAGAGTATCATTTCCATCTCTTTGCCAGACAGAAGCACTACTGTGAAAGTTAATGCTGACATGCGAAATGACAGTGTAAGACACAAGGAAATCGTAAACCATAAGGAAATACTAAAGATGAAGTCTGTACATGTGTGGAAAAGAGTTGTTATACTAAACTTAAATTGCAGTACTCTGTATTTGTAAAAGACCTGTGAACGAGAAGAGTGATAAACATGCTGTTTTGGAGGCTTTGCCAGTTCTTCGGCAGTTCAGATTGACCTCTGAGCATGTTGCCATGAGTAGGAACCCTTTGCATGAGTTTTAATTGCTAAATGATGTGTGTTCTGTATAATTTGTGGTAAAATATTTTGCAGGGTTTTTCTTTTTTCAATAAAACAAAGTTTTCTAAAATCAGATGTCATAATGATCCTTTTGATGATGATGATGATGATTATGTTCTCTTTAATCAAGATGTAGGCAGTTATTTTTTTTTTTTAAACTGTTACAGAAAAGTACCAAGCACAGCGAGCAATTTATGTCCTGAAATACTACACAGCCAAGTTAACCATTTTACCAGCCACTCACCATTATTCATTTTTGTATTCCAGAGTTTTCATAATCACATTAGCCAACTCTTTATTAACTAAAATGCAGAACCCATGGAGGATGGATGCTATTAAGCATTAAGAACTCCTCCCTTTCTCTGTAATATCGTTTCTTCATCAGTTACTGCTAACCAAAATCAGCCAACAGCCTATGTGTCAGGTAAAACTTTCCTTTCTTCTTTCCTTCAAGCTCATTCATGAACAATTCGTGTTTGAAAGGGTTTATTTTCTGAGGATTCATAAATGCAGAGTTGTTGTTTGAAATATTATTGTTAATGTTGTTTGAAATATTACCTAACCTTTATGATATTATTATAGTTTTACAGATATTTCTGGGTTTAATTTCTAAAGCAGCATTATAGTTACGTTTATTAAATTTAGGGTTAGTGTTAACCCATGTTTGAGATTGATTATTGAGGAAAACATTGTCAATTATTTTCTATACTGCCTATTAGTGAATGTTTCTAGTAGCCTATAGCAATGTAGCAAATTCTAGTCATGTGTTTCAGCACAAAAGGAGTGTCACTTTCCCAAAAACCGTCGGAGAGCACTCTACACCACAACATACAATTAAGGTATGCTTAAAAATAATAAAATTTAGATATTTAATTGGCAAGTGATTCACATACGTGAAAGTGTGTTTTTGTAATTTGCTAAAATTGTGTCTTATAGATTTTGCCAATGTATGTAATATGTTACATGAGCTTACAATGCAGCATACAACTTAAATGAATAAAGCAAATTAGATGAGTTTGAATGGAAAACAGATTTGTTTTCATTTCAGTTTGAACATTTACAGAACATGGCCTACCCTGAAACCTCAACCAACATGACACTCCAGTTAGAAGTAAACCATTTAAATTGGTTACTGGGGGACCTCAATTGGACATCTGTGAAGAAGGTTTTCTGTGTGTCTTCATCTGAAATGGTGGCTATATGGATTATTTTCTCCATTGAGTTTCTTGTCATGTCTCTGGCACTCTACGGATTGTGCTGTCTGCTTAGGTCGGACAATACGGTTCCTATATTTGTCATAAACCTTTTTGTTTGTGATATCATACAGATTTGTGTCAAGCCTGTTGTGCATTTTTGTACAATGAATGTTCTAGTCTTTTTTATATTTTATGTTTATGTCATGAGCGTAAAAGTTAATATTGGCTTCATGGTCTGTATCTCTATGGAAAGATACATAATGATCAAGTACCCTGTTTGGTACAGACTTCATCATACTTGTAAAAATTCAGTTCTGATATGCTTGATAGTTTGGGCAATATCTTGTGCATATATGGTGATTGATTTGATTATTGCACTTAAAGGCCATGTGGAATTTGCATTTCTTCTAAATGTATTTCTTTTTTTGCTGCCTTATCCACTGGTTGTGTTTTCCTTTGTGGGTTCGAGGAGGGCTCTCTCTCATTCAGTCGCAGTCACCCCTGATGAACAGAAGAGGATTTTGAGGATTCTGGCTCTTGTACTTTTCAATTACACTGTGTTGTTTCTGCCAACCATTGTTCAAAATGGAATTTTCGCAATATCCTTCAAGAGCGGAATAAGTGGTTATTATGATTGTTTTCGTTCAGTGTCAGGAATCATGTTGTATTTGAATCCACTCGCTGACTCTTTGCTCTATGTTTTCATAAGGAAGGATGCTAATAGCATGCTTAGATGTTTGTGTTGTAAGCTAAATGAAAATCAAGTGTAGCCCTTCTAATCTCCAATTCAGAAACTGCCATGTTAAGTTACTGTGTTTTTTGTAGGAATCAAACCAGCAAGTACAATTGAAATGAAAGCCCTGCATTTTACTATTAGACCACAAATGGCAATTAACAAAATGTGTATTAAGTTTCATTTGAGTCATTGAACAGTATAAGACAGCACAGGAAGCTATTTATTGCATTTTAACCACTTTACTGAGTCCTCATCATTACTCACATTTGAAATGCAACAACATCTCTGTCAATCCCTCTGATCTTAAGTGATTTCAGGAAATGCTAGTCAAGTATTAATCGGATTGCATGATCATATGATAAAAATGCAGAGCTCCTCCCTCTCTATGTTGTTTCTTCATCAGTTACTTTCCACCATAACCAACCAGCAGCAGCTATAGGTAAACCCTTTTTCTTAGCTCATTGTTTATTGTCTTGCGAAATATTTGTTAGAATATTAATCTTATTTTGAATTAATTGTGTATTAAAATGTGTTCACATCTAATTGTATTAGGCAATGATTTTACTATGTGTTGGAAAAAGTATATTAACAGACTAGCCTTTGGGAATTTAAATATTTTATGTATTGTCAAGACTGAATAAATGAATGAATGAGATCTGATTATATAATGAGAATGTAGCAAAATTCTGTATTTCAGCTCAATAGGAGTGTCACTTTCACAAAAGCTGAAAGGACAAAGTGAAATAAGCAACATAGAAAACCAAGGTATGTTTGGACATGTTTCTTGTCCTCTATCAATTTAAATGGCAGGTTTAATTAGCCGTGTACAGTGAACTTTCATATTCCATGCATGAGAAGATTCAACGATTAATGCATATATCTCTTTGTGCACTTTTATAATGCTGCTGAAGCCTTTTTGTGTTGTTTAGGAATGAAGCTCTATTAATCTGTTTCACACGTTTTCATTATCAGTAAAATCTCTTGAAATTGATATTCATGTAACAAAACTTCCTGTTGAAATGTGCACATTTATTGACTACATTTATATCATTATTGTCTCTTTCTGACATAAAGAACTGAATGATGAAACATGTAAAACTACAGCTGACAATGATATTTGTAAAGGTGGACTTTGATGGCATTCATTTGTGGACTGGTGTTAATTTCACAAAATTGTATTATTATTTTTTTCAGATCAAATTCAAAAATCACTTTTTTTATTAATAGTTTGAACATTCAGAGCCCATCCAAGACACAGAAAATGGTTTCTACTGGAACATCAACCAATAGTACTTTCCAAATGGAAATAAGCCAATTTCCATGGGAAATTGATGATTTTAGGTGGGCGTTTCTGGAAAAATTGTTTTGTGTGTCCACAGTTGAAGCTGTGGTAATCTGGATTATTTTCTCCATTGAGTTTCTTGTCACATCTCTGGCACTCTATGGATTGTGCTGTCTGACCAGACCTAACCATACTGTTCCCATTTTTGTCATAAACCTCTTCATCTCTGATGTCATACAGATTTGTGTCAGACCTATCATGAACTTTTGTTCATTCAATGTTATAATTGTACTTATCTTCTACATTTATTCTATGAGCATAATAGCTAATATTGGCTTCATGGTCTGTATCTCTATGGAAAGATACATAATGATCAAATACCCTGTTTGGTACAGACTTCATCATACTTGTAAAAATTCAGTTCTGATATGCTTGATAGTTTGGGCAATATCTTGTGCATATATGGTGATTGATGTGATTCTTGCACTTAAAGGCCATGTGGAATTTGCATTTCTTCTAAATGTATTATTTTTTTTGCTGCCTTATCCACTGGTTGTGTTTTCCTTTGTGGGTTCGTGGAGGGCTCTCTCTCATTCAGTCGCAGTCACCCCTGATGAACAGAAGAGGATTTTGAGGATTCTGGCTCTTGTACTTTTCAATTACACTGTGTTGTTTCTGCCAGCCATTGTTCAAAACATAATTTTGTCACTATCCTTTGAGCATGGTCTTTATGATAATTTATTCACAGTGTCAGGGATCCTAATCTACTTAAATCCTCTTGCTGACTCTTTGCTGTATGTTTTCATAAGGAAAGATGCTAATAGCATGCTTAGATGTTTGTGCTGTGAAAAAGCTATGTGAGAATCAGACACGGATAGAAGAATCCTTCAATTCTAGGAGAGAAGTACAAAACATTGTCCAAACACACAGAGAAAATACCATACTCTGAGTGAGTTTCATTAATCAGTTTTGTTGAAACAAATGTGATTGGGACTATAATTAGCTATAGGCCTAAATAGATTCTGCACTGGCATCTATCATCTATATACAAAAATAATCTTCTATTATATAGATTTCTCTGTATGAATTGTATCCTTAACCTACTACCCATTGTGTTATAAAAACAATAAGTGAACATTTATATTCCACTCAATTTGTCTTCATTAAAAGCCGATTAAATCTGTGTCTTACATACTAATTGTTAGCATCTGTCTTTTTTTAAACGAGAAATAGGCCTAAATTATATTTGGTAAGTGTTATCTTTGAATTTGTAATCTTTTTCTAATATGTTCTGCACTGACCTACTGCGATAAAAAAATAAAATAAAATAAAACATCCTTTGATAGACTTTGAGCAACGCCATGACACCCCTGAATAATTTCCTCTCTCTGCTCTGGTTTTGGTAGAATACTTAAACATTTAAAGTACCAGCAGAGGTAGTAGATCACGGACGGTTTCTTCACGATTCAGTAGCTGAGTGCCTGCTTGCTTGCTGTCAGTGCCACCTGCCAACGGAAGATTCAACTGCCTCTTGCACGAGCAAACAAAGTGGGTGTCGCGGCCGGTCTCTATGGAAACCAGGCAAACTTTACGAGCTGTTTCAGCATACTAACGTAAGTTCACAGTTGGTCGGTGGGTACCTTCATTTCTTTTCTTTAATTTTGGTTTATATTGTTTATCATTGCGAAATGCAGACAAAAATGACTAAACTATCAACAACGCTGAACGCGGAGGAAGAAACACGGGTTGAATCTGAAGAAAAAGACACGAGTGAAGGTGTTGTGTCTTTCGCTCCAGGTAAGTTAATGTCGACATTCAACAACCATCATCAAATAACAGACTTATCAAGAACAGCAAAAAATATCAACCGTAAATCATTTTGGAATATAACGTTAGTGCTGCAATATTATCGTTAAATCCTGTTCTCTCCACGTTATATCCCAGCTGCTTTTTTTAGTTAACATTAACGTAGCTAACAAGTTACATTGTGTCTCATCAAAAATCTAATATTTAACCCTTTCCATCATTTTATACTCAAACCTGTTAACGTTAACTAACGTTACATTAGGTCACACTTTTTTTAAGGTGTCTTTGTTACAATGTAATTAAATATTTAAGTAGGCTACTGAGTAATATTAAGCAACTAACGTTAAGTTACATAGGGTTATGGTTGGATTAGGATTTGGTTGTGGGTTAGTTACATGTAATTATGCATAATTTACTGTTATTACTATGGTAAGTACATGTAACATATGCAACACAAGGACACAGTCAAATAAAGTATTACCCTACATTATTTCACATTCCTTAAAATGTTGAACAGGCTAAATATTTCCTGAAGGTTTAAGTGCCTCTTTTTAGTGATCAAAAAAATAATTAAAAAAAACCTTTTAAAATATGTAATGTCCTATTTTGTATCCTTTTCTGGATAATATCAAACAGGAATACACATTTCTTTCAAAGGTCAAGAGTCTCAGAGTGGAGCTGCTGATGGGACAACGGTTAATGGTGATTCAATAGAGGCCAAAGCGTCAGAGAGCAGAACAATGTCTTCAGGTCCCAGGTGATGAAGTGCAAATGACCTATATGATATTTGCTCAGAACGAAATCGGTTGTTGTCTGAGAAGAACTAATACTGAATGATTTTACTTGTATCTTTCAAGAATTACTAAAGAGTTTTTAAGGGAGCAATGCAAGAAAAACAAACTGTACCTGACGCCAAGGCTGAATGACACTCTTTATCTTCACTTTAAAGGTTTGAAATTGCTTGTGCAGAAGAGGCTACTTCAACGTTGCATCTTTGTTTTTGTTTTTTAGCTCTTTATATACAAAGTTTTCAATTCTGCATTGTAGGTTTTTCTTGTATTGAGGGTTTGGAGGACTATACCGGCCTGCGCTGCCTATGGCTGGAATGTAATGGCATTCGGAAGATTGAGAATCTGGAGAATCAGACAGAGCTTCGCTGTCTGTTTCTCCATCAAAACCTCATTCATACTCTGGAAAACCTGGAACCACTCAGCAAGCTTTGCACACTGAATGTCTCAAACAATTATATCAAGGCCATTGAGAACATATGTGAGTACACAAAAGTGAACATGGTAACAAAATGTATTGTTTGTTCTCTTTTCTTTAATATACCTTAAAGTCACTCATAAAGTTCACCTTTGGTTTTTCAGCCTGCTTGAGTGAGCTGTCCACGCTGCAGATCTCCCATAACACCCTGGAGAATGTTTCTGACATGGAGGAGCTGTCACACTGTCCATCCATCAGTGTTCTTGATCTGTCTCACAACCGCATCAGAGATCCAGCTCTCATCAGTGTTCTAGAGAGAATGCCTGACTTGGTAAAAAACAGTATATCTCTTCCGTCATAAACATGATCAGATATGCCTGCTTCTATCTGTGGACTGAACTGATAGGAGTTCATTCTTGTTTTTTTTTTTGTTGTTTTTTGTCAGCGGGTGTTAAATCTATTGGGTAATGAGGTCATCAAAAAAATCCCAAACTACAGGAAGACTCTGATTTTGCATCTAAAGCAGCTGACCTATCTAGATGACCGGCCTGTGTTTCCAAAAGACAGGTTAGCAGCAGTGTTTTCTGTGCTAAAGTGACCCTAAAGGGACCCCACAAAGCTAGTCTTTGTTACTATTTAGAGGCTACGGTTGAAACTTTTGTATAATTATTGAAGTTTGCTTTGATTCACAGAGCATGTGCAGAGGCATGGGCTGCTGGTGGTCTGGAAGGTGAACGAAAAGAAAGAGAAATGTGGCAAACGAGAGAAAGAAGGAAGATCCAGGAAAGTTTGGATGCAATGACTGCTATCAAAGAGAACGCACTGAAACAACGGGAGGGTCGAGAGCATTTGGAGAAGGGTAAACACACAATCTGTTCACTTATACACTGGCGTTAAAAAGTTTGGGGTCAGTAAGATATTTTTTTTAAATACTTTTATTCAGCAAAGATGCATTCAATTGTTCAAAAATGACAATAAAGACTTTTACATTGTGACAAAAGATCCATTAAAGAATCCTGAAAAAAAGTATCCGGTTTCCACAACAACAAAAACATTTTTTAAAGTTTTTAAATTGTAATAATATTTCACAACATCACTCTTTTTTACAGTGTTTGTGTTTAAATATTTACATTTTTATAAAAATGATCATAAGTGAGCATAGGAGACTAACCCAACCCCAGACTTTTGAACGATACTGTATACAGTAAACACACTCATATTTTCTCGTCTTCTATCTGACATACAGCATCATTAAAAGCCTACGGTTTACCCTCAGGACTCATAGAGCCTCCCATTTCTGTTATTGAGGATCAGAGCCCTCAAAACGAAACACCAGAAATTGCACCTGCAGAGAGTGACAATTCAAAAACAGCACAGGAACAAACTGATCCATCAGCATCAGAGACACAGCACATTTGCCAGTCTGCATCTGATGAGGAAGAGATTATCCAAACAACACTTGATCTAAATATTTCCAACCTGTCAAAATCAGAGAGACCGCAAACAGGTTTAGAACAGATTCTCCATCCATCATTTGACCAGGAACAGACTGGTCAATCGGCAACTTTGGGATTGAAGACTAAAGAGGAGAAGTGGCAGAAAATGCTAGCGCCATACCAAGGCACAGAACCTTCACAGTCACATCACAGCGGTTCAGTCGCAGGTCCTGGTGCTCTCATCACTGAACTGATCTCTGAGGATGAAATAGAGACTATCGTCCTGTCAGAGAGACCAGCATTAACAATTGATGTGAGTCCTTACACCATTGCTCACATCATTATAACTTACATTTGTTTTTACAAGAAATCGCATGATTTAGAATTTCTTTGCAATGTATATTTGATTTATACAGAAACTTTCTATCGTGTTTCACTACTAACAACATTTTCTGCTTCTCCCAAGGATCTTCCAGACCTTGAAGATGAAGACACTAGCCTGATACTCCAAGCAACATCACAGGTAAGAACAGGGTAAAAACAAAAACAAAACAAAAAACCTATATTCGATGTCAATGATACTAAAATTAACACTGGATGACAGAGCATATATAATTAGCATGCTATTTAAAGAGTTGTGATTAAGAATCACATTTTATTGGAAAGTTGTGGAGATTTACATTTTTAAATGTTACATTTTTCAGAGTGTCATCCGTCCAAAGATTCAGGTCATCTCTGACGATGAAACAGAATCAGAAGCTGTTACAAGTTTGTATCACTGGCCTCAGTTAGACGCTGTTGCCCCTGACCAATCGCAGCTGCTTTTTAGTGTCTCCACTAAAAGAACCTCAGTCAAGCAGCAGAGCCCTGACTGTGTCAGTCAACTAGAGGCAGGGGATAACTTCCCCAAGACAGCAGAAACTAGAAAGATGATTCTAATTGAGGAACTGGACTGAGTCTTTAAGGTTGAACTAATGGATGTGTTTCCCAACTTCAGGGAACAAACCTTGGATGTGAATTTAAATTGGATGTCTACCTGATATATAAAAGGTGTTTAACTTTAAATGACAAAATCACATTCATAATTTCATTTAAAATAATAAAAAATCAAATATTAAGTCATTTTGCTTTTACCTTTATTGCAGATATTATAAATGTATTTTGTTAATATTTCACTCTTTTTTTTTTTACACAACTTTTTTTACACAACTAAAAAATAGTTGTAAGAACCAGACCTATATTTTTGTCATAGTTTTTAAACAAGCGAACACATCATTAGTCATGAATATCTCACCAAAGAGCTTGCATATTATATTCTGCATGAAGTCAGATATGTGCCTGTAGCGCTGTCATTGGCATCAGTTCAGGTATGTTAATGCATAGGTTACATCCGAAGCAGCAGGAGAAGAGAGAAACATGTCAGGAGCAGCTCTTCGCTGACGGAGTGGCTGACAGAACGGGCGAGTCCTCTGAGGGTTTCCTGATTGGTTTGGTCAGTGCTGGGAACCAGAGGTGTGGTTGCAGTCACAGCTTGAGTGCGACTGGCACACATGTCGTAGAGGTTCCCAGCAAATGCTGTTTTCCGGGACTCTGCCCTCAAAGATTCCCAAATTTCTGCTGCATCGCCACGGCAACCTGACAACACACCACTCACACACACCTGGAAGGCATCCCATGACCTGCAGCAGATGTAAAAAAAAAAAAGAAAGTGTAATGTAATAAGATAAAACATATTGTAGTTGTATTCAGCAGAGGTGTTTTTGCGTGTGCATGGGTCTCACTTGCAAATGGAGTTGATGTCCTGTGGGTTATCATTCATGGAGCTCACACTGTCACCCAGAGTGACCAGACAGTCCGCAAAGCCCCTGTATACAGCACTACATGAAGGCGTTACTGTTGCGCTCAGCACAGAGGAACAGAGACCTGAAAAAAAAAGAAACAAATTCTAAATATAGCTGCAAGCAGCAATCACCGGGGCCAAGCGCAAGCAAGACGACAAGACATGCCAAAGTGGCTGGGAGTGTGAGACCCACTGCAGCAAGGAGCAATTAAAGACATTTGAAGATGAATTTTGGCAAAATGGTTGAAAAATCACATACAATAACTAAAAATATGATTATCACTTTCGACCAATAGGTGGCGCAGTTACGAAACTGATGTGATGTGGTCAGAGTGAAGTGACAATGACACATACAAAGTTTGGTGTCAATATGTCAAGGCATTGCAGATATAAAGCCTGAATAGTCATTTTGGCATCATGCCTCAACTTTGCCACTGCGGTATACGAAAACGGTTTTGTCTATCGACACGAAATCCATAACTTTTACTCGGCACAGTCTGGAGATGACACGATCCGATTTTGGTGAAAATCGGACGTTCGGTCTAGGAGGAGTTCGAAAAAGTAGGTTTTAAAAGAAAATAAAGATGGCGGACAGGAAGTTTGGCTGACTATGGCAAAATTGGTATCTATGTTTTCAGCATGACCCAAGGAATCTATTGAGATCAGTGTCATTACTATAGGCAAATTTATTCAAAAGTTATTAGCATTTTTGGAAATTTCATTATAACTTTTGACCAAAAGGTGGCGCTGTCTCATAATCTTTTGAGTACCTTTAGGGCTTTGTACTGATGACCCATACTGAGTTTCGTAACGATACGTTCATGCGTTCATAAAATACAGCATTTTAGCACATAATTCAAAATGGCCGACAGCCAAAATGGCCGATATGGAAAAATTGGATATCAGTCAACTCAACATGACGCCCTGAATCTATCGAGACCACTTTTGTGATTTTTGGACAAACCGTTCAGAAGTTATAAGCAAAAATAGCCTTTTTTCATATCTCCAGACCAGTAGGTGGCGCTGCGCCGAAACGCAGCATGTAGCCTCAGGTCATGCTTGTGATGACATGTAGGAAGTTTGGTTTGAATACGATTAAGCGATGCGGAGATACAGCCTTATGTCTGTTTTCGCAAGCGCTACGTAAAATTTGTTTGCGCGTTTATCGAAAACGGTTTGACGAATCAACTTGAATTCCATAACTTTTTGTCCCCACAGCCTGAAGATGATCTGGTGCAATTTTGGTGCAAATCGGACAAACCGTCTAGGACGAGTTTGCAAAAGAAGGTTTTTTGGACAATTCAAAATGGCGGCCATATTTTTATGACGGAAAATGACGTCATAGGGTCCAGTCGAATCGTCGTGAGCTCAGGAATCAGAGGAAAAAAGAATTTTGTTGATAGGCCTTACGGTTTAAAAGTTATTAGCATAATATAAGTGAAACTTTGGACAGGTGGTGGCGCTAGAGGGAATGAGTTAGAGACACCAAAATTGGTGCAATTACTGTTGGGAATGTCCTCTATCAGAATGTCAAACCGGAACAACTTTCCCGCATACGCTTCTATGGGTTGCCATAGACGCCCAGTCGGAAGAAGCAGAATAATAATAAATATAGCTGCAAGCAGCAATCACCGGGGCCAAGCGCAAGCAAGACGACAAGACATGCCTACATGGCTGAAAGTGTGAGACAAACTGCAGCAAGGAGCAATTGAAGACATTTAAAGATGAATTTTGGCAAAATGGTTGAAAAATCACATACAATAACTAAAAATATGATTATCACTTTCGACCAATAGGTGGCGCAGTTACGAAACTGATGTGATGTGGTCAGAGTGAAGTGACAATGACACATACAAAGTTTGGTGTCAATATGTCAAGGCATTGCAGATATAAAGCCTGAATAGTCATTTTGGCATCATGCCTCAACTTTGCCACTGCGGTATACGAAAACGGTTTTGTCTATCGACACGAAATCCATAACTTTTACTTGGCACGGTCTGGAGATGACACGATCCGATTTTGGTAAAAATCGGACGTTCGGTCTAGGAGGAGTTCGAAAAAGTAGGTTTTAAAAGAAAATAAAGATGGCGGACAGGAAGTTTGGCTGACTATGGCAAAATTGGTATCTATGTTTTCAGCATAACCCAAGGAATCTATTGAGATCAGTGTCATTACTATAGGCAAATTTATTCAAAAGTTATTAGCATTTTTGGAAATTTCATTATAACTTTTGACCAAAAGGTGGCGCTGTCTCATAAATTTTTGAGTACCTTTAGGCCGTTGTACTGATGACCCATACTGAGTTTCGTAACGATACGTTCATGCGTTCATAAAATACAGCATTTTAGCACATAATTCAAAATGGCCGACAGCCAAAATGACCGATATGGGAAAATTGGATATCAGTCAACTCAACACGACTCCCTGAATCTAACGAGACCAATTTTGTGATTTTTGGACAAACCGTTCAGAAGTTATAAGCAAAAACATACATTCTTCATATCTCCGGACCAGTAGGTGGCGCTGCGCCGAAACGCAGCATGTAGCCTCAGGTCATGCTTGTGATGACATGTACCAAATTTGGTCTAAATCCGATAAAGCGTTGTGGAGATACAGCCTTACGTCTGTTTTTGCAAGCGCTACGTAAAATTTATTTGCGCGGTATTCGAGAACGGTAATTCGATTCAACTTGAATTCCATAACTTTTGGTCGTCAAGATCTGGCGATGATCTGGTTAATTTTTCGTGAAATTCGGAGCAACGGCCTAGGAGGAGTTCGAAAAAGTAGGTTTTTCGGAAAATTCAAAATGGCGGGAAAACTATTTTGACGGAAAATGACGTCATATGGTGCAGTCGAATCGTCATGAGCTCAGGAATCAGAGGAAAAAAGAATTTTGTTTCTAGCCCTTGTGGTTCAAAAGTTATTGGCATAAACATGAGTGAAACTTTGGACAGCTGGTGGCGCTAGAGGGAATGAGTTGGAGACACCAAAATTGGTGTATTTAATGTTGGGACTGTCCTCTATCAGAATGTCAAATAAAATCAACTTTCCCGCAAGCGGTTCATAGGGCTGCCATAGACTTCAATGGCGGAAGAAGAAGAAGAAGAATAAATATAGCTGCAAGCAGCAATCACCGGGGCCAAGCGCAAGCAAGACGACAAGACATGCCAAAGTGGCTGGGAGTGTGAGACCAACTGCAGCTAGGAGCAATTAAAGACATTTAAAGATGAATTTTGGCAAAATGGTTGAAAAATCACATACATTAACTAAAAATATGATTATCACTTTCGACCAATAGGTGGCGCAATTACGAAACTGATGTGATGTGGTCAGAGTGAAGTGACAATGACACATACAAAGTTTGGTGTCAATATGTCAAGGCATTGCAGATATAAAGCCTGAATAGTCATTTTGGCATCATGCCTCAACTTTGCCACTGCGGTATACGAAAACGGTTTTGTCTATCGACACGAAATCCATAACTTTTACTCGGCACAGTCTGGAGATGACACGATCCGATTTTGGTGAAAATCGGACGTTCGGTCTAGGAGGAGTTCGAAAAAGTAGGTTTTAAAAGTAAATAAAGATGGCGGACAGGAACTTTGATTGACTATGGCAAAATTGGTATCTATGTTTTCAGCATAACCCAAGGAATCTATTGAGATCAGTGTCATTACTATAGGCAAATTTATTCAAAAGTTATTAGCATTTTTGGAAATTTCATTATAACTTTTGACCAAAAGGTGGCGCTGTCTCATAAATTTTTGAGTACTTTTAGGGCGTTGTACTGATGACCCATACTGAGTTTCGTAACGATACGTTCATGCGTTCATAAAATACAGCATTTTAGCACATAATTCAAAATGGCCGACAGCCAAAATGGCCGATATGGGAAAATTGGATATCAGTCGACTCAGCACGATGCCCTGAATCTAACGAGACCACTTTTGTGATTTTTGGACAAACCGTTCAGAAGTTATAAGCAAAAATATAAATTCTTCATATCTCCGGACCAGTAGGTGGCGCTGCGCCGAAACGCAGCATGTAGCCTCAGGTCATGCTTGTGATGACATGTACCAAATTTGGTCTGAATCCGATAAAGCGTTGTGGAGATACGGCCTTACGTCTGTTTTTGCAAGCGCTACGTAAAATTTATTTGCGCGGTATTCGAGAACGGTAATTCGAATCAACTTGAATTCCATAACTTTTTGTCGTCATGGTCTGGAGTTGATCTGGTTCAATTTTCGTGAAATTCGGAGCAACGGCCTAGGAGGAGTTCGAAAAAGTAGGTTTTTCGGAAAATTCAAAATGGCGGGAAAACTATTATGACGGAAAATGACGTCATAGGGTGCAGTCGAATCGTCGTGAGCTCAGGAATCAGAGGAAAAAAGAATGTTGTTTCTAGCCCTTGTGGTTCAAAAGTTATTAGCATAAACATGAGTGAAACTTTGGACAGCTGGTGGCGCTAGAGGGAATGAGTTGGAGACTCCAAATTTGCTATGGTGATAGTTCAGGCTGTCCTCTATCACTGTGCCAATTTGTATAAGTTTCCCGCAAACGGTTCTATAGGCTGCCATAGACGCCCAGTCGGAAGAAAAAGAAAAAAAAGAAAAAGAAAAAGAAAAAGAAAAAGAAGAATAAGAACGGGAACAGATACAATAGGTGCCCGCACCTTCAGTGCTTGGCCCCTAATTATAAATATAGCTGCAAGCAGCCATTACGGGGCCAAGCGCAAGCAAGACGACAAGACATGCCAAAGTGGCTGGGAGTGTGTGACCAACTGCAGCAAGGAGCAATTGAAGACATTTAAAGATGAATTTTGGCAAAATGGTTGAAAAATCACATACAATAACTAAAAATATGATTATCACTTTCGACCAATAGGTGGCGCAATTACGAAACTGATGTGATGTGGTCAGAGTGAAGTGACAATGACACATACAAAGTTTGGTGTCAATATGTCAAGGCATTGCAGATATAAAGCCTGAATAGTCATTTTGGCATCATGCCTCAACTTTGCATCTTCGGTATACAAAAACGGTTTTGTCTATCGACACGAAATCCATAACTTTTACTCGGCACGGTCTGGAGATGACACGAACCGATTTTGGTGAAAATCGGACCTTCGGTCTAGGAGGAGTTCGAAAAAGTAGGTTTTAAAAGAAAATAAAGATGGCGGACAGGAAGTTTGACTGACTATGGCAAAATTGGTATCTATGTTTTCAGCATAACCCAAGGAATCTATTGAGATCAGTGTCATTACTATAGGCAAATTTATTCAAAAGTTATAAGCATTTTTGGAAATTTCATTATAACTTTTGACCAAAAGGTGGCGCTGTCTCATAAATTTTTGAGTACCTTTAGGGCGTTGTACTGATGACCCATACTGAGTTTCGTAACGATACGTTCATGCGTTCATAAAATACAGCATTTTAGCACATAATTCAAAATGGCCGACAGCCAAAATGGCCGATATGGGAAAATTGGATATCAGTCAACTCAGCACGACGCCTTGAATCTAACGAGACCACTTTTGTGATTTTTGGACAAACCGTTCAGAAGTTATAAGCAAAAACATAAATTCTTCATATCTCCGGACCAGTAGGTGGCGCTGCGCCGAAACGCAGCATGTAGCTTCAGGTCATGCTTGTGATGACATGTACCAAATTTGGCCTGAATCCGATAAAGCGTTGTGGAGATACGGCCTTACGTCTGTTTTTGCAAGCGCTACGTAAAATTTATTTGCGCGGTATTCGAGAACGGTAATTCGAATCAACTTGAATTCCATAACTTTTGGTTGTCAAGGTCTGGAGATGATCTGGTTCAATTTTCGTGAAATTCGGAGCAACGGCCTAGGAGGAGTTCGAAAAAGTAGGTTTTTCAGAAAATTCAAAATGGCGGAAAAACTATTATGACGGAAAATGACGTCATAGGGTGCAATCAAATCGCCATGAGCTCAGGAATCAGAGGAAAAAAGAATTTTGTTTCTAGCCCTTGTGGTTCAAAAGTTATTAGCATAAACATGAGTGAAACTTTGGACAGCTGGTGGCGCTAGAGGGAATAAGTTGGAGACTCCAAATTTGCTATGGTGATAGTTCAGGCTGTCCTCTATCACTCTGCCAATTTTCATAAGTTTCCCGCAAACGGTTCTATAGGCTGCCATAGACGCCCAGTCGGAAGAAAAAAAAGAAAAAGAAAAAGAAAAAGAAATATAGCTGCAAGCAGCAATCACCGGGGCCAAGCGCAAGCAAGACGACAAGACATGCCAAAGTGGCTGGGAGTGTGAGACCCACTGCAGCAAGGAGCAATTAAAGACATTTGAAGATGAATTTGGGCAAAATGGTTGAAAAATCACATACAATAACTAAAAATATGATTATCACTTTCGACCAATAGGTGGCGCAGTTACGAAACTGATGTGATGTGGTCAGAGTGAAGTGACAATGACACATACAAAGTTTGGTGTCAATATGTCAAGGCATTGCAGATATAAAGCCTGAATAGTCATTTTGGCATCATGCCTCAACTTTGCCACTGCGGTATACGAAAACGGTTTCGTCTATCGACACGAAATCCATAACTTTTACTCGGCACGGTCTGGAGATGACACGATCCGATTTTGGTGAAAATCGGACGTTCGGTCTAGGAGGAGTTTGAAAAAGTAGGTTTTAAAAGAAAATAAAGATGGCGGACAGGAAGTTTGGCTGACTATGGCAAAATTGGTATCTATGTTTTCAGCATAACCCAAGGAATCTATTGAGATCAGTGTCATTACTATAGGCAAATTTATTCAAAAGTTATTAGCATTTTTGGAAATTTCATTATAACTTTTGACCAAAAGGTGGCGCTGTCTCATAATCTTTTGAGTACCTTTAGGGCTTTGTACTGATGACCCATACTGAGTTTCGTAACGATACGTTCATGCGTTCATAAAATACAGCATTTTAGCACATAATTCAAAATGGCCGACAGCCAAAATGGCCGATATGGAAAAATTGGATATCAGTCAACTCAACATGACGCCCTGAATCTATCGAGACCACTTTTGTGATTTTTGGACAAACCGTTCAGAAGTTATAAGCAAAAATAGCCTTTTTTCATATCTCCAGACCAGTAGGTGGCGCTGCGCCGAAACGCAGCATGTAGCCTCAGGTCATGCTTGTGATGACATGTAGGAAGTTTGGTTTGAATACGATTAAGCGATGCGGAGATACAGCCTTATGTCTGTTTTCGCAAGCGCTACGTAAAATTTGTTTGCGCGTTTATCGAAAACGGTTTGACGAATCAACTTGAATTCCATAACTTTTTGTCCCCACAGCCTGAAGATGATCTGGTGCAATTTTGGTGCAAATCGGACAAACCGTCTAGGACGAGTTCGCAAAAGAAGGTTTTTTGGACAATTCAAAATGGCGGCCATATTTTTATGACGGAAAATGACGGCATAGGGTCCAGTCGAATCGTCGTGAGCTCAGGAATCAGAGGAAAAAAGAATTTTGTTGATAGGCCTTACGGTTTAAAAGTTATTAGCATAATATAAGTGAAACTTTGGACAGGTGGTGGCGCTAGAGGGAATGAGTTAGAGACACCAAAATTGGTGCAATTACTGTTGGGAATGTCCTCTATCAGAATGTCAAACCGGAACAACTTTCCCGCATACGCTTCTATGGGCTGCCATAGACGCCCAGTCGGAAGAAGCAGAATAATAATAATAATAATAATAATAATAAGAACCGGAACGAAAACAATAGGTGCCTCCGCACTTTCAGTGCTTGGCCCCTAAAAAGAAAAAGAAGCAGAATAAGAACGGGAACAGATACAATAGGTGCCCGCACCTTCAGTGCTTGGCCCCTAAATATAGCTGCAAGCAGCAATCACCGGGGCCAAGCGCAAGCAAGACGACAAGACATGCCAAAGTGGCTGGGAGTGTGAGACCCACTGCAGCAAGGAGCAATTAAAGACATTTGAAGATGAATTTTGGCAAAATGGTTGAAAAATCACATACAATAACTAAAAATATGATTATCACTTTCGACCAATAGGTGGCGCAGTTACGAAACTGATGTGATGTGGTCAGAGTGAAGTGACAATGACACATACAAAGTTTGGTGTCAATATGTCAAGGCATTGCAGATATAAAGCCTGAATAGTCATTTTGGCATCATGCCTCAACTTTGCCGCTGCGGTATACAAAAACGGTTTTGTCTATCGACACGAAATCCATAACTTTTACTCGGCACAGTCTGGAGATGACACGATCCGATTTTGGTGAAAATCGGACGTTCGGTCTAGGAGGAGTTCGAAAAAGTAGGTTTTAAAAGAAAATAAAGATGGCGGACAGGAACTTTGATTGACTATGGCAAAATTGGTATCTATGTTTTCAGCATAACCCAAGGAATCTATTGAGATCAGTGTCATTACTATAGGCAAATTTATTCAAAAGTTATTAGCATTTTTGGAAATTTCATTATAACTTTTGACCAAAAGGTGGCGCTGTCTCATAAATTTTTGAGTACTTTTAGGGCGTTGTACTGATGACCCATACTGAGTTTCGTAACGATACGTTCATGCGTTCATAAAATACAGCATTTTAGCACATAATTCAAAATGGCCGACAGCCAAAATGGCCGATATGGGAAAATTGGATATCAGTCGACTCAGCACGATGCCCTGAATCTAACGAGACCACTTTTGTGATTTTTGGACAAACCGTTCAGAAGTTATAAGCAAAAATATAAATTCTTCATATCTCCGGACCAGTAGGTGGCGCTGCGCCGAAACGCAGCATGTAGCCTCAGGTCATGCTTGTGATGACATGTACCAAATTTGGTCTGAATCCGATAAAGCGTTGTGGAGATACGGCCTTACGTCTGTTTTTGCAAGCGCTACGTAAAATTTATTTGCGCGGTATTCGAGAACGGTAATTCGAATCAACTTGAATTCCATAACTTTTTGTCGTCATGGTCTGGAGTTGATCTGGTTCAATTTTCATGAAATTCGGAGCAACGGCCTAGGAGGAGTTCGAAAAAGTAGGTTTTTTGGAAAATTCAAAATGGCGGGAAAACCATTATGACGGAAAATGACGTCATAGGGTGCAATCGAATCGTCGTGAGCTCAGGAATCAGAGGAAAAAAGAATTTTGATTCTAGCCCTTACGGTTCAAAAGTTATCAGCATAGACATGAGTGAAACTTTGGACTGTTGGTGGCGCTAGAGGGAATGAGTTGGAGACACCAAAATTGGTGTATTTAATGTTGGGACTGTCCTCTATCAGAATGTCAAATAAAATCAACTTTCCCGCAAGCGGTTCATAGGGCTGCCATAGACTTCAATGGCGGAAGAAGAAGAAGAAGAAGAAACGGAAGAATAATAATAATAAGAACGCCAACAAAAACAATAGGTGCCTCCGCACTTTCAGTGCTTGGCCCCTAAATATATCTAAATAAATATAGACGCAAGCAGCGATTACGGGCCCAAGCCTGTGGCACCGCCACCCCGGTGCCTTTAGTTGCACTAAAGGCACCAGGGTGGCGGTGCCACCGGCTTGGGCCCTCCATCGCTGCTTGCGGCTATATTTATTTAGATATATATATATATATATATATATATATATATATATATATATATATATATATATAAAAAACCGCCACCCCGGTGCCTTAGATTTCCTGTGCACAACGGGCAATAACGTAACTCTGCTTTGACTGTCGAGAAGAAGTCTGCTTTAGAGCTTGCATCAGTGTGGGTTTTGCAAAAGTGCGCATTGAGGGCACATATAAGAATTTTTATATATATATATATATATATATATATATATATATATATATATATTAGTGTTGTCAAAAGACCCGGTACTTCGGTACCATTTCGGTACTAAAAAAATTAAATGGTAACGGTACCAGCTTTTCTTAAGTACCGGTGTAAATTCATCATTTCATAAATTCGTTTCCTCGCCACGGCCAAAACGTTCGAGATATCAAAAATCCGTCCGCAATTTAGCATCCTATTCTAGCATGATTTACCTTGATTTACCATGTTATAGGATGATTTACCATGATATACCACATTCTAGAATGATTTACCAGGATTCTAGCATGATTTACCTTATTTACTATGATTTTCCATGTTTCTAGCTTTAATAACCATGATTTACCACGTTGCTAGTAATTTTGTGAAGCATCAGAACAAATGAAGTGATAAACTGACAAAATATGATTGTGTTATAATAGTAATTGTTATATAAGGGATTTTTTTAGTGTGTAAATAAATGAATGCAAAAGCACATGTGAAAAGACTATTAATAAGTAGAATGTCCAGCAGAGGGCAGTAGAAGACCACTTATTGACTCACTTTCATTTTACAAGTCTTGATGTTTACCAGTATTTTGCACCAAAGCAAACCAGTTTTTGCATGTTAACTCCATTATGCATGCTTACACACATTACACGTCCATCATAATAACAAATATATAGCTTTAAGCATTTGTTTGTTAGCCAATGCTGAAAGCTGATAAAAAGATTACAAATATAATCCTGCTGCTCTCTCTAGTTGACGACAGTGTTATTACAGCCTCCATCTTACAGTTGAAGTGAATGAATGAATGGAAATTTGGTTTCTCACATATATTTTGGGAATGAGAGAGCGAAAAAATCTGAAACTCGGAGCTTAGATAGTGCTCGAGGTGCCCTGTGTAATGAGACCATCCCAGTGTTGGTGGGCGATTGGGGCCGGGAGTTATTCCCGTTCAAATGCAAACATTTTTTGGCTTATATCTCGGGAATGCCCAGGCCAAATCGCACCAAAATCGAATCGAAGCTAGGTGAGGACAGGCCCTTTCCAACAAGCTATTCCACAAGGATCGGGGTGGTCTGGTTCGGGAGTTACAGCCGATCAAAGGTCGGAGGTCTCGTGATTTTGCGATCGCCGGGGGGGGCGTTCCCGAGCTCCGCGACAATATATTTCGATCAAGAGCCTGGAGAGGACCTTACCATCAAAATTTGAGCGCGCAACGACTTTCCGTTTTCGAGTTATGAGTGAATTGTACTTGGGGGGGGGGGGGGGGGGGGGGGGGGGCGTGGCCACCGTTATACTTTCGCTTTCAGGCTTCCCATTTCTCAGTGTGACACAATTGTCAATAGTAATACAACAATAGATTAATTTTGATCAAATGTCATTGTAAATGTTAAAATACTGATTTTATAAAGTCTAGATATGAATTATATAACAATATTAGGGAGTAGTATGATGAAGAGACAGCAGGGGGCAGTATAATAGCACTTATTGGCTCTATCTTTTTAACAAATCCCTCACACCCCAAACACACTAACAGAGGGAGGGGGGGAGAAAATCCTCCACAAGTCCACATTCAAACAAAAATATCTGACTTCCTGTTGGTCGGAGCTAATGAGTGTAAATTAGAAAGTTGTCCGGATCGAAGAGAAGAATATACGTACCGAGTTTGGTTACTGTAGGTAAAACTAATACCCCATTTTTGACTAAAGGTGGCGCTACTGAGCCCCTTACCACGCCCGTTTCTGAAACTTTGCACAAGTGTACTAGGCAATAAATGTGATATGCATGTTGAGTTTCATGCAATTTGAAGCATGTTAAGAGCCTCAAATGCATCCAAAAAGAATATAAAAGTTTAAAGCGTTGCCATGGCGACAGTATTAAAGATATCAATAATCCTTTCACAGGTCTACATCTGCCGTGTGTTTACATTATACAGATGAAGTTTGAAGCAAATCGGGTAAAAATAAGAGGGTGAATTCAAACCATTTTGAAAGTGACACACTTCCTGCTGCCAGTTGGTGGCGCTATAACTTTGACTCACAATAGTCACATCCATGTGATCGGCCTCTTACAGCGAACACACTGCTGAAGTTTCATCAAGATCAATTAATGTATGAGGATGTTATAACACACTTCCTGTTTCCAATATTCGCCATAAATTCGTTTCCTCGCCACGGCCAAACCGTTCGAGATATCAAAAATCCCCTCACAAGTTTTCATCCTCAATGTCTTGACTTCATGCACACCGAGTTTCGTGGCGATTGGTTGAATCGTCTAGGAGGAGTATTTTAAATTCCATTGAATGCGTTTTTCTAACTACCCCAAATAGCCGACTTCCTGTTGGGCTGGGGTAAAAAGTCAGAGCACGAAGGATATATGAACCGATGAGATCTATAAGTGTACCGAGTTTCATATTATTTCATGCAAGCGTGTTTGATTTATGGACCAAGTTTTCGGACCCCGTTCCAGGGGGCGCTGTCAAGCCCCCCTGCCACGCCCGGGTACCAGCTTCAGTCCGGCTCTAATGGCCGCAGGTTCTGACCCGTGTGCAAAGTTTCAAGAGTTTTTGAGTATGTTAAGGGCCCCAAAAGCCCCCAAACCCTTGAAGAACAATAATAAATATATATATATATATATATATAAATATAAATAAATATAGCTGCAAGCAGCGATTACGGGCCCAAGCCGGTGGCACCGCCACCCTGGTGCCTTTAGTTACACTAAAGGCACCGGGCTGGCGCTGCCACCGGCTTGGGCCCTCCATCGCTGCTTGCAGCTATATTTATTTATATTTATATATATATATATATATATATAAAAAGCCGCCACCCCGTTGCCTTTCGGGTTCCTGTGCACGACGGGCAATAACGTAACCCCGCTTTGACTGTCGAGAAGAAGTCTGCTTTAGAGCTTGCATCAGTGCGAGTCTTTCTGCTCCCCTCCAAACACACACAGAAAAGGGGGGGGGGCCGTCTGTGTGTGTGCCCTCCCTTCCTCCCTCCCCACACACACACACACACACACACACACACACACAGAGAATGGCAGGGGGAACTCTGTCAGAGAGAGACAAAACCACATTCAAACCAAAATATCTGACTTCCTGTTGGTCGGAGCTTATGACTGTAAATGAGAAAGTTGTCCGGATCGATAAGCACAATATAGAGACCGAGTTTTGTGACTGTAGGTAAAAATAACCCACCCACTTTAGTCAAAAGTATCTTGAAAGTAACACACTTCCTGCTGCCAGTTGGTGGCGCTATAACTTTGACTCACAATAGTCACATCCATGTGATCGCCCTCTTACAACAAACACACTGCTGAAGTTTCATCAAGATCAATAAATGTATGAAGACGTTATAACACATTGTGTTTTTCTTTTCTCGCCATAACTTCGTTTCCTCGCCACGGCCAAACCGTTCGAGATATCAAAAATCCGTCCGCAATTTAGCGTCCTCAATGTCTTGACTTCATGCTGACCGAGTTTGGTGGCGATAGGATAATTTTTCTTGGAGGAGTATGTCAAATTCCAGGGGCATGCATTTTCATACAGCCCATGATAGCCGACTTCCTGTTGGACTGGCGTAAAACTTAGAGCACGAAAGTTGTTCGGCCCGATTAAATCTATATGTGTACCGAGTTTCATATTATTACATGCAAACGTGTTTGATATATGGACCAAGTTTTTCGGACCCCGTTAAAGGGGGCGCTGTTGAGCTCCCCTGCCACGCCCGGGGTACCAGCTTCAGCCCAGCCCTGATGTCCGCAGGTTCTGACCTGTGTGCAAAGTTTCAAGAGTTTTCGAGCACGTTAAGGGCCCCAAAAGTGCCCGAGAAGTCCCACACAGCAGAGAAAGGGTTAAAATAAAGCCCCCCTCCTCTCTCACACACACAGACACTGAGAGAGACTGGCAAAATTCCCATCAAATCACATTCAAACCAAAATATCTGACTTCCTGTTGGTCGGAGCTAATGACTGTAAATTAGAAAGTTGTCCGGCTCGGGGAGATAAATATAAATACCGATTTTTGTTACTGTAGGTAAAACTAATACCCCATTTTTGACTAAAGGTGGCGCTACTGAGCCCCTTACCACGCCCGTTTCTGAAACTTCACACATGCCTAGTACCTAATAAATCTGATATGCATGTTGAGTTTCATGCAATTTGAAGCATGTTAAGAGCCTCAAATGCACCCAAAAAGAATATAAAAGTTTAAAGCATTGCCATGGCAACAGTATTTAAGATATCAATAATTCTTTCACAGGTCTACATCTGCCGTGTGTTTACATTATACACATAAAGTTTGAAGCAAATCGGGTAAAAATAAGAGGGTGAATTCAAAGCATTTTGAAAGTGACACTTCCTGCTGCCAGTTGGTGGCGCTATAACTTTGACTCACAATAGTCACATCCATGCGATCGGCCTCTTACAACGAACACACTGCTGAAGTTTCATCAAGATCAATTAATGTATGAGGATGTTATAACACACTTCCTGTTTCCAATATTCGCCATAAATTCGTTTCCTCGCCACGGCCAAACCGTTCGAGATATCAAAAATCCCCTCGCAATTTATCATCCTCCATGTCTTGACTTCATGCACACCGAGTTTCGTGGTGATTGTTTGAATCGTCTAGGAGGAGTATTTTAAATTCCATTGCATGTGTTTTTTAAACTACGCCAAATAGCCGACTTCCTGTTGGGCTGGGGTAAAATGTCAGAGCACGAAGGAAATATGAACCGATGAGATCTATAAGTGTAGCGAGTTTCATATTATTACACGCAAGCGTGTTTGATTTATGGACCAAGTTTTCGGACCGCGTTCCAGGGGGCGCTGTCGAGCCCCCCTGCCACGCCCGGGTACCAGCTTCAGTCCGGCTCTAATGGCCGCGGGTTCTGACATTTGTGCAAAGTTTCAAGAGTTTTTGAGCACGTTAAGGCCCCCAAAAGTGCCCAAAAGGTAGTAATATAATAATAAATATAGCTGCAAGCAGCGATTACGGGCCCAAGCCGGTGGCACCGCCACCCCGGTGCCTTTAGTTGCACTAAAGACACCAGGAAGACGGTGCCACCGGCTTGGGCCCTCCATCGCTGCTTGCAGCTATATTTATTTATATATATATATATATATATATATATATATATATATATATATATATATATATATATATATATACATATATATATAAAAATCCGCCACCCCGGTGCCTTTAGGGTTCCTGTGCACGACGGGCAATAACGTAACTCCGCTTTGACTGTCGAGAAGAAGTCTGCTTTAGAGCTTGCATCAGTGTGGGTTCTGCAAAAGTGCGCATTGAGGGCACATATCAACCACAAAGTATGCGTGAGCACCCTTCTGAAACCTAAAATGAAAAATTAGACACCCAGTCTCATGGACTTAACGGACACATGAAATCAGCAGCCATTGTAAGTAAACAAGACCAAAAATTCATATGAAGTGTGGTATATATAATATATATATATATATTAAAAATTTTAAGGGACAAGACAGAGAATTTGACTTGCCTGACCTGATTAGAACAGTGAAAAAATAAAATAAAAAAATGGGTTGTGCAAAAGGCTCATCGAGGGCATATTTTTTTGCCAGATTTTTTTAAAAAGTTTAAATATATCAAAACAGAAAGATTTTTTTACATTGAAAAACGTGCAATGAAAAAACAGGAATAGGGGAGGGGAATGACAGACAGAGGGAGACAGAGAACTTTTGAAACTAAAAAAAATAACATCCTAACTTTGACAGAAAGTAGTATTTGATAATGTTTAAATATACATAAAAATGCAGCATTGAATTAATTGAAATTAGTGTACTTTAAAACACTTGTTTAAAAGAAAAAACACATTTATACATAGTATAAAACACTAGATGGCACAATATACCTATTTTTAATAGTCTTTCTGCCCCCCTCCCCACACAGACACACACAGGAGGGGCTGTCTGTGTGTGTGTGGCTGCAATGTCAAGATTGCAATGTGTGTGTGTGTGTGTGTGTGTGTGTGTGTGTGTGTGTGTGTGTGTGTGTGTGTGTGTGTGTGTACGAGGATCGATCGAAAAATGGAGACATAAAAACATACTCTGTCATTTTGTTCATACAGGACATCATTCAAACTGCAAAGTGTTTCCTTATATTTGTGTACACTCGCAATAAAACACAACATTGTGCTTTTGTTAAACTATAAACTCTTGTCAAACTGTAACCTACAAATGTCACCCAACCAAAATCACACACACACACACACAACAATGTTGACTGTTTTTGTTCTGTTTCAGCAGCGAAAATAGTTAAACAAAGATCACAGCAGAACCATTGCGCATCTCAGTGTTTTTTCATTAGTGAATGATTCCGCATTTTGAAAGAATCGCTTGACTCAAAGATTCAATGATCAATCCATAAAAATCTGTGTCATTCATGAATGACTCAGTCATTTGAACGACTCGTTTGAACGAATGAATCAATGACTCGCTCATTAAGACGGTCGCCTGGCGACACCTAAAGGAGGTTTAGTGTTATGTTTAAAAGTAGCCTTTCATTCTTTGCAACGATCGTTAATTAACTTATATTTAAAACAATCTTGTAACATTATTTAATGCATTGTTATTTTTCAGTGTAAAATATTTAATTTGATCAGCCACAGGGTAGGCTAACAGTCCTACAGTGTCTTATTATTCTAAATAATTTAATTTATAGATCAAATTTAGAAATTAAAATTGAACTATGAAGCATACATTTAATAAGAGTAGGGTGTGACTAGGTATAGATATTACATACAGATATTCAAATATAGTGGGCACTAGCCTATTAAAACCTGAACGTGTCCGCTTAATAAATCGTGAGCTGAATGAGTCTCAGCAAACATCAGCACAAGGAGTCCAATTTCATTAATCATGAGTGAAGAGCTGACTGAAAAGATTAAGAATAATAGGCTATTGAACACGCAATTCAAGCAATCCCACCCCCGAAATGGCGCTATGTTTAAAATTAAACGAAATGCTCACGGCTGCACGAGCAATAACGCGTTCACGGCGAGGAACGAGCAGAACAGAGTGAATGTGTTTTAGTTCATTCAGACGTCCAGTAGCCTACTTACTTTGGCTTTTAAGTTAGCGATTTAAAAGCCCCCGCTTTAATCACACATCGATTAACCGGTAGGAAAATATTCTAACAGTCACTATTTATATAGATACAATATACAATGGGCCTACCCGATTTTGATCACAAGAGGGCAGTATTGCCCTATGTATGACTTATTTTTTGACTAAATAGCGCATTCTGGCTGTTTTTTAACATATACATAATTCTTAAATTGAAAAAAAGAACAAAATGGGTTTAGTTCTGATATTTGTGTACTTTTATAGAGAAATAAATGGTGAATAATAACATTTTTAGAAGATATGAGGCTTTTAGTGTTTCCTTTTTTGGACATTACAATCCCTCGCCATAGCAAAACCGTTTGAGATATTTAATATCCGTTCACAATTTAGCATCTTTAATGTATTTTCATCATGTTGAAAAAGTTTGGTGTGAATAAAATAAACCACCGCTAAAAACTTGTAGTCTAAAGTATACCATAAATCACATTCAAACCAAAATATCTGACTTCTTGTTGGTCGGAGCTAATGACTGTAAATCAGAAAGTTGTCCGGCTCGATGTGCACAATATACATACCAAGTTTTGTGACTGCAGGTAAAACTAACCCCCCCACTTTTGTCAAAAGTAACACATTTCCTGCTGCCAGTTGGTGGCGCTATAACTTTGACTCACATTAGTTACATCCATGTGATCGGCCTCTTACAACAAACACGCTACTGAAGTTTCATCAAGATCAATAAATGTATGAAGACGTTATAACACATCGTGTTTCTCTTTTCTCGCCATAAATTCGTTTCCTCGCCACGGCCAAACCGTTTGAGATATCAAAAATCCGTCCGCAATTTAGAATCATCCATGTCTTTACTTCATGCTGACCGAGTTTGGTTGCGATTGGATGAATTTTCTAGAAAGAGTGTTTCAAATTCCAGGGTCATGCGTTTTCATACCAATCACAATAGCCGACTTCCTGTTGGGCTGGCGTAAAACTTAGAGCACGAAAGTTGTTCGGCCCGATGAGATCTAAATGTGTACCGAGTTTCATATTATTACATGCAAGCGTGTTTGATATACGGACAAGTGTTTGAATCCCATTCCAGGGGGCGCTGCCGAGCCCCCCTGCCACGCCCGGGTACCAGCTTCAGCCCGGCCCTGATGGTTCTGACCTGTGTGCAAAATTTCAAGAGTTTTCGAGCACGTTAAGGGCCTCAAAAGTGCCCGAGATTTTGCACACAGCAGAGAAAGGGTTAAACTAAACTAGCCCCCCTCCTCACACACACACACACACACATACACAGATCCCCCCCCCCCTCCCCTCCCCACCCCACACAGACAGACACACACACAGAGAAAGGCAGAGAGACAGAGAGAGACACAATCCACATTCAAACCACAATATCTGACTTTCTGTTGGTCGGAGCTAATGACTGTAAATTAGAAAGTTGTTCGGCTTGATAAGATCAAAACACACGCTGAGTTTTGTAACTGTAGGTAAAACTATAACTAAGTTATAACACTTTAAGCATCCTTTTTTAATCATAAATTCGTTTCCTCGCCACGGCCAAACTGTTCGAGATATCAAAAATCCGTCCGCAATTTAGCATCCTCCATGTCTTGACTTCATGCACACCGAGTTTCGTGGTCATCGGATGAATTCTCTGGGAGAAGTGTTTCAAATGCCAGAACATGCGTTTCCATACAGCCCATAATAGCCGACTTCCTGTTGGACTGGCATAAAACTTAGAGCACGAAAGTTGTTCGGCCCGATGAGATCTATATGTGTACCGAGTTTCATATTATTACATGCAAGCGTGTTTGATATATGGACATGTTTTTGAATCCCATTCCAGGGGGCGCTGCCGAGCCCCCCTGCCACGCCCGGGTCCCAGCTTCAGTCGGGCCCTAATGGCCGCGGGTTCTGACATTTGTGCAAAGTTTCAAGAGTTTTTGAGCACGTTAAGGCCCCCAAAAGTGCCCAAAAGGTAGTAATATAATAATAATAAAGAAGAAGAATAAAGAATAATCTGAAGGAAAACAATAGGGCCTTCGCCTTTTCAAGGCTTGGGCCCTAATAAAGAAGAATAATCCGGAGGAAAACAATAGGGCCTTCGCCTTTTCAAGGCTTGGGCCCTAATAATAATCCTTTGGAAAACAATAGGGCCTTCGCCCTTTCAGGGCTTGGGCCCTAAATATAGCTGCAAGCAGCAATCACCGGGGCCAAGCGCAAGCAAGACGACAAGACATGCCAAAGTGGCTGGGAGTGTGATACCAACTGCAGCAAGGAGCAAAAGTGGCTGGGAGTGTGAGACCAACTGCAGCAAGGAGCAATTGAAGACATTTAAAGATGAATTTTAGCAAAATGGTTGAAAAATCACATACATTAACTATTCAATATGACTATAAAGTTAGGCCAAATAAGGTAAACTTGGTATCTATGTTCCCAGCTTGACCCAAGGAATCTATTAAGACCAGTGACATTTCAATAGCCAGATTTATACAAAAGTTATTAGCCTTTATAACAAAATAACTAAAACAAAATATAAAAAGTTATAACAAAATTTCCAAAATTGTGTTATAACTTTTTATATTTTGTTTTAGTTATTTTGTTATAACTTTGTTATGACGCTGTTTCAAAATATTTTGAGTACCTTGTGATCTGTCAGACACATTAAGGAGTCACAAAACGGTATTTATTGTTTAAATGTCTCTAAAA
Organism: Phoxinus phoxinus; assembly: GCF_949152265.1. NCBI lineage: Eukaryota > Metazoa > Chordata > Actinopteri > Cypriniformes > Leuciscidae > Phoxinus > Phoxinus phoxinus. The sequence continues at coordinate 36,883,464 of NC_136877.1, read as the reverse complement.
ATGACTACATTTGAAAGGTGAGACTTTGTAAATTCATATCAAAAGTACATGTCTGTCTTTTTTCTGATCCGCAATGTATTTTTCACTACGTGAGAACTTGGTGTGGTGTGAGAGTGGCGTCGCTTGTCAGACATAGCAACAGTAACTAAAGTGGTCGGGTCTTTGCGACCGGTCATTGACAGTATGGACGGGGATTCGTCAGTCCCAATTCAAAACAAATTTCATCACAATCAATCATTGTTCGTTTCAAATATGTTAGAGCATCAAAATGATCCATGGGTGAAATTGATTGGATTTAATTAATTTTTTTGTCAGTTCCTATCATAATTTTAACATTTTGGCGTTATTGTTAGCTATTTACCAATGTTTTCAAATTTCCTTTGTTTGCATGTTTGGTATTGTTGGACTCGGCAAGGATTCTTAGGAGGTCACTCCTGTGAAAAAAACACGGGCTTCCTTGAAACTTCTAAGGGTCCTTCAAGGCTTTGTGCCAATGACGTATACTGAGTTTTTTTAGATACACCAATGTTCTCATAGACAATCATGGCACCCTGGACAAAGATACTGTGTGCCAATTTTCAGTAGACTAACGGTTGGGTGCGCTTATTGCTATTTTCATGATTTTTTTTTACTGTTATAGTGCCACCAAGTGGCCAATTGTCACGATTTTTTTCATGTCAACTCAGATTGAGCTTATGAACATGTGTCACAAGTTTAGCGAAAATATCTCATTCCGTTCACAAGTTATAACCATTTTATAGCGCCACCAAGTGGCCAATTGTCATGATTTTTTTTTACGCGATCTCAGAATGAGCTCATGAACATGTGTCCCAAGTTTTGCGAAAATATCTCTTTCCGTTCACAAGTTATAACCGTTTTACAGTGCCACCTAGAGGCCAATTGTTGCGATTTTTTTCAAGTGATCTCAAATTGAGCTCACGAAGATGTGTCCCAAGTTTAGCAAAAAAATCTCTTCCCGTTCACAATTTATAACCATTTTAGTAAAAGTGACCCTGGTGCCATCAAAGATTTTGGTTCCCCTTATCGACCGTTAATTAAAAAATTTATTTTTTTGGATGATTATTTATTGTCAGACTCCAGAAAATATTATTGCAGTGGTTTGGTTCCGATCGGGCGAAAGACCAAGGATAAGTTCGCAAAAATAGGTTTTTAAAAAAAATGCAATTTACTCGAAATTGGCGCCTTAAGGGCAAATCGGAGATAGCCATTTTGTCCGTCTTGAGCCAAGGATTCCAACGATATGGGGCACTTGATCCTGGGACAAACGGTCTAAGAGCTATGAGCAATTTTGAACTTTTGGTTGCTGTAGCGCCACCTATGGGCCATTCGGGGTTATACTCTGATAGGTTGTCCCCAAATTGAGGCCTACCATCTGGCCACGTCTCTAGGCCTTACGGTTTGGCCTGCACGATGCGTTTTACGAATCCTTAATTACAATAGGGTTTCAGCATTTCATGCTTGAACCCCTAATAAGAATGAAGTCTTTTTGCCAGTTATAGCGCCACCTATGGTCCGATCTCCATGAAACTCTGCATGCTTCCTCACCATGTTCTGACACATATGCTCATCAATTTTGGTGAAGTTCTGAGTTTTCATTTGGGATTTATAGGCTTTTTAGTGTATTTTGCCACGCCCCTTTTCTAAATGACCCTGTTACAGCCACCCAAATGCAAAAGTTCAACTTTTTTTTTTGATAATTATTGATCTAGGGAGTCCAGAGAAATGTCCTAGACTGGTTTGGTTCCAATCTGGTGAAAAACCTAGGGCTAGTTCGCAAAAGTAGGTTTCGTACAAAATTCGACATAGCAGAAAATTTTTCTGGCCTAAATCGAAATTGGAGATAGCCATTTTGTCCGCCTTGAGCCAGGGATCACAGTGGTGTGAGACACTTGAGTCTAGGACAAACGGACTCTAGGAGTTATGGGCGATGTAGTACTTTTGCACTAAATCTGTAGCTGTAGCACAACGTAAAATTTGTTTGCGCGGTATTTGAGAACGGTTTGACGAATCAACACGAATTCCATAAATTTTTGTCGGTACAGTGTGGAGATGATACGATTCGATTTTGGTGAAAATCGGACAAACGGTCTAGGAGGAGTTCGACAAAGTAGGTTTTGACTGAAAATCAAGATGGCGGACAGGAAGTTCGGCCAAATATGGCAAACTTGGTATCTATGTTCTCAGCGTGACCCAGCGAATCTATTGAGACCAGTGGCATTTCAATAGGCAGATGTATTCAAAGGTTATTAGCCTTTTTGGAAATGTTATTATAACTTTTGACCACAAGGTGGCGCTGTTTCGAAACTTCTCACGCTCCTTCAGGGCATCGTGCTGATGACCCATACCATGTTTCGTAACAATCCATTCATGCGTTCTTAAAATACAGCATTTTAGCACAAAATTCAAAATGGCCGACAGCCAAAATGGCCGACATGGTAAAATTGGATATCAGTTGACTCAGCATGTTGGCCTGAATCTAACGAGACCAATTTGATGATTTTTGGGCAAACTGTTCAGAAGTTATAAGCAAAAATAGCCATTTTTCATATCTCCGGACCAGTAGGTGGCGCTGCGCCGAAACGCAGCATGTAGCCTCAAGTCATGCTTGTGATGACATGTGGCAAATTTGGTCTGAATCCAACAAAGCGTTGCGGAGATACAGCCTTACGTCTGTTTTCGCAAGCGCTACGTAAAATTTGTTTGTGGGTTTTTTCGAAAATTGCTAAGCGAATCAACTTGAATTCCATAACTTTTTGTCGGCATGGTCTGTAGATGATCTGATTCAATTTTCATGGAAATTGGAGCAACGGCCTAGGAGGAGTTTGAAAAAGTAGCTTTTTCGGAAAATTCAAAATGGCGGAAAACTTTTCATGGCGCAAAATGACGTCATTGGGTGCAATCGAATCGTCACGAGGTCAGGAATCAGAGGAAAAAAGAATTTTGTTTCTAGCCCTTGTGGTTCAAAAGTTATTAGAATAAACATGAGTGAAACTTTGGACAGTTGGTGGCGCTAGAGGGAATGACTTAGACACACCAAAATTGGTGTATTTAGTGTTGGGACTGTCCTCTATCCGAATGTCAAACCATTACAACTTTCCCGCGATCGGTTCTATGGGCTGCCATAGACTCCCAGAGCGGAAGAAGAAGAAGAATTATTTTTGGTACGGGAACAGATACAATAGGTGCCCGCACCTTCAGTGCTTGGCCCCTAATAATAAGGGAACCTTTTTGCCATTTATAGTGCCACCTATGGTCCGATCTGCATGAAACTCGGCACGCTTGTTCACCATGTCATGACACATATGCTCAGCGATTTTCGTGATGTTCTGAGTTTTTGTTTAGGATTTATAGGCTTTTGACTGTATTTTGCCACGCCCATTTTCCAAATGACCCTGTTATAGCCAACCAAATGCAAAAGTTCTACTTTTTTTCAAAAACTATTGATCGAGAGAGTCCAGAGAAATGTCCTAGACTGGTTTGGCTCCGGTCGGGCGAAAAACCAGGGACTAGTTCGCAAAAGTAGGTTTTGGACAAAATTCGACATAGCAGAAATTTTTTCTGGCCTAAATCGAAATCGGAGATGGCCATTTTGTCCGCCTTGAGCCAAGGATTCCAACGATTTGGGGCACTTGATCCTGGGACAAACGGTCTAAGAGCTATGATCAATTTTGAACTTTTGGTTGCTGTAGCGCCACCTATGGGCCATTCGGGGTCATACTCTGATAGGTTGTCCCCAAATTGAGGCCTACCATCTGGCCAGGTTTCACGTCTCTAGGCCTTACGGTTTGGCCTGCACGATGCGTTTTACGAATCCTTAATTACAATAGGGTTTCAGCATTTCATGCTTGAACCCCTAATAAGATTGAAGGCTTTTTGCCAGTTACAGCGCCACCTATGGTCCGATCTCCATGAAACTCTGCATGCTTCCTCACCATGTTCTGACACATATGCTCATCAATTTTGGTGAAGTTCTGAATTTTCATATGGGATTTATAGGCTTTTTAGTGTATTTTGCCACGCCCCTTTTCTAAATGACCCTGTTACAGCCACCCAAATGCAAAAGTTCAACTTTTTTTTCGATATTTATTGATCTAGAGAGTCCAGAGAAATGTCCTAGACTGGTTTGGTTCCGATCTGGTGAAAAACCTAGGACTAGTTTGCAAAAGTAGGTTTCGGACAAAATTCGACATAGCAGAAAATTTTTCTGGCCTAAATCGAAATTGGAGATAGCCATTTTGTCCGCCTTGAGCCAGGGATCACAGTGGTGTGAGACACTTGAGTCTAGGACAAACGGACTCTAGGAGTTATGGGCGATGTAGTACTTTTGCACTAAATCTGTAGCTGTAGCACAACGTAAAATTTGTTTGCGCGGTATTTGAGAACGGTTTGACGAATCAACACGAATTCCATAACTTTTTGTCGGTACAGTGTGGAGATGATACGATTCGATTTTGGTGAAAATCGGACAAACGGTCTAGGAGGAGTTCGACAAAGTAGGTTTTGACTGAAAATCAAGATGGCGGACAGGAAGTTCGGCCAAATATGGCAAACTTGGTATCTATGTTCTCAGCGTGACCCAGCGAATCTATTGAGACCAGTGGCATTTCAATAGGCAGATGTATTCAAAGGTTATTAGCCTTTTTGGAAATGTTGTTATAACTTTTGACCACAAGGTGGCGCTGTTTCGAAACTTCTCACGCTCCTTCAGGGCATCGTGCTGATGACCCATACCATGTTTCGTAACAATCCATTCATGCGTTCTTAAAATACAGCATTTTAGCACAAAATTCAAAATGGCCGACAGCCAAAATGGCCGACATGGTAAAATTGGATATCAGTCGACTCAGCATGTTGGCCTGAATCTAACGAGACCAATTTGATGATTTTTGGGCAAACTGTTCAGAAGTTATAAGCAAAAATAGCCATTTTTCATATCTCCGGACCAGTAGGTGGCGCTGCGCCGAAACGCAGCATGTAGCCTCAAGTCATGCTTGTGATGACATGTGGCAAATTTGGTCTGAATCCAACAAAGCGTTGCGGAGATACAGCCTTACGTCTGTTTTCGCAAGCGCTACGTAAAATTTGTTTGTGGGTTTTTTCGAAAATTGCTAAGCGAATCAACTTGAATTCCATAACTTTTTGTCGGCATGGTCTGTAGATGATCTGATTCAATTTTCATGGAAATTGGAGCAACGGCCTAGGAGGAGTTTGAAAAAGTAGCTTTTTCGGAAAATTCAAAATGGCGGAAAACTTTTCATGGCGCAAAATGACGTCATTGGGTGCAATCGAATCGTCACGAGGTCAGGAATCAGAGGAAAAAAGAATTTTGTTTCTAGCCCTTGTGGTTCAAAAGTTATTAGAATAAACATGAGTGAAACTTTGGACAGTTGGTGGCGCTAGAGGGAATGACTTAGACACACCAAAATTGGTGTATTTAGTGTTGGGACTGTCCTCTATCCGAATGTCAAACCATTACAACTTTCCCGCGATCGGTTCTATGGGCTGCCATAGACTCCCAGAGCGGAAGAAGAAGAAGAATTATTTTTGGTACGGGAACAGATACAATAGGTGCCCGCACCTTCAGTGCTTGGCCCCTAAATATAGCTGCAAGCAGCAATCACCGGGGCCAAGCGCAAGCAAGACGACAAGACATGCCAAAGTGGCTGGGAGTGTGAGACCCACTGCAGCAAAGAGCAATTAAAGACATTTGAAGATGAATTTTGGCAAAATGGTTGAAAAATCACATACAATAACTAAAAATATGATTATCACTTTCGACCAATAGGTGGCGCAGTTACGAAACTGATGTGATGTGGTCAGAGTGAAGTGACAATGACACATACAAAGTTTGGTGTCAATATGTCAAGGCATTGCAGATATAAAGCCTGAATAGTCATTTTGGCATCATGCCTCAACTTTGCCACTGCGGTATACGAAAACGGTTTTGTCTATCGACACGAAATCCATAACTTTTACTCGGCACGGTCTGGAGATGACACGATCCAATTTTGGTGAAAATCGGACGTTCGGTCTAGGAGGAGTTTGAAAAAGTAGGTTTTAAAAGAAAATAAAGATGGCGGACAGGAAGTTTGGCTGACTATGGCAAAATTGGTATCTATGTTTTCAGCATAACCCAAGGAATCTATTGAGATCAGTGTCATTACTATAGGCAAATTTATTCAAAAGTTATTAGCATTTTTGGAAATTTCATTATAACTTTTGACCAAAAGGTGGCGCTGTCTCATAAATTTTTGAGTACTTTTAGGGCGTTGTACTGATGACCCATACTGAGTTTCGTAACGATACGTTCATGCGTTCATAAAATACAGCATTTTAGCACATAATTCAAAATGGCCGACAGCCAAAATGGCCGATATGGGAAAATTGGATATCAGTCGACTCAGCACGATGCCCTGAATCTAACGAGACCACTTTTGTGATTTTTGGACAAACCGTTCAGAAGTTATAAGCAAAAATATAAATTCTTCATATCTCCGGACCAGTAGGTGGCGCTGCGCCGAAACGCTGCATGTAGCCTCAAGTCATGCTTATGATGACATGTACCAAGTTTGGTCTGAATACAATAAAGCGTTGCGGAGATACAGCCTTACGTCTGTTTTCGCAAGTGCTATGTAAAATTTGTTTGTACGTTTATCAAAAACGGTTAAGCGAAACAACTTGAATTCCATAACTTTTTGTCGGCACTGCCTGAAGATGATCTGGTGCAATTTTGGTGAGAATCGGACAAACCGTCTAGGACGAGTTCGAAAAAGTAGGTTTTTCGGAAAATTCAAAATGGCGGGAAAACTATTATGACGGAAAATGACGTCATAGGGTCCAGGCAAGTCGTCATGAGCTCAGGAATCAGAGGAAAAAAGAATTTTGTTTCTAGCCCGTGTGGTTCAAAAGTTATTAGCATAAACATGAGTGCAACTTTGGACAGCTGGTGGCGCTAGAGGGAATGAGTTGGAGACTCCAAATTTGCTATGGTGATAGTTCAGGCTGTCCTCTATCACTGTGCCAATTTTCATAAGTTTCCCGCAAACGGTTCTATAGGCTGCCATAGACGCCCAGTCGGAAGAAAAAAAAGAAAAAGAAATATAGCTGCAAGCAGCAATCACCGGGGCCAAGCGCAAGCAAGACGACAAGACATGCCAAAGTGGCTGGGAGTGTGAGACCCACTGCAGCAAGGAGCAATTAAAGACATTTGAAGATGAATTTTGGCAAAATGGTTGAAAAATCACATACAATAACTAAAAATATGATTATCACTTTCGACCAATAGGTGGCGCAGTTACGAAACTGATGTGATGTGGTCAGAGTGAAGTGACAATGACACATACAAAGTTTGGTGTCAATATGTCAAGGCATTGCAGATATAAAGCCTGAATAGTCATTTTGGCATCATGCCTCAACTTTGCCACTGCGGTATACGAAAACGGTTTTGTCTATCGACACGAAATCCATAACTTTTACTCGGCACAGTCTGGAGATGACACGATCCAATTTTGGTGAAAATCGGACGTTCGGTCTAGGAGGAGTTCGAAAAAGTAGGTTTTAAAAGAAAATAAAGATGGCGGACAGGAACTTTGATTGACTATGGCAAAATTGGTATCTATGTTTTCAGCATAACCCAAGGAATCTATTGAGATCAGTGTCATTACTATAGGCAAATTTATTCAAAAGTTATTAGCATTTTTGGAAATTTCATTATAACTTTTGACCAAAAGGTGGCGCTGTCTCATAAATTTTTGAGTACTTTTAGGGCGTTGTACTGATGACCCATACTGAGTTTCGTAACGATACGTTCATGCGTTCATAAAATACAGCATTTTAGCACATAATTCAAAATGGCCGACAGCCAAAATGGCCGATATGGGAAAATTGGATATCAGTCGACTCAGCACGATGCCCTGAATCTAACGAGACCACTTTTGTGATTTTTGGACAAACCGTTCAGAAGTTATAAGCAAAAATATAAATTATTCATATCTCCGGACCAGTAGGTGGCGCTGCGCCGAAACGCAGCATGTAGCCTCAGGTCATGCTTGTGATGACATGTACCAAATTTGGTCTGAATCCGATAAAGCGTTGTGGAGATACGGCCTTACGTCTGTTTTCGCAAGAGCTACGTAAAATTTATTAGCGCGGTATTCAAGAACGGTAATTCGAATCAACTTGAATTCCATAACTTTTGGTTGTCAAGGTCTGGAGATGATCTGGTTCATTTTTCGTGAAATTCGGAGCAACGGCCTAGGAGGAGTTCGAAAAAGTAGGTTTTTCGGAAAAATCAAAATGGCGGGAAAACTATTATGACGGAAAATGACGTCATAGGGTGCAGTCGAATCGTCGTGAGCTCAGGAATCAGAAGAAAAAAGAATTTTGTTTCTAGCCCTTGTGGTTCAAAAGTTATTAGCATAAACATGAGTGAAACTTTGGACAGCTGGTGGCGCTAGAGGGAATGAGTTGGAGACTCCAAATTTTCTATGGTGATAGTTCAGGCTGTCCTCTATCACGGTGCCAATTTGTATAAGTTTCCCGCAAACGGTTCTATAGGCTGCCATAGACGCCCAGTCGGAAGAAAAAGAAAAAGAAGAAGAATAAGAACGGGAACAGATACAATAGGTGCCCGCACCTTCAGTGCTTGGCCCCTAAAAAGAAAAAGAAAAAGAAGCAGAATAAGAACCAGAACAGATACAATAGGTGCCCGCACCTTCAGTGCTTGGCCCCTAAATATAGCTGCAAGCAGCCATTACGGGGCCAAGCGCAAGCAAGACGACAAGACATGCCAAAGTGGCTGGGAGTGTGTGACCAACTGCAGCAAGGAGCAATTGAAGACATTTAAAGATGAATTTTGGCAAAATGGTTGAAAAATCACATACAATAACTAAAAATATGATTATCACTTTCGACCAATAGGTGGCGCAATTACGAAACTGATGTGATGTGGTCAGAGTGAAGTGACAATGACACATACAAAGTTTGGTGTCAATATGTCAAGGCATTGCAGATATAAAGCCTGAATAGTCATTTTGGCATCATGCCTCAACTTTGCATCTTCGGTATACAAAAACGGTTTTGTCTATCGACACGAAATCCATAACTTTTACTCGGCACGGTCTGGAGATGACACAAACCGATTTTGGTGAAAATCGGACCTTCGGTCTAGGAGGAGTTCGAAAAAGTAGGTTTTAAAAGAAAATAAAGATGGCGGACAGGAAGTTTGACTGACTATGGCAAAATTGGTATCTATGTTTTCAGCATAACCCAAGGAATCTATTGAGATCAGTGTCATTACTATAGGCAAATTTATTCAAAAGTTATTAGCATTTTTGGAAATTTCATTATAACTTTTGACCAAAAGGTGGCGCTGTCTCATAAATTTTTGAGTACCTTTAGGGCGTTGTACTGATGACCCATACTGAGTTTCGTAACGATACGTTCATGTGTTCATAAAATACAGCATTTTAGCACATAATTCAAAATGGCCGACAGCCAAAATGGCCGATATGGGAAAATTGGATATCAGTCAACTCAGCACGACGCCCTGAATCTAACGAGACCACTTTTGTGATTTTTGGACAAACCGTTCAGAAGTTATAAGCAAAAACATAAATTCTTCATATCTCCGGACCAGTAGGTGGCGCTGCGCCGAAACGCAGCATGTAGCCTCAGGTCATGCTTGTGATGACATGTACCAAATTTGGCCTGAATCCGATAAAGCGTTGTGGAGATACGGCCTTACGTCTGTTTTCGCAAGCGCTACGTAAAATTTATTTGCGCGGTATTCGAGAACGGTAATTCGAATCAACTTGAATTCCATAACTTTTGGTCGTCAAGGTCTGGAGATGATCTGGTTCAATTTTCGTGAAATTCGGAGCAACGGCCTAGGAGGAGTTCGAAAAAGTAGGTTTTTCAGAAAATTCAAAATGGCGGAAAAACTATTATGACGGAAAATGACGTCATAGGGTGCAATCAAATCGCCATGAGCTCAGGAATCAGAGGAAAAAAGAATTTTGTTTCTAGCCCTTGTGGTTCAAAAGTTATTAGCATAAACATGAGTGAAACTTTGGACAGCTGGTGGCGCTAGAGGGAATAAGTTGGAGACTCCAAATTTGCTATGGTGATAGTTCAGGCTGTCCTCTATCACTCTGCCAATTTTCATAAGTTTCCCGCAAACGGTTCTATAGGCTGCCATAGACGCCCAGTCGGAAGAAAAAAAAGAAAAAGAAAAAGAAAAAGAAAAAGAAAAAGAAGCAGAATAAGAACGGGAACAGATACAATAGGTGCCCGCACCTTCAGTGCTTGGCCCCTAAATATAGCTGCAAGCAGCAATCACCGGGGCCAAGCGCAAGCAAGACGACAAGACATGCCAAAGTGGCTGGGAGTGTGAGACCCACTGCAGCAAGGAGCAATTAAAGACATTTGAAGATGAATTTTGGCAAAATGGTTGAAAAATCACATACAATAACTAAAAATATGATTATCACTTTCGACCAATAGGTGGCGCAGTTACAAAACTGATGTGATGTGGTCAGAGTGAAGTGACAATGACACATACAAAGTTTGGTGTCAATATGTCAAGGCATTGCAGATATAAAGCCTGAATAGTCATTTTGGCATCATGCCTCAACTTTGCCACTGCGGTATACGAAAACGGTTTTGTCTATCGACACGAAATCCATAACTTTTACTCGGCACAGTCTGGAGATGACACGATCCGATTTTGGTGAAAATCGGACGTTCGGTCTAGGAGGAGTTCGAAAAAGTAGGTTTTAAAAGAAAATAAAGATGGCGGACAGGAACTTTGATTGACTATGGCAAAATTGGTATCTATGTTTTCAGCATAACCCAAGGAATCTATTGAGATCAGTGTCATTACTATAGGCAAATTTATTCAAAAGTTATTAGCATTTTTGGAAATTTCATTATAACTTTTGACCAAAAGGTGGCGCTGTCTCATAAATTTTTGAGTACTTTTAGGGCGTTGTACTGATGACCCATACTGAGTTTCGTAACGATACGTTCATGCGTTCATAAAATACAGCATTTTAGCACATAATTCAAAATGGCCGACAGCCAAAATGGCCGATATGGGAAAATTGGATATCAGTCGACTCAGCACGATGCCCTGAATCTAACGAGACCACTTTTGTGATTTTTGGACAAACCGTTCAGAAGTTATAAGCAAAAATATAAATTCTTCATATCTCCGGACCAGTAGGTGGTGCTGCGCCGAAACGCAGCATGTAGCCTCAGGTCATGCTTGTGATGACATGTACCAAATTTGGTCTGAATCCGATAAAGCGTTGTGGAGATACGGCCTTACGTCTGTTTTTGCAAGCGCTACGTAAAATTTATTTGCGCGGTATTCGAGAACGGTAATTCGAATCAACTTGAATTCCATAACTTTTTGTCGTCATGGTCTGGAGTTGATCTGGTTCAATTTTCGTGAAATTCGGAGCAACGGCCTAGGAGGAGTTCGAAAAAGTAGGTTTTTTGGAAAATTCAAAATGGCGGGAAAACTATTATGACGGAAAATGACGTCATAGGGTGCAATCGAATCGTCGTGAGCTCAGGAATCAGAGGAAAAAAGAATTTTGATTCTAGCCCTTACGGTTCAAAAGTTATCAGCATAGACATGAGTGAAACTTTGGACTGTTGGTGGCGCTAGAGGGAATGAGTTGGAGACACCAAAATTGGTGTATTTAATGTTGGGACTGTCCTCTATCAGAATGTCAAATAAAATCAACTTTCCCGCAAGCGGTTCATAGGGCTGCCATAGACTTCAATGGCGGAAGAAGAAGAAGAAGAAACGGAAGAATAATAATAATAAGAACGCCAACAAAAACAATAGGTGCCTCCGCACTTTCAGTGCTTGGCCCCTAAATATAGCTGCAAGCAGCAATCACCGGGGCCAAGCGCAAGCAAGACGACAAGACATGCCAAAGTGGCTGGGAGTGTGAGACCCACTGCAGCAAGGAGCAATTAAAGACATTTGAAGATGAATTTTGGCAAAATGGTTGAAAAATCACATACAATAACTAAAAATATGATTATCACTTTCGACCAATAGGTGGCGCAGTTACGAAACTGATGTGATGTGGTCAGAGTGAAGTGACAATGACACATACAAAGTTTGGTGTCAATATGTCAAGGCATTGCAGATATAAAGCCTGAATAGTCATTTTGGCATCATGCCTCAACTTTGCCACTGCGGTATACGAAAACGGTTTTGTCTATCGACACGAAATCCATAACTTTTACTCGGCACAGTCTGGAGATGACACGATCCGATTTTGGTGAAAATCGGACGTTCGGTCTAGGAGGAGTTCGAAAAAGTAGGTTTTAAAAGAAAATAAAGATGGCGGACAGGAACTTTGATTGACTATGGCAAAATTGGTATCTATGTTTTCAGCATAACCCAAGGAATCTATTGAGATCAGTGTCATTACTATAGGCAAATTTATTCAAAAGTTATTAGCATTTTTGGAAATTTCATTATAACTTTTGACCAAAAGGTGGCGCTGTCTCATAAATTTTTGAGTACTTTTAGGGCGTTGTACTGATGACCCATACTGAGTTTCGTAACGATACGTTCATGCGTTCATAAAATACAGCATTTTAGCACATAATTCAAAATGGCCGACAGCCAAAATGGCCGATATGGGAAAATTGGATATCAGTCGACTCAGCACGATGCCCTGAATCTAACGAGACCACTTTTGTGATTTTTGGACAAACCGTTCAGAAGTTATAAGCAAAAATATAAATTCTTCATATCTCCGGACCAGTAGGTGGCGCTGCGCCGAAACGCAGCATGTAGCCTCAAGTCATGCTTGTGATGACATGTACCAAATTTGGTCTGAATCCGATAAAGCGTTGTGGAGATACGGCCTTACGTCTGTTTTTGCAAGCGCTACGTAAAATTTATTTGCGCGGTATTCGAGAACGGTAATTCGAATCAACTTGAATTCCATAACTTTTTGTCGTCATGGTCTGGAGTTGATCTGGTTCAATTTTCGTGAAATTCGGAGCAACGGCCTAGGAGGAGTTCGAAAAAGTAGGTTTTTTGGAAAATTCAAAATGGCGGGAAAACTATTATGACGGAAAATGACGTCATAGGGTGCAATCGAATCGTCGTGAGCTCAGGAATCAGAGGAAAAAAGAATTTTGATTCTAGCCCTTACGGTTCAAAAGTTATCAGCATAGACATGAGTGAAACTTTGGACTGTTGGTGGCGCTAGAGGGAATGAGTTGGAGACACCAAAATTGGTGTATTTAATGTTGGGACTGTCCTCTATCAGAATGTCAAATAAAATCAACTTTCCCGCAAGCGGTTCATAGGGCTGCCATAGACTTCAATGGCGGAAGAAACGGAAGAATAATAATAATAAGAACGCCAACAAAAACAATAGGTGCCTCCGCACTTTCAGTGCTTGGCCCCTAAATATAGCTGCAAGCAGCAATCACCGGGGCCAAGCGCAAGCAAGACGACAAGACATGCCAAAGTGGCTGGGAGTGTGAGACCCACTGCAGCAAGGAGCAATTAAAGACATTTGAAGATGAATTTTGGCAAAATGGTTGAAAAATCACATACAATAACTAAAAATATGATTATCACTTTCGACCAATAGGTGGCGCAGTTACGAAACTGATGTGATGTGGTCAGAGTGAAGTGACAATGACACATACAAAGTTTGGTGTCAATATGTCAAGGCATTGCAGATATAAAGCCTGAATAGTCATTTTGGCATCATGCCTCAACTTTGCCACTGCGGTATACGAAAACGGTTTTGTCTATCGACACGAAATCCATAACTTTTACTCGGCACAGTCTGGAGATGACACGATCCGATTTTGGTGAAAATCGGACGTTCGGTCTAGGAGGAGTTCGAAAAAGTAGGTTTTAAAAGAAAATAAAGATGGCGGACAGGAACTTTGATTGACTATGGCAAAATTGGTATCTATGTTTTCAGCATAACCCAAGGAATCTATTGAGATCAGTGTCATTACTATAGGCAAATTTATTCAAAAGTTATTAGCATTTTTGGAAATTTCATTATAACTTTTGACCAAAAGGTGGCGCTGTCTCATAAATTTTTGAGTACTTTTAGGGCGTTGTACTGATGACCCATACTGAGTTTCGTAACGATACGTTCATGCGTTCATAAAATACAGCATTTTAGCACATAATTCAAAATGGCCGACAGCCAAAATGGCCGATATGGGAAAATTGGATATCAGTCGACTCAGCACGATGCCCTGAATCTAACGAGACCACTTTTGTGATTTTTGGACAAACCGTTCAGAAGTTATAAGCAAAAATATAAATTCTTCATATCTCCGGACCAGTAGGTGGCGCTGCGCCGAAACGCTGCATGTAGCCTCAGGTCATGCTTATGATGACATGTACCAAGTTTGGTCTGAATACAATAAAGCGTTGCGGAGATACAGCCTTACGTCTGTTTTCGCAAGTGCTATGTAAAATTTGTTTGTACGTTTATCAAAAACGGTTAAGCGAATCAACTTGAATTCCATAACTTTTTGTTGGCACTGCCTGAAGATGATCTGGTGCAATTTTGGTGAGAATCGGACAAACCGTCTAGGAGGAGTTCGCAAAAGTAGGTTTTTCGGAAAATTCAAAATGGCGGGAAAACTATTATGACGGAAAATGACGTCATAGGGTTCAGTCGAATCGTCGTGAGCTCAGGAATCAGAGGAAAAAAGAATTTTGTTGATAGGCCTTACGGTTCAAAAGTTATTAGCATACAATTTCTGAAACTTTGGACAGGTGGTGGCGCTAGAGGGAATGAGTTAGAAACACCAAAATTGGTGTATTTGATGTTGGGAATGTCCTCTATCAGAATGTCAAACCAAAACAACTTTCCCGCATACGCTTCTATGGGCTGCCATAGACGCCCAGTCGGAAGAAAAAGAAAAAGAAGAATAAGAACCGGAACAGATACAATAGGTGCCCGCACCTTCAGTGCTTGGCCCCTAAATATAGCTGCAAGCAGCAATCACCGGGGCCAAGCGCAAGCAAGACGACAAGACATGCCAAAGTGGCTGGAAGTGAGAGACCAACTGCAGCAAGGAGCAATTGAAGACATTTAAAGATGAATTTTGGCAAAATGGTTGAAAAACAACATACAAATATAGCTGCAAGCAGCAATCACCGGGGCCAAGCGCAAGCAAGACGACAAGACATGCCAAAGTGGCTGGGAGTGTGAGACCCACTGCAGCAAGGAGCAATTGAAGACATTTGAAGATGAATTTTGGCAAAATGGTTGAAAAATCACATACAATAACTAAAAATATGATTATCACTTTCGACCAATAGGTGGCGCAGTTACGAAACTGATGTGATGTGGTCAGAGTGAAGTGACAATGACACATACAAAGTTTGGTGTCAATATGTCAAGGCATTGCAGATATAAAGCCTGAATAGTCATTTTGGCATCATGCCTCAACTTTGCCACTGCGGTATACGAAAACGGTTTTGTCTATCGACACGAAATCCATAACTTTTACTCGGCACGGTCTGGAGATGACACGATCCAATTTTGGTGAAAATCGGACGTTCGGTCTAGGAGGAGTTTGAAAAAGTAGGTTTTAAAAGAAAATAAAGATGGCGGACAGGAAGTTTGGCTGACTATGGCAAAATTGGTATCTATGTTTTCAGCATAACCCAAGGAATCTATTGAGATCAGTGTCATTACTATAGGCAAATTTATTCAAAAGTTATTAGCATTTTTGGAAATTTCATTATAACTTTTGACCAAAAGGTGGCGCTGTCTCATAAATTTTTGAGTACTTTTAGGGCGTTGTACTGATGACCCATACTGAGTTTCGTAACGATACGTTCATGCGTTCATAAAATACAGCATTTTAGCACATAATTCAAAATGGCCGACAGCCAAAATGGCCGATATGGGAAAATTGGATATCAGTCGACTCAGCACGATGCCTTGAATCTAACGAGACCACTTTTGTGATTTTTGGACAAACCGTTCAGAAGTTATAAGCAAAAATATAAATTCTTCATATCTCCGGACCAGTAGGTGGCGCTGCGCCGAAACGCAGCATGTAGCCTCAGGTCATGCTTGTGATGACATGTACCAAATTTGGTCTGAATCCGATAAAGCGTTGTGGAGATACGGCCTTACGTCTGTTTTTGCAAGCGCTACGTAAAATTTATTTGCGCGGTATTCGAGAACGGTAATTCGAATCAACTTGAATTCCATAACTTTTTGTCGGCATGGTCTGTAGATGATCTGATTCAATTTTCATGGAAATTGGAGCAACGGCCTAGGAGGAGTTCGAAAAAGTAGCTTTTTCGGAAAATTCAAAATGGCGGAAAACTTTTCATGGCGCAAAATGACGTCATTGGGTGCAATCGAATCGTCACGAGGTCAGGAATCAGAGGAAAAAAGAATTTTGTTTCTAGCCCTTGTGGTTCAAAAGTTATTAGAATAAACATGAGTGAAACTTTGGACAGTTGGTGGCGCTAGAGGGAATGACTTAGACACACCAAAATTGATGTATTTAATGTTGGGACTGTCCTCTATCCGAATGTCAAACCATTACAACTTTCCCGCGATCGGTTCTATGGGCTGCCATAGACTCCCAGAGCGGAAGAAGAAGAAGAATTATTTTTGGTACGGGAACAGATACAATAGGTGCCCGCACCTTCAGTGCTTGGCCCCTAATAATAAGGGAACCTTTTTGCCATTTATAGTGCCACCTATGGTCCGATCTGCATGAAACTCGGCACGCTTGTTCACCATGTCATGACACATATGCTCAGCGATTTTCGTGATGTTCTGAGTTTTTGTTTAGGATTTAGAGGCTTTTGACTGTATTTTGCCCCGCCCATTTTCCAAATGACCCTGTTATAGCCAACCAAATGCAAAAATTCTACTTTTTTTCAAAAACTATTGATCGAGAGAGTCCAGAGAAATGTCCTAGACTGGTTTGGCTCCGGTCGGGCGAAAAACCAGGGACTAGTTCGCAAAAGTAGATTTTGGACAAAATTCGACATAGCAGAAATTTTTTCTGGCCTAAATCGAAATCGGAGATGGCCATTTTGTCCGCCTTGAGCCAAGGATTCCAACGATTTGGGGCACTTGATCCTGGGACAAACGGTCTAAGAGCTATGATCAATTTTGAACTTTTGGTTGCTGTAGCGCCACCTATGGGCCATTCGGGGTCATACTCTGATAGGTTGTCCCCAAATTGAGGCCTACCATCTGGCCAGGTTTCACGTCTCTAGGCCTTACGGTTTGGCCTGCACGATGCGTTTTACGAATCCTTAATTACAATAGGGTTTCAGCATTTCATGCTTGAACCCCTAATAAGATTGAAGGCTTTTTGCCAGTTACAGCGCCACCTATGGTCCGATCTCCATGAAACTCTGCATGCTTCCTCACCATGTTCTGACACATATGCTCATCAATTTTGGTGAAGTTCTGAATTTTCATATGGGATTTATAGGCTTTTTAGTGTATTTTGCCACGCCCCTTTTCTAAATGACCCTGTTACAGCCACCCAAATGCAAAAGTTCAACTTTTTTTTCGATATTTATTGATCTAGAGAGTCCAGAGAAATGTCCTAGACTGGTTTGGTTCCGATCTGGTGAAAAACCTAGGACTAGTTTGCAAAAGTAGGTTTCGGACAAAATTCGACATAGCAGAAAATTTTTCTGGCCTAAATCGAAATTGGAGATAGCCATTTTGTCCGCCTTGAGCCAGGGATCACAGTGGTGTGAGACACTTGAGTCTAGGACAAACGGACTCTAGGAGTTATGGGCGATGTAGTACTTTTGCACTAAATCTGTAGCTGTAGCACAACGTAAAATTTGTTTGCGCGGTATTTGAGAACGGTTTGACGAATCAACACGAATTCCATAACTTTTTGTCGGTACAGTGTGGAGATGATACGATTCGATTTTGGTGAAAATCGGACAAACGGTCTAGGAGGAGTTCGACAAAGTAGGTTTTGACTGAAAATCAAGATGGCGGACAGGAAGTTCGGCCAAATATGGCAAACTTGGTATCTATGTTCTCAGCGTGACCCAGCGAATCTATTGAGACCAGTGGCATTTCAATAGGCAGATGTATTCAAAGGTTATTAGCCTTTTTGGAAATGTTGTTATAACTTTTGACCACAAGGTGGCGCTGTTTCGAAACTTCTCACGCTCCTTCAGGGCATCGTGCTGATGACCCATACCATGTTTCGTAACAATCCATTCATGCGTTCTTAAAATACAGCATTTTAGCACAAAATTCAAAATGGCCGACAGCCAAAATGGCCGACATGGTAAAATTGGATATCAGTCGACTCAGCATGTTGGCCTGAATCTAACGAGACCAATTTGATGATTTTTGGGCAAAC
The DNA here is from genome assembly GCF_949152265.1 of Phoxinus phoxinus. NCBI lineage: Eukaryota > Metazoa > Chordata > Actinopteri > Cypriniformes > Leuciscidae > Phoxinus > Phoxinus phoxinus. Next base: position 36,865,047 of record NC_136877.1, on the reverse strand, counting down.
TGTTCAGAAGTTATAAGCAAAAATAGCCATTTTTCATATCTCCGGACCAGTAGGTGGCGCTGCGCCGAAACGCAGCATGTAGCCTCAAGTCATGCTTGTGATGACATGTGGCAAATTTGGTCTGAATCCAACAAAGCGTTGCGGAGATACAGCCTTACGTCTGTTTTCGCAAGCGCTACGTAAAATTTGTTTGTGGGTTTTTTCGAAAATTGCTAAGCGAATCAACTTGAATTCCATAACTTTTTGTCGGCATGGTCTGTAGATGATCTGATTCAATTTTCATGGAAATTGGAGCAACGGCCTAGGAGGAGTTCGAAAAAGTAGCTTTTTCGGAAAATTCAAAATGGCGGAAAACTTTTCATGGCGCAAAATGACGTCATTGGGTGCAATCGAATCGTCACGAGGTCAGGAATCAGAGGAAAAAAGAATTTTGTTTCTAGCCCTTGTGGTTCAAAAGTTATTAGAATAAACATGAGTGAAACTTTGGACAGTTGGTGGCGCTAGAGGGAATGACTTAGACACACCAAAATTGGTGTATTTAATGTTGGGACTGTCCTCTATCCGAATGTCAAACCATTACAACTTTCCCGCGATCGGTTCTATGGGCTGCCATAGACTCCCAGAGCGGAAGAAGAAGAAGAATTATTTTTGGTACGGGAACAGATACAATAGGTGCCCGCACCTTCAGTGCTTGGCCCCTAATAATAAGGGAACCTTTTTGCCATTTATAGTGCCACCTATGGTCCGATCTGCATGAAACTCGGCACGCTTGTTCACCATGTCATGACACATATGCTCAGCGATTTTCGTGATGTTCTGAGTTTTTGTTTAGGATTTATAGGCTTTTGACTGTATTTTGCCCCGCCCATTTTCCAAATGACCCTGTTATAGCCAACCAAATGCAAAAATTCTACTTTTTTTCAAAAACTATTGATCGAGAGAGTCCAGAGAAATGTCCTAGACTGGTTTGGCTCCGGTCGGGCGAAAAACCAGGGACTAGTTCGCAAAAGTAGGTTTTGGACAAAATTCGACATAGCAGAAATTTTTTCTGGCCTAAATCGAAATCGGAGATGGCCATTTTGTCCGCCTTGAGCCAAGGATTCCAACGATTTGGGGCACTTGATCCTGGGACAAACGGTCTAAGAGCTATGATCAATTTTGAACTTTTGGTTGCTGTAGCGCCACCTATGGGCCATTCGGGGTCATACTCTGATAGGTTGTCCCCAAATTGAGGCCTACCATCTGGCCAGGTTTCACGTCTCTAGGCCTTACGGTTTGGCCTGCACGATGCGTTTTACGAATCCTTAATTACAATAGGGTTTCAGCATTTCATGCTTGAACCCCTAATAAGATTGAAGGCTTTTTGCCAGTTACAGCGCCACCTATGGTCCGATCTCCATGAAACTCTGCATGCTTCCTCACCATGTTCTGACACATATGCTCATCAATTTTGGTGAAGTTCTGAATTTTCATATGGGATTTATAGGCTTTTTAGTGTATTTTGCCACGCCCCTTTTCTAAATGACCCTGTTACAGCCACCCAAATGCAAAAGTTCAACTTTTTTTTCGATATTTATTGATCTAGAGAGTCCAGAGAAATGTCCTAGACTGGTTTGGTTCCGATCTGGTGAAAAACCTAGGACTAGTTTGCAAAAGTAGGTTTCGGACAAAATTCGACATAGCAGAAAATTTTTCTGGCCTAAATCGAAATTGGAGATAGCCATTTTGTCCGCCTTGAGCCAGGGATCACAGTGGTGTGAGACACTTGAGTCTAGGACAAACGGACTCTAGGAGTTATGGGCGATGTAGTACTTTTGCACTAAATCTGTAGCTGTAGCACAACGTAAAATTTGTTTGCGCGGTATTTGAGAACGGTTTGACGAATCAACACGAATTCCATAACTTTTTGTCGGTACAGTGTGGAGATGATACGATTCGATTTTGGTGAAAATCGGACAAACGGTCTAGGAGGAGTTCGACAAAGTAGGTTTTGACTGAAAATCAAGATGGCGGACAGGAAGTTCGGCCAAATATGGCAAACTTGGTATCCATGTTCTCAGCGTGACCCAGCGAATCTATTGAGACCAGTGGCATTTCAATAGGCAGATGTATTCAAAGGTTATTAGCCTTTTTGGAAATGTTGTTATAACTTTTGACCACAAGGTGGCGCTGTTTCGAAACTTCTCACGCTCCTTCAGGGCATCGTGCTGATGACCCATACCATGTTTCGTAACAATCCATTCATGCGTTCTTAAAATACAGCATTTTAGCACAAAATTCAAAATGGCCGACAGCCAAAATGGCCGACATGGTAAAATTGGATATCAGTCGACTCAGCATGTTGGCCTGAATCTAACGAGACCAATTTGATGATTTTTGGGCAAACTGTTCAGAAGTTATAAGCAAAAATAGCCATTTTTCATATCTCCGGACCAGTAGGTGGCGCTGCGCCGAAACGCAGCATGTAGCCTCAAGTCATGCTTGTGATGACATGTGGCAAATTTGGTCTGAGTCCAACAAAGCGTTGCGGAGATACAGCCTTACGTCTGTTTTCGCAAGCGCTACGTAAAATTTGTTTGTGGGTTTTTTCGAAAATTGCTAAGCGAATCAACTTGAATTCCATAACTTTTTGTCGGCATGGTCTGTAGATGATCTGATTCAATTTTCATGGAAATTGGAGCAACGGCCTAGGAGGAGTTCGAAAAAGTAGCTTTTTCGGAAAATTCAAAATGGCGGAAAACTTTTCATGGCGCAAAATGACGTCATTGGGTGCAATCGAATCGTCACGAGGTCAGGAATCAGAGGAAAAAAGAATTTTGTTTCTAGCCCTTGTGGTTCAAAAGTTATTAGAATAAACATGAGTGAAACTTTGGACAGTTGGTGGCGCTAGAGGGAATGACTTAGACACACCAAAATTGGTGTATTTAATGTTGGGACTGTCCTCTATCCGAATGTCAAACCATTACAACTTTCCCGCGATCGGTTCTATGGGCTGCCATAGACTCCCAGAGCGGAAGAAGAAGAAGAATTATTTTTGGTACGGGAACAGATACAATAGGTGCCCGCACCTTCAGTGCTTGGCCCCTAATAACTAAAAATATGATTATCACTTTCGACCAATAGGTGGCGCAGTTACGAAACTGATGTGATGTGGTCAGAGTGAAGTGACAATGACACTTACAAAGTTTGGTGTCAATATGTCAAGGCATTGCAGATATAAAGCCTGAATAGTCATTTTGGCATCATGCCTCAACTTTGTCACTACGGTATACAAAAACAGTTTCGTCTATCGACACAAAATCCATAACTTTTACTCGGCACGGTCTGGAGATGACACGATCCGATTTTGGTGAAAATCGGACATTCGGTCTAGGAGGAGTTCGAAAAAGTAGGTTTTAAAAGAAAATAAAGATGGCGGACAGGAAGTTTGGCTGACTATGGCAAAATTGGTATCTATGTTTTCAGCATAACCCAAGGAATCTATTGAGATCAGTGTCATTACTATAGGCAAATTTATTCAAAAGTTATTAGCATTTTTGGAAATTTCATTATAACTTTTGACCAAAAGGTGGCGCTGTCTCATAAATTTTTGAGTACCTTTAGGGCGTTGTACTGATGACCCATACTGAGTTTCGTAACGATACGTTCATGCGTTCATAAAATACAGCATTTTAGCACATAATTCAAAATGGCCGACAGCCAAAATGGCCGATATGGGAAAATTGGATATCAGTCAACTCAGCATGACGCCCTGAATCTAACGAGACCACTTTTATGATTTTTGGACAAACCGTTCAGAAGTTATAAGCAAAAACATAAATTCTTCATATCTCCGGACCAGTAGGTGGCGCTGTGCCGAAACGCAGCATGTAGCCTCAAGTCATGCTTGTGATGACATGTACCAAATTTGGTCTGAATCCGATAAAGCGTTGTGGAGATACGGCCTTACGTCTGTTTTTGCAAGCGCTACGTAAAATGTATTTGCACGGTATTCGAGAACGGTTATTCGAATCAACTTGAATTCCATAACTTTTGGTCGGCAAGGTCTGGAGATGATCTGGTTAATTTTTCGTGAAATTCGGAGCAACGGCCTAGGAGGAGTTCGAAAAAGTAGGTTTTTCGAAAAATTCAAAATGGCGGGAAAACTATTATGACGGAAAATGACGTCATAGGGTGCAGTCGAATCGTCATGAGCTCAGGAATCAGAGGAAAAAAGAATTTTGTTTCTAGCCCTTGTGGTTCAAAAGTTATTAGCATAAACATGAGTGAAACTTTGGACAGCTGGTGGCGCTAGAGGGAATGAGTTGGAGACTCCAAATTTGCTATGGTGATAGTTCAGGCTGTCCTCTATCACTGTGCCAATTTGTATAAGTTTCCCGCAAACGGTTCTATAGGCTGCCATAGACGCCCAGTCGGAAGAAAAAGAAAAAGAAATATAGCTGCAAGCAGCAATCACCGGGGCCAAGCGCAAGCAAGACGACAAGACATGCCAAAGTGGCTGGGAGTGTGAGACCCACTGCAGCAAGGAGCAATTAAAGGGCACCTATTATGGAATTTTGAAATTTACCTTTCATGTAGTGTGTAACATAGATCTAAGTGAACAAAAACATCCTGCAAAGTTTGAAATATGAAAGTGCACCGTATATAAAGTTATTGTCTTTCAAAAGTGAGAGTCGACTCTGAGTCATTTTTATGAATCGTTAGAAGACCGAAGCTTTTTCTCTGACTAGATGACGTCAACTTGTCAAGTTATTTGAATACGATACGCCCACTTATTGCTCTCCAAGGCCAGCAGGGAAACATCATGGCGACGAGACGCTGTGTTCTGAAGTGCGACTCCCAAAAGCAAACTTTTTTCATCTGCCCAAGGAGGAGCATTTGAAGACTAAGTGGCTACAATTCATATATACAACTATACCACAGAAGTGTAGTCCGAGCCATGTGCTTTGTTCGCGTCATTTTGAAGACGATTGCTTTTTAAATGCAATCAAACTTGGATTGAACTGAAGGATATTGACTGATATTGAATGAAGGTTCAGTTCCAAGTGTATTTGCATCAGCTTCCTCCTCCGTATCACAACCTGTAAGTTGTATTAATAATTTTTGCTTTTATATTTTATGTAGCATGATTAATAATTATTTTGTCTGTTGTGTAAGCACCATCTAGCTTCTAGGTCTTCAATGGCAATTGTATTGAGATATGTGAAGTGTTTGTCGTTGTTTTCGGAGTTGTCTAAAGAATAGAATAATACCTCGTAGTAACGTAACTCCATTTTTTTTTGTGTAAAAACGTTATGTTTATGCATCGGGCTAATGCAAACAAAGACTGATTGTGCTTTTACAATATGAACTCTGGGCTATGCTCGCTAACATAACATTCAATTATTTATCTTATTTTTCGTTTTTTACTACAAACTATAAAGCAGTGGACTATAATCATTATTATAATACAATTCAATTGATAAAAGCATCATTGTACTCCGTGTTAAAAATAAGTATTATCTATGTAAACACTGCTGGGTCATCTGACCAATCAACGCAGATTAGCGTCGCGCAAAGGAGGGGTTTGAAAAACGAGTCGTTGAACGATTCATTTGGGAGTCGGTGAGCAAATCAGGTAAAAATAAATGCATATTATACGAAAACAAAAGTGTTTTTTGTCATTGCATGCACGTAAAACTGTTGTTGGGGACTCCCACAACAACATTAGGAACATTTTAAATGTCATAATAGGTGCCCTTTAAAGACATTTGAAGATGAATTTTGGCAAAATGGTTGAAAAATCACATACAATAACTAAAAATATGATTATCACTTCCGACCAATAGGTGGCGCAGTTACGAAACTGATGTGATGTGGTCAGAGTGAAGTGACAATGACACATACAAAGTTTGGTGTCAATATGTCAAGGCATTGCAGATATAAAGCCTGAATAGTCATTTTGGCATCATGACTCAACTTTGCCACTGCGGTATACGAAAACGGTTTTGTCTATCGACACGAAATCCATAACTTTTACTCGGCACAGTCTGGAGATGACACGATCCGATTTTGGTGAAAATCGGACGTTCGGTCTAGGAGGAGTTCGAAAAAGTAGGTTTTAAAAGAAAATAAAGATGGCGGACAGGAAGTTTGGCTGACTATGGCAAAATTGGTATCTATGTTTTCAGCATGACCCAAGGAATCTATTGAGATCAGTGTCATTACTATAGGCAAATTTATTCAAAAGTTATTAGCATTTTTGGAAATTTCATTATAACTTTTGACCAAAAGGTGGCGCTGTCTCATAATCTTTTGAGTACCTTTAGGGCTTTGTACTGATGACCCATACTGAGTTTCGTAACGATACGTTCATGCGTTCATAAAATACAGCATTTTAGCACATAATTCAAAATGGCCGACAGCCAAAATGGCCGATATGGAAAAATTGGATATCAGTCAACTCAACATGACGCCCTGAATCTATCGAGACCACTTTTGTGATTTTTGGACAAACCGTTCAGAAGTTATAAGCAAAAATAGCCTTTTTTCATATCTCCAGACCAGTAGGTGGCGCTGCGCCGAAACGCAGCATGTAGCCTCAGGTCATGCTTGTGATGACATGTAGGAAGTTTGGTTTGAATACGATTAAGCGATGCGGAGATACAGCCTTATGTCTGTTTTCGCAAGCGCTACTTAAAATTTGTTTGCGCGTTTATCAAAAACGGTTTGACGAATTAACTTGAATTCCATAACTTTTTGTCCCCACAGCCTGAAGATGATCTGGTGCAATTTTGGTGCAAATCGGACAAACCGTCTAGGACGAGTTCGCAAAAGAAGGTTTTTTGGACAATTCAAAATGGCGGCCATATTTTTATGACGGAAAATGACGTCATAGGGTCCAGTCGAATCGTCGTGAGCTCAGGAATCAGAGGAAAAAAGAATTTTGTTGATAGGCCTTACGGTTTAAAAGTTATTAGCATAATATAAGTGAAACTTTGGACAGGTGGTGGCGCTAGAGGGAATGAGTTAGAGACACCAAAATTGGTGCAATTACTGTTGGGAATGTCCTCTATCAGAATGTCAAACCGGAACAACTTTCCCGCATACGCTTCTATGGGCTGCCATAGACGCCCAGTCGGAAGAAGCAGAATAATAAATATAGCTGCAAGCAGCAATCACCGGGGCCAAGCGCAAGCAAGACGACAAGACATGCCAAAGTGGCTGGGAGTGTGAGACCCACTGCAGCAAGGAGCAATTAAAGACATTTGAAGATGAATTTGGGCAAAATGGTTGAAAAATCACATACAATAACTAAAAATATGATTATCACTTTCGACCAATAGGTGGCGCAGTTACGAAACTGATGTGATGTGGTCAGAGTGAAGTGACAATGACACATACAAAGTTTGGTGTCAATATGTCAAGGCATTGCAGATATAAAGCCTGAATAGTCATTTTGGCATCATGCCTCAACTTTGCCACTGCGGTATACGAAAACGGTTTCGTCTATCGACACGAAATCCATAACTTTTACTCGGCACGGTCTGGAGATGACACGATCCGATTTTGGTGAAAATCGGACGTTCGGTCTAGGAGGAGTTCGAAAAAGTAGGTTTTAAAAGAAAATAAAGATGGCGGACAGGAAGTTTGGCTGACTATGGCAAAATTGGTATCTATGTTTTCAGCATAACCCAAGGAATCTATTGAGACCAGTGTCATTGCTATAGGCAAATTTATTCAAAAGTTATTAGCATTTTTGGAAATTTCATTATAACTTTTGACCAAAAGGTGGCGCTGTCTCATAATTTTTTGAGTACTTTTAGGGCGTTGTACTGATGACCCATACTGAGTTTCGTAACGATACGTTCATGCGTTCATAAAATACAGCATTTTAGCACATAATTCAAAATGGCCGACAGCCAAAATGGCCGATATGGGAAAATTGGATATCAGTCAACTCAGCACGACGCCCTGAATCTAACGAGACCACTTTTGTGATTTTTGGACAAACCGTTCAGAAGTTATAAGCAAAAACATAAATTCTTCATATCTCCGGACCAGTAGGTGGCGCTGCGCCGAAACGCAGCATGTAGCCTCAGGTCATGCTTGTGATGACATGTACCAAATTTGGTCTGAATCCGATAAAGCGTTGTGGAGATACGGCCTTACGTCTGTTTTTGCAAGCGCTACGTAAAATTTATTTGCGCGGTATTCGAGAACAGTAATTCGAATCAACTTGAATTCCATAACTTTTTGTCGTCATGGTCTGGAGTTGATCTGGTTCAATTTTCGTGAAATTCGGAGCAACGGCCTAGGAGGAGTTCGAAAAAGTAGGTTTTTCGGAAAATTCAAAATGGCGGGAAAACTATTGTGACGGAAAATGACGTCATAGGGTGCAATCGAATCGTCATGAGCTCAGGAATCAGAGGAAAAAAGAATTTTGTTTCTAGCCCTTGTGGTTCAAAAGTTATTAGCATAAACATGAGTGAAACTTTGGACAGCTGGTGGCGCTAGAGGGAATGAGTTGGAGACTCCAAATTTGCTATGGTGATAGTTCAGGCTGTCGTCTATCACTGTGCCAATTTGTATAAGTTTCCCGCAAACGGTTCTATAGGCTGCCATAGACGCCCAGTCGGAAGAAGAAAAAGAAGAAATATAGCTGCAAGCAGCAATCACCGGGGCCAAGCGCAAGCAAGACGACAAGACATGCCAAAGTGGCTGGGAGTGTGAGACCCACTGCAGCAAGGAGCAATTAAAGACATTTGAAGATGAATTTTGGCAAAATGGTTGAAAAATCACATACAATAACTAAAAATATGATTATCACTTTCGACCAATAGGTGGCGCAGTTACGAAACTGATGTGATGTGGTCAGAGTGAAGTGACAATGACACATACAAAGTTTGGTGTCAATATGTCAAGGCATTGCAGATATAAAGCCTGAATAGTCATTTTGGCATCATGCCTCAACTTTGCCACTGCGGTATACGAAAACGGTTTTGTCTATCGACACGAAATCCATAACTTTTACTCGGCACAGTCTGGAGATGACACGATCCGATTTTGGTGAAAATCGGACGTTCGGTCTAGGAGGAGTTCGAAAAAGTAGGTTTTAAAAGAAAATAAAGATGGCGGACAGGAACTTTGATTGACTATGGCAAAATTGGTATCTATGTTTTCAGCATAACCCAAGGAATCTATTGAGATCAGTGTCATTACTATAGGCAAATTTATTCAAAAGTTATTAGCATTTTTGGAAATTTCATTATAACTTTTGACCAAAAGGTGGCGCTGTCTCATAAATTTTTGAGTACTTTTAGGGCGTTGTACTGATGACCCATACTGAGTTTCGTAACGATACGTTCATGCGTTCATAAAATACAGCATTTTAGCACATAATTCAAAATGGCCGACAGCCAAAATGGCCGATATGGGAAAATTGGATATCAGTCGACTCAGCACGATGCCCTGAATCTAACGAGACCACTTTTGTGATTTTTGGACAAACCGTTCAGAAGTTATAAGCAAAAATATAAATTCTTCATATCTCCGGACCAGTAGGTGGCGCTGCGCCGAAACGCAGCATGTAGCCTCAGGTCATGCTTGTGATGACATGTACCAAATTTGGTCTGAATCCGATAAAGCGTTGTGGAGATACGGCCTTACGTCTGTTTTTGCAAGCGCTACGTAAAATTTATTTGCGCGGTATTCGAGAACGGTAATTCGAATCAACTTGAATTCCATAACTTTTTGTCGTCATGGTCTGGAGTTGATCTGGTTCAATTTTCGTGAAATTCGGAGCAACGGCCTAGGAGGAGTTCGAAAAAGTAGGTTTTTTGGAAAATTCAAAATGGCGGGAAAACTATTATGACGGAAAATGACGTCATAGGGTGCAATCGAATCGTCATGAGCTCAGGAATCAGAGGAAAAAAGAATTTTGTTTCTAGCCCTTGTGGTTCAAAAGTTATTAGCATAAACATGAGTGAAACTTTGGACAGCTGGTGGCGCTAGAGGGAATGAGTTGGAGACTCCAAATTTGCTATGGTGATAGTTCAGGCTGTCGTCTATCACTGTGCCAATTTGTATAAGTTTCCCGCAAACGGTTCTATAGGCTGCCATAGACGCCCAGTCGGAAGAAGAAAAAGAAGAAATATAGCTGCAAGCAGCAATCACCGGGGCCAAGCGCAAGCAAGACGACAAGACATGCCAAAGTGGCTGGGAGTGTGAGACCCACTGCAGCAAGGAGCAATTAAAGACATTTGAAGATGAATTTTGGCAAAATGGTTGAAAAATCACATACAATAACTAAAAATATGATTATCACTTTCGACCAATAGGTGGCGCAGTTACGAAACTGATGTGATGTGGTCAGAGTGAAGTGACAATGACACATACAAAGTTTGGTGTCAATATGTCAAGGCATTGCAGATATAAAGCCTGAATAGTCATTTTGGCATCATGCCTCAACTTTGCCACTGCGGTATACGAAAACGGTTTTGTCTATCGACACGAAATCCATAACTTTTACTCGGCACAGTCTGGAGATGACACGATCCGATTTTGGTGAAAATCGGACGTTCGGTCTAGGAGGAGTTCGAAAAAGTAGGTTTTAAAAGAAAATAAAGATGGCGGACAGGAACTTTGATTGACTATGGCAAAATTGGTATCTATGTTTTCAGCATAACCCAAGGAATCTATTGAGATCAGTGTCATTACTATAGGCAAATTTATTCAAAAGTTATTAGCATTTTTGGAAATTTCATTATAACTTTTGACCAAAAGGTGGCGCTGTCTCATAAATTTTTGAGTACTTTTAGGGCGTTGTACTGATGACCCATACTGAGTTTCGTAACGATACGTTCATGCGTTCATAAAATACAGCATTTTAGCACATAATTCAAAATGGCCGACAGCCAAAATGGCCGATATGGGAAAATTGGATATCAGTCGACTCAGCACGATGCCCTGAATCTAACGAGACCACTTTTGTGATTTTTGGACAAACCGTTCAGAAGTTATAAGCAAAAATATAAATTCTTCATATCTCCGGACCAGTAGGTGGCGCTGCGCCGAAACGCAGCATGTAGCCTCAGGTCATGCTTGTGATGACATGTACCAAATTTGGTCTGAATCCGATAAAGCGTTGTGGAGATACGGCCTTACGTCTGTTTTTGCAAGCGCTACGTAAAATTTATTTGCGCGGTATTCGAGAACGGTAATTCGAATCAACTTGAATTCCATAACTTTTTGTCGTCATGGTCTGGAGTTGATCTGGTTCAATTTTCGTGAAATTCGGAGCAACGGCCTAGGAGGAGTTCGAAAAAGTAGGTTTTTTGGAAAATTCAAAATGGCGGGAAAACTATTATGACGGAAAATGACGTCATAGGGTGCAATCGAATCGTCGTGAGCTCAGGAATCAGAGGAAAAAAGAATTTTGATTCTAGCCCTTGTGGTTCAAAAGTTATTAGAATAAACATGAGTGAAACTTTGGACAGTTGGTGGCGCTAGAGGGAATGACTTAGACACACCAAAATTGGTGTATTTAATGTTGGGACTGTCCTCTATCCGAATGTCAAACCATTACAACTTTCCCGCGATCGGTTCTATGGGCTGCCATAGACTCCCAGAGCGGAAGAAGAAGAAGAATTATTTTTGGTACGGGAACAGATACAATAGGTGCCCGCACCTTCAGTGCTTGGCCCCTAAATATAGCTGCAAGCAGCCATTACGGGGCCAAGCGCAAAAGCAGACGACGAGATATGCCTACGTGGCTGAAAGTGTGAAACAAACTGCAGCAAGGAGCAATTAAAGACATTTGAAGATGAATTTTGGCAAAATGGTTGAAAATCACATACAATAACTAAAAATATGATTATCACTTTCGACCAATAGGTGGCGCAATTACGAAACTGATGTGATGTGGTCAGAGGTAAGTGACAATGACACTTACAAAGTTTGGTGTCAATATGTCAAGGCATTGCAGATATAAAGCCTGAATAGTCATTTTGGCATCATGCCTCAACTTTGCCACTGCGGTATACGAAAACGGTTTCGTCTATCGACACGAAATCCATAACTTTTACTCGGCACAGTCTGAAGATGACACGATCCGATTTTGGTGAAAATCGGACGTTCGGTCTAGGAGGAGTTCGAAAAAGTAGGTTTAAAAAGAAAATAAAGATGGCGGACAGGAAGTTTGGCTGACTATGGCAAAATGAGTATCTATGTTTTCAGCATAACCCAAGGAATCTATTGAGATCAGTGTCATTACTATAGGCAAATTTATTCAAAAGTTATTAGCATTTTTGGAAATTTCATTATAACTTTTGACCAAAAGGTGGCGCTGTCCCATAAATTTTTGAGTACTTTTAGGGCGTTGTACTGATGACCCATACTGAGTTTCGTAACGATACGTTCATGCGTTCATAAAATACAGCATTTTAGCACATAATTCAAAATGGCCGACAGCCAAAATGGCCGATATGGGAAAATTGGATATCAGTCGACTCAGCACGATGCCCTGAATCTAACGAGACCACTTTTGTGATTTTTGGACAAACCGTTCAGAAGTTATAAGCAAAAATATAAATTCTTCATATCTCCGGACCAGTAGGTGGCGCTGCGCCGAAACGCAGCATGTAGCCTCAGGTCATGCTTGTGATGACATGTACCAAATTTGGTCTGAATCCGATAAAGCGTTGTGGAGATACGGCCTTACGTCTGTTTTTGCAAGCGCTACGTAAAATTTATTTGCGCGGTATTCGAGAACGGTAATTCGAATCAACTTGAATTCCATAACTTTTTGTCGTCATGGTCTGGAGTTGATCTGGTTCAATTTTCGTGAAATTCGGAGCAACGGCCTAGGAGGAGTTCGAAAAAGTAGGTTTTTTGGAAAATTCAAAATGGCGGGAAAACTATAATGACGGAAACTGACGTCATAGGGTGCAGTCGAATCGTCATGAGCTCAGGAATCAGAGGAAAAAAGAATTTTGTTTCTAGCCCTTGTGGTTCAAAAGTTATTGGCATAAACATGAGTGAAACTTTGGACAGCTGGTGGCGCTAGAGGGAATGAGTTGGAGACTCCAAATTTGCTATGGTGATAGTTCAGGCTGTCCTCTATCACTGTGCCAATTTTCATAAGTTTCCCGCAAACGGTTCTATAGGCTGCCATAGACGCCCAGTCGGAAGAAGGAAAAGAAGAAATATAGCTGCAAGCAGCCATTACGGGGCCAAGCGCAAAAGCAGACGACGAGATATGCCTACATGGCTGAAAGTGTGAGACAAACTGCAGCAAGGAGCAATTAAAGACATTTGAAGATGAATTTTGGCAAAATGGTTGAAAAATCACATACAATAACTAAAAATATGATTATTACTTACGACCAATAGGTGGCGCAGTTACGAAACTGATGTGATGTGGTCAGAGTGAAGTGACAATGACACATACAAAGTTTGGTGTCAATATGTCAAGGCATTGCAGATATAAAGCCTGAATAGTCATTTTGGCATCATGCCTCAACTTTGCCACTGCGGTATACAAAAACGGTTTCGTCTATCGACACGAAATCCATAACTTTTACTTGGCACGGACTGGAGATGACACGATCCGATTTTGGTGAAAATCGGACGTTCGGTCTAGGAGGAGTTCGAAAAAGTAGGTTTTAAAAGAAAATAAAGATGGCGGACAGGAAGTTTGGCTGACTATGGCAAAATTGGTATCTATGTTTTCAGCATGACCCAAGGAATCTATTGAGACCAGTGTCATTGCTATAGGCAAATTTATTCAAAAGTTATTAGCATTTTTGGAAATTTCATTATAACTTTTGACCAAAAGGTGGCGCTGTCTCATAAATTTTTGAGTACCTTAAGGGCGTTGTACTGATGACTCATACTGAGTTTCGTAACGATACGTTCATGTGTTCATAAAATACAGCATTTTAGCACATAATTCAAAATGGCCGACAGCCAAAATGGCCGATATGGGAAAATTGGATATCAGTCAACTCAGCACGACGCCCTGAATCTAACGAGACCACTTATGTGATTTTTGGACAAACCGTTCAGAAGTTATAAGCAAAAACATAAATTCTTCATATCTCCGGACCAGTAGGTGGCGCTGCGCCGAAACGCAGCATGTAGCCTCAGGTCATGCTTGTGATGACATGTACCAAATTTGGTCTGAATCCGATAAAGCGTTGTGGAGATACGGCCTTACGTCTGTTTTCGCAAGCGCTACGTAAAATTTATTTGCGCGGTATTCGAGAACGGTAATTCGAATCAACTTGAATTCCATAACTTTTGGTCGTCAAGGTCTGGAGATGATCTGGTTCATTTTTCGTGAAATTCGGAGCAACGGCCTAGGAGGAGTTCGAAAAAGTACGTTTTTCGGAAAATTCAAAATGGCAGGAAAACTATTATGACGGAAAATGAAGCCATATGGTGCAATCGAATCGTCATGAGCTCAGGAATCAGAGGAAAAAAGAATTTTGTTTCTAGCCCTTGTGGTTCAAAAGTTATTAGCATAAACATGAGTGAAACTTTGAACAGCTGGTGGCGCTAGAGGGAATGAGTTGGAGACTCCAAATTTGCTATGGTGATAGTGCAGGCTGTCCTCTATCACTGTGCCAATTTTCATAAGTTTCCCGCAAACGGTTCTATAGGCTGCCATAGACGCCCAGTCGGAAGAAAAAAAAGAAAAAAAAGAAGAAGAATAAGAACGGGAACAGATACAATAGGTGCCCGCACCTTCAGTGCTTGGCCCCTAATAAGAACGGGAACAGATACAATAGGTGCCCGCACCTTCAGTGCTTGGCCCCTAACAAGCAGCAATCACCGGGGCCAAGCGCAAGCAAGACGACAAGACATGCCAAAGTGGCTGGGAGTGTGAGACCCACTGCAGCAAGGAGCAATTAAAGACATTTGAAGATGAATTTTGGCAAAATGGTTGAAAAATCACATACAATAACTAAAAATATGATTATCACTTTCGACCAATAGGTGGCGCAGTTACGAAACTGATGTGATGTGGTCAGAGTGAAGTGACAATGACACATACAAAGTTTGGTGTCAATATGTCAAGGCATTGCAGATATAAAGCCTGAATAGTCATTTTGGCATCATGCCTCAACTTTGCCACTGCGGTATACGAAAACGGTTTTGTCTATCGACACGAAATCCATAACTTTTACTCGGCACAGTCTGGAGATGACACGATCCGATTTTGGTGAAAATCGGACGTTCGGTCTAGGAGGAGTTCGAAAAAGTAGGTTTTAAAAGAAAATAAAGATGGCGGACAGGAACTTTGATTGACTATGGCAAAATTGGTATCTATGTTTTCAGCATAACCCAAGGAATCTATTGAGATCAGTGTCATTACTATAGGCAAATTTATTCAAAAGTTATTAGCATTTTTGGAAATTTCATTATAACTTTTGACCAAAAGGTGGCGCTGTCTCATAAATTTTTGAGTACCTTTAGGGCGTTGTACTGATGACCCATACTGAGTTTCGTAACGATACGTTCATGCGTTCATAAAATACAGCATTTTAGCACATAATTCAAAATGGCCGACAGCCAAAATGGCCGATATGGGAAAATTGAATATCAGTCAACTCAGCACGACGCCCTGAATCTAACGAGACCACTTTTGTGATTTTTGGACAAACCGTTCAGAAGTTATAAGCAAAAACATAAATTATTCATATCTCCGGACCAGTAGGTGGCGCTGCGCCGAAACGCAGCAAGTAACCTCAGGTCATGCTTGTGACGACATGTACCAAATTTGGTCTGAATCCGATAAAGCGTTGTGGAGATACGGCCTTACGTCTGTTTTTGCAAGCGCTACGTAAAATTTATTTGCGCGGTATTCGAGAACGGTAATTCGAATCAACTTGAATTCCATAACTTTTGGTCGTCATAGTCTGGAGATGATCTGGTTCATTTTTCGTGAAATTCGGAGCAACGGCCTAGGAGGAGTTCGAAAAAGTAGGTTTTTCGGAAAATTCAAAATGGCGGGAAAACTATTATGACGGAAAATGACGTCATAGGGTGCAGTCGAATCGTCGTGAGCTCAGGAATCAGAGGAAAAAAGAATGTTGTTTCTAGCCCTTGTGATTCAAAAGTTATTAGCATAAACATGAGTGAAACTTTGGACAGCTGGTGGCGCTAGAGGGAATGAGTTGGAGACTCCAAATTTGCTATGGTGATAGTTCAGGCTGTCCTCTATCACTGTGCCAATTTGTATAAGTTTCCCGCAAACGGTTCTATAGGCTGCCATAGACGCCCAGTCGGAAGAAAAAGAAAAAAAAGAAAAAGAAAAAGAAGAACAAGACGACAAGACATGCCAAAGTGGCTGGGAGTGTGAGACCCACTGCAGCAAGGAGCAATTAAAGACATTTGAAGATGAATTTTGGCAAAATGGTTGAAAAATCACATACAATAACTAAAAATATGATTATCTCTTTCGACCAATAGGTGGCGCAGTTACGAAACTGATGTGATGTGGTCAGAGTGAAGTGACAATGACACATACAAAGTTTGGTGTCAATATGTCAAGGCATTGCAGATATAAAGCCTGAATAGTCATTTTGGCATCATGCCTCAACTTTGCCACTGCGGTATACGAAAACGGTTTTGTCTATCGACACGAAATCCATAACTTTTACTCGGCACAGTCTGGAGATGACACGATCCGATTTTGGTGAAAATCGGACGTTCGGTCTAGGAGGAGTTCGAAAAAGTAGGTTTTAAAAGAAAATAAAGATGGCGGACAGGAACTTTGATTGACTATGGCAAAATTGGTATCTATGTTTTCAGCATAACCCAAGGAATCTATTGAGATCAGTGTCATTACTATAGGCAAATTTATTCAAAAGTTATTAGCATTTTTGGAAATTTCATTATAACTTTTGACCAAAAGGTGGCGCTGTCTCATAATTTTTTGAGTACTTTTAGGGCGTTGTACTGATGACCCATACTGAGTTTCGTAACGATACGTTCATGCGTTCATAAAATACAGCATTTTAGCACATAATTCAAAATGGCCGACAGCCAAAATGGCCGATATGGGAAAATTGGATATCAGTCAACTCAGCACGACGCCCTGAATCTAACGAGACCACTTTTGTGATTTTTGGACAAACCGTTCAGAAGTTATAAGCAAAAACATAAATTCTTCATATCTCCGGACCAGTAGGTGGCGCTGCGCCGAAACGCAGCATGTAGCCTCAGGTCATGCTTGTGATGACATGTACCAAATTTGGTCTGAATCCGATAAAGCGTTGTGGAGATACGGCCTTACGTCTGTTTTTGCAAGCGCTACGTAAAATTTATTTGCGCGGTATTCGAGAACAGTAATTCGAATCAACTTGAATTCCATAACTTTTTGTCGTCATGGTCTGGAGTTGATCTGGTTCAATTTTCGTGAAATTCGGAGCAACGGCCTAGGAGGAGTTCGAAAAAGTAGGTTTTTCGGAAAATTCAAAATGGCGGGAAAACTATTGTGACGGAAAATGACGTCATAGGGTGCAATCGAATCGTCATGAGCTCAGGAATCAGAGGAAAAAAGAATTTTGTTTCTAGCCCTTGTGGTTCAAAAGTTATTAGCATAAACATGAGTGAAACTTTGGACAGCTGGTGGCGCTAGAGGGAATGAGTTGGAGACTCCAAATTTGCTATGGTGATAGTTCAGGCTGTCGTCTATCACTGTGCCAATTTGTATAAGTTTCCCGCAAACGGTTCTATAGGCTGCCATAGACGCCCAGTCGGAAGAAGAAAAAGAAGAAATATAGCTGCAAGCAGCAATCACCGGGGCCAAGCGCAAGCAAGACGACAAGACATGCCAAAGTGGCTGGGAGTGTGAGACCCACTGCAGCAAGGAGCAATTAAAGACATTTGAAGATGAATTTTGGCAAAATGGTTGAAAAATCACATACAATAACTAAAAATATGATTATCACTTTCGACCAATAGGTGGCGCAGTTACGAAACTGATGTGATGTGGTCAGAGTGAAGTGACAATGACACATACAAAGTTTGGTGTCAATATGTCAAGGCATTGCAGATATAAAGCCTGAATAGTCATTTTGGCATCATGCCTCAACTTTGCCACTGCGGTATACGAAAACGGTTTTGTCTATCGACACGAAATCCATAACTTTTACTCGGCACAGTCTGGAGATGACACGATCCGATTTTGGTGAAAATCGGACGTTCGGTCTAGGAGGAGTTCGAAAAAGTAGGTTTTAAAAGAAAATAAAGATGGCGGACAGGAACTTTGATTGACTATGGCAAAATTGGTATCTATGTTTTCAGCATAACCCAAGGAATCTATTGAGATCAGTGTCATTACTATAGGCAAATTTATTCAAAAGTTATTAGCATTTTTGGAAATTTCATTATAACTTTTGACCAAAAGGTGGCGCTGTCTCATAAATTTTTGAGTACTTTTAGGGCGTTGTACTGATGACCCATACTGAGTTTCGTAACGATACGTTCATGCGTTCATAAAATACAGCATTTTAGCACATAATTCAAAATGGCCGACAGCCAAAATGGCCGATATGGGAAAATTGGATATCAGTCGACTCAGCACGATGCCCTGAATCTAACGAGACCACTTTTGTGATTTTTGGACAAACCGTTCAGAAGTTATAAGCAAAAATATAAATTCTTCATATCTCCGGACCAGTAGGTGGCGCTGCGCCGAAACGCAGCATGTAGCCTCAGGTCATGCTTGTGATGACATGTACCAAATTTGGTCTGAATCCGATAAAGCGTTGTGGAGATACGGCCTTACGTCTGTTTTTGCAAGCGCTACGTAAAATTTATTTGCGCGGTATTCGAGAACGGTAATTCGAATCAACTTGAATTCCATAACTTTTTGTCGTCATGGTCTGGAGTTGATCTGGTTCAATTTTCGTGAAATTCGGAGCAACGGCCTAGGAGGAGTTCGAAAAAGTAGGTTTTTTGGAAAATTCAAAATGGCGGGAAAACTATTATGACGGAAAATGACGTCATAGGGTGCAATCGAATCGTCGTGAGCTCAGGAATCAGAGGAAAAAAGAATTTTGATTCTAGCCCTTGTGGTTCAAAAGTTATTAGAATAAACATGAGTGAAACTTTGGACAGTTGGTGGCGCTAGAGGGAATGACTTAGACACACCAAAATTGGTGTATTTAATGTTGGGACTGTCCTCTATCCGAATGTCAAACCATTACAACTTTCCCGCGATCGGTTCTATGGGCTGCCATAGACTCCCAGAGCGGAAGAAGAAGAAGAATTATTTTTGGTACGGGAACAGATACAATAGGTGCCCGCACCTTCAGTGCTTGGCCCCTAAATATAGCTGCAAGCAGCCATTACGGGGCCAAGCGCAAAAGCAGACGACGAGATATGCCTACGTGGCTGAAAGTGTGAAACAAACTGCAGCAAGGAGCAATTAAAGACATTTGAAGATGAATTTTGGCAAAATGGTTGAAAATCACATACAATAACTAAAAATATGATTATCACTTTCGACCAATAGGTGGCGCAATTACGAAACTGATGTGATGTGGTCAGAGGTAAGTGACAATGACACTTACAAAGTTTGGTGTCAATATGTCAAGGCATTGCAGATATAAAGCCTGAATAGTCATTTTGGCATCATGCCTCAACTTTGCCACTGCGGTATACGAAAACGGTTTCGTCTATCGACACGAAATCCATAACTTTTACTCGGCACAGTCTGAAGATGACACGATCCGATTTTGGTGAAAATCGGACGTTCGGTCTAGGAGGAGTTCGAAAAAGTAGGTTTAAAAAGAAAATAAAGATGGCGGACAGGAAGTTTGGCTGACTATGGCAAAATGAGTATCTATGTTTTCAGCATAACCCAAGGAATCTATTGAGATCAGTGTCATTACTATAGGCAAATTTATTCAAAAGTTATTAGCATTTTTGGAAATTTCATTATAACTTTTGACCAAAAGGTGGCGCTGTCCCATAAATTTTTGAGTACCTTTAGGGCGTTGTACTGATGACCCATACTGAGTTTCGTAACGATACGTTCATGCGTTCATAAAATACAGCATTTTAGCACATAATTCAAAATGGCCGACAGCCAAAATGGCTGATATGTAAAAATTGGATATCAGTCAACTCAGCACGACGCCCTGAATCTAACGAGACCACTTTTGTGATTTTTGGACAAACCGTTCAGAAGTTATAAGCAAAAACATAAATTCTTCATATCTCCGGACCAGTAGGTGGCGCTGCGCCGAAACGCAGCATGTAGCCTCAGGTCATGCTTGTGATGACATGTACCAAATTTGGTCTGAATCCGATAAAGCGTTGTGGAGATACGGCCTTACGTCTGTTTTCGCAAGCGCTACGTAAAATTTATTTGCGCGGTATTCAAGAACGGTAATTCGAATCAACTTGAATTCCATAACTTTTGGTCGTCAAGGTCTGGAGATGATCTGGTTCATTTTTCATGAAATTCGGAGCAACGGCCTAGGAGGAGTTCGAAAAAGTAGGTTTTTCGGAAAATTCAAAATGGCGGGAAAACTATTATGACGGAAAATGACGTCATAGGGTGCAGTCGAATCGTCGTGAGCTCAGGAATCAGAGGAAAAAAGAATTTTGTTTCTAGCCCTTGTGGTTTAAAAGTTATTAGCATAAACATGAGTGAGACTTTGGACAGCTGGTGGCGCTAGAGGGAATGAGTTGGAGACTCCAAATTTGCTATGGTGATAGTTCAGGCTGTCCTCTATCACTGTGCCAATTTTCATAAGTTTCCCGCAAACGGTTCTATAGGCTGCCATAGACGCCCAGTCGGAAAAAGAAAAAGAAAAAGAAAAAGAAGAAGAAGAAGAACCGGAACAGATACAATAGGTGCCCGCACCTTCAGTGCTTGGCCCCTAATAATAAATATAGCTGCAAGCAGCAATCACCGGGGCCAAGCGCAAGCAAGACGACAAGACATGCCAAAGTGGCTGGGAGTGTGAGACCCACTGCAGCAAGGAGCAATTAAAGACATTTGAAGATGAATTTGGGCAAAATGGTTGAAAAATCACACACAATAACTAAAAATATGATTATCACTTTCGACCAATAGGTGGCGCAGTTACGAAACTGATGTGATGTGGTCAGAGTGAAGTGACAATGACACATACAAAGTTTGGTGTCAATATGTCAAGGCATTGCAGATATAAAGCCTGAATAGTCATTTTGGCATCATGCCTCAACTTTGCCACTGCGGTATACGAAAACGGTTTTGTCTATCGACACGAAATCCATAACTTTTACTCGGCACGGTCTGGAGATGACACGATCCAATTTTGGTGAAAATCGGACGTTCGGTCTAGGAGGAGTTTGAAAAAGTAGGTTTTAAAAGAAAATAAAGATGGCGGACAGGAAGTTTGGCTGACTATGGCAAAATTGGTATCTATGTTTTCAGCATAACCCAAGGAATCTATTGAGATCAGTGTCATTACTATAGGCAAATTTATTCAAAAGTTATTAGCATTTTTGGAAATTTCATTATAACTTTTGACCAAAAGGTGGCGCTGTCTCATAAATTTTTGAGTACTTTTAGGGCGTTGTACTGATGACCCATACTGAGTTTCGTAACGATACGTTCATGCGTTCATAAAATACAGCATTTTAGCACATAATTCAAAATGGCCGACAGCCAAAATGGCCGATATGGACAAATTGGATATCAGTCAACTCAAAATGACGCCCTGAATCTATCGAGACC
Source organism: Phoxinus phoxinus (assembly GCF_949152265.1). Lineage (NCBI taxonomy): Eukaryota > Metazoa > Chordata > Actinopteri > Cypriniformes > Leuciscidae > Phoxinus > Phoxinus phoxinus. The sequence continues at coordinate 36,843,323 of NC_136877.1, read as the reverse complement.
ACTTTTATGATTTTTGGACAAACCGTTCAGAAGTTATAAGCAAAAATATAAATTCTTCATATCTCCGGACCAGTAGGTGGCGCTGCGCCGAAACGCAGCATGTAGCCTCAGGTCATGCTTGTGATGACATGTACCAAATTTGGTCTGAATCCGATAAAGCGTTGTGGAGATACGGCCTTACGTCTGTTTTTGCAAGCGCTACGTAAAATTTATTTGCGCGGTATTCGAGAACGGTAATTCGAATCAACTTGAATTCCATAACTTTTTGTCGGCATGGTCTGTAGATGATCTGATTCAATTTTCATGGAAATTGGAGCAACGGCCTAGGAGGAGTTCGAAAAAGTAGCTTTTTCGGAAAATTCAAAATGGCGGAAAACTTTTCATGGCGCAAAATGACGTCATTGGGTGCAATCGAATCGTCACGAGGTCAGAAATCAGAGGAAAAAAGAATTTTGTTTCTAGCCCTTGTGGTTCAAAAGTTATTAGAATAAACATGAGTGAAACTTTGGACAGTTGGTGGCGCTAGAGGGAATGACTTAGACACACCAAAATTGGTGTATTTAATGTTGGGACTGTCCTCTATCCGAATGTCAAACCATTACAACTTTCCCGCGATCGGTTCTATGGGCTGCCATAGACTCCCAGAGCGGAAGAAGAAGAAGAATTATTTTTGGTACGGGAACAGATACAATAGGTGCCCGCACCTTCAGTGCTTGGCCCCTAATAATAAGGGAACCTTTTTGCCATTTATAGTGCCACCTATGGTCCGATCTGCATGAAACTCGGCACGCTTGTTCACCATGTCATGACACATATGCTCAGCGATTTTCGTGATGTTCTGAGTTTTTGTTTAGGATTTATAGGCTTTTGACTGTATTTTGCCCCGCCCATTTTCCAAATGACCCTGTTATAGCCAACCAAATGCAAAAATTCTACTTTTTTTCAAAAACTATTGATCGAGAGAGTCCAGAGAAATGTCCTAGACTGGTTTGGCTCCGGTCGGGCGAAAAACCAGGGACTAGTTCGCAAAAGTAGGTTTTGGACAAAATTCGACATAGCAGAAATTTTTTCTGGCCTAAATCGAAATCGGAGATGGCCATTTTGTCCGCCTTGAGCCAAGGATTCCAACGATTTGGGGCACTTGATCCTGGGACAAACGGTCTAAGAGCTATGATCAATTTTGAACTTTTGGTTGCTGTAGCGCCACCTATGGGCCATTCGGGGTCATACTCTGATAGGTTGTCCCCAAATTGAGGCCTACCATCTGGCCAGGTTTCACGTCTCTAGGCCTTACGGTTTGGCCTGCACGATGCGTTTTACGAATCCTTAATTACAATAGGGTTTCAGCATTTCATGCTTGAACCCCTAATAAGATTGAAGGCTTTTTGCCAGTTACAGCGCCACCTATGGTCCGATCTCCATGAAACTCTGCATGCTTCCTCACCATGTTCTGACACATATGCTCATCAATTTTGGTGAAGTTCTGAATTTTCATATGGGATTTATAGGCTTTTTAGTGTATTTTGCCACGCCCCTTTTCTAAATGACCCTGTTACAGCCACCCAAATGCAAAAGTTCAACTTTTTTTTCGATATTTATTGATCTAGAGAGTCCAGAGAAATGTCCTAGACTGGTTTGGTTCCGATCTGGTGAAAAACCTAGGACTAGTTTGCAAAAGTAGGTTTCGGACAAAATTCGACATAGCAGAAAATTTTTCTGGCCTAAATCGAAATTGGAGATAGCCATTTTGTCCGCCTTGAGCCAGGGATCACAGTGGTGTGAGACACTTGAGTCTAGGACAAACGGACTCTAGGAGTTATGGGCGATGTAGTACTTTTGCACTAAATCTGTAGCTGTAGCACAACGTAAAATTTGTTTGCGCGGTATTTGAGAACGGTTTGACGAATCAACACGAATTCCATAACTTTTTGTCGGTACAGTGTGGAGATGATACGATTCGATTTTGGTGAAAATCGGACAAACGGTCTAGGAGGAGTTCGACAAAGTAGGTTTTGACTGAAAATCAAGATGGCGGACAGGAAGTTCGGCCAAATATGGCAAACTTGGTATCTATGTTCTCAGCGTGACCCAGCGAATCTATTGAGACCAGTGGCATTTCAATAGGCAGATGTATTCAAAGGTTATTAGCCTTTTTGGAAATGTTGTTATAACTTTTGACCACAAGGTGGCGCTGTTTCGAAACTTCTCACGCTCCTTCAGGGCATCGTGCTGATGACCCATACCATGTTTCGTAACAATCCATTCATGCGTTCTTAAAATACAGCATTTTAGCACAAAATTCAAAATGGCCGACAGCCAAAATGGCCGACATGGTAAAATTGGATATCAGTCGACTCAACATGTTGGCCTGAATCTAACGAGACCAATTTGATGATTTTTGGGCAAACTGTTCAGAAGTTATAAGCAAAAATAGCCATTTTTCATATCTCCGGACCAGTAGGTGGCGCTGCGCCGAAACGCAGCATGTAGCCTCAAGTCATGCTTGTGATGACATGTGGCAAATTTGGTCTGAATCCAACAAAGCGTTGCGGAGATACAGCCTTACGTCTGTTTTCGCAAGCGCTACGTAAAATTTGTTTGTGGGTTTTTTCGAAAATTGCTAAGCGAATCAACTTGAATTCCATAACTTTTTGTCGGCATGGTCTGTAGATGATCTGATTCAATTTTCATGGAAATTGGAGCAACGGCCTAGGAGGAGTTCGAAAAAGTAGCTTTTTCGGAAAATTCAAAATGGCGGAAAACTTTTCATGGCGCAAAATGACGTCATTGGGTGCAATCGAATCGTCACGAGGTCAGGAATCAGAGGAAAAAAGAATTTTGTTTCTAGCCCTTGTGGTTCAAAAGTTATTAGAATAAACATGAGTGAAACTTTGGACAGTTGGTGGCGCTAGAGGGAATGACTTAGACACACCAAAATTGGTGTATTTAATGTTGGGACTGTCCTCTATCCGAATGTCAAACCATTACAACTTTCCCGCGATCGGTTCTATGGGCTGCCATAGACTCCCAGAGCGGAAGAAGAAGAAGAATTATTTTTGGTACGGGAACAGATACAATAGGTGCCCGCACCTTCAGTGCTTGGCCCCTAATAATAAGGGAACCTTTTTGCCATTTATAGTGCCACCTATGGTCCGATCTGCATGAAACTCGGCACGCTTGTTCACCATGTCATGACACATATGCTCAGCGATTTTCGTGATGTTCTGAGTTTTTGTTTAGGATTTATAGGCTTTTGACTGTATTTTGCCCCGCCCATTTTCCAAATGACCCTGTTATAGCCAACCAAATGCAAAAATTCTACTTTTTTTCAAAAACTATTGATCGAGAGAGTCCAGAGAAATGTCCTAGACTGGTTTGGCTCCGGTCGGGCGAAAAACCAGGGACTAGTTCGCAAAAGTAGGTTTTGGACAAAATTCGACATAGCAGAAATTTTTTCTGGCCTAAATCGAAATCGGAGATGGCCATTTTGTCCGCCTTGAGCCAAGGATTCCAACGATTTGGGGCACTTGATCCTGGGACAAACGGTCTAAGACCTATGATCAATTTTGAACTTTTGGTTGCTGTAGCGCCACCTATGGGCCATTCGGGGTCATACTCTGATAGGTTGTCCCCAAATTGAGGCCTACCATCTGGCCAGGTTTCACGTCTCTAGGCCTTACGGTTTGGCCTGCACGATGCGTTTTACGAATCCTTAATTACAATAGGGTTTCAGCATTTCATGCTTGAACCCCTAATAAGATTGAAGGCTTTTTGCCAGTTACAGCGCCACCTATGGTCCGATCTCCATGAAACTCTGCATGCTTCCTCACCATGTTCTGACACATATGCTCATCAATTTTGGTGAAGTTCTGAATTTTCATATGGGATTTATAGGCTTTTTAGTGTATTTTGCCACGCCCCTTTTCTAAATGACCCTGTTACAGCCACCCAAATGCAAAAGTTCAACTTTTTTTTCGATATTTATTGATCTAGAGAGTCCAGAGAAATGTCCTAGACTGGTTTGGTTCCGATCTGGTGAAAAACCTAGGACTAGTTTGCAAAAGTAGGTTTCGGACAAAATTCGACATAGCAGAAAATTTTTCTGGCCTAAATCGAAATTGGAGATAGCCATTTTGTCCGCCTTGAGCCAGGGATCACAGTGGTGTGAGACACTTGAGTCTAGGACAAACGGACTCTAGGAGTTATGGGCGATGTAGTACTTTTGCACTAAATCTGTAGCTGTAGCACAACGTAAAATTTGTTTGCGCGGTATTTGAGAACGGTTTGACGAATCAACACGAATTCCATAACTTTTTGTCGGTACAGTGTGGAGATGATACGATTCGATTTTGGTGAAAATCGGACAAACGGTCTAGGAGGAGTTCGACAAAGTAGGTTTTGACTGAAAATCAAGATGGCGGACAGGAAGTTCGGCCAAATATGGCAAACTTGGTATCTATGTTCTCAGCGTGACCCAGCGAATCTATTGAGACCAGTGGCATTTCAATAGGCAGATGTATTCAAAGGTTATTAGCCTTTTTGGAAATGTTGTTATAACTTTTGACCACAAGGTGGCGCTGTTTCGAAACTTCTCACGCTCCTTCAGGGCATCGTGCTGATGACCCATACCATGTTTCGTAACAATCCATTCATGCGTTCTTAAAATACAGCATTTTAGCACAAAATTCAAAATGGCCGACAGCCAAAATGGCCGACATGGTAAAATTGGATATCAGTCGACTCAGCATGTTGGCCTGAATCTAACGAGACCAATTTGATGATTTTTGGGCAAACTGTTCAGAAGTTATAAGCAAAAATAGCCATTTTTCATATCTCCGGACCAGTAGGTGGCGCTGCGCCGAAACGCAGCATGTAGCCTCAAGTCATGCTTGTGATGACATGTGGCAAATTTGGTCTGAATCCAACAAAGCGTTGCGGAGATACAGCCTTACGTCTGTTTTCGCAAGCGCTACGTAAAATTTGTTTGTGGGTTTTTTCGAAAATTGCTAAGCGAATCAACTTGAATTCCATAACTTTTTGTCGGCATGGTCTGTAGATGATCTGATTCAATTTTCATGGAAATTGGAGCAACGGCCTAGGAGGAGTTCGAAAAAGTAGCTTTTTCGGAAAATTCAAAATGGCGGAAAACTTTTCATGGCGCAAAATGACGTCATTGGGTGCAATCGAATCGTCACGAGGTCAGGAATCAGAGGAAAAAAGAATTTTGTTTCTAGCCCTTGTGGTTCAAAAGTTATTAGAATAAACATGAGTGAAACTTTGGACAGTTGGTGGCGCTAGAGGGAATGACTTAGACACACCAAAATTGGTGTATTTAATGTTGGGACTGTCCTCTATCCGAATGTCAAACCATTACAACTTTCCCGCGATCGGTTCTATGGGCTGCCATAGACTCCCAGAGCGGAAGAAGAAGAAGAATTATTTTTGGTACGGGAACAGATACAATAGGTGCCCGCACCTTCAGTGCTTGGCCCCTAAATATAGCTGCAAGCAGCCATTACGGGGCCAAGCGCAAGCAAGACGACAAGACATGCCAAAGTGGCTGGGAGTGTGTGACCAACTGCAGCAAGGAGCAATTGAAGACATTTAAAGATGAATTTTGGCAAAATGGTTGAAAAATCACATACAATAACTAAAAATATGATTATCACTTTCGACCAATAGGTGGCGCAATTACGAAACTGATGTGATGTGGTCAGAGTGAAGTGACAATGACACATATAAAGTTTGGTGTCAATATGTCAAGGCATTGCAGATATAAAGCCTGAATAGTCATTTTGGCATCATGCCTCAACTTTGCATCTTCGGTATACAAAAACGGTTTTGTCTATCGACACGAAATCCATAACTTTTACTCGGCACGGTCTGGAGATGACACGAACCGATTTTGGTGAAAATCGGACCTTCGGTCTAGGAGGAGTTCGAAAAAGTAGGTTTTAAAAGAAAATAAAGATGGCGGACAGGAAGTTTGACTGACTATGGCAAAATTGGTATCTATGTTTTCAGCATAACCCAAGGAATCTATTGAGATCAGTGTCATTACTATAGGCAAATTTATTCAAAAGTTATTAGCATTTTTGGAAATTTCATTATAACTTTTGACCAAAAGGTGGCGCTGTCTCATAAATTTTTGAGTACCTTTAGGGCGTTGTACTGATGACCCATACTGAGTTTCGTAACGATACGTTCATGCGTTCATAAAATACAGCATTTTAGCACATAATTCAAAATGGCCGACAGCCAAAATGGCCGATATGGGAAAATTGGATATCAGTCAACTCAGCCCGACGCCCTGAATCTAACGAGACCACTTTTGTGATTTTTGGACAAACCGTTCAGAAGTTATAAGCAAAAACATAAATTCTTCATATCTCCAGACCAGTAGGTGGCGCTGCGCCGAAACGCAGCATGTAGCCTCAGGTTATGCTTGTGATGACATGTACCAAATTTGGCCTGAATCCGATAAAGCGTTGTGGAGATACGGCCTTACGTCTGTTTTCGCAAGCGCTACGTAAAATTTATTTGCGCGGTATTCGAGAACGGTAATTCGAATCAACTTGAATTCCATAACTTTTGGTCGTCAAGGTCTGGAGATGATCTGGTTCAATTTTCGTGAAATTCGAAGCAACGGCCTAGGAGGAGTTCGAAAAAGTAGGTTTTTCAGAAAATTCAAAATGGCGGAAAAACTATTATGACGGAAAATGACGTCATAGGGTGCAGTCGAATCGTCATGAGCTCAGGAATCAGAGGAAAAAAGAATTTTGTTTCTAGCCCTTGTGGTTCAAAAGTTATTAGCATAAACATGAGTGAAACTTTGGACAGCTGATGGCGCTAGAGGGAATAAGTTGGAGACTCCAAATTTGCTATGGTGATAGTTCAGGCTGTCCTCTATCACTCTGCCAATTTTCATAAGTTTCCCGCAAACGGTTCTATAGGCTGCCATAGACGCCCAGTCGGAAGAAAAAAAAGAAAAAGAAAAAGAAAAAGAAAAAGAAGCAGAATAAGAACGGGAACAGATACAATAGGTGCCCGCACCTTCAGTGCTTGGCCCCTAATAATAATAATAAGAACCGGAACGAAAACAATAGGTGCCTCCGCACTTTCAGTGCTTGGCCCCTAAAAAGAAAAAGAAAAAGAAGAATAAGAACGGGAACAGATACAATAGGTGCCCGCACCTTCAGTGCTTGGCCCCTAATGATATGATAAAGAGGAATTTTTGGTAGAACTTAAGCACTGAAGAAAAAAAAAACCTCAGGCCTGCAATGTTGGAGTCTGGCATATATAAAGGCATCTGATTGGGTCTAATCCTCAGATTAATCTCTATGGCGTGATGAATTCGATATCCAAGCAAAAGGAAGTGAATGAAATATTCCTACGATTGTGATGCAGCCTGAATGATAGTCACACCATGTTCGTTCATTCATTGGCTAGAAGAGAACTGGCCCCCAGACTGAGCCTTGTTTCAACCAAGTTTTTTCTCTCTACATTCTGTCACCTCTGGCTTGCTTAGTTGGGGACACTAAATTTTCAACAATATTATTGATTTGACTGCTCTGACGGATGAGAACTGAACTGAGCTGGACTATGATTTCACTGTTTTCTGCAGAACTGCTTTATAGATGAAATGAACTCATTTAATAATTGATGATACTTACAATTGAACTGAATCAACACTGAACTGACTTCGGCTGAACAATGACACTGTTATCTTTTAGAGCTGCTGTACAGCCAAAATGAACTCTGTTTGCATCATTGAATCGTTATTTTCCTGTTGATCACTGTAAAGCTGTTTTGAAACAATCTGTATTGTATAATAATATTGTGTATTGTTGTGTCATATATGTCATATCTATATTCATGAGTGTCTACTTCTATATACTGTTAGATGTTACTGTACGTCACATGGATTAATCTGAGGATTAGACCCAGAGCAAAAACAACATTTAATCTCACTGCAGAACAGCCCGAAAAGACAAATCTCCAACATTTTTCCCATTTCTCAACTCTAAACATTTGGTATGTTTATTTGAACAGAAATATAAATGATGCATACATTCAAGTTAAGTAACATTAGATACATAAACTAAAGCAATTCCTGAGCCTTAAAAAAGTGTCCAAGTCTTATTCTTTTTATGGTGTCTGTATGTGTGACCGTGGCCACTAATTTACATTAATTTTAAAAAAAGAGAAGAATTTGAAAAGCATTGGCAAAAAAATGTGTTTAAGCAGCATGCATGATTTTAAATGGATAAATCAAAAATATCATATCTTACATAAAATATAATTTCAAATCACGCATTATGCTTAAAAATAAAATATTAAATTAAATAATACTTTAAACTGTATATACACTGTTGCCTAAACTGTTAAAAAATACATATTCTTTATTGGAATCTGTTTCACCTTTAACATCCATATAAACTTTCCATTGCACAAAATGTTCTTTATAGTGGCAAAAAAGGTCATTAAACCATTTATAATCTTCTTCACACAAAAAAAGAGAGGTTATTTTAAGAACTAATCAATAAAAGGTTATTTGGGGAACCCTAAATGGTTCTTTCTAAGGCATTGCTGCATTTATTTTTAAGAGTGTATGATAATTGTGAGACACATAACATTATACACACACAAACACAAATTAAAATAGACTTTTACTCACTGAGGCAGAATGAAATGAACAGCAGCAGATGCATTCCGTTGAACAGACAGAATTTTGAACTGAAGACGGCATACACTGGAACGCCTTAACGTTTACACACTTTCACAAATCATCCAAACCTCCTTGAGGTGTCCCATTCACCTTCCTATTTCACAGAAGAGCTGCAACTTTGATGCCAACTGTTGAGCCTGATGGATAAAGGGGGGTTGTGAAATCTGATTATTAAAAAAGGGGGGAAGCTGTTGGATTAAAGATCATTTCCGGCTACAGCGTTCATCATATCAGAAAAGAAGAATATACCTCCTATGACAATGGTTCGATATGGCTTGGATTATTACTCTCTCTCTCTCTCTCTCTCTCTCTCTCTCTCTCTCTCTCTCTCTCTCTCTCTCACACACACACACACACACACACACAAAATATACAAGCAGATGGAAAAAATCCCAGTAGGACTGTCTTTTTAATTCCAGCATGGCACTTTCTAATACACACTCAGTGGGCAAGCCTCTATTTGATTGACATGCTTGGATTATGTCATTGCATAAATCTAAGGGGAGAGGAGAATAAACACGGATTAGTACCTCTTATATAAAGCCATTACTATCAACTCCACTCTCTCATTTTCTCTGTTCCTAAACCTGCCACTGTTTCCTAGTATTCATCTTCCATGGTTTTGGACATATGGTAATTTCGAATTATTTAAGTAGGCTACTATGTAAATTAAATGGTACAGGCCTAATAATTTAGTACCATGCAATACACAGCCAAGACAAGTGCACGGTATTATCCTATGATGCCATCACTGTGAAGCAACAGTGATTTTTATATTCAGTTGCCTATGAACCTAAAACAAATTCTTGATTAGGCCTAAATTGTAAAAAGCTAAAGCCCCCATGAGCTGCCATTTTTATCAGGCCCCAAAAGCAACATTATGATACATATGAAATATATTATGGTAGAGATAGAATACAATATAATAGAATGCAATAATAATAGTAGCCTATATTTTGTGTTGGTTACTGTCTGAGAAGGAGATTAGTTATTAGTTTCTTTCACACACACACACACAAAAAAAACTACCATTAGGTGGGAGTAAAGTAGCATACTACAGTTGAATCCATGACGCACTATAGTCAGCGGAAGTGACGCAGTTTGTGTGGATGTGGGACTGTCATGGATGAAGTTGGTTCACCGGCCCGCCGTCGCGGTGGTCCGGCGGGGCTCTCCGCCGTGCAGTTCGACACCATAGAGGGTCTGACAGAGCTGGATGATCTGGAGCGAGTGTATGCGCAGCTATGTGCCGAAGAGGTAAATATTTATTTGTGGAAACACAGTGTTCGTTAGTCCCTTTGAGCTTTATGATTAGGAAGGGTAGAAAGGGCTTATCGGCTGTGTCAGTTAATTTATTATGTATAAAAATTGAGTGTGTAACTGAACGGCGTGTGGATGTTGACTGTCTATGGCTTGAATTGAATATAAACAAACGCACCTCCCTGCTCTGACAGGCGGAAGTGGAGGTGGAGTTGGGCGCTCTTATGGGGCAGCAGAGCAACATAGAAACAAAGATGCTCGCCCTGCACAGGATGGGGTGAGTGTATGTGTTTTACACCTAACCTATGCTTTTAAACTCAAAGAATAGGATAGTGTGGTGTTAAATTGTGTGTGTGTTTTTCCTCAGACCAAACTTGCAGCTGATCGAGGGAGATGCTGTGCAGCTTTCTGGCATGATCAACTTTACATGCAGCCTGGCAGAGAACGTCAGCAGCAAAGTCAGACAGCTGGACCTCACCAAGGTGGCCAACAAACACATTCTCATGATGATATGTACGTCTATCAATTAGACAGCATCCACTCAAGCTTTGCACCTGGTTTATGCGGCTCTGTTTCAGAAAAGGCTTTACCAAGCAATTCAGCGGGCAGATGATATTCTAGACCTGAAGTTCTGTACAGATGGTGTTCAGACTGCCCTGCGTAACCAGGACTATGAGCAGGCTGCCGCCCATATTCATCGCTATCTTTCTCTTGACCAGTCAGTGATTGAGCTCAGCAAGCAAGGTGGAGAGGGTGAGTACTTTTGGGGCTATTACAAGCAACTATTGCAATGAACAATCTGTTACACACAATTATGCAAATTGTTAAATGTGATTTGTTGAAATAATATATGTAATGCACATATTGCTTAAACTGATATGCACAGATACTTAGAAATCAGATACTCATTGTATTATTATCTATACACCATGCAGGCAGTGCAGTTGAAGCCAGCCTTGAATTGCTGCAGGAAGCAGAGCGCAATCTGAAGGTGCTGGTTACAACACGACTGGAGGAGGCGGTTTCCACGGCCGACTTGCCTCAAGTGGAGCGCTTTTTCAAGATCCTTCCTTTACTGGGACTCCATGAGCAGGGACTTGCACGCTTTGCACAGTACCTTTGCAGTCAGGTAGGAGCATGTCTGAATGTCCACCCTAAATGACCAGTGAAATCCGTTGAGAATGCTTTGGTTCGGTTATTGGGGTTCTAGTATTAAGACTTGTGTCTTTTGCTCACTTCTCTTTCAGTTGGCCAGTAAAGCAGAGGAGAACTTACTCTTGGCTGTTGGCTCTGATCTTGGTGAACGCAGAGCACCGGTCATCTTTGCTGACACCCTCACTTTGCTGCTTGAAGGTAAGAGCAGATGCAACGCTATTAACTGGGCAATATTTATAATGTTTAAATGAATCAAGATCAACCAGCCTTTGTCTGTATCTGTTAGGTATTGCACGCATTGTTGAAACCCATCAGCCCATAGTGGAAACATACTATGGACCAGGCCGACTGCACACACTCCTTGCACACCTTCAGAAAGAGTGTGACAAACAGGCTCAGAAAATAGTGGACAAATTCATCCAACAGAGAGATTACAACAACAAGGTGTGTGTAGTGTGTATATACCAGAAGTTTTTCATCTATTAGATGCTACAAACGAAAACGCCAAAATATGATCATTCTTGTGTGATGGACCCCCGTCCTAAAATTTAAAATGAATTTATATTTTATAAGCACCCAATTTATACACTAAAAATGTATTATTATAAATTAAAATATATTTTTTTATTTAGTTACATTATTATACTGTATATTTTTTCTACTCACTATTAATTTTTCTATTTCTATTAATTTAATTATTTGTTTTAATCGTATTATTTGTTATATATTCATTCTTTTTTTAAACAGTTTTACACTTTTTCATGGACCCCCTGTCACTTCATTCCGGCCCCCTGGGGGACCCCATTTTAAAAACCCTGTATCGTAATGTGCTGTATCGGTGTGTTCATTTGCTGTATTTGATGTTTGCATCTTGATTAAAGTGCATTTTATATATATTTATACACACGTCTACTTTTTTATTTGTTTTGCAATAGTTTCAGGTTGTCCAGAGCAGCATGATGAGGGGCATGACTACAGAAAAGATTGAACCCAGGTGTGGTACATATAATAATTTATCATGAAGATTGTATGAGTATCTTGTGAATACAAGGCAACGTTTTATTTATTGTGTGTTTTAACGTTTAATCTAGAGACTTGGATCCTGTCTTATGTGAGGTTACCTTAATGAACTCAAGAGCTGAGCTGTACTTTCGATTCCTGAGGCGGCGTATTGTTGCTGACTTTGAGGTTGCAGATGCAATGGCAGATGAAACCGTTATACAAGGTAACACTTAACTTTTCATGGGATGTGATATGAAATTACTATATAAGCAAGTACATAATTGCCTTCAGATGTAGCCTAGAAGTTAGCATACATGCTACTGCTCATTAAGCCGTGGTGCTCATTCAGGCATCACAATACTTCTTTCTTGATCCTATTTCTCCCCATCATTGCCTGTTAAGAACAAAATGTATGTAACTAGGGTATACAAATTGAGCATGTACTTCAATATACTATATGTTGATTTTTTAAAAAGTATACTCGTACTCAACATTTGCTTGTATTGTATGTTAATACTTGATTTGTTGTTTCCTAGAGCATCAGCAGAGTTTAGAACTTTTACTGAAAGATTGTCAGCTGAGCCGCGCTATGCAGGAGCTGATTGGCTATTACATTCCCATGGAGGAGTATTACATGAGAGAGTCTGTAAACAAGGTGCGCCACATGTACACTCAATCATTTCATGCTGTCATGTGTGAATGTACATTATACCTGGATCAGAGATTATTGTCAGTCACATGCACATTCCTATTCAAACGTTTGGGGTCTGTAAGATTTTTTTAATTGAATGAAATTCATTATTTTATTGAGCAAGGAAGTAGAGCTGCATGATTCTGGATAAATTGAACAAATCTTATAATGAATGATTCAATGACAAATCAATTTTTTAACATTCACTTGTCGCTACCTACTGGTGAAACTATGTAATTGATATAATCTTTATTTGAAGCACCTAGTTACTTTTAAAAGGTGATTTACTCTATTTTGATTGCTACTGTAGACATTAGTATTTATATCATTTATCTAAAACTATAAACTTTTATCCCAGTACTTCGGCACCGACCCCGCATGCAACGAAGCGTGACACGGTTTCACATTCTCTATAGACATAGCCGATTCGTTGTCATTTAGGAATAATCAATAATCAATGATGCAAACAGAGTTAATTTCGCCTGTAAAGCGGCTCTAAAAAGAATTGTGTCATTGTTCTACTGAAGTCAGTTCAGTATTGATTCAGTTCTAGTAATGTCATCGACTCAGTTTAGTTCTCAGTACTCATCGGATGATTAATATGACTTTATAGGCAGTTGTCATGGACACTGCTGAGGTGGGTCAGCTGAGCTCCAGCATGGTTGACGATGTGTTCTACATTGTGAAGAAATGTATCAGCAGAGCTCTCACCAGCAGCAGCTCTGACTGCGTGTGCGCTATGATCAATCATGCAACCAGCGTTCTGGAGACAGACTTCAGGTATACGCACAAATTTGGAATTTAATTATTCTTACTGATGATGACTAACTGCATGTGAAGAATTATTGTTGTGGTTGTTGAAAATTTAGAAATTCACATTAGAGAATTTCTGGAAACTGCATTTTTATTGAATATCTAATCATCCGCTATATCTGTTTCCTTGTGCAGAGAGGTGTTAGTAAGTAAGCTGCGAGCTGGATATCCAGTCAGTGCCCTGCAGGACCTGCAGCGTGGGGTCAGCAGTGCTGTCAGTATGATGCAGAGCAGTCTACAGCAGGGCAAGATAACAAACCTCACACAAACGCTTGGGATTGAGAGCCAAGAGCAGGCAAAGAGTGCCTACTTGGTCAGCATTAAGTCTTTCTATCGCACACTCTGTCACTTTTCCCACTTGTTTTTCTGTACTTCTCACTAAAAATACGTTTTCGTGTAGTGTTTAAGTGTAATAATGCTTGTTTTTTTCTCAGGTGACTCTCAATAATGTGGAGGTCTGCAGTGAGAATATCAGAACCCTGAAAAAGAATCTAGAGGTCAGTGTGATGCGTCTTTCTTTCATCAAGGATTATTTTGTTTCAGGCCAATAGGACATTTCGTTCATGTGTCATGTCACTTTACTTGTCTGCTCTTTTGTTTGGTTTGAGTTTCCTTTTACTGGTTTGTAGTTCTGCTCCAGTTTCCTGTTTCCCTCATTACTCCCTGATTATTTGCACCTGTGTGTATTACCCTTTGTGTATAGAAGCCCTGGTGTTTCCTGTGTTCATTGTCAGGTTTTGTTCATCCATGGTTGCATGTCACTCTAAGTTACATTCCTTGTGTTTGGATATTTTCTTGTTACTCTATCATTAAATACCTTAATCTCCATTTAGATCCTGATCTCCTTCATCTTGCGTTATACCATGGAACACAAAAAGAGAAATTTGGAAATCTTTTCCATGCAATTACAGTTAATGCGGATAGTTGCTTTCAAGCCCTATAAATGTATCATAAAAGCAGTCCAAATAAACTCACTTTTTGTGTTGCATGGAAGAAAGAATGTCTCTCAAGGTTCGAACGGCATGAGGGAGAGTGAACTAATACTTGAAATTTCCAGAAATGTTTGGGGAAGTGTTTCATCCAATGGTAGAACTTAACCAACTATGCTCAATAGCTTGCATGAATTGCTATTTTTGGAAAAGATGCTGGTCAAAAACACTTTACTGATTGCATCCCTAGTACATGATGTCAGACCACTTTTACTAGCTTGATTTGTTGTAATCATGTGAGAAAATTATATCCATTTTAATGCAAGAAAGAGATCAATAACACTGGAAAAGTTTGAATCCTCTGGTCTTTCTGGCTTATGCTGATATTTGATGATGTTGTGAGCATTCTGAATTGCTTTCTCTTCCTGTCCATCTCAGAGTGATTGTGCCAAGTTGTTCAGTCAGGGTGCAGGCTCAGATCATGCGAAGGCTAAGATTGACAGCTGTCTATCTGATTTGGTCACCACCTCTAGCAAATTCAAGGACCTCCTCCAGGTCAGTGAGAATCTGTTTACACACAATCGTTCACAAGTATGGGTCGGTAAGACTTTTTCAAATGTTTTTGAAAGAAGTCTTTTATGCTCACTAAGGCTACATTTATTTGATCAAAAGTACAGTAATAATTGTAATATTGTGAAATATTATTGGAATTAAATGCAGCGTTTTTTAATATATTTTAGCAGGGCTGAATTTTCAGCATTTTTACTCCAGTCTTCTATATTACATGATCCTACAGAAATCATTCTAATATGCTGATATGGTGCTCAATAAACATTTCTTTATTATTATCAATGTTGAAAACAGTCATGCTGCTTAATATTTGTGTGGAAACTGTGATAAAAAAATTTAGGATGTTTTTTTTTATTAATTGAAAGGTCAAAGAACAACATTTATTTGAAATAAATCTTTTGTACCATTATAAATGTCTTTACTTTCACTTTTGATCAATTTAATGTATCCTTGCTGAATAAAAGTATTAATTTCTTTAAAAA
Source organism: Phoxinus phoxinus (assembly GCF_949152265.1). Classification (NCBI taxonomy): domain Eukaryota; kingdom Metazoa; phylum Chordata; class Actinopteri; order Cypriniformes; family Leuciscidae; genus Phoxinus; species Phoxinus phoxinus. The sequence goes on along the minus strand of NC_136877.1, from coordinate 36,827,693 downwards.
AGATCTTACTACAAAATCTTGAATGTTTGTGCTGTTTTTCTTACCGTTTTGTGTATGTGCAGGAGGGGCTACAGGAGCTTAACAACACCTCTATTAGACCACAAGTAAAACCCTGGATCAGCAGCTTCCTGTCTGTCTCACACAATATTGAAGAGGTATGAGATGATAAAATAATCATATCTACTACTACTGGCAGAGAGGAAATAAAAATGTCTGCACTGAAGAGTTGACAATTGCCATGTTTCCATCCACCTATTTTTATACGCATTTTGGGATATGGCATAAACAATCACTGGATTTGCGCATAAATTCTAAAAATGTGCATAAAAAACGTATATAATAAACGTATTATCCAAGAATAATACATGAGAAAACATGCACATGAACTACAACGGAAACGCATTTACCGAATAAATTCCTCAATGCGGCGCACATCAAAAAAGACGTGACTTTGCGCGATGGGAAGGGACTAACCAGCGGCCCGGTCTCGATGCGCAGCATCTGAAATACTGTTTTGGTTATTCTGAAATGCCTGAGCAAAATCCGTCATCAAAGTGGTTCAGTATTATTACCTCCCAGAAACTGTCTTACACGACTGCGTTCCCAAACAGTAGAGATCCACCTCTGAAAGCAAGATAACTTTATTTGCGTTTCATCTGCGCGCTCAAGTAATTTATTATATAAGAAAATATTACATACAGTGCCTTCTCCTACTGCAGCGACTTTGTTATATTTAGCGCCACTTTATCAGGAAGGGATTTTTTTCTTTTCGTCTCACTGGATGGAAGCGGTGCTTTATTCACAAATGTTTTATGCGATATTCCAATTTTGCGCATAAGTTATGTTTGCAACTTTGGATGGAAAATCTGTTGTATTGCTTAATCTTATGAACTAAAAATGTTATCTGAGGATTTACAAGTTACTTACTTTTATCTTTAGGAAGAGTTCAGTGAGTATGAAGCCAATGATCCTTGGGTTCAGCAACTCATTGTCCAATTGGAGCAGCTCATGGCCGAGTTTAAGGTACATTTATTTTAATCCGCTTTACACATGAGCACACACACACATCCATTCTAAAATGCCTCTCTTTAGGTGGGCTTGTCACCAGTCATCTACGATACTCTAACTAGCCTGATGACCAGTCTCATAGCAATGGAGATGGAGAAGACCGTGTTCAAATGCACCTTCAGCAGGGTGAGATGTAAACACCCTGCACAAATGAGCACAGCTACATATGCTTAAAAAACCCTGACATCCTAACTGTCCTGTTGATTCTGGGTTGTAGCTTGGTGGATTACAGTTTGATAAGGAGCTGCGTGCTTTGGTTGCATACCTCTCGTCTGTCACCTCCTGGACCATCCGGGATAAGTTTGCCCGACTCACACAGATGGCAACTATTCTCAACTTAGAGAGGGTATGTGGCTTTTTGACTGACATTTAAAAATGTTAATCATTGAAATCTAGTCTATGACTAAGAGGGCAGTATCATATGGAATTTTGTTTGATTTTGTGTCTTTCTTCTTGAGGTGTCTGAGATCCTGGATTATTGGGGTCCCAACTCTGGGCCTTTGACGTGGCGTCTGACCCCTGCTGAAGTTCGGCAGGTCTTGGCTCTAAGGGTAGATTTCCGCAGCGAGGACATCAAAAGATTACGACTCTAACAAAAACACTTCAAACGTGGTCTCATGTGTAGAAATTGAGTTTTGGGTAACCTGAATGAATGTATGTTATCTCTGAACATTTGTATACACACAAATTGTTTTGTTTTTTTAAACATATGTAATAAATGTATTACCAACCAACATTGTGGATCAGATTGTTCTTCAGGCTATTCTGAAGCTTACCCTCTAATTGAAGGTCAATATCTTCTGTCCACAATTTTGTTTTGCAAAATACTGGAAAGTTAGGTTAATTTGAGGATGCTTTACTGAGCACAATTCATTAACAAGAAAATAGTTTCCTTGAATAAATGTGATGGCACAAGGCTTCAAATAGAAAAGTAGTATATTTTCTTGTATAGCACAATATAGCAATATATCCATAACTTGTGTGGTAAAAATATTCAGAACTTAATTTTGTTTCTGCTTAAATGTCATGCCATAAAAAAAGAGTCCCACGAGTTATAGTTCAAAAACAGTTTACTTCAAACCATTCATCTTTTCTAACTGCATTAACCTGCATGTAAAGAATCGGCTCACCTGGACCAGAAGCTCTGACCTGATGCACTCTTGATATTAAAAAACAAACATAAACAAATGATAAGCAGTCGTTTGTTTACACACTTATATGAAGCAGTCTCTGTGTGCATGTAACATGATGTGTGGCAGTAGGCAGATCTGGAATCTGCTTCTTTCAACACACAAACAACACAATCGTGTATCATTAAATATAAAATGAGAAGGACCAGTCTGTTGAACTCATCTCAGTATCCGTGTAGCGCTGTGCCTGACAGCTCGTGCAAACAGGTTGAACTCATGTATCTGCGCTCTAACACACACAGCCTATCTACCATTTCTGAGTCCTGGAGAAAGCTTAAATGAGAACTACGATGAAACTGAATTGTCGTTGCCTTGTCTTACAGAAGCACAGACCGTCCTATGCGTCTTTAGTCCATCGTTTCTTTACGTTGTTTGTCAGAGTTTTCTCTTAATGATGGTGTTGGCGGAGATCAGGCGGTCCCGCTCGCGCAGCTCCTCTTGCAGTCGTGCCTCGTTGACCCGCAGCTGTCGGATGGTGTTCTTCATCTCCTTCATTTTGATCTCCATCAGTGCGATTATGTCCCGCTGCTCGTTCAGTTTCCGAAGCAGTTCTGCAGACGTCGTGCCGGTGGTGAGCGAGTACGAGTGATCCGCCCCGCACAGCGCGAGATCGGCCACGGGGCACGGCGTGCTGTCCCCGGATAAATCTGAGCCCGAGACCACCGCCGTAAGGCAGGAACCGTCCCCCGAAACGGTGAGGTCCACGGGCGCGATGTATTGGCCGTTCTGACCTATTTGCACCACGGTGGTGTTTTCGGTGTCGCCCTCTTCCTCCACTGGCGCTGACTCGTCAGCCGTGGAAACGATCGAGGTGATGATGGGCACGACCGCGGACACCTTCCTGCTCCTTCCCCGTCTACTCTTCCTCTCGTTCACCCCGCGCAGAGGGAAAAGGGTCGGGACGCGAATGGTGTAGGTTTTCCTGCCGCCGGGGAAGTGGACGCTGCAGACCCGGTGGCCGGTGGTGGGCTGGAAAGTGCTAAAACAGCCGCTCACCCCGGCCCGCGAAATGTTCTTCAGCCATATCTCTCGCTGAGTGGGATCCTTCGGAAAGGTGTAGAATCGCAGATCCCGGTCCCGGTGTGAGTTATTGTAGCATCCGGGCACGCAGCAAGTAAAGCCGGGCATGATTTTGTAGAAGATGCACCAGTAATGCTGCAGTCCCTTGGAAGTTTCTCTAATTTTGTTTTGTTTGGTTCCTTCGTGTGCTGTTATCCAGACCCGCGGCCTACAAGCGGAACTACACGTCCCACAATACTTACGACTTCCTGTTTTGGTTTCAAATGCTAGTCGATAGACTTGCGTCTGCGCAAATATAGCCAGTTTGGCTTCAGAATTCAAAACCAGGAGTGTTGTAGTGTTTTAACGACTATAACTTGCACTATATTTATCAAAACAAAATTTTTGAAATTACATTTATATGCTACAAATGGAACTAGATTTATTAAACCCATGCAACGTTCAAAGTGCTTTTGTTACAAGCATGGTGCATGTAGCACTAATTTAAAACTTTTTTTTTGTGTGTATCAATTTGTTATTAATTATGCTATCCCACAACATTTTAATTGGAAATAGTACCATTTATAGCGAGCGAAAATTTTAAACATTTTAATTAAAAACATAACAAATAAAACAAACATAAAAATACATAAAACATACAGCTTTAAAAACATAACGGCATCATCATGACATACTACCCACTAAACATTGGACGTCGGATAGACGTGCAGCTCATGTCTATATTGGGTCCTTCGGTCCATGACCAATTCTGGACACGACCAACGTCCAAACTAGGTCCACTATTTGGATGTCCAACCATGACCCAACTTGGACGTCATATATAATTGACGTTCAACATCTGACCTTTGAACTGGGTTATTTTTTGGGACGTCATTTGGATGTCTATGACAGGTGCAGGAAATGTACATGATTAATATGTAAAAAAAAAAATATTATTTACAAATATCAACAAGGTGTATATGCAAAGGTGTAATGCTTTGCATATACACCTTGTTATACAAAGGTGTATACAAAGGTGTATATGCTGTAGCTCAAACAGAGCACTGGTGCTTGCAATGCAAGATCATGGGTTTGATTCCCAGGGAAAGAAAGAACTGGTAGGAATGTAAATATGTAAGCGTCTGCCAAATGCATAAATGTAAATACATGGAACATGTCCTCCACCCTTTTGAAACATGGGACTATATAGAGGTTGTATAAAAACGACGTCTAAAAGTAGTCTAAATTTGATGTTGAAAAGACGTCCACAAACAGTCACATAACCCTAAATAACCCTTACATAGCCTAGAGGTCCCATCCCACGGACGTCAACATTAGATTGCGGTAGACGTTGAATAAACGCGTCGCCTAGCGCTACAAAACAACCCCTTCGGTGGATTCTGTGGTGTTTTCTGTGGTGTATCATTGTTTGTTCATTGTAAATGATACATGTAGTAAGTAACAGATCCGCACACCGAAATAAGCTCCCATTCAAAAAAAATTTTTTTATTTTTTTTATTAGTGACGTTTCGGGCCTCACATGGCCCTTCCTCAGACTGTCTACTACATGGATTACTTGTGATCCAGCACCTGTATTTGAAAATAAGATGTGCGTGATTTACTCCTGTGGATACTATTGTAAATGATACAACCTTGCTTAACTTCCCTGAGCTTGTAGTTATGTATAAGTTTGCAATAAAAAAAATTTGAAAAATAATTCTCACTGGCCAGTTTAAGGTAGCCTAATAAAGAGACTGTCTAGTCTTATTAAATTGAATTACAGTGAGTCTTCAAAACAAACAAGTAGACCATTATGTGATATTGAATTAAACCAAACTATAAAAGTATTTTATTTCAAAGAATGTGTTATTGTCAGGGAAATTGCCTTCATATCAGTAGCAGCATGATCAGCTGAGAATAGATACAAAAATATATGATACATATCCTATATTTTAGCACTTCAAAATGACAACCACTAGCCTAATATTTCTAATCTATGCTTGTTACATAATAGAGTCCAAAGCATCTACTCAAAGGTCAATCTAGGGTGCTTATCTTCATTATAAACCATAAACACAGTGTAAATTTGCTTTTGTACCTAAAATAAAGAGATTAAAGATTAATACAAATTTTCTTTTTTAACAAATGGTCATATAAACTAGTTTATTTAGAGGTGGACAAAGTACACCACTTCCTTACATGAGTGAAAGTACAGATTTTATTACTCTGTACAAGTAAAAGTTGCACAGAAGTACTTGTTTTTAATTCTAAAGTAAAAAGTAAATGTCAATGCATTGTTTTATTATTGTTGTATGTACCTTATGCCTTTGAATCTACCTTCCTACCTTCCTCATATCAATATCAAATTTAGTTCTAGAACACAGTTCCAGTAGTGGGATTGAATGTGAGATTCAATAAGTGCACTCATTAACGTCCTCAATGGTTTCGGACACCCATTGTCTGGGTGTTCCCTCAAAACAATGACACAATTTGCATTTAGAAGACTTTAGAAGACATTGACATTAATCTCCAACGTTGGGCATACGTTGTATTATGGTTGAAAATGCAAATCGGGTTGACGTTAGAAACCAACATCTTCATTTCCAACCAAAATCCTGACTGACGTTAGTCTACTACTTTCTACTCAAGGACCTTTAACAGAATTGTACGTATTGTAAAAAAGTACGATATTTGTCTTTCAAATGTAGTGAAGTTAAAGTAAAAAGTTTATAGTAAAAAGAAAAAAATAATACTCAAGTAAAGTACAGATACTCAAAAAGTGTAGGCCTACTTGAGTACTGTACTCAAATAAATGTACTTTGTTACTGCACCTCTGGAATACATTTTAAAACCTAATTTGTGTAATTTTATAATATTCTAGAAAGGGTAAGGATTTTAAGGAATGTAACATAACAAGGTGAAATTATGTGGTAACATGTTGCATGGTTTTATTATTTTTTGGTGCATTTACTTGAATATCAATAGATTGTCAAAATCGTGACGTATTGTTTTCAGTATGCGGTCGTGAAGGTCAAGGTTCTTGGGTATTTTTAATAAACGAGTTATACAATTGCTTATTAAACAATCTAATTAAGTTTTACAACAAATATATGGATTGTGGATGGATTGTGCCTAACTGTTAGTTGGAGATGTGCTGATATGGGCGTGGCAGAAAAAAACAAGACAGTTTCGCGCATGCGCACATCATTGAACATCTTCCTTCGGCGAAAGATCAGCCCCCACGGCGCACAGAGCAATGAGCAGCAGTAAGATCAGCAGCAGCGCTGTAACTTACACATGATACAATGTACTGTGATGTTAAGACGGACGAAGAATGTCCCATATACGTTGAGAGGGTGGGAGGTGTGACGGGTTTGTCCTGTTTTTCCTCTTGCTGTTGAGATAACATGAGAGCTCCGAGCCCTGACCAGTGTTGATCAGAAAGAGAGGGAGGTGTCCATCTCCACCATCCTCTAGTAGCCATCATCATCATCATTCTCCACAGCACCGCCATCGCATCCCTGGGCTTTGTGTTGCGGTAAGTATGGGACTAATAACCGAGGCGCGGAACTGGCACCAGCTCAAAACTCTGCGAGGAAGAATGTGTAACGTATTTGTGACTGCAGGGCTGGACTGGTTCGGCTAAGCTACAACGTTATATATCCGCAGTGTAATAGGCATGTTCTTGTTGGAAAGTGTCAAGTTCGTTGGTTTTTATTGTTCTTATTTTATATATATAATATAACACAACTAACGTTATTGTCTAAACTTTTAAACTCAACAAGGAAGCCTATCCGCCCGTCATCCGGGGATTAGCCCGTGGTCGTGGAAGTGATGCTAATTTTAGTGTACCTCTAAAATGGATCACAAAATTGGAATGGTTTACATTTCTTTATTAAAATCATCGTAATTTGTAAAATTCACCCTTTCCATGTCAGTTATTTAAGGATATTCTTGGTGGTCGTACCGTTTGGCTCAACTAAACACTTTCTCGAAGTATTTACTTAAAAATAGGTGTTTGCCAATAAAGATTTTCATTTAGCCCAACCAGGAACTACCTTGTGTTTAGTCCAGAGTGGAAAAACAAGTATGCTTTCTCATTTGCCTTTGCTGGGCAGGTGCACTGCCATTGGGATGTAAATTAAATGACAAGCCAGCTGGTAGATCAGCAACGCTTGTATCTGAAGGCTGTCACCCGAGCCTCTGATAACAGTGGGTTCTTACAGCTCCTTATCTCTATTGTCTATTGATCGTGATACCCTGAAATGGCCCTGAAGTTAATTTTAACTTGCTGCTCCATGCACTGTCTAGAGATTATTTTTCATCCCTGTGCAAATGTCAGTCAGTGAACTTTGATGTTTCTCTCTTTTTTCACAGGACGTGCATTTGTGTTGCAAGAGTTTTACAGTCGCATTGTGGAATGAAACACCAACTGGTGTGTAAGTGTCCTCTGTTAGAATAATGTTACCAGGCGTGGGTGTGTTTGGAACAGGGCAGACAGTGCGTGCCCTGGTGCCGTTGCTCCAAAAGGAAGGCTTCCCTGTTCAGGCCGTCTGGGGCCGTACACAAGAGGAAGCAGAGTCACTAGCCAGCGAGTTGGACATTCCCTTTTCCACCAGCCAAACAGATGATGTGCTGCTACATCCGGAGGTCCACCTTGTCTGCATATTGACACCTCCTCCCCACACTCGGCAGATTGCAGTAAAAGCTTTAGGTGAGACTTATGCTCCTTGGCTTCTTATCTTGATTGTCCGTGTTGTCTCGGGGGATTGGGTTGGGTTCCTTCCTGGACTCAAGTGTTTACTGTGCTACTATTTACTTAACATCTTGGCACAAGCCACATTGGGCTTTTTTTCCTGCAGGCTGATAATGTTGCATACTCAGATCACAGTGAACCCCCCAGCACAGTTAAGATTATGTTGATAAAGCTCTTGCTTCAAGCAGAAACTTGTTAGGCATAGAAAATATTCTGTTTTTTTTTCATCATTGTTTACCCAAATTTGTTCTCTTTTGTCTCGTTCTCTATAGGTATAGGGAAAAATGTGATCAGTGAGCAGGCAGCTACACTGACAGATGCCTGTAAGATGGTGACAGCGGCAAGATATTACCCACAGCTTATGAGTATCATGGGAAATTCCTTGCGCTTCTTGCCTGCATTTGTCCAGATGAAACGCCTGCTAGGAGATGGGTATTGTGGGACCTTGCAGGTATTGGAATTTCACACCCCCCACATTTTTTTATAAAAAGAAATTAATAATTTTATTTATATGACATAATTTATAGAATTATATTAAGAAAATTACTAGACATTTATAATGTTAAGATTTCTATTTTCCATTTATTCTATTCTTTTGACATTTCTACTCATAGAATCCTGAAAAAAATTGTGTTTCTACAAAAAGGTTAAGCAGCACAACTATTTTCCACATTGATAATAGTAAGAAATGATTCTTAATTACCAAATCAGCATATTTACTGCTGGACCATGTGATACTGAAGACGAGTAAAATACATTAAAGCACAAAACATTATTTTAAATGGTTTTAAGTTATTTTAAATTGTAATAATATTTCATAATACTGTTTTACTGTATGTTTTTTATCAACAAATGCAGCCTTGGTTAGCATAAAGCATATTTATGAGACTTAAAAAAAAAAAAAAAAAAAAAACATTTAATGTTTTTTTAAAGATATTTCTTCATATGTTACATTATGACTTAACTCAGACTGGTCAAAATAATAAACTCATTGACCACTTTTTTTTCTCTCCTTTTCAAGGTATGTGAAGCAAGAGTATATGGAGGCTCACTGCTCAGCCAATCATATGGCTGGGCGTGGGAGGAGCTTATGGGGGGAGGTGGCCTGCATACAGTGGGCTCCTGCATCATTGACCTCCTGAGCCACCTCACGGGACGTCGGGCTATGCGAGTGCATGGAATGCTCCGGACTTTTGTACGTCAAGGTGGCCCAGCGGGAGGGATTCGTTCTGTCACCGCAGATGACTATGCTTGCTTTCAGCTGCTGATGAGCGGAGGTGTGGTCTGCAGCGTTACATTAAACTTCAATCTACCTGGCACAGATGTGCATGAGATAATGCTTGTGGGGTCATCAGGACGACTCATTACTCGAGGAACAGAGCTGTATGGCCAGCGGACCAGCATGCAAATAGAGGAGCTTCTTATGACTGATGGTGGAGAAGGTGTAGGGCCATCTGTTAGGGGACTGAATGGCATGGTCACTCAGCTCAGACTCTCTTTTCAGGCACAAGAGGACAGGCGCTCTTGGGTGCGGCATCCTGTTTCCATGGCAGCCTCCTTCGAGGATGGGCTATATGTACAGACAGTTGTGGATGCCATCAAACGATCAAATCGCTCTGGAGAGTGGGAGTCAGTGGAGGTCAAGATTCAGGATGTTGACCCAAACCACAACCACAGGACCCTGCCGAACTAACACTACACACACTGTTACATTCTATATCTCAAGACCAACCCTATTAATATCATTTACCTTCTTTTACAATCAAATAACCATGCTTTCATTTTAAACATGAAGTACCTGAGACTGAATACATAATTTATCTGAGTTTATGCGTACTTACTGCAAGTTTTAAGTTATCAGGGGAATTGGGTCGCAAAACACTGGAGATGCGTCACTGGATAGGAATTGTGGTTTCAGGGTTGTTTTGCCTATTTCTTGTTACAAAAAAAGATGTGCAAAGCTTATCTGTGAAACTTTGTGCTTTCATTATTTTTATGTGATCAGTTTAAATTTGAGTCACAGGATATAAGTGTGAGCCACTCAAGTTTTTATATTTTATATGAGTAGTGAATATAAGCTTGTGCTCTGCTGAGGATTTTTTTTCTGTATATGTGCGCACGAGAGAGAGCTTTTATGGCACTGAGAAACTTACTATGCTGGACACTAGATATCATTTTCTGTAATAAACCTGTTGTGACTTATAGCCTAATGTCCAATGCATTGGACATGCTAATGGTTTTACTAAGCTGCACATAGTTTCTTGAATTATATTTTTTATTGCTGAATTTGTGTCTGCACTGTTTGGATTGTGTTTTTATTAATTCTTATAAGTTTAATAATAAACATTTACTTAATTTAATTAAATATGATTACTTCTGGGTTTTACACAAATGCCTGTTGAAAAACAACATATTTACCTTGTTTTGTTCTTTTTAAACGTGGATATAACACGAATGCCTATTGACATTCTAGAGGGGGCGCTAAAGGCTCGTGTCTGGATGATAACCCTAGTCTGAATTTCTCGCGAGATTGACATACTGGTGGTTTGATTGTGAATCCTGCACCAATGATAATAAACAGAAAAAAAGAAACTTTGTAAAATGTTAATAATTGTACAAGCAGAGAATGCTGAAGATACGTGAAGCTTTGTCCGTTGCTTTTTAAAATTTAGATTTAGGCTACTAATGTACAGTTGTGTCATACATGCGCTGGACTTCAAGATTCAATTATGTTAAAATAAAATAAAACAAATGTTTTTTTTACACCAACAAGGTGTTTTATTTATAAAAAATATCCGTATTTATTAATGTGTAGTTCTCTCTCTGTTAATCATAAACAGTCTTGACTTAAAAGACATTAACTTAAAATGTTTGAAAACAGACACAGTTTAACATTGCAGATCAGAGACACACACAATAACTAGCCTATTACTTCGTCTTACGATATATTTCATAAAAATGAGTACATTTTTTAACATAAAGTATTATAAATATGAACATTAAGGATAACATTCATAACAAAGACATTAAGGAAACTATATTCACATATTGTTTTTATGTCTTACTCTTGAAACATTTTGCTCAGTGATCAAAGCATCAGCAAAAGAGCGCATGCGCGAGAATTTCACGGAGAGAAGGTTACCATCTAAAATAAGGCAATCAGCATTCAAAGTCGACTCGTTCGAAAATGGCGGCACGAAAGCGAAGTATAGTCTGGTCATTTTTCCAAGCGGAGGATGAAAGAAGAGTATTGTGTCTTCTCTGTATGAAGACGGTTTTGTATTTTGGTCACACAACAAACATGCTTCGTCATTTACGAACGAAACACCCGTCAGATTTTTCCTCGTTGGACAAAAGAAAGCCCGCGACAGATGCGGTATCCAAACGCAACGACACTGGTTGCGTGGAAGGTATGAAAGGTTCAATTATTATCTTGTAGTGTGTACCATTATGTACACTGTCATGGTGTAACGTTACTGTGATATGTCTATGATACAACTGGCTGGGTATGGAACTTAGAATCGACACCTCGTATGTCTTCTGTGGTTTGTGATGTTTTCCCTTCCATTTTGGCCTAACGTTACTTTGCACGTGCTTATATCTTACCACCAGTGAGTCCAGGAGCTAATTTAAAGGCGCTTTATCGTTCAAAACTGTGAACGTTGTGATTGTGTGATTCAGTATCGACTCTTCGGTAAGAACGGCTTCGTTTAACAGAGTCTTGTGTCAAAGTGACGAGAGTTTCGCCTAGGCCATGGTTTTGGGTGGATGTCGCAACGACGCCATGTTGCTTTTTTCCCAAACTATTGTCTATATTATGTCGCTCAATGATAGAAGGCTAATTTAGCATATTTTATATGATCATCATCTCAAACGAATTTCCCCGACGGGAATCGATTCGACTCGTTCAGTCAAACGAATGAATCTTTTGAATCGTGTCGCTGATTTGGATCGGCAATATACGGTGCTTTCTTTGACTGAAAGAGCCACCCCGCCCCCTCCCGTTCAGAATAAACGGGACAGAAAACCTTCAACGGGAACGACCCCATTGTGTGCGAAATATAAAGTCGTATTATACACGAATTATCAGTGATTAATAAATTACACAATGTCATTTTCTAACATCTTATTTGTATTGAGCAGTAGGCTATTTGATCCGAAATTGTCACGTGATGTACCATCTGTCACATCCCCGGATGGGCGCGATTTTTATTTTTTTTATTCTAAAACTGGTCATTGGCTAAAGCCAAGATTATTTGTTTCTATAAAATTTTGTATGTACAAAAATGGATAGTAATGGATAGGAAATGCTTTGATGTACAACACCTGTTAATGTCTGTGATCAGCTTCCATAAGAACAACGTTATGTTCCGTCATCAGACACCCCAGGTGAATTAACCCTATGGAATTAACTAACGTTACTAGATATCGATATACCCAGTTGACTGATTACATTAAGAATTACAAACATTTTTTGTATTTCAAGTTTTCTGAAATATTATGTTCAAATATGCTATTAGGCATTGCATCTAAAATAGATCTTAGAACAAAAATGTGAACATTGGATTAAGCCAGGTTAAACTTTTTTTTCTTAATTTTAACAAATTAGATTCAGGTTTTTACAGGGGGGAATTTTGGATATCTCTTTATCACTCGAAAATACTGTCTCAGCCAGAATTTTTTTTTTTTACACAAATTCTTAGAGAATTCTTTTTGTATATTATCAGGCAAATTATATATGAACAAACCCCTATTTAAAAACCTTCAGAACCATACAAATATTTACTTTCAACTAATTCTATGTTGGGACGGGTTGCACGGTGGCTCAGTGGGTAGCACTGTCGTCTCACAGCAAGGCCTGTTCAAGGCTTTGGATGCTTGGATGTTCTCCCTGTGTCTGCTGGGGGTTTCTCCGAATGCTCCTGTTTCTTGCACAATCCCGATACATGCCGCATAGGTCAATTTCAAGACACTAAATTGTCCGTAGGTGTGAATGCGAGCGACGATTTCAAGCCCAAAAGCTCTAAAAGTCCCGCCCAAATCATACACTGCCAAAAGAATATGATAGAATTCTATTGTCATGACAACCAAGGCGTACAAGTACAATTTACCTCCTGAAAACTAAATGATGTCAGGAGAACAATGCAACAGGAAAAATTATTGAAATGAGGCAAATACAGTAAAAGATAATTAGCAGATGACAAAAATGTTTCACTATTAAAGCATGTCAGATATTTGCAAACGGCAGTTAAGATGTTGTCCACGATGCTGGGTTAGTCCCTGCGATCTTAATAAAGATAAAGCGGTTTGGATAATTCATGGGAATGATGCTAAAGTGTTCTTTTGGTGTGATTTGCTTGTTGAATTCCCTGACTGGAGATTTCTCTGCAGAATCATGTATAATGTAATTTTTCATCACTATTTGAACACTATTTGAAAAATTAAAAAGTTGATATGTCGACTGATAGCTTCAACAAAAGTATATTCCATTGATTAACCACTTCTTATCTCAGAGTAGGTCTGTCTTTGTTTGAAGGTTTTTAAATTATCATTAAAAATCAATTCCCTTATGGAAAAAATTTAATGGGATTTTTACTTTTGGAACCCGACTTTTGCACTCTAGTTAATTGTTACTTTTGTTGCACAGCAACGTTCTGTTTTGTCATCATCTAGCTGCAGGTGTACAAAGTTCAGTCAAATTGAATGAAGTGATGGGGCATTTTAAATAACCAATGCACCTTATTTTTTCTTCCTTTTTTTTCTGTGCCAAGTTACAGTGTTAATGGACGAGCAGCAGGTAGAGGTGGAATCTGTGGGAGAAGATGGTGAAATGGATGGTGCCATCAAAGGGATCCTTCGTGCTGCAGCAGGAGAGGGGACAGCTGAAGCAGAGGTGGCTGATGAGGAAGGCGAGGTGCCTGTTGATGAAGGGGATGGGAAAGAAATACAAGAGGATGAGACCCCAGGTAATACTCGCAAGTGGAGCTCCGTGTGGGTGCACTATCGAAAGCTTGGCCAGGAGCCACGAGCCCTGTGCTTGCTCTGCATGGAGAAGATCCAGCACCGGAGTAGCACAAGTAACCTTATCAGACACCTACAGCATAAGCATCCCAATGAGTTTGCACAACTTGAGGATCACCCACAAAAGCGGCCTAGCAAGCGTAAAGCAGAAGATCCGAGCCGACTTGCTTCCTCTCCCACATTAGCGGGCGGGACTCCGACCAGATCACACATTGTGCCACCTAAGCGTGATGTCCGTTTGCCCTGCAGTACCAGCCTAGATAGATACTCGGGTATAATTTGCTTTTAACTCTTCTTGTCAATATACATATTTACATTTTGTGTGAAAAGGATGTTGTGACGGGGTTACTACAGTTAACTAGAACTAAAACCATTAAAAACACTAACTTAACTGATGTTAACTCAAATTAAATAAGATATACAAACACCTTAAACTTGTACAAATAACATGTCTCTTTTTCATTTTTAGTGTATCTTAATAATATTCTATAGTATATAAAATAAAATGACAAAAGCACACCACACACAATTGTTAATATTAATATCACAATTGAAATGTTTTCCTCTTAGGAGCTAAGTGGTCTGAGGGTGTGCGTATATTGGAAAGAGAGCGGGAGCTGACAGAGGCGTTGAGGCGTGTCCAGCAGGAAGAGGGGCGGAGCATACAGCTGCAGAAAGAGTTACTGCAGCAGTTCCGTGAAATGGATGCTGAGCGCCGAGTGCTTCAAAATCAGAAATGTGAACAAGAGCAGGAACATGCAAGGTTGCGAAAGGAAAGAGAAGACCTCCAGAAGGAGAAGAACGAACTCCAGAGGGAAAAAGAGGAGATGCAGAAGGAGAGAGAGGAGTTGCTGAAAGAGAAAGAGGAGCTAGAGAAACAGAAACAAGAACTGGACTCCTGGAAAAATGCTCATGCACAGGGACAGACCGCTGGATTTTACAATTGTTGATATACTTCAGTATGTCTGTTTCACAAGGAAACAATGATTTCCTTTTTATGGAAATAGTTATTTCTTTATCCTTTTTATTTTTTACAAGATTGCTTTGGATTTGGGGAATGGGGTTGTGGGGAGTGGGGGAAATGCCAGGGATGTTGTATTTTCTTTAGCTAAATGAAAGTTTACCTTAACCTTCCAGGATTTCAAACACGTACATGCATGCATGCAAATTATAGATTTCCTGTCATTAAATAGAGATTAATAATGAGAAGGCCTTTCATGTCAGATAACTAGAAAATCAGTTTTCATTAGATCTACTCACATGCTGTATATATACATGTATATATGAGTGTTAACACAAAAAAAGTTAATGTTTGATCCGAAATCGACCAGTGTGTGAATGTATTCAAATGTGTTTTTGTACATTTATGCACTGGGAATAAAAAAAAAGCTATAAGCAAATTTCCTTCCTCAGTCATTTGGGCTGTGTTTTTGTTATTATTTTTGTTATTATTTGTTTTTGGAGTTGATAACGTATGTCATGACTGTCATGGTTCTAATTTATAACTTTAGAGCAGAGTTTTGCTTAATGTGAAGGCTGACAAGATGGTGGTACTGCATTAATATTTATTGTGAATAATTCAAAATAATTAGTTTTTAGACACATTTGCATACTTTTTTCACTCTAACCCGGTTTTGTACATTTTACATATTTTTGAGAGAAAACGGGAACCTCAAATACTTGTCAATATTTATTTCTCAAAGCTTTCAAAAACATCCCAGTTTGCTTATGTGGCAACAAAGGATTAGTGTTAAAGAACGAACAAAATAGATTTGTTTTGACCATACAGTGCAAGTCAGTGGTCACCAAAACTGATGTCAAATATAATTTGTGTTTGGCAGGAGAAAGTCAGTCATACAGGTTTGAATGAGCAATATGAACGTGAGTAAACGTCAATTTTCATTGTAGTCAAAACAATGTAGGAAATTATTACTGTTTTGTAATTTCGTATTTGTCTTTGAATGGCTCCTTTTTAGCAGCAATACATTTACAAAAGGAAGCACGAGCCATTTTAACATATTGCTCCTCCTTGTTCATATTAAAAAGAAAATGTGAAAATCGTGAATTATGGCCCTTGTCACTTGCCGTAAAACGTCAGCTCCTAACGATCACGTGATTTGTGTCACTTACAACCACAACGCAAAAGATGTCTGCAGAAGGTTAATTCCGTTAATTCGACAGTCACAACATTTTGCCGAGGAGCATTTCCACCCACCGCGTCTAATTTGCCGTCAAAATGGTGAATTTCTGTCCTCAGTGTGGTTCAAAGTTACAGCCTGGGTTCAAATTCTGTCCTTCATGTGGTGGGAGACTCCCAGAAGACGCAACAGAAGCTGAAACTTCACAGCCATCCGAACCATTTCCTAACTCTGTGCTTTCGTCTTTGAGCGCCATGGAAGGTAAATATGGATTTAGTAGTTCAACCTTATTTTAATTACATGTATTCGATAGGTTTCTGAAAGCACTACAATTCGCTGATCAAAGAGGCAGAACAAGCTGATTAAATAAAGCAGACAGGCTATGAAAACCGAATGATAACACCATTTTTTAAACCGAAATGATTTGTCTGTGTCATCTAACTTATACACTAATGTTACATGTTTTATGATATCTGTTAACCAGAGATAAACTGGCTCTCTCAAATTAATCAATAACCCTGAGATAAAATAGATTATAGTTTTTTGGTGGTGTTTTGTTGTTGTTGTTGTTGTTGTTGTTGTTGTTGTTGTAAATCCTATGATGGTCTCTTGTACTACTAGCAGACGAGTTTAATGAACTAAAAAGTTTGGGTTTAGTAAACATTTTCTGTTGTTGAAATTAATACTTTTATCCAGCAAGGATGCATTAAAGATTTTTTAAATTAATCTGCGATTAAAAACATTTATAATATGACAAAATATTTAAAGTTCAAATAAATGTTCTGTTGAACCTTCTATTCTTTAAAGGAACCTGATTTTTTTTCCCCATTTCCACTAAATTAAAAAGCTGCTCAACTATCAGCATTGATAATCAGAAATGTTTCTTGAGCACCCTATCAGCATATTAGAAAGATTTCTGAAGAATCCTGGCTGGAGTAATGATGCTGAAAGTTAGGCTCTTTTTTTTCACATGAGTAAAACAAATGTTTAATATGATATGTTAAAATAGAAAATGTTTTTTTTATTGTTGTAATATTTCACAATATGACTGTTTTATTGTATTTTTGATCAAATAAATGCAGGCTTGGTGAGCTTAATAGACTTAGTTTCAACAACATTAAAACATCTTCCAACCCCAAACTTTTGAATGGTAGTTTATGCAGAATACATGTACATTGATGTATATGCCATGACTGAGCCTCCTTTTTTGACCCCAGTTGTTGCTTTTAAAATGTGTAATGGCAACACAGTAATCCACTTTTTTTATAGTAGTAGATTCTGCTGGAGACTCATCACAATCTGCACTGATTCGCCCACCTTTGCGTTCGACACGGCGAAAGACCTTGAATAGCACAGCCATGGACTGTATAGGTGTGTCTCTGAGTGTTTCTGTAGTGGAGACAAGGGCTTTGTAGACTTGCTATGATTTTTGTGAAAAACAACTGCTTTATTTCAGATCAGAAGTCTTTGCCGTCTTCTCGAAAGCGAAAGACAACCCCCCTGGTTAAAGAGGAGAAAGAAGTGACAAAGAAAACATTGTCCATAGTAACTCAAACCCCAGGTAGACACACTATAATGTAAAACGCTAGACTATATAAAATGGTATGTTTTATTATAGCCAAATGTAATAGAGCAGATTTTCATGTTATTTCACAGAGTAAACATAAAGAACGGTCATAATTACTTGTATAGAAGTTTTCTGCTAAATCCAAATCAAAAGCATTATAACATTAAATGTTGTAGGATTTTGTGTGAAAGACTTTTTCTTTATTCCAGGTAAGAAGTTTTTGACATCTCCTGGGAAAGGAAAGACATCCCCCCTGGTTAAAGAACTAGAGGAGGCGAAGCAAACTTGTTCGGTTACACTTCAAACTCCAGGTGAGATGCCGCGTACTGGGAAACTCTGGATGTAGTCTTTAAATTTAGATTTGGTATCTTTTTTTTATAGCTTAGATAATTAAAGCAGAATTTCTTGCTCGGTCATATAGTAAATTGCAAATATGACCGCATTATTAATAATTTCACACACTATTGTAAATAAATGTTATATTTATATTCACAGATTTTTATTAGTGTGCTGTGAAGTATTTTGTGTGCTGCATTATTTCAGATAAGATGCATACGATGTCCCCTCGAACATGTAAGGCCTCCCCCCAGGTTAAAGACGAGGCGGCAAAGCATACGTCTTCAGTTATTCAAAGCCCATGTAAGATGCACTGTATAGAGGGAAAACTGCTACATTTACATTGAAAAATAATACACGATATCTAAAAGTGATTGTGATTACATCACATTTCTTTATTGTGTTTCATACAAAATGGCCAAATAGCATAATGTTGTTATTATTTGGGTTTTTAGCTAAATGCAAAGGCAAGAAGCGGTTGTGCACCGTGGAGCCGGTCCAGGAGGGTCTGGTGGTGTGTGACCAGTCAAGCAAAAAGTGGAAGCTGGTTGAACTTCTGTGGCAAACAGAATTAGATCTGACATATGCAGGTAAGATATTTGACTATCAAACCCCTACGCTCCACATTAATGGGATGTGGGTCAATGTATCCATCTGTGCATCTTAAATCCTTTCATCATTTTTCCTCAGATGGTTAAGACAAAGATAACAGCAATGCAATAAATGTGACTTATGCATCTAAATATTGTCTGTTTAATCTAGTGTGCCAGGCAAATCAGCACGCAGACTCAAAGGAATGCAAGTACATGTTGAGACTGGTGAGTATTGTGTTCACAGAATGTAGCCTGTGTGTGTTTGTGAGGTAGGCCCTGATAACTTTAGGTTGTCTTCCTCAGGGTGCTAAAGAAGGACACCTGTTCAATGAGCAGAACTTCCATCTGAGGGCAGCCAAACCTGATGCAGGTCAGCCATTTTAGAACTTGCAACGAATATATACAAAACTAGAGGAAGTATAATGTAACTATGCCACCTTAAAATAAAGTGTAACCCTTTCTTTCCTTTTCTTTGCCAATAGTGGAGAAATGGTTGAAATTGCACAAATTGGACTTCCTTGGGATTCCATCATGTGTAGGATTTGGTCTCCATGAAGCATCTAGGTATGTGGAATTGTATGAGTCTGCACAGAAACCTTTATAGAATATTATACTAAACTACCATTAAAAAGTTTGAGGGGTTTGAAAAAAAAAAAAACTTGTATTAAGCAAGGATGCATTAAATTGAACCTTTTATGTATCAAATAATTTTTAAAAAGTGTCACGGTTTCCACAAAAATCTTGAGCACCACAACCATTTTTTTAACATTGATAATAATAAAAAACGTTTCTGCTTGATGCTGAAAATTCTGCTTTGCCATCACAGGATGAACTGTTTTCTATTCGAATATATATTTTAAAAGGTATTTTTAAATTGCAATAATATTTCACTATTACTGTTTCTGTATTTTTTATTAAATAAATGTAGCCTTAGTCAGCAAAAAATACTTTTTTTTAAAAACAAACAAACATAAGTATAGATAATATAAGTACAGATGTCAATACATAGTGAGAAAAGCCCCCAAGTGAAGATATTTCAAGAGATTACATTGTGGCAGACTAGTAAAATATTAATTTGCCATTACAAAAATGGTTTATAAGCCAATATAGTTTATTTATTTCCATATCATAGAACACAGACTTAACATTGTCCTTTAGCCAACATCAATTAATTTTGCAATCGAGTTGTCAATTTGTCCGATCAACAGTGGGAGATGTTTTCACATACAGCGCGTTTCCGCACCCCATCTACTTTTCTTAATGCTAGTCTATGTACACGTGCAGACTGATGTCTTTGGTTGTTGCTTTGCATTTCACTGATTTTCATAGTCTTGTGTCATGAGCGCAGAGCAACGCATTGAAAGATTGTATGTAAAGATAAAAACACTTCAATAACAATGACCCATTGTGGAATCTAATTGTATCTGTTCTGTATACACTTCCCTGTAGGTTTTTAGTGTTTCCCAGCATGGGCGAACCACTGCAGACAGCCATAGATGAAGGCACCGGCTCTCTCTCTGAGAAAGCTGTTCTTCAGCTTGCACTACGACTAGTGAGTGTACCATTGAACGACTTTACACTCAGATTTGTTGCTAATGCCCTAGCTATGCCATTCTCTATGAAAAGGCAATATATATATATAGGATGTGTATGTGTTTTGTAGTTGGATTCACTTGAATTTGTCCACGAGAAGGAATATGCCCATGCAGACATCCATGCAGGAAATATTTACATCACTGACAGTGACACAGAGGTCAGTAAGCATGTCTCTTATGAACTGAACATAAATGCTTTATATATCATTCAAACATTAAAGTGTTTGTTTTGTTTTGTAGGTTTTCTTGTCTGGCTTTGGTCATGCGTTTAGGTTTTGCCCTGGTGGAAAGCATGTGGAGTACCGACAGGGTAGCCGCACTGCTCACCAGGGTAACATCAACTTCATCAGCGTGGATTCTCACAAGGGAGCTGGTGAGCGTCAGTTGTTCATTGCATTATTTACATTATCCATGGCAGAAGCGAGTCTAATTTGCATGTCTGTGGTTTTTTGCAGGTCCCTCTTGTCGCAGTGACCTGCAGTCTCTGGGTTACTGTATGCTGTGTTGGCTGACAGGCTCACTACCCTGGAGTCACCTCTCTCACACAAGCTCTATTGCTGCAGAGAAAGAGAAGTAAGCAAAACCGTGAAATCACCTTGATTAGTGGCCATAAACTGCTTAGACCGGTCTTTAGTGGTGGAACGGATCACAAAATTCACGGTTCGGATCATTTACGTTTTTTTGAGCCACAGATCGGATCATTTTTTGGATCAGCAAAAAAAAAACATCAGTCAGTAATAATATAAGAACTAGGGGTGTAACGGTACATGTATTCGTACCGGACCGTTTCGGTACAGGACTTTCAGTACGGTTCACATGTGCACCGAATGCAATCTTTCACGTAAATTAGGCTAGTTTTGTGTGCGGAATATGCGTCAATTCCAAGTTTCCACACGAACATATTAAGTGTCGGAAGTCTCCGCGTTGCACTGATTAAATCTGATTAATCGTTTTTGTGATTCAAATACATGTAAAATATTACCATAACATCTGTCTTCCTGTGTGCGGAAATTAGAGCTTAGATCGGGCCCAAAAAATCAAGCCCGACCCTACCCGAGCCCGTGCACGTTGTGTCCGAGCCCGGCCCGGCCCGACACATTAACTGTGATTATGAGCCCGAGCCCGATTTAAACCCGACCATCTGTTTAATACGTGGGCCGTTATAACTGACGTTCTCAACTACAATTCCGAGTTGTTTGATCTAACGTTACAGAAATCTGTTTAGAATTATTCTAATGAATAATGCAACAAGGACGAAGCATGTAAACTGCGTTGTTTGTTTATTCAGAATGGAATGGATCGCAAGTGGATCCGACTGAAGAAACGCAAAAAAAACGTGATCAATGATGAACACAGAAAATGAACAAGAATGAACGTTGGACCTACTCTAATATAATTCAACAAGGTTTTAGAATATAGAATATTTTTTAAGCAAAATTGCGTCCACAGTTGCTGGTTTTAGAGCGGTCCTCCTCTCTCTCTCTCTCTCGTTCGGCGCTGCTGTCATAGGCGAGCAGCGCACACACGCACTCGACAAAGCCAACACATATGTTGTCACTGCCCACGACTTGTTTAAATGGTTCCATACCTCAGAATTTCCACCAAACTTGCTCAAAGTTAATTCTCCTGTTTTTATTTATTTTTATTTACATCTTCAAGCTTGCACTTGAGTTACACAATACAGCACAGTAGTCCCGGTGTGATGCGTGCGAGTGAAGGAGACGCTGCGCATGACACGTGACGTGCTTTTATCAAGGGCCCGGCCCGACACGGCCCGAGGATAGTGGCGGGAAATATCGGCCGGGTCGGGTCGGGTCAAGTTCGGGCCCGGGCAGAGAATCTAAGCTCTAGCGGAAATTTGTTTGTTGCTGTGACAACGAAACGCGTGCATGCGCGCCTGTGTTAAGAACGCTTGTTGCTCCATGCGCGCTGATGTGCTCATCTGTTGACATTTCCAAATGCCTTTCAGTTGCTTAATAAAAGCGGGCTTTCCACACAAACAAACGTACATGTGTCATTAGTATGAGAAAAAAAATGGGATTTTAACTCTCGGGTCGGGCTCGGACATAAATATCTTTATGCCTGTCGGGCTTGGGTCGGGTTCGGTTACTGCGGTCTAAAATCTACTGCATAAAATTCGGCCCGATCACCACATACACGGCACGCTCGCTTTAGCCCAGCCTCTCGCTAGCTAGCGTCATGGCCAATATTGGTTTAAGAGTATTTTATTTAGTGGAGAACTTTGCAGCAGTATTTTTTATTTCTTCTTATTTTTTTATTTTATATATTTTTTATTAAAAAGTGTGTTTAAAAAAGTGTAAACAAATTGTTAAAAAAAGTTTATAGTAAACAACCAGCAGTTTAATGTTTTGCATTTCTTTCCCTTACTGTACCGAAAATGAACCGAACCGTGACTTTAAAACCGAGGTACGTACCGAACCGTGATTTTTGCGTACCGTTACACCCCTAATAAGAACAAATACACAAATTACAAGCAGGGATGAATACTAAATTACAAAGTCTAACAGTAGTATTCAGGTTCAGAAATTAATAATTAAGCCTAAATGCTAAATTTCACTGTAGAAATTAAATATAGTTTCTTTAGTATCTTTGTTAAAGCTGTATTTTGTTGTTTTATTACCATGAATGACACACACAGCAGTAGGAATATTAGGTGTGTGCTGTCACTTTAAGACCGACTGACCGAAAAACTGACAAACATTCAGTTTCTTTCTCAACTGTTCACTTATGACCTAACCGAGAAAAGACATGCCGTGGGGCCTGGTCTGTACGGATCACGGATCAACTGCGATCCGTTCCACCCCTACTAGTCTTACAAGTTAGTCATCCAATTTATTTTCTTTAAGACTGGTCATAACTGGTCATAATGTTTTTAAGTTATTTAAAAGGGCTATACTATGTAGCTAAACCCTTGTTATTAGCGACACTGGTGACCATTAAGTCAACAGCAACGTATTGCTCATGCTCCCACTGGTGCACATGTAACATACAAGAAGCTGAACGCGGTTCAAGGCCCTGATATTACTCATGGAAAAGTTATCTTGGCTTAGAAGTAAAAGGAAGTTGGAAATAACTTTGCAGCAAAATACTGTTAATGAACATCCCGACGCTACTGAGAGCGACGTTTAGATGAATTGTAAATATGTTGCACTTTCCTCTCAAAAACGAGAACGCACAACAAAAATGTCAGCGGTGAGAAAGCAGCTGTTAAGAAAGCATCTGATCATAGTGATATGAATGTTTGCACCAGCTCTTCAATTCATCAGCCTCACGTCAACAGGTCATTGAAATTACCCTGTTATGATGGTTTGATTATAAAGTATATTTGTAACTATTCCAAAGGACCACCTTCTTAAAATATAAACGAATGTGGCTTCCTAAATTACTAATAAAAAATAATGAATAATAAATGCAATTTTTTGTGATATTTTTTCTTCAATAGAGCCATTTTATCGTTTCTTTGAATGTTTCTGTGAACATAGTATCCCCTAGTACCAATCATAAAGGCATTGCCTAAAAATACATTTTAATTAAAAATAATAATAATAATCAGTAAGAAATCATTTTTGCCCTTCTATACTGCTTCTGCAAATAGGTATATAGATGCCTCATTGGAAGTTCATAAGCCATCCACCATATTGGAATGGTCAAAGCTGTTCTGTGAACACTCAAGAGCAACTTGACACTGCGTCTGCAACCTTAGTTATATGCATGTATGAATATATCTATATCAACAACAGACTTAAGCAGATGATTTTGAAAATTGAATATGATTCTGGAATGTTGATCGTTCCAAGACCCATTTCAAGCTTTTCAATGTGTCATCATGCATATCTATGCTTCCTTTAACTTACTCCTGAAACTTGCTTTTGCTGTGCTGTGGATATTGTTGGCTCTTGTATGAAAAATTGCTTGTGATGTTTCTCACTTTGAAATGAAAGCATCTCGGTGACTAAATTAAAAAAGAAGGTTGCTAGCCCACAAGGAAAGGCTCTGGACAAGGTGCTTTACTTCAGGTGAACTGTCGTGAATGAAAACCTAGCGCTTTACAGAGGAAAGGCTGCTGTTATGTCAATGTTCTTCTATGTGTAATGTTTTCTGCCTGCCTACAGGTTTATTTCTGATATCCCTGGACTTCTGAGTTGCTGCTACAAACAGAAGAAAGCTTCAAGTGAGCATTCATTTTTCTATATTAATCATCCTTGTATGTTTAATATCAGTGAAGGTATGTAATGTGTTTATGTGCAATTTAGGTGCATTACAAGAATACCTGTCTACTGTGATGACCCTGCAGTATACAGAGAAACCAGATTATGCACTTCTGAAAGCTGGACTTCATGAGAGCTTACAGAAAATGGGTGGGAGTCTGAAGGAATCACTGAATCTGTAGGTAACATGTATTCCCATATTTAAACAACTACTACAGGATTATTATGGGTGTCACATTTCAAGTGCTTTATTGTTGCCGTGAATATGAAACCATTTCATTCTTACATATTTCAAAACGGCAACATCTGTAAAAGCTGTAAAAATAGAAAAATTATTACAATATTGAAAAGAAATCATTACACCACTGCTGAAATTCGCCATGTCAGCAAGTTTTTAGTCCTCATTACTGGGAAGTTTACAGTTGGAATTACGATTTAAAGATGCATTCATGAGCAACTTCCAAGTCGGTAACTTGTTCATGCCTGACAGCCAGCTAGGCAGCTGAATTTATTTATTTTTTTATTTTTTTTACAGGTGAAACCATAATGAGAAGAGTTAATAGGTGTGGAATGTGGCTTTAATTGTTTTATGGAATGTTTAAGAAAGCTTTTATGTTTTTAAAAGCAACTTTTATTGTGTTTTTTTACATTTGTATTACAGTGCAAACTTTGCATGCTTGTTTGCTCTCATACATTGTTTTAATCTCTGATTTATTTCATCATTGTCTTTTAACATTTTGAAATAAGAAATAAGCAATGTTTAGTTGTAAGGGTAACTTCATGGGGTTTTATTTATTTATATATATACAAATAATTTCTCCCTGGTCTTTATATACAACTATTGCATTTCAATCTATCAATGTCAAATGTACTTTAGGAAAAGGACATGTTCATGTTGTAAGAGAAATATTTTTCCAATTTTTTTCTCATGTTTTCATAAATTGTATCGTACCTTGCTAAAAAAATAAAATAAACAGCAGTCCTCAAAAATATGCTTATCTTTTTTATTTTTGATCATTGCGCACAAATACCGCAAGGTGGCACCAACGATTCGAATCTACATGATTGTAACGGAACCCAAATCGCCTGGTCTACTTTTCTACACGGAACGAAAATAAAGCATCAATGTTCAATAAGGGGGCGCGAAGAGTTTAACCGTTTGAATTATTTTATTACATTTACAGTAGTGGGCAGTTAAAGTTACAGATAAACGAGTTTAAGCAATGAATCCACCAAAGATAAAACGTCGCCGAATGGCGGAGCTGGAGCCGTGGATCGAGAAACTCATCGAAAACTACGGCCAAAGCCAATGTGAAACGACGGTAAAAGCAAACGTTGTCGGCGTAAGTAGTTTTTTTTTGTATGGGTGATCACATATGTAGAACGTCGTGTCAGTACTAAAGTGCGGGTGTGTGTTGGTTAGGTGTGTGATCTATCAGACTCGCAGCGGACGGAGCGCACAGATGCCTGTATGCTGTTCATGTCCGATGGGAGTGCTGTCATTCCCGCGGTGCTGAGCGAAGCCGCATGGGAGCGTCTGCAGGAGTGAGGGACCTATTAATCCTCTGTTATGACACCACTCTCTACACACCTGAGCCCCTGTTTTTATCCAACTCAGCAACCAGTGAAAATTATGCTGAAATAAGCTCAAGTTTAGGGCTCTGATCTTCTGTATGTATCATATTAACAGTTGCCTTGAATTTTTGTTATGACACACCACTCTCTACACACCTGAGCCCGTTTTTTCCCCCAACTCAGCAACCAGTGAATATTGGAGATCAGCAGACACTACTTTAAGTCTCAGTGTAATGATAGTTTTTAAATGCAAATAAAAAATGACAGTGTCAGAGTTTTGTTCTCTCTTTCTTCAGATTGGAGGAGATGGAGGCCTTTACAGGCCTGCACAATGCTATTGTATATGTACGCAGCTTTGAGCTGAACTTCGACATGAACCCTGATCTGGTATGTTATATGTCCATCTTTTGGTTCCAACCTCTAAACATTTTCCTTTTGAGTGCCGATGCTTTGGCATGCTCCAGGCCATGCAGTTCTTGGATAGAGAAACAGCAGGGATATACTGATATATATTGCATAAACATGGCCTGCTATAATATTAATTCCTGTCCAGTCTAGAAAAGTCATGTAAATGAATGCCATAATAAATATGAATGAATAATGCACATTAAAACAATAACTGATGCTTCCAAATTAAGAGTTTATTTGAATGTTGATTCCAAACAAAGAAATCAGAAATCTTTATGTATTAGATGTTTTACATGTTTCCTCTTTTTGTCTTTTTAGGCATCGTGCCAGTTTTACTTGAAAGTCAATCTAATGAACACCATAGGCATCGCTTCAAAGCGCCAACAACCCCCTAGCTGGCAAGTCACTGATCTCTCTAAGCATGTGCAATGATGTGTCCTAACTGCACTAAATCATTCTCATTTATTTAACTATTGTTAATCTCTGTTCATCTTTCAGTACAACTCTCTCATCAGTCAGAGATCAGATCATAAAGACGTGGAGGTGTGTTGACCTTATTTATAGCATGCGTGAACACATGTTACACAGAACTGCAGTGTGTTTTTAAGATTATGTGTTTAACAGTTAGTGTTAATTGTATTGCTCTCTGTCAGATCCCACAGGGAGGGTTCTGTAAGTTCATCCTCTGGTAGGTGTCAAACACTATTTCTCTTTGTCTTTCTTCGAATAGCTTGCATATACACACACCTCCTGCACTGAACTGTAAATGCCTCTAATTTGGATTCTTAATATCATTTATAAAGAAAACACATGCTGCTTCACAGAAACGATAAAGATGTGCATTATGTACCCAATTTCCCAGGGGTCTCGCTCTCGTCTATATTGGAGGTGTGGCACAATGACATTATAATAAATATTCTGAATGATGCAACGGAGAAAATAACCATGTCTGGAACATATTGTCCAAGTGTGGCGACACCAACTCACTGGCACCGAGAGAGGCTTCACTGGAGGGTAAGGCTGCTTCCTTGGCAACTTAAAGGGACCAGCTGTTGACCAGACAAATTTTCATTGCGTATGGGTGTTTGTGTGTTTTTTTCCAGGGACAGGAGCAGTTCATTGTCCCTGTGCCTTTTCTTCTCATCCCGGAGGAACAGAGGGAGCTGATAACAGCTGATCCCAGTACTGTCTGCTGCCTAATTAATTGCTTTTTTCATGACAACCCTTTGGGCATTCGACCAGATTTTACCATGCATGTGGCGCACTATGCATATGTGTTTTTGTCTTGTGTACGTGAATGTGCGCAGGTGCAGGTAGTGAGAGTGAGACACCAAATGACTTGGCCCCGCCCCCTGAAGAATTGCATTCAACCACCACTTCGATTGCGAACCAAACAGTGGCCGCTCAGGACAATATAAGTGTCTCGTGTCCAGATGAAGGACCGTCTACTCTGATACACACAAGACCAGGTGAGATTTTACAAAAGAAAGTCAGTGCTGTTCCAGGTAGATGATGTGTTATTAAACTCATCCCTCCTTCTCCCAGAGGTTTTGTGCGGTACAGGGGAGCTGTCTGGGGATGGAGAGAGCCCATGGGATATGTACACACAAGAGCCAGCTCTGTTAGGTAGACATTCCACTTCAGACTCAAATGGTAATTTCCTCTTTATGCAAATGTTTAACATACACAGAATAATAGGACATCATTTTAATTGTGAAATTACTAACAAGGCCGATAATATCACTGAACATAAACATGTACTCCAGGACTTATTTTTTAAATACGTCACTTGCGGTACGTAAAATCATACTCTTAGCCTTTGAAATCCTTCCATCTGGGCATAGACTCAATATTCTTATGGCTAGAATAAATATATTTTAAAAATCATTGTTCCAGTGGCAGTGATTTATTTTATACTGCACTATTTTTTATATTAAAGTCAGCATGAAACAGAAGTTGGGATCATCTTTTTTAACCTATTGTGACGAATATCTGAGTGAAACAGCTTCTCAGACAAGAAAAAAGTAGGGCGGGACTTGATTTCGTCCAACGGGAATTAATTGTATTGTTGTGTTTTACTATTGCTGTGATTTCATATGAGTGACAGACAGGTTGTCCCGCCCTCGTCATCAGAGAAGAGATGACGCTGCGTAATGGAGGGGAAGTTAATTTGTTTAAAGATTATTTGAGCACATGAAATGTGCTTGGATAAATAATTGATAATAAATACTGCAATATTCCATAAAAAATAATTGTCAATTTTGATTTCATGGTGCTTGTCAAGGAATTATGTAGTTCATTTTATTCAATTCTATTTTTGTGTTAATGTGTATATTTATGTGGATGTATTTATGGATAATACCAGTGTCATTTCTGCTCTGTGACAAACAGAATGGACAATTATGTTTAACTTGACTTATTTTTGTGCTGATGCAGACCCAGAGCTGGAAAGTCAATCGCTTTTAAAGGAAGTCCCCTCGTTGCCTATAGCAACAAGCACCCAAAACCAGTTCTCGAAGCAGAACTTAGAAGGGATGTCGGTAGACGGCATTGCGCTCAGTCAGAGACCCAAGCCGACCCAGTTTAGTCCATCCCTCTCGAGTAGTAAGTCTATCAGAGACCCGAGTCAGGAGCATGACATAGAACGTGCGGTGAGTCCTCCCTCGTGGCTTGTCCATAATACAGCCCCACCCTCTGAACAGAGGCCCCTAGCGTCTCCAGGCGCCAGCCAAAACCCCTCAGAGTCTCCACCCACCAAAGCCACCAAAGTGAGTGTAAATGGATTTAATGATATTTTGCTGTATTCTTGCATAATATGATTAATGCTTTTAATAATCCCAATCTACTGTGTATTGCATCAGAAATGTTGCTATAATGTCCCAACTTCCCTGTTTTAGGTGCACTCGGATGGAACGCCTTTTTCCTATTTGTACTGTCCACAGCCTCAGGTTACCACAGCCCTCGCCCATTTCCAGTGAGTGTGACGTGAGACATAATGATTATAATATGGTTTTTATGTGATGGGCAAGGATCTAAGAACTTTGTCTTGCAGTATAGTACAGTAAAAAAATAAAAGTGTGTGTTTATATATATAAAAAAGTGTTGTTAATCGGTTAATTCTTTATATAAAAATAACTATTTGCACATTTTCTGTGATTAATCACACCTAACATTAACGTTTTTCATATATTTTAATACTTTCACATTGAATCTCCAAAATAATGTAGAAACAACTTAAAGGCAGTATATTTCAAATATTAGTTTAATGGCATCTTTTTACGAAGCACTCTGAATAAAGGCCAGCATCACTGATACTGATATCTCTAGTAAATGGATTTGTTTCTCTATTGTAGCCATTAATTATTGCCATTCAACATTACAGTATAATTAAAAGCTATCAATTTGAACATTTAATAGGCTTTAAAAAAAAAACACTTTAATTTTAAGTGAACTTAAAACAATCTTCACATAAATCCATTGTAATATGTTGTTTATATTTAAATAAATCGTTTTTGACCCATGTAACCTTGTAAACAATGTTTTAAGATATTTCCATGTAGGTCTAACAGGTAAATATACAGAAATCGAATGATCAAACACTGCACAGCATAAATTATAAATTGAATATTGATTAATCTTTATTAAAGCTATAAAAGTTATTTCGTCAAGAGCAATGAGTGATTCTTTTTTTTCTTTGTCTTTTGTTCTTTGATTAATATTAATGACACACTTTAAGACCTGCTGCACATGACATCCTATTTTTTTATATATATATATATGATTGATATACATGATTTTGGAAGGATCATGTGACACTGAAGACTGAAGTAATGGCTGCTAAAATTCAGCTTTGCCATCACTGCAATAAATTACATTTTATAATATATTAAAATATAAAATGGTTCATTTAAATGCATTTCACAATTTTACTGTTTTAATGCCTTAACTATTTAATCTAAAAGTATATGCCCTTAGATCAAGATTGGGGGAAACTATTTTGACCTCAAGCACTGTTACCCTTTTGATTTAAGATATATTTGTGTGTGTGTGGACCTCAAGCACTGTTACCCTTTTGATTTAAGATATATTTGTGTGTGTGTGTGTGTGTGTGTCTAGGATCCCAGGGCATCTCATACAGTGGGCGGTGCATTATCTGGGGACCTCTGACTGTGCAGCTAAAGCTGGTTCATAAGCAATTACCTGTTACCTCAAATGACACAAGTTTTTTTTTTTTTTTTTTACAAAACAGGGTTTTTATGTATTTAAATATGGGATGTAATCCAAAGAATAATAATTCCCCATAAAACCATTTGTCAATGTATGCTTCTATCCAAGTGTAAGTGAATTCAGTGGTGTCAATTGTAATAAATGTTAATATTCAAATAATATGATGACCTGTGTCACAGTTTGTATAATTTAATCACAATTTTACTTATGTAACCATGTTTATCTCTTTTAAGCCATGGTCTTAATGCCTTTTACCAAGCTGAAACTTTGTGACAGATTTGTCACAAAGAAATTAATGGTGGGCCTTCTGCCAAAACAAAAGACACACAATTGTAAAATTGTTTTACACAATGATGGTTAATACAAAATTATACATCTAAAACAGATGACCTGTTGGTCATATTTGTGATTACAAATAAATGTCATTACACAAAAAGCATTAATGAATATGCACACCTACATCAGTGATGGGAATGGTGAATCAATGTGACTGAAAACTGGAAAAGAAAATGCAAGTATGTCACAGGCAGTCAAACATGCCCCAATGAAAAAGTATTTTTTATTGTTATAAAGATATGAATGAACATTGAATAAAAATTTTGGTAGTCAACGGTATTAAAAACGAAAAACTTGTCTTAAAAAGCAGCTCATAAGCTTATACATAACGTTTTTTGGACATAATTTTAGAGGAACTGCGCCTCTTCCACAGCTGACCTGGCGGGGCAGTAACGACCCAAAAGCGTCTCTGACTGAATCCGCACGAAGAAGAGCAAAGGAAAAGAAAACAAAAGTCCCCCTGTGTTTATTTCCCTCATGGTCTTGTCATGCCACCTAAAAAACGACAGAATGATTCCGAAACGGGTAAAAAGAATAAGAAAGAGAAACGAGGTGAACTGGCGGTAATTAACTCGGATATAAGGGATCACGCTGTCCAGAAATGCATGACAGACGCATGGCAGAGGAAAGAGAGCTACTCTAATGGTATGTATGCCCACCCACGTGACACATTGAGCTTACATTAGGCTACTTCAACAGTCATTTATAAAGTTACTGTGAACAGACTCCATTTGCTTTTTAGAGGTAAAGCAAACTGGTTTGTCTATTTGTCATGTCTGTGAATCCCCCATTTCTCTGGTCTTTGTCCAGGTAATATCCACCTGGATTGTGAGCCCTTCCCTCACTGTCAGATCACCCATTTCCTGCAGAGCGAGAGCTTTGTGGAGAGTCTGCGGGCAGAGCTTCTGCAGCTGAATTTCAACAGCAAGTCAAATGACTTGTACAAGTTTCAACAGGTATCAGTCTGAATCATACTTATATTTTGTAAAGAAGCTGATGGTCAAGTACTGAAGTCTGTTTCTTCTGCAGTCAGATGATCTGAGAGAGAGAAAAGAACATCATGTCTCACAAATAAGGTGTGTCAAAGTTCAAGTGAGCTTCTGTGTAAGAGTTTCTGTAAGAATTTTACTCATGTGTTTGTTGGGATCTCAGGTCTGTGATTTTTGGGGAGTTTCGTGAGTGGTTGTCGGAGGTGTTGCAGGTGGATCTGGAGGCGACTGTTGATGTGTCCTGTGCCAAGTACGAGCATACGGGTAAACCATCTAACAACTTCTCAACCAATCACTGGGGTGGAGATGATGTGCCGCTGGGTTTCTCGACGTCTCTCTCTCTCCCTGCTCTTTTTGCAGATGTTTTGCTGTGTCACGATGATGAGCTGGAGGGACGAAGAGTTGCATTTATCCTCTATCTGGTTCCTCCATGGGACGTAAACGATGGAGGGACACTGGACCTGTTCAGAACTGATGGTGTGTAATTAAAAAAAAGAAGTGTCATTTTAGCCCCCACATATATACAATATTAATATATACAAAATATTGATCAAAATTAGGTGAGTTTATGCTTAAAACGAGAAGAAAAAAACGGTCAGTGATGTAAGAAAGATAATCTTGTTTTCCCGCCGAATTAAGTTCATTTTCTGACCCCACTACAAGCAGATAGATTTTTTTTCTCTTATTTTAAGCAAAAACTCACTTAATTTTTTTCTTTTCAGAAAACAGTAATTTTGCTTCTCAAGTAAATGAATCTTGATTTAATTTCTTGATATTTGTAATACTGAGTAAGAATGTTTTGCAGTAAAAAATGTGTATTGTTCGGCTTAAAATGTTGCATAATCATGCATGTGGACAATGTAAATGTAGCTAGTTAATTGTTTGTTTGTTTACTAATTATTATTCTGTATGTTTCACAGAACACTGTCAGCCAGTGAATGTTGTCAAGTCTCTGCTTCCTTGCTGGAACTCTCTGGTGTTTTTTGAAGTGTCCCCCGTCTCCTTCCATCAGGTAATCGAACCATGTTAATTTAGTTTTTTTTTTATATACTATTATAGTATTTATTAATATTTTGATTGGATGTCCATTCATTGATGAATTACATCGTTTTTAATGAATTGATCTCTGCAAGCTTAGGTGGCAGAGGTTCTTTCTGAGGAGAAGTGCCGTTTATCTCTGAGTGGATGGTTTCATGGCCCTTCCCTTCCAAGGCCCTCACGCTACATTGAACCCCCAGTTCCCCGTCACACTCATATCCCCAGAGATGTAAGTCAAGTTAGCGTGGCAGTGTGTTTTTGTTGTGTGACATGGCCAAATGACCAAGACTCACTCACTTAACTTGTATTTCCTCAGTCTGAAGCACATTGTGTTTTTGTGTTATAGGAGAGTTTGCTATTTGAGTGGGTGAATGAGATGTACCTGGATCCACGCTATCAGGCTCGGGTACAGCAGGAATTCGAAGAGAATTCAGAGATTTGCTTGCCTAGTTTCTTACAGGTTAGTCATCATAATCATTATTATTAATAACACAATTTTCTATTATGTTTAATGAACAGTAGTACACATACAAAAAGTACATCAGTGAATGGCTATGCAGTGGTACATGGTTAGGAATTGTGTGTTTGTGTGCGTGTGTATATATATACACTTTTAAATAAACTGTGACAGAAGAGGCTTTTATAAGACCCTTTTTGTCTGTGCTGTTGTGGAGGTCTATGTATAATTGATGGAAATGAGAAATTCCTGTAGATGTGAATTTTAGTGGCATCCCACTAGAGGCATGTAGGCAAGTAAGTTTTAAATAATTAAGTGTTTAAGTTATTTATTTATAATTTTGCACATGTAAGAGTCACATTTGCAGACACTGCATGGAAGAATATTTTTATATTGTGCCATGGACAATACCAATAGAGATGGATCTAAATTACAATGAAAATGCTACTATTTTTTTATATCCGTTAATGGTAACACTTTACAATTCGTGTTCAATTTGTTCACATTAGCATTTTTAAATTTAATGTTAATTTTTTTACATCTACTAATTTTTTTTTGTCAAAATAAAATGGAAATTCATCTATTTTCTAAATGCATGTTATTGGTCTTACGGTGAGTTATTCATCCATACATCCGTTTAATAAAAATAAAAACATTTTAATGATCAAATCTAATAAAAATGTCTAAATTCCACGTATATGCCGAGGTTTCCATCATTTAGTCCAAAATAAATTCCCCTCTTTCTTACTACTGACCACAAGCTTGCATTTAGAGCTGCCTCTGTCCAATCAATAGCCAATGGACTGAACCAAGACCCGCCCTTAATTTTTCCCCCTCTGATGTATGTCACCGTACCACGCAGAGGATCTGCCTTCAGTTACATTGCAACTTTAACATTTATTTATATAAATTATACAAGTATGAACATGAATTTAGATTAGAAAATGTTGTTGTTTATTGTTAGTTTAAAACACTTAAGGCATCAACTAATGCAAGCAAATTGAATCTTATAGTAAAGTCTGTTCATATGAATGAATATCTGTCTTTATCGTAAACTGTTACATATTTCCACACGCTTCCATGTATCTATAATGCTAATATCCTGAATTCTGCCATTTAACTGTCAGGAGGAGAAACTGAGGCAGGTGCGCAGTGCATTGCAGTCGTCTGAAATCCAGTGGGAGAGAAGGGGGCGGCCCAATAAGAGGTGAGATCCAACCCACCCGTCTTTTGTGTGATAATATTTCAACTATTCATTTCTTCCTGTCTCTGCATGTTTTATTTTCTGGTGGTAAGTGTCATGTGATTTGTTTATATGCCTGTGTACTAATGACTGTCACTGTGTTTAGGTGTTATGGCTGTGCTGAAATGCAGAGCTTCCCAACTTGTGTACAGGAGTGCTGGGAACTCCTCTCCTCTGAGCCGTTCTTCATCCTCTTATCCAACCTGACCGGCCTCAGTTTACACTATCTGTGCATCAATGAGGATGAGAGCGAAGATGGAAAGAGCGAGACAGAAAACAGAGATGGAGAGGAAAATACACAAGCAGGGGGTTCCAGTGCTGATGCCGGTGCTTCGTCAGCTGAGAAGAAAGACAAAGGTGATCAGCGTGTGCATGTGTTGTTTCTGCAAAGATCAATTTTTACATCTACAGTGATTTACATGTGTTGTATTCATGCAGGACCGCCTACTTGTGTAGGAGAACTGCGTCGCTGGGCACATGGGGACTACACATTGTTACATGACTGTGTCAAAAGAGAGTATGCATTGGATCTGCAGCTTCACATGGGCTGTGCAGGTACGTAATCTTGACATGCATGTGTGTATTTACTATTAGTTGATTAGTGTCTTCGGTATGATTCAGTTGTGATTGAGATCATAATCGTATAAAACAGACTGTAGTAAAAAAAGAAATATGAGTCAGAAATATTGTTTTTTCAGGGTGGAAGTCGGAGTTTGGGGGATACACGTCCTATATTGCACATGATGAAGATGAGGAGGTAAGTGATGTCACACAATGTGAGTTTTTTTTAGCAATTTATTGTTATAACTTATAGCAGGACGAGTGCACAATATTTATTCTGTTGACACTGTGTTTTCTTTAGCTCCTCACAGTGTATCCTGAAGATAACTCCCTCGCTCTGGTATACAGAGACAAAGACACCCTCAAGTTCATCAAGCATATCAATAATAACAGCTCCAGCCACCTTTCTTCCCAGAATACCACAGCTTTCTATGACTTCTCTTTTAACTACTATGAATGATGAGAGAAAATCAGATGTTTGACTGGCTGACTGATTGTATGCGAGTTGAAGGCAAAGTGCATTGGCTATACATTTCAGATCAATTTGAGTTCAATATACACACACAGACATGAGTTTGGTATCCAAGAGGCACATTCATTTTTGAACGTGCAAGTATTTCAATCCCAACTACAAAAATTCGGTTACATTTGATCCATAAAATTAAATGTAATCATTTAGTTGTTAAAAGAGCAACTGTGCTTTAATGTCAATAAATGTTTAATAATAAATATTTGAATAATGACATTTGCGTTCATTTGATTGTGCCCATTTTGTTATACCATAGAACTATAACGAGCGAGTTTCAAAAGTCTAAAAACATTAATGGCCGTGGACCTTTTTGTGGACCGTGACCGTGTCCTTTTTCGATAGTTTACCAAAAAGAAAACTCACTCTCATTCCTCATGTATGACTTACTTTCTTCTGTCCTTTCATTCTAAACATGTATGCACTTCTTTATTCTGTGGAACATAAAAGAAGATATTTTGAGAAATGTCTTTGTTTTTTGTCCATACAAGTGAAGTCAACTGGCTTCAATGTCAAAATATCTTCTTTTGTGTTCCGCAGAAGAAAGTCATACAAGTTTATAATGACATGAGGTGAGTAAATGATGACATAATTATTCTAGATGGGTGTAATGCCCCTTTAATACAAACAATTTCATTAGTTATATTTTAGAGCAGTTTAATTGAAAAATGTACATGATTTCAGAATGACTTCTCCAACAACAGCACTCAGGCAGCATTAACAAAACCTGACGATCATGTTCTCCAGAATGATTTGAGAGAAAAAAATTGTGCTTTGAAATGCTTTAAAATCCTAAAACTTCATTTCCTGATAAAAAAATCCAATGTGAATCAGACTTTCAGAACCCAACCCACTGTACAAGGTGCATCCCAATTTACTTGCTTGTGAACTGTTCAAAGCATCTTAAAGTCCACATGATGTCAAAATTGACCATATTTACTTTGTTTGCCTAAATTGATCGTTTTGTGGTGAACAATTCATCCATGCAAGTCAATCCACACAAAAAAATGTTTTGTCTTTGTAATCTTTAATCAAAATCTGAAAATGCCCCTCCCCTCTGCATTGGAGGACCTTTCCTGATGACGTAGGTTTGACGGTTTTGGTGTCTGCTTAACATCCGTAACCACGCTCCTCCAACTGACAGTAGATGGGCTGAATGAAACACCTACTTTTCTAGATCCAATCAGGTGCTAGTTGAAAGAAAGCCACGCCCACTATTTTTCCTCATTTAGTATTCCGTTTCTCTCGAACATACGTCACAACACTGAGATAAAGTCGGTTGCAACTTCCGGTTCACGCGGACTTTAAATAAAAATAGTTCAAGTAGTGTGTTTATACTGCACTTCAAATGCCTAAATGGTGCACTTATTTAACCGATATAACCAAAGTGTGGAACGTTGGACACTTTATTGGGGGAGGGGGGTGATGACAAAAGAACCTTATAAAAATCATACACAAGCCAGTAGAGTACATAGTGCTTAGTGTATGAATTACATTATCTAATCATGTGCAAAGAGTGCTTGAGAGCATTACTTTAGTTTTGTACAGGTCCAGGGGTGAGCCTCTTTGTGTGTTTTGAGTGTGTATCTGTAGAGATTTGGACAGTTTGTGATGAACGCTGTTATCACTTCTTGTGAGACCACACAATAACAGTGAACCTCTTGGAGCTTGATGCATTGCTTTGCTAAAGCTATCAACACATAGTTTAGTTCGGAAGACGCAGTCGTCTGCAGCTCCAGAAACTCTAGCGTGGTTGCGTAGCTCTGCCCGACTATCCGAACCTCATTCAACAGCAATGTCCAAGTAAGCAGCCGAAGACATCGAACAGGGATGCTGGGCTGCAGTACCCCAGGGACGTGCAATTCAGGTAGGGTGTGGTCCAGCTCAAGTTCCACCCAGAGACGTGGGTGTCTCAGTTTTAACTCTAACCATATCTGGTCACAGAGAGGCAGGGTGTATTTGAGTGAGCGTTCGCAACGGAGCTCTAGTTTCTTTAATGCTGGTCGTTCTGGCAACATGAGATCTTTAAAGACGTCTTGTGATAGACTAGCCTGAAAAACTCCAAGAATATTGAGTGAGCGGCAGGACTTCAGCACTTGCCTTAGAGTCTCCGCGTTGACGCCACACACCAGAGAATGATTGTTGACATAAAGACTTCGCAGAGCAGGGCAAAGCATGGCAACGCTCCTTACGAAGGAGTCGCTGAGGGTGAAGGGCACACCCTTTAGGTCAAGCAGGGTTAGGGACGTCCCATTTGTCAGTATGTCCACTAAGCCTTGCTGCAGGTCCTGGCCAGCATAAAAGAGGGGTGTGTTACCTACACAACAGATGGAAAGTCCTTGCAGCCGCCCATCACCCCTGACAATCGCCTGCCGCAACACCCACAGTGCTGTTTTGCGATTGGCTGGATCGGTCAGACTCATTATCAGTTTCAAATTTCTGACCAGTGACAGAAGAGCAGAATATCTTTCAGGGACACTGGTTCCTGACTCACACCTAAGACAGAGATAAAATATGTAAAAAAAAAGCAAGGCAGATATCATCTCTTAATGCCGTTAATTTTTTTGTTATTATTACAAGAAGTTTGTGTTCTATGACTATGTGTAGCCTATGGCACAAAGCCTTCACTAATAGCATAATATGCTTTTATCAGCACATAACCTTAGGTCAAATATGAGGGCACAGAGAATGAAAGAAAGAAAAAAAAAATCACAAAAAATCTCTTTGATCACTAAATTGTTTCTCCTAGACAGCAAATTCGATTATGAGAAATTTAGACTTTTACTTAAAGGAGAACTCCGGCGCAAAATGAACCTTTGGTCTAATTACACATTGTTACCTAGTCAACCGTTATCTGAGATTTGTTTTCATGATTATCGAATGTAAATAGTTTTATCTCTAAAAACAGTTTAGCCTATAACGCTAGTATATAGGGCATTGAGTAATGACAAATAAAAATCGCTTGTTAATACCACTAACAAGGCTCAAAATAGCCCCACACTAACACGGTAGCATAATGAGGGTCCCTACCTTCAAACTGAAGCATTGAGAACTTTGACAGTGTCCAGACAGTT
Organism: Phoxinus phoxinus; assembly: GCF_949152265.1. Taxonomy (NCBI): domain Eukaryota; kingdom Metazoa; phylum Chordata; class Actinopteri; order Cypriniformes; family Leuciscidae; genus Phoxinus; species Phoxinus phoxinus. Next base: position 36,788,767 of record NC_136877.1, on the reverse strand, counting down.
TAATAAGAAGATATTTTATACATACAGTCAACTTCGTGTAGCCATCTTTGAAAAACAGACTCTATCATGCGATCTAGGAACGCCGATCCAAATGCGCTGGACCCATAGACAGTATATAAGATGGACACAGCGACCCCATAGATTTCAACGGAGAAAAGTGAAGCCCATTAGAAGCACTCACTTCCTGATCGCCAGGCGTACTGCGCAGACTCAAACTGAGCTTGACGACGTAGATGTGACGTGGGTCTTCTAATAGCTGTGCCGAGGGAAATCTGAATAATTCCCTTCCGAATCTCGCAGAGACGGAGAGCGTGATTATTAGTTGTCAATGAGCTAGCAGCAGGAGCAACTTTATGAATCTCTATGGGCTTCTCCCTTGACTTAATGCCTCCACGTCCCCCCGATTGCTTGCGAGCTTCTCCGCCGGTCTATACGGTAATTTCTCTACAGTGCGACAGAGAGTCGCGTGGGTATGACGCAATCGTTAGCCTATTTTTTACAAAAACGGCTTCTACGAAGTCATAACGTAAGATACAAAGTAATGGAGCCTTTTATACATTGTCGTGTTTCTTTAGAAATAAATAATGGACAAATGGAGTCTTTGGACGCTTCAGATGTAAAGTTATTTGCTGTCAAAGTGACGCAAAAATGAATGGGAGTCAATGGAATGCTAACAGCAGCTGAAGTTCTGCTACAATGGCGGCTCCCGGGGAGGCTTCAGTTTCCGGCGGATGGATTACACCCTTGGCTGGACCATATGAGATTCTACACAGTTCAGCGCATTTGGATCGGCGTTCCTAGATCGACTGATAGAGTCTGTTTTTTGACTGTATACAAAATATCTTCTTATTAAAATGTCTGGACACTGTCAAAGTTCTCAATGCTTCAGTTTGAAGGTAGGGACCCTCATTATGCTACCGTGTTAGTGTGGGGCTATTTTGAGCCTTGTTAGTGGTATTAACAAGCGATTTTTATTTGTCATTACTCAATGCCCTATATACTAGCGTTATACTAGCGTTATAGGCTAAACTGTTTTTAGAGATAAAACTATTTACATTCGATAATCATGAAAACAAATCTCAGATAACGGTTGACTAGGTAACAATGTGTAATTAGACCAAAGGTTCATTTTGCGCCGGAGTTCTCCTTTAAGTCACCTGATTTGCCAAGATATCAGTCTGCAACCAAAAGTAAGAAATTAATATAAATTCAAACATTTCTCATCAAAGTAGATTTATAATTTAGGGTTGTCTTTCTAGTTATAAAGTCAACTCTGTATGTATTATTATTTCTCCTGAGAATTCTAAGGAGAAACATGAGACAAAGTTGATACTTGGAATATAATTAAGATCTCTATTGCGTTTTTAAAGATACAAAAGTGCAACATCTTGGTAATAAAATGTTTCTCTAGGAGGGTTTCCTTGTATTTCATGTATTCTTACCTGACTTCAGTATCTTTCCATGAGCTTGGATGTGTCATGATATTAGACCAAGCCTTACAAACAGTAAATGCGTTGCATTTGTCCTGTAAAGGCAGGAAAGAAAAAATATGTGCAAGGATCTCTTCTGGCAGATCCATTCCATTCCCAATCGAGCCCAGTCAGCCGCCAGTTAAAATACGCTTATAAAAAGGTTATCTAAAATATCATAACAAAAACACCTCAGATGATTCTGCTGTCTGCACGCATGTCTGTCAGACTCCAAAAAAAAACATATACGTACTCTCAAACTTCTGTACTTCCTCCTGCGTCACGAGTTCCGTTGTTAAACACGGCGGTGAACACAGATATCGAGCTTTTAGCCAATCACCATAGAATGTGCGAGACATTTAGCCAATCAGATCATTGCATATTTTAGTGGGTGTGTCTTAATAGCGGCCAAGATAGTGCATCGACACCTCGAAAGTTTCCTTCGTGTATGTTTACAGGCCTGTTTAGGCTTCCTTACCATTCAGACAAAGTTCACCAAATCGTTGTGTAAGTAACATGTAATGTATATAACAAAGCGCAGGTTTTATATTCGCTAATATGTGAAGTGGAGGTAAGCAGGGTTGTGTTATGTTAAACTTTTGTTCACGTGAACAGTAAAATGTATTTAAAAAAATAAAAGCCACGAGACGTGCGAGCGAGCTTTTGTATGTTTTATCCATTGACCTCTCAAAAATGTTAAAACATTTTTTAATAATAATTAAAAGTTTGTAATGTGACGCATCACATTACCTGTAAACATGTGCATCGCATATCTGTAACTGTTAGCAATCACCAGCGTCTGACACCATTATCCCTAGTGTCGACCATCAAGCTCGTAACCTTATAAGGAAGTGGTTACATGCTGGAAACACAAAAGTGTTTGTTTTTTTGTGCTAGTCTAATTAGATCTTCAAGGAATTCTGCTTTGTTTTCATAATTTCTTTCTGTGTGTGTTTTACAAACTAATTTGTTTGTACACATTCACAGGACGTGAGACAAGAGTTTGACCAGAAGATGGACAGTATAGACACTAAGGTACATTGTGTTTAATTTGGTGTCTGTCCAGTTATTGTAGTATGTGAATTAACAATGTGTGTGAATTATTTCATCTTCATCTGCAGAGGTTAAATGACAGCAACACCAATGATCGTGAATTTTCAGGGTGTGCTGTACTCTTCCTGGGGTGTAGCAGTCCAGAACACAACCTTCTGTCGCTTTACAAAAACGAACAAGGGAAATTCAGTGTGTTCAAGGTTATTAAACTCACCCTTACAGGTAAGAGTTGATAGTTCTGGCCACCAAGTGCATCAAATTATACCGGAATAAAAAGAGTATGGCGTTTTGTGTATACATTAGATTTAACAATGTATTTGGGTTGCAAATGACACAATTCTAATTGTCTTTGATCCAGATTCTGTTGGTGGACTGGAGGGGTACGAAATCCTAAAATTGCACGATGCTGATCCCTTACTTGGGGTGGAACTTAAATTCATGTCCGTGCCTCCCTGTCAGCGATTCCTGGAGAGCTATGCATGTGGTTCACTCGCTCAGTTTCTGTCCCAGCATGCCTCGCGTCTTCTTACACTTCTTGATGGGGTTGTCATGGAAACACAGCTCAAGGCAGGAATACATACATTGGACCAAAACCTTCAAGACCTAGAGATCTGTCTGGATCACATACGCCAATCGCAGGTACGTGTGTATGTTTATGGTGATCTGATCGCCAGGCTAGCTTTGTACCGGTCTTTACTTTTACGAGCAGCTAATTGCACGAAACTTGCATGTGCATCTTCCATTCTGCGTCAAATATTCACAATATTAAAATTAGGGCTGCACAATATATCGAATTTATCGAAATATCGCAAATGTATATATCGCAACATGAATATCGCAACAGCTTGCAATAAATGGGGTCATGAACAAAAGACAACAATTTTCTTAGCTTTAATAAGTATCAGGATATATTTAATTCATACAGTGAAAACTAAGCAATGTTTTATTTCTATATTTTATGATTCAGTATCTTTTATTAAATAAACCTAATGTAGGATAACCTGAAACCCTGTGGTTTACACTGATGTTAAAATAACACTTCTTATGCTACAGTAAAACGCTGATGTTTACTTTCTTGTCATAAAAAGAATGTGAAACACATATAGGTTATATCATTTTAAATATATTTTAAAGATAATTTAAGTTTATTTTACACACTTTAAGCATTATTATATCGCATATCGAATATCGCATTATTTAAGGAGTTATCGCATATCGCATTTTTCTTCAATATCGTACAGCCCTAATTAAAATGCACTTTATTCTTCAGTGCAAACACTGACAGTCTCCCTGATAAACCCAAAAAATAACAGTTTTTAAGTGTGTGAATATTATGTATGTGCATTTATTTTTAAGTCTTGAGTGGGAATATCCTAAGGTTCTTGTTTAAAAATACATTTCAGGATGATTTATATTTAGTTAAAGTTCATATTTAGGCCAAAGGGTCATTAGTTTAAATGGTGCTGGGAATTCCCAGATTCAGGGGGGGGCTTTATGAGCCTCTGACATTGCTATAATTCACAGCTTCAATAAGGACAGCACATAAGAAATATTAATTGAGCTATGAGCCTCTGACATTGCTATAATTCACAGCTTCAATAAGGACAGCACATAAGAAATGTTAAATGAGCATGTTCTTGACATTTTCAGCTCTGAGAAGAAACTACAGGTTCATAGATCGAAGATAAGTTGATTTGGTCATACAAGCATGTTTCAAACCACTGCCTTAATGTCACGTTTTCTATACCAAATAACATGTGTGAATGTTAAAACGTAGCAAGTTAAACAATTTAAATTGTTACAAGTAACAGTATTGTAATATTATGTTTTAATTACAGTGAAAACAACTAAAAAGCTTCATTTTGGTGCAGTGATTCACAGCTGTAGCTTCAATACCTTGATTTCACTTTGGACATTCAACACAAAACCAGATTGACATGCAATCAAACATTGAAATGTGAATACAACAAAAATATAGGTTGAAATGAATAGAAAAAAAATTAAATAGACTTAGTTTGCCTTCTAAATTGATGGTTAGATGTTCTTCACTGCAGTGTTTTTGAGGATAAGCGGATGTCACACAACTGTCAAACTTAATTTTTTCTTTGTTTAATTGGATGCACTTGCTGGACTTGATGTCAACAACAAAAGGCATGGGAAGCATTTTCTCCTTTTTAAATGGTCGATAAGCACATACATTTTTTTTATACTGTCTATCTATCTACAATTATGTGGTTGCATTTTTATCATTTGCATTAAGCCTGTTTTTTCTCCCGTCTACAACCCTGTCAGAACAGAACTATGAATCAGTTTTAGTATTTAAATTGTTGGAGATGTGAAGTTCTTTGATGTTATTTTTTCAGGCTCACCTGCAAGTAAACATTTGGCTAATTATTCACAAGGGGTTTGTCAAACCTTTTCATTCCCTGTTTTACATTTCACTAATGTAAAATCGGAAATGCTTGTTGTCGGACTGAGATCTCAGAGTTTGTTGCTGAAAAAACAAACAAATGACACTAAAATAAAACGCACCGCTGAAGGGAATTCAGTTTGACTTTTGACAAAGTGACTTCTCATGAGCCATCTTATGCCCAAACTAGTCAGGTCTAACATCAGGGGTATACGCAAAAGGCCTCAGACTGCTTGTATTGGCAAGTCACCTTTATTTAAAAAGCACATACAGTGTATTTTCAAAGCAGTGTTACACAGGTAAATAATGATCAATGATGCAAACAGAATTCAGTTCTGCTCAAAAAAGACAATAGTGCCATTGTTCAGTTGAAATCAGTTCAGTGTTGATTCAGTTCAATAACTGTTTTATTGAAATAAGTTCATAAGTTCACCACTTATGGAATGAATTCAGAATTCAGTTGCTCTATAAAGATATGATGTCATCATCCAGTTCTCATCCGATAGTGTCAGTGCAGTCAAATCAATAATATTGCAGAACATTAAATGTATTGCTCTATAAAGCCGTCCTTCTCTGTCCTGATATCATCATGGACTCGGTGTCTGCAAACATCTTTTTTCTTCAGTAGAAGTATGGCGGTATCTGAACCAGTTGAAGTATCAGTCTGGCTCTGATGAAAACAGTGAGAGAATATCTCTTTATTGTAAAGCTCCCAGTGGAATTAAGTTAAATCTCTTTTCTTTGAACTAAACCGCTGCTGGGGGAGCCTTACCTTCTATGGATGTCAAACATGTTTTTGAATACTGTGCTTTTAGTTGAATTGACAGATGATGTTTTGTAGCCTGTGCGTTTGCGAGATGATGAGGTCACACAGTTGGAGCAGCAGCTGCAGAACAGCTACGGTCCTCCCAGTCAACCAACGCAGGAGCTGCCCAGGAACTGCTTTCTGTTTCGGAACAGAGTTTTCGGTGAGTTTGAAGTATTTAAATGTATGTGATGATGCGTATAGCTTCTCTTTAAAAAAAATTACATTTGTATTTCTATGATCACAGATTAGTTTTCACGCTCTATATGTTTTAAATATTTGTTTCTCCTCCGTCCCTATCTTAGATGATAGGCCTTTGACTTCAGCAGACCAGCAACGGTTTGCTGCTCATGTGGGACGGGATTGGAAACGAGTGGGACGGGCTTTACAAAAGAACTGCCGTGCCTTAAAAGGCCCTGCAATCGACAATCTGGCCTATGAGTACGAGAGGGAAGGGCTTTATGAACAAGCCTATCAACTGCTTGGACGTTTCATCCAGTCAGAGGGCAGGAGTGCCAAACTGGGCCGTCTTATCAGTGCACTTGAAGAGACCAAATTGACCAGCATGGCAGAGATCATGTTGGGCATTCAGCCACGAGATTGAGACTGTAAGAGAATGAATGAATGGCGTGTGTGTGTGTGTGTGTTGTTTTTGTATGTGTGACTGTTACCAAGACATATAGCTACATTTGAAGAGTGTGCACTCTCATTTTTGTGAAAACATTTTTTCATTTTTTTTTTTCATCATGACCTTATAATTTCTTTCTGTCTCCTACTTGAAATTGTTTCACAATCACCTGTCATCTGCCCAAAATGAAATGCATTTTAAATAAAGGGTTTTTCATGCAAATTTAATGCATGTTTCCAGATTTGTCCTCCACACTGTCCTGTCTGCATCTTTATCTTAGAGTCATTATGTGCATAAGAGCAACAAATGGAAGATGCTAAAAACAGCATCACTTTAACTTCAAGAACTTTGAGTTGCCCTCAGCATGGAGGGAGCAGTGTTATTGTTAGAAGGCACTTAGTGTAGCAGGACCGTTGCTACAGCAGAGCTAATACGGATCGACTTTTTATCGGTACAATACATGAAATCACTCATACATTAAAAACAACTGGAAACGCAGAGCTTGAAACCACTTTAAAAATTAAATTCTGAGGACCAAATTCCTGTTATGCATATTAAGGATATTACTGAACTATAGATTACTTTCATAATAATGTTTCTAAATCAACTGCTTTCTAGTCCAAAGGCATGCTTAATCTGATTATAAAACTGGTCCTCTGAGGATAGGTCAACTATATTGATCTCATTTTTTTTTTAAAGACTAGGAAGGATAAATATGAGATGAGGCATTATTAAAGAACCCTTATGGAATGTATATTGCTTTTAGAAATTCAATACTAAAATCAATATTCTGCAGTTCTATAAATAAACACAAACCTTACAATAGGGTGTTACTACTTAGTCTTTTGCTGATACGATTGAGGATTTACTTCTTTTTATTTTTTTCCGGATCTAAGAAAAAGGTGTAGGTGTAATGAAGTTGTCATTAGTCAAATAATCAGTTGGGAAAAAATGAAAAAAGTCAACATCTGGATCTGATTGTATTTTAATACTATATGAGATGCCATTATTCTTAGAAATTAATTTTAGCTTAATGGTATCTATTGAGGGCGGTCAGATTAATGAAATGGATGAGGCCTTTCTCCATTAAAGCATTATGCAGACCTGCCATTAAAGTATTACATGGTTAAGAGATCATATTCATTTTAGTTATGGGGATTTAGAAGCTCGTAGTCGTTTTCTAGAGTGAAATCTAACATTTTCATTTACGAAAAACCTGGTGATTAAATACCAGAGAAAATCTTACTCAACAGTTCCGTTGTTACATGCCTGGTCGCGTTTTGTTAAATGTTTTATTTAGGATTTCATTTAGCAAAAACGTCGAGATTTCCTTAGTTTATTTCACTCAAAATATAAACGCTACTCGCATATGATTATGCAATGATATTTCAACATACTTGTGACGTTACAGCTTATGGAGGAGGGTCTGTGATTTTGTCTCCACCCTGGTAATAAAGATAAAAGCATGTTAAGCAGGCTATGTGGCTCGATATTGCTCTTATCTTACTAAAGTAATCCATCAGAGTGACCTGTGTGTGTGTCACTGGTGTGTTCAGAAAGTGAACAGTCCTTTGCCGTTAGGGCTGGGCTTGGCGTGAAATCAAAACTAAAGTTATGTATTCCATTCTCCCCTCCCCATAGGCACATTTCCAAGAATCAGTCAGATATTCATCTTTACCTAGAGCTATGCATTTTTCTGTTATGTGAATTTTCCCGAATAAAATTTCCGAATATTAAAATGCACTTTATATTCTTCAGTGCAAATAGTGACAGCCTCCCCAACAAACCCGCATAATAATACAGTTTCTAAGTGTGAAATGATTATGTATGTGCATGCATTTATTTTAAAGTCGAGAGAGATGATATCCTAAGATTTCCAGAGATTTGCACTAGTAGATATTAAAAACTCACTGAGTGATCTCATCTTTCAAAGCATTTCACCCTTGCTGAAGCACAAACTCTTAAAGTATTATTATGTGTTGAAATCCAACATCAGAACATCTGGCTCATATGCCAGGGGTTAGGTATTAGAGAAATCCACAGGAATCTTTTAGAGCTGTAAGACTATGAGTGTGTGGGGAGGATTGGGTTGGGGATGAACATTTTTATTATATATTTGAATATCTGTGCTCCATTGTTGTGGATGCTTTTATATAAATAAAACTGCTAGAACCCATGCAACACCCACGCGTCAAGGTTATGGGTTTGGATTCTTGGGAATTTTTTTTAAAAATGTTTATGTTGAATGCACTTTATGTTGTTTAAAGCATCACTGCACAAATAAGAGTTATTGAATGACTGATCGAACGGGTGAGGAATTAGAGAAGATCATAGGAATCTTGAAGATAATGCACTTCTGGAAGAATATTTTTTTTGTGATATAAACATTTTTGAATGCCTCATATACACTTAGGCTATAAATATAATTATATATTATCTGTCCCATCATTGTGTTGGTGCATTTAAAGGGATGGTTCCCCAAAATGAAAATTCTGTCATCATTTACTCACCCTCAAGTTCTTCCAACCCTGTATGAATTTATTTCTTCTGCTGAACACAAAATAATATATTTTGAAGAATGTCAGTAACGTTCGGCTACTGACATTCTTTAAAATATATTTTGTGTTCAGTTGACGGGCCCCATTGACCTCCATAGTATGAAAAAAGAAAACAAGCAGACACATAAATTCTTCAAAATATATTATTTTGTGTTCAGCAGAAGAAAGAAATTCATAGGGTTAGAACAACTTGAGAATGATGACAGAATTAACATTTTTGGGTGAGAGTCTCACACACACACACACACACTCACACATTATTGTATACAACAGGTAAGGTTAGGTAACTAGTAAGGTTACTTGTAGACAAGTAATTGATATCGACTAACTTGTTTTTTCCCGATAATAAAATTACCCAATTTGTTAATTATTTCTGCTAAATTAAGAAAGTTCAGATCGAGTCTAAAGCATCTAGTTTATGCATGTTTCAGATTCCAAGTGATGCACAGATTATAAGCCGGTCTGGAATGGAATATGTGAGTGGACAAGCAACCCAGATTAAATCAAATTTAAAAACTGGACCTTTTCCCAATCTGTAATAACTTAATAGACTGGGAAAAGAACATGATTTTTTTATTAACTATTTTCAATTAAAAGTCATACTAATTCTATTAAATAAATGATTGAATAAATTAAGCCCCTAATAAGAAACACAATTATTGAAAACAAAACGGTTAAAATGTTTTAAAAACAAAACCAAATTTGATTTCGAGATTTTTCTTTTTATTGAAATACAAAATATTAGAAACATCCAAACATGGCACCCATATTACCATACTGAAACAGCCACCCTGAAGGAAGGCTCTGCACAATACACAAATAGGCCTGCCTGGCTGCTGTGATACCACAAATCATAAAAAGATAGGTCAAATAAATGTGCACAAACGTGGGAAACATCCAATACGTCTACAAATATATCAAGCAAGCTCAGTGCTTTTTATTTCGACTGCCACAAAACAGATGTGGCCGAGCCCTGCTCCTCATGTGACGTCAGCGCGATGAGAGGGGTTTGCCCCTCGCGCATTAGGAGGGAACTACAGGATGAGACGAGCTCGTGCAGGCTGTCACTGCCGCCGCCCAATAGACACCCTCGATCCGGAGCGCGAGCAGGACGACCTCCTCCCAACCAAGAGGCCGGAGTGTGAGCCTGTTCCTGACCTCAATTCGGCTTGGATGCTTTAGCAACATTCGGCAAGACTGAGCAAGCGAGGAAGGAGAGAGTGTGGGACAGACACGGATATTTAGGATTCAGCTCTCGCGCGTCCCGACTCCCGGTCTTGCAATGGGATGCACGTTAAGTGCCGAGGAGCGCGCGGCTCTGGACCGGAGCAGAGCGATCGAGAAAAACCTGAAGGAAGACGGATTAAGCGCAGCCAGAGAAGTCAAATTACTGCTGCTGGGTAAGTCGTGAGGTTTCACTGGGCGATTTGCAATGAGTGCATTGAATAAGGATGCTGCAGGTAAGTGTGTGTGTGTGACAGCACTGACACAGCCTGTGTCTCCGCAGGCGGAGGGGAGTCGGGGAAGAGCACCATCGTCAAACAGATGAAGTAAGTGCGTTTATTTTTTATTTACTCAGTGATTTTGGGCCTTTTTTTGGGCGGTTAAGGGTTGGGAACTGTTGGTCTCGCGCTGTCTATTGTGTGGTAGTGCTGAAACACAAGCTTACCCCCCCCAAGAGACAGCGCTGTGAGTGAGGGAGTGAGTGAGTGAGTGTTAGTCTCATGTGTGCAGTGAAGCTTGAGAGTGCGCGTGTGCCTTGCCGTTGTTTTTGCCGTCCTGGGCTCCAAAGTTCCTTAATGTTTCACGTTTTTGTCATTGCATTTAATCTGGGACCGGTTTTTGTGTGTTATTCCATGTTTTACATTAGGGCCTTGTGTTCATTTTGCCCTCTGTGTGTGCTTGAGACTGAGAGAGAGAGAGAGAGAGAGTGAGAGTGAGTGAGTGAGTGAGTTTGTGTGTGTGTGAGGCATTAGAATCTTTCTCTGTATTAATCTTAATGGGTGGCTTTTAGTGCTTGATCCCTGCAGTCTCGTTTAGCGTTATCCGCCCATTAAATGGATTTACCGGGACTATGCCACCTAACCTTACATTTTCATAACTACAGATGCACATACATATACAATCATTGCATTTTTCACCAAATGCATTGTTTTATTAAATGCCCAGTTAAAAAAAATACAATTTTACAGATAATTTTAAATGCACCTGCATCATTGCACAGTTTTTATTTCTAAGCACACACAACTAAATCTCAGAGCTTCAATATGTTTTGAGGTTATAAATACACTCTTACTAGTTGCATTTTAACTTTTTTATTACCGTCATACAGTTATTGCATAGTTACAGTTTAACTTGTGGTTTAAAATATTAAAGTGACAAACAACTTGTGCTACGCAATCTGTAGAAGCGCAGAACAGATTATTGCATAATCTCTAATCATACTAATTTTGCCACCACATATCCCAGTCATACAGATATATGAGCATTATATTGTGTCAGTTCTGTTGACCTGTCGTGTTTGTATGGTGCGTGTGTGTCTTTAATGGCTTTTCTCTGTTGTGTGTTTGCGTCAGGATTATCCATGAAGATGGGTTCTCCGGAGATGATGTAAAGCAGTTTAAACCTGTGGTCTATAGCAACACCCTTCAGAGCCTCGCCGCCATCTTGCGAGCCATGGAAACTCTTGGTATAGAGTACGCAGACAAGGACAGATATGTATGTATACACACATGCAGCACACACTCTTGTGGACTGACTTTAAAACTCATACACAACACGGAAATAATGGAGTGCAAGTGGTGTGATAGAAGAAGATTATCGTAAATATTTAGATGCAATGAATGTTTTATTGTTTGATCCTCAAACATTTTCAAAGCAATTACTGAATTTAAAAGTTGTTCTAACCTCTTAATTCTTAATAATATAATTGCATTGATACAACAACAATACAAGGAGACAGAACACAACCGTTAATGTACCTACTGTTAATGTACCTGTGCACGCTTGTTTTGATTTCCAGTGTTCTTTAATGTTTGCATTAGATTTTCCTGGTGATTGACCTCACCTTGTATTACCCAAACCCTCCTCCTCACATGATGCACTGAGTTACAGTGACACCTAGTGCATGACATTAGGAATAGCATTGTGGTTGCCAATTGCAGTGCACATTTCATGTGTGCTTTTCTACACAATTATATGCATTAGACAGGATGTTTATCAACTTTAGCACATGTTTATAGGCAGATGCTAAGATGGTATTTGATGTGGTCGGCCGAATGGAAGACACAGAGCCATACTCAACAGAACTGCTGGCTGCCATGATACATCTTTGGACTGATGCTGGAACTCAAGCTTGCTTTGGCCGTTCTCGAGAGTATCAGCTTAATGACTCTGCCCAATAGTGAGTCCCTCTGTTATACACACACAAATGCAATGAGATGCATGTCACTGTCAGGTGCAATGCTGTAACACCCTTTATATCATAATACGTTATTTAAGAATGCATATGGGCGCTCTGTGTTTCAGTTACCTAGACAGTTTGCAGCGCATTGGCGCTTCAGATTACCTCCCCACTGAACAGGATATTCTCCGAACCAGAGTCAAAACTACAGGCATCGTTGAGACAAATTTTTCCTTCAAGAACCTTAACTTTAGGTATCTATTAAGTTATGCATTTCTTATGTGAATTAAATGTATTATTTATTGTGAATTTAAAAATAAGATTTTTCTGCACCTCCTTAAAGCATGTTATAGCACCTTATCAAACTCATATCTGCATTATATTAGTATATACAGGTGAAACTCGAAAAATTAGAATATCGAGCAAAAGTTTATTTATTTCAGTAATTTAACTTAAAAGGTGAAACTAATATATTATATAGACTCATTAAAAGTGAGATATTTCAAGCCTTTATTTGTTATATTATGATGAATATGGCTTACAGCTATGAAAACCTTTTCACAATATTCTAATTTTGAATTTTCTTTTTTTTAATAAGCTGTAAGCCATAATCATCAAAATTATAACAAATAAAGGCTTGAAATATCTCACTTTGCATGTAATGAGTCTATGTAATATATTAGTTTCACCTGTTAAGTTGAATGATTTAAATAAATGAACTTTTGCACCATATTCAAAATTTTTGAGTTTCACCTGTATAATATATATATATATATATATATATATATATATATATATATATATATATATATATATATATATATATATATATATATATATATATTGCATATCACCCAGCCCTAATTTTGTTTTTTTTTAAATTACATTTTAATTCTAAAAACAAAATTCTGGGAATATTTTGTTGAATGAAAAATAGCACTCAGATGTTAAGTCTTTATAATTGTCCTCAAAGTGAAAATGACATAAGGAATTGGAAAATGTCTTTTCCTTCTCTTTTAGATGGGACAAATGTAAAAATCTTTGGTCGACCTATTTTGTTTCTTAACATGCATTATGAGTTTGGACTTGATTTGATAGTGTTTTGTGTGTGTGCACACATGCGTGTACATGGCTTCACATGTGTCCTGAATGTGTGTGATGTTTCGTCCCCAGGCTGTTTGATGTGGGGGGACAGAGATCAGAGAGGAAAAAATGGATTCACTGCTTTGAGGATGTGACAGCCATTATCTTCTGTGTGGCACTGAGTGGATACGACCAAATGCTCCATGAAGACGAGACCACGGTGAACTACTACACTCAGATCATTTAGACAGCTTGCATACTCACATTATGACATTTAATGCTAAATTAACTTTAAGCAATACGTTTAAGTTCTCTAAAACAAACATTTGACGGTCAACCTAAAATAGGAATCCTACTGTTTTTACCAACCATATATATGTTTTTTAATATAAAATGTATTGATTTATTTATGCTAATTATTCAGTTCTAAAAATGCAAATATGTTTGATTCAGTGTCTTCTCTCTCTTCTCTGCAGAACCGTATGCATGAGTCTCTTTGTCTCTTTGACTCTATATGTAACAATAAGTTCTTTGTCGACACGTCCATCATCCTTTTCCTCAATAAGAAGGACCTTTTTCAAATAAAGATTGTAAAATCTCCCCTGAATATCTGCTTCCCAGAATACACAGGTACAACAACCATGCACAAATCTATACAAGAAATGTACAAACTCTGTTTATCAACTTCTCATCATGTCTTCATCTTTCCGACAGGCCCAAATACATATGAAGCCGCTGCTACGTATATACAAGGTCAGTTTGAAAGCAAGAATCGCTCTCCTAATAAAGAGATCTACTGTCATCTAACCTGCGCTACAGACACAGGAAACATCCAAGTGGTCTTTGATGCTGTTACTGACATCATCATCGCCAATAACCTGCGTGGCTGTGGCCTCTACTGAGCTCCGACTCCACTTGTTGCCCTTCGAAATGGTAACAAGTGACTGAACTGACACCCCTGTGACTTTGGCCAAGGCACTCCCTTATTTCATTTCACTCTGTCGATTTTTGTCTTTTGTTCAGAATATGTATCCCTTATTTTCTTTTGTAGTTTGTCAGTCCATTGCTGGAGTAAATAACGTATGGGTGTGCATGTATAGTGTAAAATGAGTGTTTGGCCGGGCATAGATGCTTTAAGCATGAGTGCATGTGTGTGAGTGTCAGTCACAACGAGTGAGAGTGTTTGTCAGGTGATAACACACAAAGGTTCTCTGCTGTGTAAGAGACTTCCAAGTGCTGACTTGATCCTAAACTAAACCCTGAAAGGATCTGTGGCTCTTGTAGGCTTTTCTTAAGATCCAGAAATGTCTGTGACTGAGAGGAAGATATAAGGTGAATCATTTAGCAGAGCCGAATGTCATTTCAGAAACTGAATGTTGTCCAGGGGCAGCTCTTAAGCCAAAGTTGTTTGAGACCTGGCATCGCCCCTTATTGGGTCTCTGCTCACTGGCTTCAGGCTGTGACATAAAATGCCTTTCAGCGAATGAAGCCTCTTACAAAGTGTGATGTTGACAACATTCTCACTCAACATGAGCACAAATAGTTCAAAATCTGTTCATTTCTGTATAAATTATTCTGTAGTTTATTTATTTATATAATTATAAACGCATGTATTTACATATTTTGTATCGCCCCACACTTTGTGCACCCTATCGATGTCGGGCTACGAATACAAACGAACTAGCTTGCAGACTTTAGATGGAGAACAGCGTAAATATTAAGACTGTAATTCAGACTCATATATAACTGAATTACTGAACGAATGAGCTATCGCTTCTTTTTATCTCTCTCTCTTCAACTGATGACGTAATGACGTGTGAGAGTGTGTACAGATGCGTGTGTGATGCATGCACACTCTTTATTCAACCATGACCTTTTACTTAACCCAGATTTCTTTTCCCGTTTCCCTCCTCTTTTTGTCCGCTGTGGAGGATTTTTTTTGTTTTTTTTTTGTTTGGTGCACTGAATGTTCTCCTTTACTCCCTTGGGGTAATACTGCACTGTACTGCTGGGTTTAGTCTTCTGACCGACCAATGAAATGTTTACATTAAAAAAGAAAACACTTTAGCACCAACTACTGGCTGTGGCTGTGCATTGATTTGTTTGTCCCTGCCTTGACGTGGTTAGTGTATTTTAACCTGCAGTTATCAATAATTATAATACAGTACAGACAGTAGTAAAATAAATAGATCAAATAACATCAGTGTGAAAGAGAAGAATATTATAATCTCAGCAAATACAGAACGCTCCCCTAAAGTTCACAATATGGTTCCCATTTAGTTACTTTTGGGAACCAAATAAGAACGTCCTGGGGACATTTTTCAGTATGTTTGGCTCTTATTGTAGGCTAACCAAAACCAAGCTTCCCAGAACTTTACAGGGAGGTTTATTTTAACCAAAAACTAACGTTCCTAGAACGTTCTGGTAACCAAAATTGTTTGCTGGGATGCCTGGCTTTCCTTTTATATTATGCCCACATGACTACAGAATGAGGTCCCAACTTCATCCATCAGCGCGCTCACACTCTTCATATGACGGTCGTTCACACGTGATTGTGACGCACGAACGAACGATTCCATTTCCAGACAGATTTTTCCAAGAAAGCATCATACGTTCGTTGAAATTAAGGTGGGAAAATGGACCCGTGTGACTGTTCTAAAAGTAAGTACATTATACAAATATAAATATGTATGTAATCTAAGTGATTATAGCAAGAAATGCGGTGGTGCGCACGCATCTTCTGGAAATGTAAGACCTCTGTCTGTTGTAGATGGATCTTGTAACTGCGGGCAAAACTGCAAATGCACCAACTGCGCGTGCGCACATAGCAAGAAAAGTGAGTCGAATAATGACGCTTTGGATAATTAAACATCACTTCATCCAGAGTTCTGCAGAATTAAACCAATTTTGCCCTTTTCGACCCGGTAGGTAGCGGAACTTGTCCATCTGAATGCAGTAATAAGGGCACGAAGGGCTGCGAGAACGCGCGCAAGGACAAGGAGAAATCGTGCGACACAAGCTGCTGCAAATGAAAGGCTGGGATATGCGCTGTGACACTGTGCTCCTTTAACAATAAAAGCAATTATATCGTGTACTCATGCATGTGTTGTGATTATTTATGAGCTATGATGTATTTTGAGTTGTTTCTTATCCACACAGGATGCACGCATGAACACTAAATAAAACACAAGATAGAAAATAATTGCAAGTCTAAATGGTACTAGGCTAGAGCAGCTTATTGCAAACCTCAGAAAAAAGAAAAGAAAAAAAAATCTCACACAGTTCCTTTCTTTTGCATGGTGTTATGCTGCTTACCAACATTTGATTGCATCTAAGGTGTGTGCTTTCTGCTTTAGTAACATAGACCAAGGGGGTTCAAACGTTTGATGTCAAGGGCCTCCAAAAATGATGATCCCCTTGTGAGGGTCCCCTTTCCTAAAATGTAAATACAGTTTTGTATGTATACATTTTGACACTGTGTGACAAGACAAAAGTAAAAATACAAGCTGTCATTTTTTCAGGAACATCAACTTTAGATATTTATTAATTATCAATTATTTCAAATTAATTAAATATTAAATCCAATTGAGGATGTTTTGTTGTATCACATTAACGAACTAATGAGTTTTCTGACCTAAAAATAAATAGCTTCAAAATGTCAATAAAATAATAATGAAAAAATAATACTGGAACGTTTAATATTGAATAGAAATTGCAGTGACAGTTGGAGGTACAATAAAAGAAAAACATTATTGGGTGATAACGTAAGATGCTGAACAAAAGCATAAACTGAGACATGAAATTGTGTTTTAATGTAAAAACTAGCCTACATTACTCGTATCATTATGTTGTCAGTTAATGACAGTTAGTTTCCAATCAGGATTAAGAGCGTCACATTAGCCACGCCTCTGTAATGTGACGAGCCAATGATATTACCGCACACACTTGTCACGCAGAAGATCTTGAAGAGACGCTGTCAAATGACTGACGTGTTTATATTTCATTTGTTTACAAGATCGCGAATTATGTTATGGACGCTTTTGTAGTTTGAGTGTGTATCAAATGTCTGTACGACCTTTCTAGTCGGAAACCACAACAGTATTTTTCATGTTGTCATCATAGCGGCCATCACACGTCTTTGTCTGCGGAAGTAGTTTTGTTCTCCAGTGTCCCAGTTAAGATAATAACGTTTATTTTTACTTGAATGGACCGTGAATTGAAAGGTATGACGAACTCTTTTATCATTATTATACGTTATAGCGTGCCAAGAATGAATGCACCTTATTTGTAGACTCATACTGTCCCAGGGTCAGTGACCGAGCACATGCCGGTCAGTATGTTTGGATTTGGACGCCTCTCCGCAGAGGGGAAAATCGGAATCGCGTCGGGGGTTGTTTTTTTCTCAATGCTCATGTCCAGAACATTAATCTCTGAGCGGGTTGACATAGGCACGCGCGCTTCGCTGTTTCGTGTTCAGTTTCTCCTCTTCATCAACTCCCTGCTGCTCCTCGGCTCGCTCTACATCTGGAAACGCGTGGGGAGGCGGCTGTGCGGAACCAGAGGTGCTCCTTCTGTCCCGCAGAGATGTTGGCGTCTTCTTGTCCTGATCTTTCTCACTCTCGTGCACGGGAGCTACCTATGCATGTTTTTCCTCGTGGATACTGAGCCACACTGGTTTTCAATTTTGAGTTTTTCCTGTTTGGGGATTTATGTCATCCTACTGTTCTTCCTGTTTGTTTTTGGCTGCCTAAACCGCCTTCGCAGGCTGCTCTCCCGCAGGCGAGGTGAAGAGGATGCGGTCCCGAGCGCATCAGCAAGCCAGACAGTGTTGGCATTGATAGTAACAGCAATACTGGCAGTGTATGGGTTGGTAAATGCAGCCCAACCTCCACGAGTAATTGAGGTGGAAATCCCAGTAGAGAAGCTGCCCGAGTCATTGAATGGGCTCAGGTTGGTGCTTCTGTCCGACATACATCTGGGACCTACAGTAGGCCGCTCCAAACTGCAGCGCATTGTGACTATGGTGAATGAGCTGAACCCAGGTAATTATCTTGTATCAGATTAATGTTTGAAATATTAAAGGGAGAGCTCACCCAAAAGTTAAAAAAATCTATCATCAGTTTACTCACCCTCATGTTATTCCAACCACATATGGTTTTCATTCTTCTGTGAAACATAAAAGAAGATATTTTGAAGAACGTTGGTAAACAGTTTTGGTTCCTATTGACTTGCATTTTTTGGGGGGTTTATTGGTCCATGCAATGAAAGTCAATGGGAACCCAAACTGTTTGGTTACCAGCATTCTTCAAAATATATTAATGTTCAACAGAAGACAGATTAGGAATCAGAATGAGGGTGAGCTAATGATGACAGAATTTTTCATTTTTGGGTTGATTATCCCTTTAACATGGAGCTGACATTTAGTTGTACTCTTTGTTGATATAGATGTAGTGGTGATAGTCGGTGATCTGACTGACTCTCAGGTGACTCGATTAAGGAGCGCTGCAGAACCACTGGGACAGATGAGGGCTCGACTGGGCTCCTATTTTGCTACAGGTCAGTCCTTGTGGCTGTATGACATAAAGGGAAATTATCATTTATATGTAAATAAATGTTTTTGTGCACATTTCCGCATGCATTTTTGTGACTTTCAGGCAATCATGACTACTACACTGCTGATGTTGAAAGCTGGTTTGAGCTCTTGCGCTCAATGGGGATTGAGTCTCTTCACAACAGCAATGTGAAAGTGTTCCGCCCAGAACGGACTCAAGACTGGATTTGCCTTGCCGGCATTGATGACCTCGAGGCCCGCATGTTACGGTCAGTCCACAGTGATATCATCTCAGCCTCATTTGAATATATGCAAATCTGGTGCATGTGCTTTGCACTGGGCTCATGTCAGTAGTGTTGTTTTGGTTAAAGATACCCAGGCCATGGCATGGATGTTGAGAAAGCTCTTAGTGGGTGCAGTGCAGAGAACCCTATTATTCTTCTTGCACATCAGCCTCATGCTGCCAAACAGGCCCTCCAGCAACGGCCAGACATCAGCCTGGTACTTTCAGGTATGTAAATATCAGCTAAAATTCTGTGGTCTTACAGATGCTTTAGCATTTGTTTTATTTTTAAAGTGAAAATTTAGGAGCATACTGCATATGTCCTCTACTGACCAATAAAATGCAATTTTGCGTTTGTGTAGGTCACACACATGCTGGTCAGCTGTTCCCCCTCACCATCCTGGCATTCCTGATGAATCCATTTTTCTGTGGACTCTACCGTGTCTCTGAACACACCTTGGTCTACGTGACCTCTGGAACCGGTTATTATGGCATTCCAATGAGAATTGCAAGCCGTTCAGAAATCACAAACATTCTACTGAAAAGTGCTTGAGAGCACTCGCACAGTGCAGGGATCAAACACACATTCTCAGCCATACATATTCATTACCTCATCACCCTGCATGCTGTCACACAATTACATTGCATTATTCAATTGACACACTTAGCAAGAGGTTTTAGTTGTTTGTAATTTTTTTTAAATGGGTGTGGTATTGTAATTTGTTTGCCAAAACATGCTAGAAATTCAAGCACTTTATTATGAAAATATTCATGTTCCAAAGTGCCAGTTTCTTTAATTACTTGTATTTGTACCGTTTCACCCTTTTAATTACAGACCATTTCACATACTACAGCAAAGCATCAGCCTCAGAATTTGTCTTTTCTACTTCTTTTATCCAGTAAAAAAAGCCTTCATATTACAATCATGTTTTTATATATTTGCAAATGTACTTACTGAATACAAATCATCGACACTTGTGCAATGAAAACATTAAATAAAAGATAAGAAAATATATTTGCAACTGAATATACTGTTAATTGGTACATTTTTGGTACTCCCTAGTGTAGAAATTTTTATAAGAAATGCATGCACACACAATCCATTCACTTTTACAATTTTATTTTCCTCAAAACAAAACAAAAACTTTAAGATCCTGGCAAACAAGTCTATTTCTCGGGTGGAGGAGCTTTTCTCTTCACAGCCCTCGTCAGCGCTTGCTGTACCACAGGATAGAGTTTGTGACAGCCGTCCAGACAGGTTCTCACAGCATCAGTCAGTGTGTCTTCCCGCATCTCCCCGTCCGCATTCAGACCAGACACTTGATTCAGATTGGGAAGCAGAGCCACGGTGACGCATCCCCGATTCTCCCCGTATCCCTCATGCCAGCTCCCACACTCCTCGGAGTGTGATGGGTCAACGAGGCACGTGTTTCCATTCTGCCCCAGCGCACAACCCAACACCACATCATACATTTCAATACCGCCATCCGCCAGGGCCATAGAAGCGCAGGTCACCGCATGTGCAAGAATCGAGCCGTCATTCTCCAGGACGATGACATTAACCTCAATCTGCGAGCGTGGGTATCTGTGGAGGCAAACGCCTGGCTGCAAACTCTCGAGAAGAGTCGCGGACAGATCTCGTTCCTCGCTGCCTTGGATCCAGGCACCCCGTTTCATACAGGAAAACGGCGCGAGCCTGAAGTCGCAAACAAGGCGACCAGTTTTCATGTCTGTTTCGTCCTTACGTTCAATTTCTCTCGGTCCGTACACCGAGCATATTATTTTGGTGTTTCCAGCCTCGAGGTACGCAGAGCCCTTCGCCTGGCTGACCAACCCGCAGCGTGCAAACACTGGCCGCACGTCTCCATTACCTCGGACGCCCTGCCTGCTGCTGGCCTCGGGAACTTTGTCTGGGGAAAGAAAGAGCAGCGGGGACTGCGACTCCTCCGGTCCACGGATACGTCTTGTGTCAAACGGCATTTTCAGTAAACCCACGTGTTTATTGAAACAACTTTTCAGTAGCGAAACCGTTCAGTTCTTGTTCTATGAATGAAATGTATGGGACATAACTGATGGCAACTGCTCTACCGCCATCTGTCGCATAGGCGTGACACGACGCACAGCGGGATTTCAAGATAGGGCAGTGTGGGTTGTTTCATTTCAAAGTTATATTTTGTTGCACACAACTCACATTTTCAAAAACTGCCACACACACACACACACACACACACACACACACACACACACACACACACACACACAGACAACACTGAGTTTTGTGAAGTACTATTTCTTTGATCTGTTTAAATTTTGAAAATATTGATAGCTTCATATTTCTAGATTTTTTTAAATCCGAATTATAGTAGGCTATGCAGTAAATATTTAATTTCTTTAAAAAAGAAAGAAATGTAAATAACGCGAAAAAGTATAGCCTAAGGTTTTTCACAAACAAACTGATTGTCCCGAGACACGTGCCTCAAGTGAGCGCTGTAAATTAATATTTGCTCAAAGGGTTCGAACAGGGTCGCAAGACCAACACTAATTGAATTTAGCCGCAGTGTTCCTCGTTAAAAAACAACACCGTCCTGACGTGAATTCCTGCTGTTCTAGACTAAACGCTGTCATTTGATTAGGCAGTTGCTGTAGTCGCTCCTGTGTGAAATCAGAAGCACATTCCTCTTAACATGCGTCTGTAGAGGAGCCATATCATTTAGACTCGGAACCCACCGTTTCAAACGCTAGCAAGGCTTTACAATATTTCTCACCTTGGGATGACATTTTTAAGGGGTCTTACTTGGGACTGCCTCACTCGCTATAGGCTACTAAACAGTGATTTTACCGCAGACAAGTGCGGATGCATTGGACTCATAACGCTCCATTATTACAGAGAGAAGTTTATTGCATTGTTTTTTACTTTACGTAGGCTACTGAGCATGGAGGAACTGGCCCGGGAGAGTATTCGCAGCATCAGTCTGCTATCCAAACCTGCGCGGGGTTCGGACGTCCCGCGGCTGGGCTCATTTGGGGCCATTTTCATCATGCTTAAATCTGCCCTCGGCGCGGGACTCCTTAATTTTCCATGGGCTTTTGAAAAGGCCGGCGGCGTGAGCACAGCCATCAGTGTGGAGATGGTGCGTTGTATCATTCCGCCAAATACGATTAGGCTACTTTAGGGCACTTGCACAGGTATAATCCTAAAAACAAAAAACTTGTCAGCTAATCCAACTGAGTGACCAGCTAAAACCAACAAACAAGCTAAGGCTGGTTTGTCATAGTTTTGTCCAGCAGAGAGCAAAGTAGAATTGGTATTTTTATTGTTTCTTCTTAATTTTAGATTAAGATTTAATATAAAGATTACTTTATATTAAAGCATATGTTACACATCCTTAATGCACTGATAACTTACCCTAGGTTATATTATGTTTTCTTTATTGAGAATTCTGTAACAAGCATCTGCCATTTTTCAGTCAATCATCTTTTGAGATGTATAGGCCTACAAATGCATAGTTTATATTCTGTTAAATTCTGGCAGTATCTTTCACATTAGAGTGAGGATGTGATGCTGTTATTCACAATGTGACTAATGAAATGAAAGGCGGTAGGTATTTTAGAAAAAACATGCAACTCTTTAGCAAAGAAACTACCCACGTAAACCCTTACACAGAAGTGCTAATGTGGATACAGCTGAAAAAGAATGTGTAGATTGTGGGGTTAAAAGCAATTTAACATCTTTCTCCCTTTCTCAGGTGTCTCTGGTATTTCTGATAAGTGGGTTGGTCATTCTTGGCTATTCCTCATCAATCAGTCGGCAGAACACGTATCACGATGTGGTGCGAGAGGTGTGCGGACAGAGGATCGGCCATCTGTGCGAGATCTGCTTTGTTTTCAACCTCTTCATGATCTCTGTGGCCTTTTTGGTGGTTGTGCAGGATCAGCTGGATAAATGTAAGTTGTATGTGTGTGGTTCAATATGAGTCATTATGTTTCAGTGTGAGGAACTGTAACAGACAAATGAGTATACACATGACAATGAAACAAAGAGATTATGTTTCCCCTTGTTTGTGTGTTTCAGTGTGTCTGTCTCTGTATGAGACAGTGACGGGAAACACAGAAGGAGAGATGCCGTATCATTGGTACACTGATCACCGGTTTGCACTCTTTCTCATGTGCTTCATTATCATCCTTCCACTCTCTATTCCCAAAGAGATCGGCATCCAGAAATACACCAGGTGCGTTGAAAGCTGACACATAAATCTGTGACTCCCTAAATATTTTTATACCATATACTACCATCATCAATAGGTCTGAGTGAGAAGGACTGCAGTTCCTTTGCTCTTCCACTTCTGTCCCACTTAGAGCTGCTGTATCTATCATTATCTCTGATCTCTTAACGTTTCTTTATGTTTAATTGCCAGTGTATTGGGGACTCTGGCTGCTACATACCTGAGTGTAGCTGTAATTGCAAAGTATTATTTAAAAGATGAGCACACAGCAGACCTCACACCAGAGCACAGTCAAGGGTGAGTTAAGTTATATGTACATGTTTGCCGTAAGGTTGGGTGCATGCATACATTGGTTATTACAGTGATTTATTTTGGTTCTTGTGTTTGTAACAGATTGGACTCATTGGGCTCCATGTTCAGTGTGGTTCCTACCATCTGTTTTGGTTTCCAGGTCAGATTCTATTTATTTCTTTACGTCACTGGCGCACTATTTGCAACTTTCTCCGTTGTACTTTTGACCATTAGGATTGCTCAAAGCTCACACACTGTAATCATTATTTATATTACAGTGTCACGAAGCTTGTATTGCAATCTACAGCAGCATGGAAAACAAAAATATTACACACTGGGTTTTCATCTCAGTCACATCTATGATTTTCTGCCTGCTTATTTATACTCTCACAGGTGAGTCAAATCAATATACTCTATGATATGCACATATTTGTAGAGCATTAGTTACCTGTATTATTATAATAAATATTTGAAAGTTTTTGTTCTAAACTGAGAGACTGACACCTGGTTGCAATATGGCAGGTGTGTTTGGTTTCCTTACATTTGGACGGGAAGTAGCCTCAGATATCCTGATGTCATATCCTGGAAATGATGTAGTGATGATTATTGCTAGGCTACTGTTTGGGATTTCGATCATCACCATCTATCCTATAATTTTGCTTTTGGGAAGGTACTGTAAACTACAAATAAATGTGCATAGCTCACTACACACACACACACACACACACACACACACACACACACACACACACACACACACACACACACACACACACACACACACACACACACACACACACACACACACACACACACTCATGTGCCAATGTCTTGTTCACAGGTCAGTGATTCTAACACAAATATTGCGCTTTTGGGAAAGACGGGCCATAATGACGTCTGTGTTTGAGAGTCGGTGCCGTCTGATACTAACAGTTCTCTGGATCACGGTGACTCTTCTCATCGCCATCTGTGTACCAGACATGAGTGAGATCATCAGCGTAATCGGGGGAATTAGTGCCTTCTTTATATTTATCTTTCCTGGTGAGACACTGAATGGAACAATCACAATCACACCAACTCACAAGCATGCACACAAACTCTACCATTCAAAAGTTTGGGGTTGGTAAGATGTTTTTGAAATAATGCTCACCAAGGCCTCATTTATTGGATGTTATGTTTAATGTTGTTACAATTTGAAATAACCTTTCTATTTACATGTATTTTAAAATGTAATTTACTCCTGTGATGGCAAAGCTGAATTTTCAGCATCATTACTCCAGTCTTCAGTGTCACATGATCCTTCAGAATACATTCTGATACACTGATTTGTAGATTCTTTGACGAATTTAAAGCATTTATTTGAAAAAAGTCACAAATAGACCATGAAATGGCATTGACCAAGCTGACTTTTTTGCAGGACTGTGCCTTATTTTTGCCATGCAGACAGAACCTATAAATCCCAGGATGAGGTGCGTAACATCTATGTTGTCTTATGTGTAAAGAAACCAGAGTAAACCGCCAGGAAAATAAAATTGATGTCGCTATATTATTTTTCATCATATATTGATGGTACTTCTAAGCATTGATTTAAATAACTTTCTCTTTCACACTTTCCCTCTATTATTTTGTTTGTTTCTTCCAGAATCTTCTTGACAGGTTGGGGTGTGGTGACTGTCATTACTGGAGCTTTTATCTTTGGTCAGAGCACAACTATAGCTGTTATGGAGTTGATGCACAAGTTTTAATATTCTTCATCATCATAATTTGCAATATAATTGCCTCAGAAAAATGTCTATACATTTGATTGATGGATGATAAACATTATGATACTTCAAACTGAGGATGAGTGCATCTATATACTTTTAGATGAAAATGTCTCCATAGTACTGTTACTGTTCAGTTCTATTTATTTATTTTTGTTGTGGCTAAGACAATGCATAGGAGGATTTTTGCTTATATGCTGTATTTATTATATTGTGTAGGTTTGGACAATAATTTTTTATTTTTTTTTCAAATGCATTATATGGAATGACTGTAAACTATTTGGATAATAATGGAGAGTATGAATGCAAATGTTCAACACAGTAATTATTTATATTTGTAATAACTTATTAAAGTGAATTAACCTTTTGCCTAAATGTGAGTGAAAAATAAACTATGAAGATAAAAACACATTTTCTCAGGGTGATAGACCTATCGTAAGCTACTGTAATCAAGAGTTTAAAAAATAGCCTTTAAAAATAGGTTTAAATGTGTGTCAAGTTTCATAGGACAAAAGGATGGTTAAATAATGGGGGTAAGAAAAGGAATTCAGTGGGTGCGGTAAGAAAACTGATATGATTCCGAAACACATGAGGTCACATGACTAGGAACCGGAAGTAACCTTAGCCGTTGTGCTGAACTCTGTTTCAAGCGCAGCGCTGAACCCTCTTAACCTATTTCGAAGAAAACGGGTACAATAAATGCTTCGATAATTGTTGATCTATGTTGCGTATACGAACCGATTGACAGCCGTATGACTCTCTCATGGATGACGTGTGTTGATAGCTTCTGAGGGTGAAGTGGTAGTTATTGATTGTATTAGCAGGTTAGCCGAGCTCCATCATGACAGTGGCGGTGTTTTTCGGCTGTACATTCATCGCTTTCGGCCCGGCCATCAGTTTGTTTCTGTTTACAATCGCCCGGGACCCGCTGCGTGTGATCTTCCTCATAGCAGGGTGAGTATCAGGGCAGATGTGCGGCTTAGTGTGGCTGAAAGTCCCGTGATATAACTTACAGCACTTCATCTGGGCTGAGAACTGCCCTTCACATCTGCTGCTTTACTGAAATCACTAGGATCTCATGATTAACTTATTTGGAATACAATTAAAACATGACACACTCGCGCAACTTTGAATGCATAAAGAAGTTTTGAAATCTTAATAGAGCCTATTTAAAGGAATAGTTCACAAAAACACTCATAGCCTACTGTTCAAAAGTTTGGGGTTTATTTTTTTTTAATAGAAATTAATACATTTATTCAGCATTAAATTTATCCAAATATTTCAGAGTTTGTTGTTTTTGTGATAGAATAAATGCATCCTTGTGTTGTGAGAGACTTCTTTCAGAAACATCGTACCGATCCCAAACTTTTGAACTGTAGCATGGGGGACAACAGGGTGAGAAAATATGTTAGGACTCATTTGTGGCTGTGCTGCTCCTTTAAGAGCAATGGAATGGGGAAGCGGAGGAAGACCTACACTGTTTGTAAGATGATTGTGTTTGTTTTAGGGCGTTCTTCTGGCTGGTGTCTTTGCTGCTGTCCTCTCTTGTGTGGTTCATCACAGTTCAGATCAGCAACAAGAACAGTGCCACTCAGCAGAGAGGGCTGCTCATTTTTGGAGTCGTGCTCTCTGTACTGCTTCAGGAGGCTTTCAGATATGGTTACTACAGATTGCTGAAGTAAGAATGAACCATCCAAGTGGTTTGAAAGGAGATACATAATCAATAAGTCTAAATATAACGTCATATCGTGTTCTTGAGCATTGACTGCATTAATATAACACTTAAGTTTTGATGTCATTTATATGCTAGTTTAGACTTCAATGTAAACAAAATGCACCTTTAAATAAACACATTTGAAATGTCTTTCTCTTCTGTGGGAATGGAAGTAAAAATATTGATGACTCATGTTGCACTAGACAGATTTTTGTCCAATCACATGCTCTCTAGACATAATTGCTTTTCTTGGAAAATCAAAACCCCCCCCAAAAAACCTACCAACCTCCTTTAAAAAAATAAATCTCTTATGCTCACCAAGGCTGCATTTGTTTGATAAAAAAAATACAGTGAAAAGAGTGATATTATGAAATATTATTATAATTTAAAAGAACTTAAAAATGATTTTTTTTCATGTGAAGCCAAAGCTGAATATTCAGCATCATTACTCCAGTCTTCAATGTCACATGATCTTTCAGAAATCATTTGAATATGCTGATTTGATGCTCAAGAAACATTTCTTCTTATCAATATTTTTGTTGAAACCATGGTGCATGTTTTTAGGATAATCGTATTAATACAATTCAAAAGAACACTGTTTATTTTGATTTATTAATGACATTTATTTAAAACAAAGTCCTTGTCAGATTTCATGGAGTCTTTAAATAACTAAAAGTTTCCGTCAGTGATTCACATTGGCATTCAGTGTTGATGTTGTGTAGGGGGGTGGTTGTTAACATCTGTTATTGTATCTCAGGAAAGCAAATGAAGGCCTGTTGACGCTCAGTCAGGAGGACACAATGCCCATCTCCATGCGGCAGCTAGCCTATGGTAAACATCCATCACATGCTTCTCCTAGTAGTGCAATAAACAGCCGATGTTTGTTTAACTGTGTGTGTCACTGGTTTGCAGTGTCAGGTCTGGGCTTTGGCTTCATGAGTGGTGCGTTCTCTGTGGTCAACATACTCTCGGACTCCTTGGGTCCAGGAACTGTCGGTATTCATGGTGACCCTCAGCATTACTTCATATCCTCAGGTAATGAGATGGCAGTTTGTGATTAAACCCAGAGAATCATATCAGACGTTCATGGTGTGCTTTTCCTCCTCAGCCTTTATGACACTGGCCATTATCTTGCTGCATATGTTCTGGGGGGTTGTTTTCTTCGAGGCGTGTGAGCGACAGAGATGGTGGGCTCTTGGAGCTGTGGTCATCAGTCATCTTGTAGTATCATGCCTGGTAAGTCAACACCGATCATACAGTTAACTTTGTCAGCTGGACCCCTAAGATGTAAAATATTTACTTGAAGTATCCCCTGAGATTTTAAGTTAATACTTCAATAATTCAACGTCACATTCACGGTTTTCTGACGTTGGTTAATGGTCACATGACATGCAAGTAAACATAAAACTTTTTTAGTTAGTGTTGTGTGTGTGTTATTTTAGTTTTATTATAGTTTAATAATGAATTAGCTTTTATTGTAATTTTCATGATCATTTTAGTTACATTTTGTTTTCATTTTATTATTGTTATTTTTTTTAATAAATATTGCTATGTAGGTTCAATTTATGTTTAGTTTTAGCTAATTTTAGTTTTTTAGTTCATTTTATTTCCAGTTAATAGTTTTAGTGATTCAAACTTATTTTAGTTTTTTGCCAAGGCAACATTTCTACGTTTATTTTCAACTAATATTTAATTATTATTATTTTATTTCAATGAACAGAGATGTTTTTAATAGTTTTAATTTTAGTTAACAATAATAACCTTGTTTTGATTTGTTTTGTTTTTAAAATAGTTTATGTATAGGGCTGCACATATATATAGGGTTGTTTATTATTAATATTATTTTGTTTTCATTCTTATTATAAAAATGAAGATATATTACGGTTGTAATTAAGACTGTCCTGTAAAAAAAAATCATAAATAGAGACCTATTCATTTATCACACTGCTAATATATCATATTAATA
The DNA here is from genome assembly GCF_949152265.1 of Phoxinus phoxinus. Lineage (NCBI taxonomy): Eukaryota > Metazoa > Chordata > Actinopteri > Cypriniformes > Leuciscidae > Phoxinus > Phoxinus phoxinus. Next base: position 36,759,567 of record NC_136877.1, on the reverse strand, counting down.
ATAATGTTTTTTTAAATTGTGTAAATGTCTAAATAAAGAACCACACATTGCATGCCCGAAATGCATGTTATTAACGGACTATATACTTATCTAAATCACAGTCTTTGATTTTAAGTGCAGCCACATTTACTCTTTTTTTTTTTTTTTACATTTGATTCAATTATTAGCTTTTCATCAACTTACGAAACCCCATTTGGGAAACCCTGCACTAGTAATGCATTACTCAGAGTATAGCAACAGACATGACTTTTTTTTTTCACCCCCTCAGACATTTGTGAACCCACACTATCAAGGCAGTCTGATCCCGACCTACATCATACTGTCTGTCATGGCGGCCTGGGCGTACTTGTGTGCTGGAGGATCTTTGAGGAACCTCAAACTGTGCCTCACCTGTAAAGATAAAGACTTCCTGCTGGCCAATCACAGGCCTAGATAACCCATCAACTACAAACAGGACTTTCTCCAAAGACCGGCTCACTGAGCCCGTTGGCCGACGACACGGCCAGCAGCCCGGGACTCTGGGAGGCTTATGGTCTAGTTAGTCTGCGGAAGAATGGTTGCCGAGTAACAGGAATTTTATGTCTGCAGATCTTGCACTTTCTGTAATTACCTCCTCTTGTTTTCTGTTCTGTACCTCATGTTCTGTGTGTGAGAGAGACACTGAAACCATGTAAAAGACAGAGATTGTGTGTGTGTTTTATACTAAAGAATTATGTCTAGAGCTGCTTTCATATGTGATTCTTTTCTCTGTAGCAGATTTTAAATGAGATCTTGTATAGGTTTGGCATTTAGATAGTTTACTTGTCAGGGTTTCTCCTTTGTATTTTATGTTTAACTGACCAATTAGGCTCAAATTATCTGCTAATATCATGTCATGAGTCTCAGAACAGATCTCAAAATCTCTGAAGTGTGGCGTTGTGCTGTCCTTTTAATTTTTTAATCTTGTCTTTAAAAATATCCTCCTCAACCCTCCCTTGGGCAGCAGTTTAATTTCCCCGTGTATCGCCATCCCAGTGGTACTTAAATGCATTTAAATAGCTTGGGCTTGAATGAGCAATGCCATGGCCACGCTTCAATAAAACCACTACACTAAGTGGGGTCAGTGCAGTTGAGTGAGTGGTATCTGTTTAGATGTCACTTTTATTGGACTCATATATGCTCTGTTTCCTTTGTAAGACGTATGACATTTTAATGCATAATAAACTAGGTTGAGCTTGAATCCATTGTAATTGTATTCTTTCTTTCATGTGCATTTTGTTCTGAATAATAATTTTTTTTACCATGCTCGATGTATTTGTAAAGAAGCTGGGAAATCATTCCTGAAAAGATGGAGTTCTAAAAAGGTTTCATTTGAGCGCTAAATGTCAATTTCTGAAATCTACTATTAAAACAAAATACCGGTACATGAGCTAGAGTGTTTTTACTAAGGGTGCATTTATTTGAATGGGTAAAAGCAGTAATATTGTGAAATATTACAATCTCAAATAACAGTTTTCTATTTTAAAATATTTTAAAATGGAATTTATTCCTTGTGATGTCAAAGCTGAATCAACCATTACTCACGTGATCCTTCAGAAATCATTCTATGCATGCGGATTTGGTGCTCATGAAACAGTTGGTATATGTTGGAAATGGTTGTGCTGAATATTTTGGTGGAAATTATGAAATATTTTTGTGATGAATAGATTCTGTGATGAATAGAACTCAGAAGAACAGCATTATATATATATATATAAACCTGTAACAAAAGATTTGTCATGTTTAATACATCCCTGTTGAATAAAAGTATCAAATAAAGAAAAACTGACCTTAATTTTTTTTTTCCTTAAATTTTTTCAATTTGTGACCAATAATACATAAAAAAATGCAGTTTCAGATTCAAACATTTATTGCATCTGACATAAGAAATCTGGTGTAGGCGATTCAAAAAAATTCAAATAAATACAGATACTCATGTAAAACAATTTCCTAATGAAGCATTATACACAATGTACAATATTTTTCTTTTTTGTCATTCTATACATTTTTTTTTTTTTTTAAATAAAAGCACTTTCATGCAGAATATCCTGAAAAAAAGGCAGAGCCAAAAAATGAATAGTGGCGAAAGACTGTGCTTTAAAGTAAAGAGAAAGAATATACAATCAACACACGTGCGCGTGTACATGTGTGTAAACAGATTGTGCGGCCCACCCAAGCTTTGCTTAATTGCTAAGAAACAAAGGGTGAAATAAAACCACTTGATTATGTGTTTAAGATGTAATCATAAAAATCATAAAAGCCTGCACCGAATACTAAACTGAGTCCTAACAGTGTACACTGTGTTTATGTGTGCACATAAGGTCAGTAATCTGTGTCAGACCCCTCTGCATTGTCCACATTGCGGGACAGCATGTAGTTGTCCATGTCGATAGAACGGCAGTTATTAATAGCATAACGCAGCCGCTCCGCCATGACGGGTTGGCTAGAGTAAGGAGGGAGACGGAGCTGGAAGAAGCACGTCTGAGAAGTGGGAAGACTGTCGTACGGCTGAAAGAGAGCAGAGATGCACATTAGTACATAAACACAAATGCCTGTTCATCCATAAAACACGGCCACATTCTTACCCGGTCCACCTTCATGATCTGGAACCTCTGGGATATATCAGCAGTGTTAGCTGGCAGACGGGAGCGTCCCGAGACGAAGCGCATGAAGAGCACTCTCTCCTCGTTGGAGAACTCCTCCAGTGTCTGCCAGAACCACTGGACCAGCTGCTGCTGCTCATCCACCTCCCGGTACCGGACCACCTTCTTCAGAACCTCCACGCTGATCTCCGGCAGCCCGCACACCATCTGCTCCAGCTGCCGCGCTGTTAGTAAGGAGAGCAAGGGGACAGGCACGATCCAGGACATGCCCTCTCGCACCGCCCCCACCTACCGCGCAAAACAACAGATGAATAACAGGATCAGCTGACAAGACATTTTCTAGGTGTGGATACACTCCCACATATTTGAGGAAAGGATACACCCGTTTTGACTTTAACACACCTGGCGATTGATTTCATGTAGGCGATACTCAATGGCACGCTCTACATACTCCTTCCTGTTAAAAAAGGTCAGTGGTATGCTGTTTCCTCCTGGGATGATGGGAACCATTTTCCCATCAGCACTTTGGCCAACAAATGAATCCAGTGGAATCATCTATTAAAAAAAGGGGGAAATGTGTTTTAATTTATAGAAACTATACTAATATAACTGTTACAAACCATATGTATAATAATAATACAAATAATATTTGATTAAAATTATTATCATTAAAATGATTAAATTCCATAATTTGTAATAAATAACGAGAAAAGTCAAACAAATTCAGCAGTACTAAAAAGTTAAAACCCTTAAATAAGAAGTTAGAACATTCAGTTGTGTTTAAAGGGTTTTAAAAATATGTTTGCTTATAATTTCGTTCTACCTGATAAAATATATTACATCCTAAAATACAAGAAATATTTATATTCGTTGTAAATATTTCCATGTCTTTTTAAGAGTTCATTATTTTTTCAGGACTTTTCCAAGATCAAACTTTTATCCAGGGTTCCCAAGGCAGTGGGAATTCTGGTTCTTAAATAAAAAATGTATTTGTTGAGAGAACAAGTTAAAATAAGAAATATGATTTCAGCTTACATATGCTTTAAAATAAAATAAACTAAATGACATATAAATCAATATTTAGTAGTCATTTTAAGCCATCTTGTGGGGCCTGTCCCCCAGGTTGAGTTACACTGAGCACATGTCCCCTATGAGAAACAAAGACTGTAAAAACGAGTATTTTGTGAGCGTCCACTCCACCTCATGGAAGTTCTGCTCTGTGATGCCGCTGTCCTCCAGGTGCAAGATGCTGTTGAGTGTCTGTACGTAGAGCAGATCCACTTCCTCCAGATCCTCAAGGGTGAGAGGAATACAGCACAGCTGCTTCCACACCATTGGAGCGAGATGCAGGTCTAGAGGCTTCTTAGTGCGGATGGCCACTCCCATCAGAATACCCAGAAACTTGAACTGCAGCAGGTGCTCTTCCAGACAGGCTGAGGGATTTAACAAGAACCTGAGGACACACAAAGTTCAAGACGACCTGATCAGTTTATTAGTTTAGCGGAATACATTATTCAGACATTGGTCTGTCGCCACTCACCGGTCTCGGTTGTAGCCCACCTCTGCTGAAGCGTTCGGAGAAGGGATAAGAAGGTCCACCACTCCTGTCTCCAGCTCCTATACAGAATGACATGCCACAATTCAACACCCTTTCATTTTTCATGATGCTTGTCATTTTGAATAGAGTGCTGTTGATAGATTTTTTTTTAAATTATCGCACATTTGTAATATATTTTTTATATTGTAGTACATGTTTTCACATTGAACTTCAAAAAATGTAGAAAAAGCAAATATATTTGAAATAGTATTTAGTAAAAAGATGCCATATTAAACAAATATGAATAAAGGCCAGTATCACCAGTATCAAGCGTTTCCATTACCCTTCAAATTGCGAAAATTGAAAGTGTGAATTAAAAATACATCAGTTTCACAAAAAATCCCATATATCGCAAAAAAGTTATGATGCTCGCATGAGGTGGTTTTTCAGACAATTCAGTTTCAGTTTATTCCCCTAAGGGAAACTTGTCTTGCAGCCAGGTAAACATACAGGTAGCACAACAGGTAAACACCACATACACATACGAATAAACAACACAAACAACTAATTAAAAACACTGTTACACCACTACTCATCTAGGTCAAAGAATTGTGCAAATTTAACAACCAAATTGCACTTGGTATAAAAGAGTTCCTTGTCCTATTGGACTTAAAACAAGGGACTCTGAATCTCCGGCCTGAGGGGAGGACCTCAAAAGAACAATGAAGAACAATGATTTACACAGTCCAATATGGCATCTGCTTTCCTCATAACCTGCCTCTCATAAATATTTGTCAAGGAAACCTGTGGACAGCCTATTAACTTACCAGCCACCTTCACAATATGGCTGAGGTTATTTTTCTCCCTCAGGCTGATGCCCCCATACCAAGCAATAAAAGCAAAAGTAAGGACAGATTCAATAAAAGATTTATAAAATAAAGACCTTATCGACATTAAAAGAGTTAAGCTACCTTAGGAAGTACAATCGTTGTTGTCCCTTTTTGCAGATCATCTCTGTGTTTATGTCAAATTTGAGTTTACGGTCTATCACAGTACCCAGATATTTATATATATTATATATATATATATATATATATTTGAAAAAGGAATATTTCGCAAAACTGCAATGGAAACAGTTTTTTCACATTTACAGGTCACATGGCATACTTAACAGTCGATCATTCTTTAAAGATGACACGTTATGTTTGGGCAGAAGATGAGACAAGAGTTCTTTATTAAAATCATAAAAGACAAAAGTATTACGGGAAAACTGTATTCTAAACAACAAAGAAATGCCACAATTTATCAAGACCTTGAAGCAGACAGGAGGGAGAAACACCTCATACAGCTGCTGCCAAGTATAAGGGACTTTCATTGGAAAGGATAGTAGGATATGCTTTTGGAAATGCTTTAAAAGTTTTGCACAAAACTGTAATGGAAACGCAGATACTGATACCAATATTGCTACTGATATCTCTATTAAATGGATTTTTTCCTTTCTTTTTTTTTGTAGAGGTGATGAGTAATTATATCCATTCAACATTAAAATATAATTAACATTACTTTTACATTAAAATTACTTTTAATACAAGTGAACTTAAAGCAATCTTCAAATAAACCCATTGTAATTTCACATTTAGATGTGCCTTTAATATATTGTGTTTTATATAGTGTATATAGTCATTTTATGATGTTTCTGTCTGTCAATATCAGCTCCCTCTGTCTAAATTTTTTTTTTTTTTACATTGTGGACCCTCCTCGGTCAGCCGCTCTATCTGGGTTCTGCTCAACAGCTCCACAAATCAAGAGTGTGAACAAATACTGTAACACTAGCCAAAGGATGTGAGGATACTTCAGCAAGGGAAAAAAGGATGCTGCATTTATTGCATTAAATATAAAATAGTTATTGAAGAAATTAACGCATTCTTTTCGACAGCCCTAGTTTATATAGCTCACAATCGGGACCACCCTACCTGGCACATCTCCGTGATGGTGTCGTCAAACACCCCTCCAGCATCGTCTGCCCCCTCCCCCACCAGCTTGACTTTCCAGGCTCGTGACGGCAGCCTCAGATCAGATGCGTTCAATTTCACAACCTGCCTTGCGATCTGCACAAAGATGGGTTTACACTTCCTCCCTCTGAGTAAACAAGACAAAAAAATCATATGTTAAAATTAAGATGTTCTTATATTATGCCTCTAATGAAAAGTAGGCAAATATTAGGAATTAAATGTACAGTGTTCTGGCTACAATTCTGTACAAAACATGACTGACCGTGTAGAGATTCTCTTGACTGTGATCTGTGGGCCGTAGTTCTTCCCCTGCACCATGGTTTTACCAATGGAGCGCACCATGGGCAGTGTGTAAACTCTAGGGGCCAGCAAGGGCCTCAGCTGACCCTGGACTATACCCCACGTACCTGCATTATAGCGTGATGTGCAGCTCTGAAAACGAAATGAGTCATGATGGCAACATCACAGACAGTGCTCATGGGGTTTTGTCCAACAGAAATCGATGCAAATATGATTAGTTTGTGAGTGTTTGAGTGTGTGTGTATACCTGGTTGTTGGGGCTGAGGTTTAGCAGTCTCCATGAGGAGTACATGAGGTCAGAGAAGTGGTAGAGAAGGCGCAGTCGGGCTCTCAGAGCCTCCATACTGACCTCTCTTAGGGCACTGTATTGAGGAGGCACACACACGGGCAAGCCCAGCTGCAGAGGCACTGATGAACCTGAACACACAAACCATTCATCTCAACAACTGATGAGCACACCTATGCTTGTTTTATTTAATAATAAAACTGAATGAATTGTAATTATTGGGTTTAATTATTTAAATTGCTGTAATATACAGATAACAGGTCTGTCAAATTCATGTCAAACTAACAACATGTCACAGAAAAGGAGTTAAAAAAATCTAGAATGTGGACATACAAAAAAGGCATAAAAAAACGTAAAGGTTTTCATTTATGTTAAAGTCTCGATGGTTTAACCGGACAGCTTTACAATGCGTTTACATTTTATTATTGTTGTTCTGTTATTTCAGCCGTAACAGATGTTATCTATATATACAGTTGTGGTCAGAATTAATGGCACCCCTGGTAAATATGATCAAAAATGGTTTACAAGATTGCAAAAAACTCAGTGCTGTTATCTTGGCAAGAGGAGGTTGCAAAAAGTATTTAATAAAAAGGTGCCAATATTTGTGGCCAATGTGTTTTGGAGAAAAACATTTATTTCATAATGTAAAAGAATTGAAAGTGTGAGGGAAATCACTTCAATGAAAGGTTACATTTTTGCTAATTTTTTGAATGAAAGATCAAGGGATAAACAATGCAGATTTATTTTTTACAGCCATTTTTTTATCATATTTACCAGGGGTGCCATTAATTCTGACCACAACTGTATGCTATACTAATGAATAATAATAATCTTCCAATTATAAAAATATCAATAATAAAATATAGTGGCCAAAAATGATGTCAGGAGGGGATATCTGTTTTTAACAACCCTACAAGTTCGAGAGAAAAAAACAAAACAAAAACACACTAAACTTGGTTAAGGTATTTATCTGACAAAACTATTTAGCAAAAAATGCAAACTAAAGCTATAGTTTTTATTTTACCAAGCAAAAAAAGAAAAAGCCCAAAAGGAAAAATACACAGACTACAACATAATCAGTAATATATGTATATATATATTTCTTTGTATGAAAGCCTGGCAAAATGTTGAAGATGTCAAATTTCATAGGCTAGACATCACTATATATGTCTTAAGTGAACGTAAACAGTTTAGAAATGAACAAGTATAAAGTATCAGTATATTAGATCTGTGCATTCGTTCTTAAAGTGATATCAGCTTATTTATAAAAAATAAGCCTAAGCAAGCCATTGTTGATGTGTCTGTACCTGGAGCACGTGGTGGTACAGGCGGTGCAGTCCATGCTGCACTGTGGCAGCGGCCTGCAGATATCTGCTGGATGTTTTTGCCTTGTAAAGCACTGAGGAGGGTCGGCTCTCTGACATGATTGGTGTGGCCCAAGCCCAGCTTAAAAAAAATTGAATAGTTTTTTTTTTTTTTTTGGCAAACCATGTTGTTGTTCAGTTATTACATAAAAACAATGGAAAATGGGAAAGATTACGAGTTTGTTAAGTCCCCTAGTAAACACTCACCTGTCCCTCTGAGTTGCTCCCCCAGGCGTAAACCTCTCCAGTTGAAGAGAGTGAAAGTGTGTGCTCGGCCCCAACAGCCACATCCTCTATAAACACGTCTGTTAAAGCTGGGACCTGCTGAGGCCGGTTATGATTTCGTGCTCGACCCTCCGGCAGACCAATCAAACGATCTGTTACATTAAAGCAAAAACATTAAGAAACCCAATGGATTGGATGCTTTGACAGTTTATAGTAGTGTACAGTTCCTCCCTGAGACAAGTATGCATCCATATCTGCACATGGCTTACCCTGCCCAAATGTGTACACGTTTCCATCTTTGGTTAAAGCAACAGAGAACTGTGTGCCACAGGCCACCTTCTTTATTCCAATTCCACACAAAACATCCACTTTCTGTAAGATAACAAACACACACACTTAATTTAGTAAAGACCAAGAGTTTATCAAGAGTAATTGCTTAACTGTGTATTCTTGTGAGGGTGTTGTCACATAAACATGTCAGTAGTGGTACCTGTGGGGAAGATTTGGCTGTAGAGTTTCCCAATCCCAGTTTGCCATAGTCTCCATCTCCAAACGCCCAGACGGTCATTCCATCAGCCGATACTGCCAAAGTGTGATTCAGTCCACATGCAACCTACACACACACACACCGATGTTTAAATGAACATCAGATAAAATTGTGTATATGTGAAGTGCCATTCAAAAGTTCACATTCTTTGAAACAAAGTTTCAGAATTTAATTGATTTAAAGCAAAAGAGGATAAATGAAACGACTTCATGAAATGACAATGAAATGAATTAAATTTCATTAATAAATTATATTATTACTAATATATTATAAATGAATACATTATATTTATAGAATGTATATTTATACATGGCTGAGGAGATTCCCCCCCTTCTATGTAAAGCGCTTTGAGGTCTCAGAAAAAGCGCTATATAATTGTAAACAATTTTTTAAAATGTAAAAAATATATCATAATAATTCAAGTATTTTCAATTTTCAAAAAGTGAACTCAGACTTTTGAACAGCACTATAAAGGATGTATGAAGCGTGTTTGTAGCTTTTACTCAGTTTTACCTGGCCGACCTGGTGGCCCTCCAGCGCGCTGACTCTTTCTGGTAACTTTTTGTTAGAAGTGTTTCCAAGTCCCAGTCTGCCATAGTCTCCATTACCAAAGGAAAATAGCTTTCCATCTGCAGTCACCACTGCGGAGTGCTTAAATCCACACGACATCTGGCACAGGAACAAACACTATTATTCATCATACACACCTTAGAGGAAGAAGAAGAGGAGGAGAACTGCCCGCTGGAGAGGCATCTGGGTGTATTAAAGAGTGAGAGTGAATGTGAGAGGTGTGTTTCCGACCTGGACCACCTCCTCTCCCTGCAGCGCTTCTATCTGCCGTGGTCTGCGCTGTCTGTCGCTGTTGCCATGGCCCAGTTTTCCGTAATCTCCATCTCCCCAGCTGAACACCTCACCACTCTCAGTTAGAGCCATCGAATGGCCATCAGACCCACAGGACGTTACCAGCTGGGTCACCACAAACCCTGCACAAAAATGCATCACATCACTGTTAAAGCTTCCAGGGTATTGTAAACATCTATAACGAAAGTCCTTCAGAGTTTGTGTATGATTGCAGCATGCCTTGCAGGGCAGATATAACAGTGAGGACGTGCAGATCGTCTGAATTTCCTTGTCCGAGGCGGCCGTAACTGCCCTCTCCACAAGCAGACACTGTCCCGTTAGCTTGGATCACAAATGTGCAGTTCTGCCCACACACAACCTGACAATACAAAAATGAGAAATTACATGAATTTGTATTTATTTGATTTGTACGAAAGCATATTGTAAATATCAAACTTTTGAAATATGAAAATGAAAAATAAATGTATGTGTGTGTACAATCATACCAGTTGGGCCTGAGAAAAAGAGGGAGCAAGAGTTGGCACCATAATGTTTCGCCCAGCCTCCGCAAGCTGGCCATGCCTGCCAGCACCCCATAAAAACACGTCACACTTCCCTCCGAGGTGCCAGTCCTTAAAATTCACATGAGGTATTCAAAGGTTTAGATTTTTTTTTTGCAATTTTAATAATTATAACATTATATATTATACATGTTGATCAAAATTTAGCAATAAATCAGCATAATAGATTGACCATGTGACACTAAAAAATTAAGTAATCCGCTTTGCCATCACAAGCAGAAATTATATTTTAAAAAATAAATTGTATTTTAAATTGCAATATTTCACATTATTATTGTTTTTACTGTATTATTGATCAAACAAATTAAGCCTTGGTGATATATGTAAATCGATTGACATATATATAAATATATATTTCTATCCCTTTTATGTGCTTTCACCTCTGGTCTGGAAGTGGCCCAAGACATGATCTGCTCATCTATCCCAGACAGCCACTTGCTGTTGTCCTGTGTGTGATGAAAAGACTGTGACCCATCATCAACAACAGTTTATTTTTCACCATCAAATTATTAAATATGGCAGTCTCACAGGACAAGTGTATGTTTAATCGCCCTCACCATAAGCAATGCCAGTTTGTCCTTGGCCACGGGCTCCAGGTCCGGGACGATGAAAGACTCAGGAAAGGTGTGTCCACGCACAAGGGCCTCGGCCGTTTTGACTGTGGTGGAGAAGCAGTGAAGCCACGCCCACTCACTGCTGGCCCAAGAGCCGGGGAAGGGGGTGGGGGAGGAGCCAGGCTCAGGTGGGCAGTGGGCCAGATGAGGTGGGACAGGAGGATGACACAGTAGAGCGTCCAGCTGCAGACCCACCGCCAGAGACGCCAGACACTGCATGTAAGGACTGTGGACGAGCTGCTCCCCACACACCACGTGAGGCTGAAACACACCAAAAAAAAAACGGGTATAAGAAACAGAAATGACCCCAACCACATCTCTACATTTAGCATTTTTCCATGAATAGTATTTGCTAAAATTATATCAGTTTTGTGTACCTTCTCATATGCGTACTGCTCCTGAAGCATGATGGGAAGTCTCTCCAGGAAGGCTCTCATGCATGGAGCCATATTCAGTCCCACAACACCCTGCTTCTTCAGCGCCGTGCGGCAGGTTGCTAATACGTGATTGGTTGCCATAAACTCTGCTGAGCTATTAACGACCAGCACATCCTGCAGAACAAACACAGACTCCAAATAAGCAACATCTTTTCTAGATATTTGATTTAAAAATAAACGAAAATCGATTACAATTTAAACTTTCAGGATTCTTTTACCTTTGAGCGATTGGAGCAGACAGCTACACCCACGTCAGGGATCCAAACTGTGTTGTGAATCGCTCCAGATCCTGCAACTACTGTTTGTAGCACTGATCCATCCTACACGTATAAACATACACACAAATGTACCATCATGAAAACGCTATATTGATCAATTCAAGTTTGTTTGTTAGTATTGTAAGTTTAGGTTGTATGCGTTTATAAAGTGTACGCGTCCATGACAGACACTGACCCGTAATGACCAGATGTTTAAAAGTCCACCAACCCCTCCGGACACCAAAGCCAGCCCATCTGGACTGAATGCTACTGTCCGCACAGGACTCATGTGACCCCGGAGCTTGAACACACACACTGCTCCTTCACTCCGCTGAGGGTCTAGCTGGAGAGAGAGAGAGCGGGGAAGTCACATTAAAAACACACAAACGTAAATACTAACGGATAGGGAAGAACAGATAGCAAAGTATAATTCAGAGGTTTTTAAATTGCTTAGATGTATGGACACATTACCATCAGTTTGGATTTGGATTCTGATTCCCACCATGCATCAGGGCAGGCAATGCTGGACTGAGAGTATGATGAAGGGTCCTGCGGTACAGTCCACACAGATACCAGGCCGTTTTGACAACATCTGTGAGACAAAGAGTACAAGTTTTAATAACCATATTCTTAATTTAAGACATATTTCACAATGCACACATTTTTATCAATGAAAAAAAAGTGATTAAAAATACTACAGGAATATATAATTACATGCTTGTGACTTGTGAAAAAGCCCTTAGAAACATTTCAATTTGATTTCTGTAATTGGAAAAATAATGTACATTGCAAACTTACCAAAATATAAACCAATAACAGTAACGATAATAATACAATTAAAATTAGCTATTTACTGAAATATCTACTGCTTATATACCAAGCAATGGCACTTTAAATAATAATTTTTATGCAAACTATCATTCAAAATTTGGGGGTCAGTAAGATTTTTTTTTTTCAACATGCACACATTAAATTAATCTAAAGTAAAGTGAAAACTTAGCTCTGCCATCACACAAATAAATTACATTTTAAAATATATTTAAACAGAAAACAGACATTTTTTATTATAATAATATTTCACAAAATTAATGTTTTTATGGTATTTTTAATCAATAATACGTTTATTTGATTAAAAATACTTTTGTAAAAATGACAATCTTTTTTTCCATCAATAATCCAAAAGCCAGTGGAAAAATCCTGCTGGGTTTTTAATGAGGGAACCAGGCTGATGCTAACTTCCGGGTTACCCTACAAAAATATGTCATCCCTGCACCACTCTATTGGATTTAGCACTCTGATGTATTAGCGTGCACACTGTTTGTCTGGACATACGTGGCAAACATGTTGAGAGGTTTAGGTCCTAGACCAGACAGATTGCACCAGGCAACAGCATTGACAACAGCAGGGTGGGCGATACTTTGCAGACACGTCCAGCTTTGGCCCAAACCTGTCCCCGACCCCATCCACAGACGCACAATCTCCTCTTTAGCACAGCTTATTAACACTTGCCCACCTGGAGCCCAGCGCAATGAACTGATGCTTTCCTACGGTCACAACACACAAAGAGAGAACAAAGATTTGACTGTCAGTGAATTGATGAAGGCATGTTAAATTGCTTCTTCAGTCAAGGATTTTTACACAAAAGAATGTGTGAAAGTACTGTATGTGAATGCTATATGTGTATCAGTTTATGATGAGTAATGATGACTCTAACCTTATGGGCATCAATAACCACCACAGATCCATTCTCTAAAGGCTCCTTAGAGCCAATCAGAAGCCTTCCATCAGCATATCCAACTGCAAAGGGCCGGTCCTCACTGTACCATGCGATTTGGGTTACAACCACTGTAGAGATCAGCACCAAGCATGAATACACACATGAAAAAAATGCCCTATAGAAATCTTGTTTACAGTTTCAAAAAGCTAGAACAAACTGGGGATAATCGCATGCATTAGTATGGATTTTTTAAATGTCAGTACCGTCTTTCCTGAAGCAGTGTTGGAGTTCAGTTCTCTGCATATCAGAATCATCAAGAACCTCGAGAAGTCCCAATGTCCCATCCATGCGACCCACCAATAGCAGCTCTCGAGGCTCCCCGCCCCACAGAGACCCCGCCTCCTCCTCCGGCCAAGCTAACGATGACACCCAATGAGGCTGCAGGTCCAATGAGGCCTTCCCACCTTGTGCGCAAACACATCGTGATGCACTGATATTAAAATTCTGGCCAATTCTGATAAGCCAATAAATATTTTCTATATTAAAATATATACAATTTGTTCCATTTTGTCTATATAAATGAAAAACAAAACACTGAAAACTACTACAAGTAAATTTTGGCATCACAACATTATAATATACAGTATGGAAAATTGATATTTTGCTAAACATTACATTTAACAGTGTTATATATATATAAAAAAAATAATATTTTTGTAATCTAAATGTAAAAATATAGCAAATGAGTAGCACAATGAATCCATGATCCAATATCAACCAATACTGATAAATAAATAAAAGCAAAAACTGTTGTCTGATAACCGGTATGGTACCATTTTTTTTTTAAATGTCTTATTCAGCAAGGACACATTAAATTGATAAAAAGTGACATTTATAATGTTACACAAGATTTCTAATTTAAATTATGGAAGTTCTTTTGAACCTTCTATTTATCAATTAATATAAAATTGTATCACTGTTTCCGAAAAAATATTAAACAGAGCAACTGTTTTAGACATGATAATAAGAAATGTTTCTTGAGCACCAAATCAGCCTTGCTGAGCATAAAACAAAAAAGTAAAAATCTAATGGGCCCCAAACTTATAAACAGTATTTATATGGTGGTGATGGTGAGCAACTTACCATTGACTTGCCAAATGTTCACTATTTTCTCCATGGCAGCAGCCAAGTACTTCCCACTCACACTCCAGGCCACTGGAGCTAAGCTTGGATCACCCGGTGACCCCAGATTATTCATACACTCCTCCGAAGAATCATCTCTGAAGACAGACACAGAAGGCCATAAACATCACCTTTCAGACAGTTGTTTCAGTGGGTGAAGAACAGGCCTAATTAGGAGAAAGAGAGAAACTCACGCTTTGTTAAAGACGCATGTCTGCTGCAGGGTGTACTGGTTTTTGGTCACGGTCCAAACGCGGACCGTCCCATCATTCCCACTTGTAGCCAGAAACCCTTTTTTACTACACCACCCACATGTGATCACCTACAAGAGACCAAATGACTCGGCATCAAAAACCACCCAGTGCGGTTAAACGCAGCAAACACAGCGCTGTGGGAATCATACCCTGCTCTGGTGGGCCTCGAGTCTGAAAGTGGACCACTTCCGCAGGTCTCCTGCCACGTCAGCGAAGGTCTGCGGGCGGCTCTGATTGTCTCGGTCGTGAGCCGCCAGTGTGCGCACCAGCTGCTGCGCGGCCCATTGGCGGTGCTGCGACGAGAGTCGAGACGAGAGGCAGCACGCCGCCAGCGCATTTGCCAGCTCCAATGGGCCTACAGCAAGGGGGGCACAGGAGAGGTGGGCATAGAGAGGCGACATTAGCCCTGTGACGACCGAGCAGAACAAAGCCAGGCCGCGAGTGAGAGAAACAAACACACGTGCACACAGACGGATACACCACACACACACACACACACACACACACACACACACACACACACACAATGAGAAAAAAAAGTGAGAAATTAAAATGGTGGTGATTGGCAGCAAAGGCTGTGGTTTTCGAGCTGCAACACAACAAAGCTTCATCTAACAACCCCTCTGCTGCAAGAACAAACAAATAAAGCATCAGATTTACAAGATTTAACCTAACAAAACAAAAACAAAAAAATGACGGGGAAAAAAACTTAAATAAGTAAATAATGTGGTGGCAGTCTCAAGCGGCTAGCAAGACGTTAACTAACCTCTCTTTTCCAGTTCAGCCTTGTCATAGCCGTGTCGAAGCCTGGCACCTTTATCGGCAAGCAGGGCAACTAGTGCCTGGGTCACCACAAAATTGGGTGATGTCACAAGCTTGTTCTCTTCTGCCACTCCCCTCAGGAAACTGGGCAGGAACTTTCTCTGGATTGGATCATCTACTGTGGTAAGATTCATCCCGGTGGCAGCAGATATCAGATTCTAGAGGAAAAGAGAGGCAGGATGAGACAAAGAGATAAATCTGTAAATCTTTTGTTTATAGATATTCATGAGAAGATCTGGCTACCTGTGTGCACAGCTGGACCAGGAGTTTGGCAGCGCTGGGGCTGTTTGATGCCAGACAGCCGACGGCGGTACTGAGGTATGCTAAACAAGAAATGGGTTTGGTAGGCTTACTAGCCCCTCGCGGGCGCTCAGAGGATCCGGGGCCTAATGCAAGGCCTGTGGACAGTCCAGCTCTACCTGCTGCAGCCAAACACATCAGACGCACCAGAGTCCTAATGTCTGTCAAGCCCAGAGACTCCAATCCTGCTGCTAAACTGCAACTAGATCCGCTGAGGAGCAGAAATATGAGTTTAGACTTGTGTGTATATATATATATATTAAATATAAAATGTATTAACATATGAGCCGTGATTCTCAAATTTCAAAGATTGATTTTCTAAATGTTAGTTAATAATAATGTGATATTGTCGGAACAAATAAGGCAGCAGTCAACTGCAAGAGCAGTGCAGAGCCCGGACAGTTTAGAGAGTGGAACAGGGGAAGCATTATGAAGGAAGCTTACTCGACCACAACAGTTTCTATATCAACATCTTAACAATATCCACGTTTCCACCGCAGGAACTTTCCCCAGGAACTAGGTACTCAGTGTGTTTCCACCTGCAGGAACCAGGGTCTAAATGAAGTTCCGGGTGATAATGTCTCCCTCGGAAAGTCCCTGCTTGCGAGGAAGTACTTTTTCAAAGTTCAGGAACTTTCGGGGGTGGGACTTGGGCGCTGAACATGCGAACATGCTGATTGGTTGAGTTCATGCCGCATTTTGATTAGTTGACTCCACGCAGCATTTTATTTAATCCACTATTTTTTTTTAATCTGTTGCGTTGCGTGCACGTGCAGTAAGAGTTGTTTGCTATTCGAATGAACAATGGAGTTAAAAAAATATGAGCAATGGAACGACGACGAGGTTCAGGCTTTATTAAGCTTAAATTCAGAGGATGAAATCCAGCGGGCACTGTGAAGTAGCACGCAGTCCTACGTCACCGGACTAATTTGCCTAATCTTCACGGTACTTTAGACCTCGATGGAAACACAGACAGCAACAGGTCTGGGGAAAAAAAATTGTTCCTGGGACAAATTGTTCCGGTTAATTTCGGTGGAAACACGGCTTATATACTGTATAGTTATTGGTACACGTAAAGTTTTTATTGTGATCTTGGCGCCTCTTATGTGTACAGGTGCTTTTTACTCACAAGAAATGCATTCAATGTGGAAACAAACAATACCTGCTTGTAAGAGCGAATTAACATATGTATCTGATAATAAATCACTAAATATTATAAATGCAAATTAAAGCAGCCACATCAACACTTACCTAACTGACAACAGGGACAGTGCTCTCATGACCATTGTTCTGGCCAACAGGACTTGTGCAGCTGCAGTGACTCTTTTCAGAGCCACCAGGCGATCAGCAGACGTCTGGAGACCTGATGCTTGCTCCCCCAAAGACAACCGACCTGATGAACTCTTATCCACTGAACTCTGGCAACCTATAGACAGAGAATGTTTTACTTAGTCAAATCCATAGATACACATAAATACAAACATCATAGACAATATTTGCGAATGTTTGTGGCATTTTTACACCATTAATCAATGATATTTATTTAAGTCACTTAATTGCATTGGTGTTATTATTGTACCTATCTGCAAGAGAGTCTCCTCCATGCTGTTGGTGGCAGTTACCATGGCAACAGAGGCTCCGAGAGGGTCGGTGTCGGGAAAATGGACAGCCTCAGGAACAGTTCTGCGCTCACTAAGACCCAGCGGAGCAGAGAGCAAATCGAACTCCTCCTCGCCCGTCAGACGCTCTGCGTCGTCTACATCCAACATGTCCCAGTCCTCTGCAGGAAAAAACCACATGTACTTACAACATTTACCCTATATCAGTAGTAGTGGTTGTTAATAATTCTAGCAAATTTCTTTTTGGTTTTTCTGGGTATGGTTTTGCATGTAGACACTTTTAATACCTTCATACACACAGTCTTGTTTTCCCAACAGGTCTGGGGCTTGACCTTTATACCTGAAAAACCGAGATCAGTGAAATACGTCAGATTCTCGTGAATTATGAGATATATGATAACGCATGCACGCGAACACACTGCTCACCTCTCAGGCAGTGGTCCTTTGATCTTGCTCTTCATGTTGAGGTATTTCTCTCTGCAGCTGCCACAGAGCAGGTAATAGGGATTCCCGCTTCCACACTCCCCTCCGAACCAGCCGTCAACATAGGATCCATTGCTGCGGTAACCCTGGCGATTGGCACTGCGACCGCAGCCCGGATGGCTCTTCTTCATGTGCTGATTGAAGCTGGAAACGCTGACCCCACACAACTCACACACGACCACCTCATCGCGGTCCTCCGACTCGCACACATGCTAACACACAAGCAAAAAAAAAAAAAAAAAAAAAACTGTGGTCAGATGGAAGAGTAAGTTGTGCAACAAACATTTGAAACTAAGTTGCCAGTAGAACATGGATCAGGGCTAAAGCATCCCATTATACATCTGCTGCTTTTGTACTGTGCCAGTAAAGCATGCACCAGTGTTAGTAAGTGTGCGAAAGCTGCTGTGCTTCAGCAGAAGTTTGTCTGCGTCCAATATGAGGGCGTGAGTAAGCAAACTCTATGCAAGTGCATTATGTGCATCTCTGAACAAATGTGTAGGGGTGTGTCTGTGTACAGCCGTGCAGGGGTTAAAGGTGAGTAGTAAAGCAGCGGCAGCCCCAGGCTGCTGTCACACACACCCATGTTGGCCAGTCCAGTACCTCCGGGATCCACATTCCCAGAATGTCGGAGTCGGATGCCAGCTCCTGGGTGAACATGGCCTCCATGGCTTCCTGATCCAATTCCAGCTCCAGCTCTTCATCTAGATTGAAGTCGTACAGTGCCCCGAGAGGCCCAGACTCCTGCTGCAGTCCAGAGCCTTCTCGACGGGCTTGAGTTCGATGTGCTTGAACTGAGCGGTACAGTCCAGCTACACAACAAAACACAATATTAGTGTTGAGACAACTGTTACAAGTTACAACTTAATGTTGTAGAATTATATTATACATACAACCACATATACAAATGCATCCATTTTCCAAACCGCTTGTCCTCAGTACGGTCATAAAGGTTATGCATACATTCAAGAAATGAACAATTATTTTGTTAAGCAAGGATGCATTAAATTGATCAAAAGTTAAAGTAAAGACACTTACATTGCTACAAAATATTCCAATTAAAAATAAATTCTGTTTTTTTTTTTACTTTCTATTCATCAAATTATCTTAAAAATATATACAGATTCAACAAAAATATTAAGCAGCACAACTGTTTTCAGTTTTCAACTGTTAATAATAAGAAATGTTTCGTGAGCACCGTCTGAAGGATCATGTGAGTAATGATTGGAGTAATGGCTGCTGAAAATCAGCTGTACCATCACAGAAATAAATTACATTTTAAAATATATTGTATATTGCAGCTTTTGTTTGTGTCCCTTCTTTCAAAAACATTTAAAAAATCTTACCGACACCAGACTTTTGAACAGCAGTATATATACACTAGTCCTTTCAGGGTCAGTTAAACCAGCCACATTACACAGGGCTTCATTGAGACTGATTAGACAAATAGTTGAAAACATGCATATTTGCAGATCCCTAGAGTGTACCTGCACGAGCTAGTAAAGTGCGTGCAGCAAGGTCAAAGCGGTGTTTCCTGCTGGCCGCAGAGCGTCCTCTGGGAGTGGGGCCTGCAGAGGCAGAAGCCGAATCTTGATCAAGACCTTCAGGACTGTAGGAACAGAGATATCACAGTGTTGCATTGAAAAACATTATTTTGGCCATTTATCATTCTAAGTACACAGTACCTAACAATAATTGTTTTATTACTGAATAAAAAAAAAAATGGGGGTCTTTAATTACTTAGGAATTAAAAACACCCAATAAGTAAATGTCATGTCATTCATTCTGTAGGTATTGCACCTGTCACTGAATCCCTCCTCCATCTCTGCAGCGTCAGCATTGGGGATGTCTCCCGGTGAGCGCAGGTAACCCCTCTCTGTGCTCTTACCCCCTGCTGCCCCGGAACAGGGGTCTGAAGCCTCCTCAGAGTCTGCCATGCCCGGATGGTCGATCATCCACATTGCAAGCACAGTGATGTTTTGAGCATCTGCCTCAGCACGTGCACCTACAGACCAATACAGAACATACTCTGAATGTCTGATATGATATAAATACTCTCATAGAAATGTCATGTCTGATTCAGAATTTATTTTTTCTTCTCATATAAGTATTTGTCTACCTGTTGCTTCCAAAGCTTTCATGATCTGCCTGAGTGAGAATCCCATTTCCAGCAGTGGAACTGCAATGGCAGGAGGAGGTGGAGACGTGGAGAGACGACTGCTGGGGTCTGATAATGCTTGGAGTGAATAAAAATACATTTTCAGAATAATTATTTTTTTCTTCAAATTATAGTTTCAGCATAATTTGAAAAGTTTCCTAATATTACATTTTTTAAATGTTTTTTTGAAAGAAGTCACTTATGCAAATTGCACACTAAGGCTGCATTTATCTCTCCCTTTTTTTATCTTACCCGAAACTTTTGAATGGTTGTGTATCGCAACTTCCACAAAAATATAAAGCAGCAAAATATGTTTGCCTCCTGTTCGTTTTGAAAACGAACCTATGCCAGTCCCACACCATACACACGTCAAATTACAATTAGGCAGAGTAACTTTTCTGTTTATAGATATGAAAATACACGCTCAAGCATAGTGACGGATGCGCGCAATTTCCTGCGAAAACCATCCTGACAGGTCTAAAATATAAACACTTATAATAGGCTTACCGTAGTGAATCAGGGTAAGACAAAAAACATGTTTTGGAAGAAGGATTGATGATATATTGTCTTGAACAAAATAGTATTACATAGCTGTAATTATGTGAAATATTATTGATTAAATTAATGCAGCCTTGGTAAGTATAGGAGACTTCCTTCAAAAAACATTTTTTTTTTTTCCCCCTACAAAAAAAAAAATCAAAATTGTATAGTATATATAATTGAAATTACATTTTGAATGCCATATTTTAGATGTGTTTTCAGACATTTGACCCCCATTTTATTAATTAAGAGAAACGTATTGCGAGTGTGTGTATTTGTACCTGTCCTAGTGTTGGTCCTGGCAGGCTGGGACTCCGGTGATGTGAGGCTCTGTCTCCGGCCGTGCTCGTCCGATGGCGAGGTGGGCAGTGATGAGACGGGAGGGGTCTGAGCTCTACGTGCCGGCAAGAGGGTGGTTGTCGGGTAGCTGGAGAACATCTGCCTGCTCGGATATATACATACAGATTTATATACATACAGGTTGAAAGGTTCAATGTTCACACACTCAAAAAGCCATCCGTTGGGTGTGTACCTGAGCAGGCTGAGCGGCATCACTCCAGGTGATTCAGAAGCTGGTGCAGTCTCGGCATCTGTAACAGGTGTGGTTGCTGTGGTAACGGGTGTGGTTGCTGTGGTGGTGTCCTCCAGTGAGGAGCTCATGAAGGAGGTGCTGCTGGAAGCTGAGGGGGAGGTGGTGACCGGAGTCTGAAACTGTTGCTCTCCCTCTAACTCCTCACACTCTGTGTCCACTAAAAACACACACACATTCACATACTTTATGAAGAGAAGTGTGTGTCCAGGGAAAGAAAATGTAATTGTGATCTAAAGATGAGTGCAAAATAAAGGGGTTGCGAGTGACTTGAGGACTTGAGTCTATATTAAGTCTATTATACTCTTAAGGAGTATAATTTAAAAGGCAGCGGAAAGCAGAAAATTAGGTATGCCCGGGCCTTAACTTCCTTTAAATTATTAGCATATTAGAATGATCACACAATCATATAACACTGAAGACTAGAGTAATGATGCTGAAAATTCAGCCTTGCCATTAAGTTACATTAAAATGAAATTAAAACAGATTTCTTTCTTAAATAGTTAAATTGTAATAATATTTCACAATATTATCACACAAACGCAGCTTGGTGAACATAAGATTTCAAACTTTTGAAAAGTAGGGATATTCGAAAAGTTATTATTCTGAAGTAGTGTTATTCTAAAGCTTTTGAAAAGTAGTTATACATTCGGTTTATGTATATCAGATTTGTTTTACGTTTTCTGATGTACCTGGTTTGGAACTCTGGCCTTCCTGTTCTTCAAGCAGGCTATTGACCACTAGTTTGTAGATCATAGTCTGCGCCCGCTCCAGGTCTGCCAGCCCAAGCGCCCTTTTGATGGGTGACCTCATAACTGCCCGCTTCACCATGTGTCGCATCAGAAACTGCAGAGCTGATCGCAGCTCTGCCTCCTCCTGACACACGCTGACCCCAGGGCTTGCACAATCCGCATTATGGCCGCTATCAGGCGTCACTTTGGGGATCAGCAGCAGTTCGGCGTATTTACTACAGCTAAGAAGTACACTCAGGGTCTTCATCGCTCCCAGATACAGATACGAGAGCTGTACCGCATGCACCTCCATCTGTGCAGCCGCCTCCTGTGAGCTTCCCCGTGTCGCCACCATCTCCTGCAGTCTGCGGCGTCCCTCCGCTGGAGTCTGCTGTGTGGAGTCCTGTGTGTAGGCAGCCAACTCGCTCTCAGAGCGAGAGTTGGGCGGTGCGCGAGCTCGAACCTCGTCTAAGCTGTGAGACACACGCAGGTCTCCCGTCCCTTCTTTTGGTTTGGTGCGCGTCTCGTTCTCTCGTTCTTCCTGGGGTTCGTGCCGGTGTCTCCGTTCGTGCCGCCGGCTAGAGACAGATTTGGAGCTGTCGTCCTGCAGGCTGGCAAGGGTGGTGAGGTCCAGAAGCAGAGCCGCAGTGAGTCCACGGAAACGGGAAACGTCAAAGGGAAGAGGCTCTATCGGCTCCAAGTTGTACAACGGCGTGTCACTGGGCGACCAAAAAGTGGGGAAGCTTCAATAAAAAAGAGTGACAAACCAAACAGAGAGAGAAAGAGAGAGAGAAAGAAAGAAAGTGAGGGAGCAGGGAGGAGGGCCAGGGAACATGCAACATAATGGAAATAAAACAAAGGAATAAGTCAAAGAAATGATTAGGGAGGACGAAAAGTGGGAAAGAGTCTAGGGATGCGCGAGACTAGTCGACTACACAATACTGCTGAAACTTACTTGACGACAAAAGATCTTATAACAAATAGAATACCCTAAATAACGTACAGGTACATTTCATACATGTTTAAGCACGGATGTGTAAGCGGTGACCGTGGTAACAAACAACATAAATCAGCACGTCAAAGTATTGTTAACTAATTTTGAGGAACTGAGAATTCAGTTTTTAAAATGTAGCTCTTATTGGTCCAACAATGCCTAATGATTCAGTTGATTTTAATAAATATGTCTATAATTGGCTAACGTTAGGGTTAGGGTTTAAGTGAATGCTTAAAAGGTTAGTTCACCCAAAAATGAAAATTCTGTCATTAAATCGTCACCCTCATGTCACTCCAAACCCATATTAACATTGATCAGCGAACATATCAGAAGATCAACCAAACCTGCTTGACGCTTGAGAACAAACCTAATTGGTTCTTGTGGAAGCTCAAACGTGCTGCGTAACACATGAGAAATAACCTTATTGGTTCTCGCACATAAAGCAAACATGCTTGAGCTTCTGTTTACCATAACTGATGTGTGCGTAGATGAATGTTTATATTTGAAAAAGCCTACGGTTAATTAAATCTGTTCATCATATAAAGCGATCGTGTCTCTTCGCAAAATTTGGACTAAACCGCTCAATTCATATTGTTTCGTTTTACGATCTCTTTATGAACTTTTTGAAGCGTCAAAGAGTGACAGTTTGCGTAGCTGTCATGGAGGAACAGAAAGCTCTCAGATTTAATAAAAAAAATCTTCATTTGTGTTCCGAAGATGAACAAAGGTCTTTGAAAACAACATAAGGGTGAGTAATTAATGACAGAATTTTCATTTTTGAGTGAACTATCCCTTTAAATTTAATGTACAATAATCAAAATGCACAGTACATGTAGGTTTTTTCAACTGTGGTCAGTATGGGATTTGACTGTTCGATTCATAAATTAAGTAAGCTATTTTAAAAGGATCACTAAATAATACAGTCTTCTTGGTGTTTGTTAGACTGGTAGGTTACAAAATGTCCATTTAATCGTTAATGAAATTAGTTGTGGCGCACATCCCTTAAAGAAACCAAGAGAGCCCCAGATAGAAAGAAAGAAAAGTTGGAGACCTCTGGGGAGCAGGAAACAGCCTCAATATAACATTCAGAGATCAATAAACCATGTAAACAGATACCCATCTCTCACCTGATGGTAATCTCCGCCTCATCCCACTGCACCTTAGCTGATGTGCTCCCCTCCTTCACCACACCCAGCAGAGTGGCGTGTCTCCCCGTCTGCTTGTGCACACACCGTCCCCCCATCCTCAACCCACCATCTACTCCCCCTATCACAGCTAACACCGGCCACACCTGGTGGCACAGCGTCCGCAGGTGCGCCTCCGACAGCTCTGCTGCAGTGTGCCGTCCACTTCTTCCTCTCTCCTCCTCTCGCTCCTCCTCCTTCTCATCCTGCTCCTCACGGCTCTGTGCAGAGCGGCTCTTGCGTAGTCTGGTGGCCCCTGCTGGAGGAGCTCCTTCGCGCAGACAGCCCCTGATCTGCTGGAGGCGTTGGAGGATGCTATGGTTGATGGTTTGGGTCCAGCACTCCGAGCGGTGTAAGATCCTGACCAGCTGGGTAGTGGCTTCCGCAAGAACGGTTGCTACAGGGCTACAGATCGGGTCGCCAGGTAACAGGTCACGTGGTGTGCCCCTCATCTGCATGTCACAGATTTTTACCTGCAGGGTAGGGGACCAGTTAAAACAATAGAGAAAACAATAGAGAAAAGTGTAGAAATTTGCCAACCAGTATACATTTTCATTGCTTACAACATTATGATAGTGTTACATCACTTTCTACAGCGCCACAGCAAAAGAAATCATATTTTAGTTTTGAATGTGACTTTGCAGTCTGAACTGAATATAAGAAAAGACAATGTAGAACAAAATAATGTCAAGAAAACTTTTCTATTAAGCTTTGCAGGCAAAATCAAGCATTCAGTGTGAAAAATGTTTTGATTTAAAAACAAATGATTTACGAATTGTTATTTTTAAAAGGAATCATTAAAAAAAACGAATTTATCAGGGTTATTATCATTATTCAAAACTAATAAATATATTTGTTAATAAAATAAATAAAAAATAGAAGTATTACATGAAAAACTTAAAATAAAATTAGAAATGTTGCCTAAAGTACTAAAATGATTAACTAATAAACTGAAAATAAATTCAATGTACTATCAAAAAAGACTAATAAAATGACAAAGGCACATAGCAAAATTACTATAGGAAAAAATAACCAAAAGGAAATCTGAAAAAAAAGAAAGAATAAATACCGGTAATTTATATATCATATATATAATTTGTTTCATTGCAATATATGCCTGTTCAAATAAAAATTAAAAACATAACCTTAGAGAAACTGTATTCATAATATAAAGTAGAAAATGTTAAGAAATCGAAGCTTAGACTAACTGAACAGTTGAAAATGGTGTGTCTATCAGTGTCATAAAAAAAAAAAAAGACTAGGTACTGAAATCAACATCAGCATCTATGCATCTTACCTTCTCCCCTGGGTTGCTGCTGTAGAACATGACACAAGGGTAGAGCTCTGTAGCATCAACATCTTCAAAGGCCAGTTTGGGCTCCTGCCACATGGTTTAGCAAACAAATATGATAAAAGAGAGAGAAATAATAAGTGTTATAGTTCAGCTATTGATATGAGAGTTGGTAAAATGGTTAAATATTTGTCTTCATGAGTGGGCTGCACCGCACCTCTCCATTCTTGCCAAAGGACACAGTCCTCGCCTCCATGTCCAGCACACAGGTAATGTAGTCTCCCTGTGTGTAGCTGGACAGCGTGAGGGTCTGTTCTCCATTATGGTAGAGGTTGCCACTGTATGCGCGGTAGAGCCACATGTCTGCTGTTGTGCGGTGGTTAAAATCATGGACGGGCCAGCGTGAAACACCCACGCACGTTCCCTCGTTTCCACGATTCTCCTTCACGATATAGAACTGGAAAAAAATTATGTGCACTTACACTCACATAGCCTGACAGAATGTCCATATGACTTCCGTTCAAAAGTTACGTTTTTTTTTAAATGAAATTAATACTTTTATTCTGCAAGCACGCATTAAAATTATCAAAAGTGACAGTAAAAGACATTTATAATGTTACAAACGATTTCGATTTCAAATAAATGCTGCTCTTTTGAACTTTCTAATCATTAAAGAATCCTGAAAAAAAGTATCACCATTTCCACAAAAATATTAAGAAGCACAATTGTCAACTGTGATGATAAAAATAAGAAATGTTTCTTGAGCCCCAAATCAGTATATTAGAATGCTTTTTGAAGGATCATGTGACATTGAAGATGGGAGTAATGATGCTTTAAATGTAGCTTTCCATCACAGGAATAAATTACCATTTAAAATACACAACTGTTTTCTATTTGTATTTTAAAATCTTTTTTTTTCTTTCTTGTTATCTTTCATATTTTTTAAATAAAGATATAGTTAAAAAAAATCTTAGCCCCAAACTTTCTGACAGTATTGTAAAAGAAAGTGTGTAGAACCTTCCACTGGTAACAGCCAGAGGAAATGCCAGTGGAGGCCAGGC
The DNA here is from genome assembly GCF_949152265.1 of Phoxinus phoxinus. Taxonomy (NCBI): domain Eukaryota; kingdom Metazoa; phylum Chordata; class Actinopteri; order Cypriniformes; family Leuciscidae; genus Phoxinus; species Phoxinus phoxinus. The sequence continues at coordinate 36,733,024 of NC_136877.1, read as the reverse complement.
CGTAACCTTTGCCCCCACTGCCATGTGTCAGTCCCTGTCCGCTTTCCACCACACAGCACTGAGCCTTCTCAGGGTCAAAGGTCACTTCCTGGATAGGCAAATTTTCTTCCTCCTCCTCTGTCTCACCCTAAAACAACCAGAAAGGAAATTGAATGGCATCTCAGAAATGTAAATGTTAAGTATGAGCACATTTTGAAGCAGCAAAACCTTGACAAAAACACTTGACTGACTGTCTCTCCCTTACCTGTAGTTTGAGTTCCTGCTCTCTTTCTTTTAGCTGGATGGCGTGTTTTGCTTGAGCAACAGGTGCCTCCCACATACAGTCCGAGAGCAGCGAGAACAACCTCTCCACCACCTACCACACAAATTATCAATTTATCACACACAGTCAAATTTAGCTCTGCAACACATAAAAAAAAATAAAAAAAAGCACAATACAGGTGTGTGGAGTCAGACCTGAGTCATCTGATGGTCCTCCACACTGCTCTCACAGGCAGGAAGTACAGCTTCCAGAACATGAAGGGCTAACAGCCGTGTCCTCAAATTACCAACCAATGGAATGCCTGAAAAACACACACATTCAACTAATCTAACAACTACAACACAAGCAAGATGATGTTGATGATGATCGAAGACGAAGATGATGATCGGGACACTGCTGTATTACCTGAACAGCATTTCTGAGCAGCAATGTTGAGAAGGACTTCAGTCCATTTAGGAGATGCCATCTTGGACTGGATCGCTTTGGAAGAGACGACGCGCCGTAGAAACACCAAGAAGTCTCCAAGGTGCAGCTCTGCAGTGTGTGTCTTGCGTAACAATGCTACACCAAGATAAAAGCAATACATAAAACCACAAAATGAATTGACTTAATGAGCATGTGGCTGTTTTGAGCTCTTAAGTGTCCCACCTCGAAAATCTTTTTTCTGGGCATCTGCACAGTCGTCGGTCTTCTCCTGCAGTTCTGTACTTGCACTGAGTGTGCTTCCAGCAGCCTGAGCCAGCAGAGTCTTCAGCTGACTACACAAAAGATCCAACAGGGACTGGACCACCTTAGGACTCAACCTGTCCGCATATGTCCTGATGAAAAGATAGGGGAAAGCAACATTTTGAATGCTGTAAGATTTTGGCACTTTGTTTACATACCAGGTCTGAAGTTCCCTAAAGAAAATGCAGGCACTAGCATCATCATTTAAATCATACAGCATTGAAGGTTCAGATTGACTATGAAAAACCAGGTGTTAGCAGTCTGTGAGAGAACGTTTTGTACCCGGTGCTGATGGCTAGTATCTGTAGCAATCTGGTGCTGGCCACTTTAAGGGCAGTGCTGAGCTGAGAGCCTGCAGGCTTGTGCAGGAGTTGCAGTGTCTGTCCAAGCAGGGTTTCTGTTCCACAAAGCTGAGAGAGAACGTCCAAAAGGCCACTGGAGATAGCTAATGATACATCGACAGGCTGGTATCGCACACTTAAAGCGAAGACTGTCACCAAAAGAAGTCTCTGCTGGGCCTCTGGAAACACACACAGCATTGTGAATATATGTTCATTATAATAATATATGCCACATACAATTACTATAGTGTATACATTACCTATGTGATGCTTGTTAGCTTGCAGGGCTCTCTCTAATGTGACTGACAGCTGCTGATATATCTTATGCACAGCTGTCTGAATGTCCATCTGTAAACTTTTTTTGGCTGCTCTGACTCCATCCTACAAGGAAAGACAAAGAACATGCAGATAATAGCATAAATGATAACATACCTTTTTTAGCATGTTATGAGAAGTCATTTCAGTTCTTCCATGCACAGTTTATAGGACAAAATGTGTTAAAGCAAGAAGACCGAACTGCTCACATCCATTCTGATCTTCTCTTTTTTTTCTCAATAAGGCCTTATGCTTACATACCTCAGTCTAAATTAGCTCATATTAAGCCAGCATGACCTTCAAAGAACTCAACTATGTTCAGAAACTTAATCCGTTGCTTGTTATTCACTGATGATGGCATTAAATTATTTTGGAACGGTATGCCATGCATAAAACAAGTTAAAGTTTAGATCCATGTCAGTTACCTGGTAATGGTGTAGTTGGACATTCTCCCCCTTTGGCCCCCCATTACACACGGCACCCAGGCCGAAACATCCCGACAGGAACTGCAGTCTGACTGATGTTAGCAGAGAGGCAGAGTGAAAACTGATGCTTGTGCGTCCAGCTCCACCTCCAGAGCCTGCTTGACTGCTTTTCTCCTCCATCCCAGAAATCAACACCACAATCTGATGAAGGGCCTCTAGACGCAACTATAGAAACAATAAATAAATAAAAGCATAAGATATGTAGCTGGAAGGCACCTGTAGCAACAAAGACAAATAAAAATGCTGAATGCACGTACCTCTGCTCGGCTCTGCTGCTGCTCCATAGCTATAATAATGGCCTGTGGGCTGGTGGACACACTCTCTTCTGGTTCCTTAAACCCAGGAGCATTCCCAACATCTCCACTGATGAAGTTCACAATGTTCTCGATGAGTGCATGGAGCCTGAGTGATTGGCTCAGATCGATGTCTGACTCCTCGTAGGACTGCGGAGAGCTGTACAAACACTCACGGGCTGAGCGTCCCCCAAACCAATCAGCAGAAGAGTCTGGAGAACTGTAGAGAAAACCTTGAAAACACAACACAAAATCCATTGAGCAAATTTATAATAATGGGCAAATAAGTATAATTTAAATACATTTATATTTAAATGTAATTTATATATACTAATTTAAATATGTTTAATCTATATTTAAATAATAGTTTATAAATATAGTTAAATTGTAATTCAAATGATTAAATAAATGATACTTTCAACAGAAAACATTGAGTTTCAAATTCTCAAAACATTCCACAAGTCATCATCCTTTTTTCACATTTCAGTCCTGATTGTAAGAGAAAATCTGGGTAAAAAAGTATATGGTAAAATCTGCTTAATGGATCTAATAAGCCATTTTTTAGTAGCCAATAGCTTCATAAAATTCCCAGGCATAGAGGCAACAGTCGACCAAAAAGATGTGTCCCAGGTACAGTTTACTGTATGATAAAAAAAAAAAGCTAATTAATTTCTAATTTATTTAGCTATGACTGTTAACACATACAGAAAAAAAATATATAATGCATGTACCTTAGTACCTTAAATGGCATCCTATAAACTATATAATATAATTTTGGCAGGCAGGGTATGTGCAAAACAGGTGAACAGGAAAGACAGGTGATTGAATTATACCATAAACTTTTCTGTGGAATTCTGCAGCCACAGACAGCAGGTCTGAACATGAATTATGAGTATTATGTGAAATTACTATTTTATAGAAGAAATTTGTGTGGCATGTTTTGAATTTTGGAAGAACATGAAGATGTTAAATGTATGGACTCATTTAGCCAAGTAGAGTGACAGAGATGTCAGAGACACATTACATGTGTACACAGATAGACTTTAGCACAAATATACAGACACCAATACAGTGTCCCACTACTAGAGGGTGTTGGGGGAGGGGCTGTTACCTCTTTTTTTAGGAGTGAAAGCTAAATCCAGATCCACATTCCTCCTTGCATTCTGAAAATGATCACACCGACAGGTTACATAACTGCAATTTAAAAGCAAGAAAAGCAAATAAGGCAGTGTGCATGTGCCACAAATCTCACCAGTGAGTATCCCTCCTCATCAGACTCTGGCTGGGAGAGATCTGACTCACTCCTGGATTTTGTGAGTCTATAGCTGGGACTGCTCTGGATAGACCGACTCTCTGCTGACAAGCTCTCACTCCTAAAATAAAAATGGGAAATAAATGTTACATTTCCTGTAAGTGGGAATTACACAATCATGTCACTAAAAATGTGACCTAAATTTCATATTACCGGTAATACCACTAATGAACAATGTTTTTTGATTATTGAAATGATAGGTAACTGCTGCTTTTACGGTAATTGCAATTGGGTCAGCTTATAAAGGTGCTTCAAAAGTAGGGCAGCACAGAAGGTCTCTTGCAACTGGATAATATGAAATCTTAAAAAGTGGGTCAGGCATTTCTGGACAGCACGAGAGCACTGGAGAGGTAAACAAGTTCAGTGAGACCTTCAGACTCCAAGGATAAGGGTTGCATTATGAAAGTTAAGGCACGCTTACTCTTGTTTAACCTGTACTTTTACCTGTACTTTATAACGATGACGTCACTCACCTCGGCATAAACCCGCCTCCGTCCTGGTTGACCCCACCTGTCAGGGGTTGCTGATTGCTGTGTTGAGCGAGCGGCGTGCTGACGGCCAGCAGAAGCATTGCACAGCGGTGGATGACGGCATTGCATGCGGTGGTGTAAAGATCCTGTCCCTCCTGAGCAGTTGTGCTGCTCCTGCGCTCGGGACCAGGCTGAGCCGGCTCTTCCTGGACGCTCATGCTTCCGGTTCGATCTCGGTCCCTTCCTCGCGCTGCCTCCCGTGCTGATAGGAAACATTGAAAGATTTCTGTGTCCGCCAAGACATAAGACACAGATCGGCCGGGTTAGGGAAGCAGCCAAGAAGCATGAGGCTGTTAAAAAAGGGCCTATGGCTGGATATTACACAATGTCATGTGTAACAAACAACCATGGTTAACAATTTTGGGGGTTTTATAAGTATACATTACTGTTCAAAAGTGTAATGGTGCGTTCACTCCAAACGCGAAGTGTATATTCGCATTGCGTTACTCACTCTAGATTACTCGTGGGGTGTTTCTTGTTTTTCACATCACTCGCGCAAATAAAAACATTGTGCGAAAAGGAGTGTCTTCACACACAACAGTGATAGTAACCGGACGTATCAATAAGCTCTTCGCTGATTGGCTTGCGCAACTAAGCGGCATGCGAATTATCCGCTTGAGTTGAAATTTTTCAACTTGCGCGGAAGACGAATCAATAAGGATGCATTAACATTTATCTAAAGTGAAAGTAAAGGCTTTTACATTATTACAAAAAAAAATCTATTTAAATAATGTTTTTTAACTATTTTGCAGTTATATTATATTTTTAACTATATTTAACTTTATTTTCAAAATGTATAATATGAAGAAATATTTCTTGAGCACCAAATCATCAAGACTGGAGTAATGATGCTGAAAATTCACCTTTGCCATAACAGGAATACATTACATTTAAAAATATATTCAAATAGAAAACAATTTTTTTCACATATTTAATAATATTTCACAATATTGCTGTTTTTACTGTATTTTTGATCAAATAAATGCAGCCTTGGTGAGCATAAGAGACTTTTTTCAAAAAAACATAGCAATTAGCAACCCTAAACCTTTGAACGATAGTGTATATTGTGTGGTCTATTCTAATACAGTGCAATTTACAATGTCAATTCAATTACCGGTACTCAATATATCTTTAAAGTAATAGAGTAATACATTTAAATGTCATCATTTATTCACCCTCATGTCATTCAAAACCTGTATGCTGTTAATTTTTGAAGGAGGAGGTCATTTGTGAAAAATGACTTGCATTGTGGTCTGTTCCTATCAATCGATAGTTGTATAAAATATTGTCTGTTTATTCCACTTAAAATAGCGGTATATGGTTCAGGAATGATAAGAGTGTAAATAAACAATTACAGAACAATTATTTTTAGGTGTAATAACTAAGTAGTCAGACAGGAAAATGTAAAGGTACACAAAGTGTGTGAAATTGTGATTGTGTGACAACTTTGCACCATGCCACACAAAGCATCAGCCAACATCAGCAGCACACACACATGCCCATTAAATGTGTCTGAACTCACTTCCTGCGGTCATGACTTCATGCTCTCTTTCCCCCTCCTCATCTTCCTGCTCCTGGTGTCCTTCCTCCCTTTCCCTCTCTCGGTCTCTCTCCTCCAGTTCAGCCTCCTCATCTATAGTTCGGGTGAAAGAGTGTTCCTGAGGGTCCATCTCCACTGAGTCCACATTATCAGAGATCTGCACACAGGAGGAGAAATGGCTTTGCATATAGTGGGATCCAAAAGTCTTCCTTTTTTTTTTTTTTACTCTGGAAACATAATTTATATATATATATATATTAGGGCTGTCCGTTAAACGCGTTATTAACGGTGTTAACGCAAACCCAGTTTAACGTGTCACATGCTTTTGCAACAACTAGTAACGTTATTAAAACTACAACACCACACCGGATCTAGCTAGACCAGAAACAAAACAACAGGCACGCCGCACACACTTGTTTGGGCTTGCGATGCGAACCGGCCAAAGAGTGGACGAAAAGCGCAGCGCCGAGCCGCGTCTAGGACAACTCGTATCGCACATCGGACGCGCACTTTCTCAGTTTATGGCCAGCAATAAAAACGCCGAATGGCGCTGCCGGTGTGTGTACACTCATAGAGAATAATGTGTTCGAATTTTAAATACGAGGCGCTGCGCTTCTCGTCCGGTGTGCGACCCTCTTTAACGTTACGTTTTGAGTGGATGAATGATGAGCGCGAGACGCCGAAATGGATGCCAATAAGATTCTGAATGGAAAGTTTACTTTTAAAAAGTTGCGAAATGGTTCAATTGACAAGACCAAAGTGATCTGTGTGTTTTGTCATTGTGAACTGAGCTATCATCGCAGCACGTCCAGTCTGAAAATCACTTGATGGTCAAGCACACACACACAGCTGATGCGTTTCTACGCCCACTCGTCAATATCAGTAACGTTACCTCGTCAGTATTTCTTTCACCCTTTTATTGATGGACAGTGTTACATTGTGTGAGAGATTATTTGCTCCAAGTGAGAATGTTAGTGTGAAATTGAACACAGTATCCCAATGTGGTTTTCAATAAAAAACATTTGCACAAAGCAAGCCGATCCACTTTTCCATGCTGATAAGAGCATTAAAATGAGAAAATATAATGGGACAAAAAGAAATCAAGAGACATTTAGAATAGATAAAAATGTGCGATTAATCGCGAGTTAACTATGACATTCATGCGATTAATCGCGATTAAATATTTTAATCGTTTGACAGCCCTAATATATATATATATATATATATAGGGTCTGAGCCTGGTTTCTCCCAAGTTATTTTTCTCCATTCTGTCACCTGATGGAGTTTTGGTTCCTTGCCACTGTTGTCTTGGCTTTTGGCTTGCTTAGTTGGGGACATTTAATGTTCAACAATATTATTGATCTGCCTTACTTCAGGTGGACGATGACGCATTTTCTTCTAGAAACAATCACTGTGAAGCTGCTTTGACACAATCTGTATTGTAAAAAGCGCTATATAAATAAAGGTGACTTGACTTTAGAACAACATGAGTTGTGGTTAAGCGGAGTAAATATCCTTTTAAAACAAAGTCTGTTCCATTTCGCATGCCTGCCGTCATTAAAGCAAAAGGGGTAGACGGCAGATGCTAAAAAAGTTTTTAATCAAAGTGTTACGCTGCGAATATAAATTGTAATGAAAACATACTCTGCGTTCTCGTGATGATGAGCGGGTCTGGATGAGCTCCATATTCTTGCAAGCCAAGAGGCGATTCCGCACCTTATACACACTGCGATATACCTCTGCCAACAGTTTACATGGCTGATATCTGCAGGAAGACAGAAAACGAGAGAGAAATGCTTTAGTAGTGTCCACAGAGTAGCATTCTCTGAAGTTATGTAGGATATGATGTCATACCTCCCCTCTCCACATGCCTGTCCCAGCAGCCCTGTGTGTTTCAGCAGGACAGCAAGTACAAAGCGGGACACTGTGTCTAACAGAGCCTCATTTGGCAGTGACGAACTGTCCCAATCTACACAAAAACACACACACACAAAAGACTTAAGGAACATGTAACGACATCAAATATCTTTGCTTGCACAAATGCAAATTGATAATGCTAATGGCAAAAATCAGGATTGTTTTTAACCAATAACTTTATATAAAATCCAATAACTTCATACTTAAGAAGCCATAAAGGTCTGGTTTATGACCAGCTGTAACATAACAGTGGATAAAAGTGTCAATTGCTTTTTTTATAGTACTGTGTAAACTCTAGGTAGTAAGTGTGGGAAAAAACTGCACCTCATAACAGCAATGTATGCTCAAATATTACTTGAAATCACATTTAGATCCCAATCTTTCAGAAACACAAATGTCTTTATATAAAAGAAATGACAACTGACACAAAGTCCAAATCAGATGCAAGGGTAGAGAGATTTTAAACCAATTAGATTTACTGTGGGTGGGTATACCCAACACCACAGAAATAGAAGCCATTACAAGGTTTGCATAGGTTAATGTGTGACTTCTGAGACTATGCAAGCACTTACGCAAGTAAAGGTAATCATCAGTGAATCATTTGTAGTAATCTTTCCATAATCCTCAATATATGTTCTGTGTTTGTGTCCTACCCTTGCTGATGGCATAGTCCTGCATGTTTGTCCACAGGCTGTATGTGGGCTCTTTAGTTGATCCAAGGGCCAAATCGACCAGCACACTCATGTCAGCATGCAACTGACAGTCAAACGGCCTTTGTTCCTCATTTCCGCACAGAGCCACCTCCAGCAGAGAGCTGATACATGCATCTTAAAAACATATACACACGTTCAACATAAACATGAAATGGCATTCACAACCTTTATAAACTTCCATATTAAGCCAAATTTCATAAGACAGGACATTTAATGATAAAAGGGAATTTGTGTGTGCATACCAAGCTGGGGTATTTCAGTCTCTAAGCCATTACTAAAAAGTGGTGTTTTGAGCCAGTGGGTAGTGTGCTGTTCCTCTGGCGAGGGTGGGGCTCCCTGAAGCATTCCTCCAAGACAACGTCCCACCAGCAGCGCAACGGTACGCTCCAGATCCACCAACCACACCCAGCACTGCGCCGGTCCTGACACGCACAATGGATCAACTAGATCAGGAGTGCCTAGAAGAAAAAAGGAAAGGAAAAATTATCAATATAAGATTTGTGAGTTAAAGAAAAAGAGTCCTAATTCAAAACAATATCACAGATTTAAAGCTAAAGAAGTTCAACACAAATGAGAGATGAGCGGCTCTTGAGTGATGAGTGGTTCTCAAAAACGGGGCCAGGGCCTACCAGGGGCCTCAGCAAAATCCCAAAGGACACACAAAACTAATATTAGGGCTGGGCGATAAATCGATTTTATCGATTAACTCGAAAGTGTGGTTTATGTCGATATGTTTGAATGAAAATCGGTTTTCTCTTTAACATCTGCCGACGCTCCCCTGGGCTCCCGTAGTTCCGAACGGGATCAGTGCGTTTGCCATAGAGATACACAAACATGGCAAATGAAGCGAGACCGCGGCAGCACAAGCACACCCGCCAAAAACATTTACAAACTGAATCTGCAGGGCTGTCAACTCTCACGAATTCACCGTGAGACTCACGCAATTGACACTTTTCACACGCTCTCACGCCACACTATCCATTTTCTCACGCAGAGAAAAATCGTGAAGCAAAGAGGACACTGACATCGACAGACAAGACAGAGATCAGAGAAGGTTACTATTATTGACATGAAACAAATCCTCAGCTCTCAGATTCTGTCAATTTAATTACGAAATTCAAACAATATACCGGTTTGGGGTTTGTAAATGTGAAGTGACAGATCGCTGACAGATCTCAGTTCAAGCGGCACGTGAACCAATCATCTGTTACTCTTTACTACTAACTTAGTTAATAGTAAATAAACACGAATGATCAATAGGAAATTTGAAAGATAGAGTTCAACTTACCGAAATGTAATAAAATCGATCGATTAAGTGGTTTTCAACCGCGGAAAGAGGTAAAACAGCTGGAGAACAATGTGTCACGTAATGTTACATTTACCTCAGGAAAGCCATTTAATGACCATAGCACGTTAGTTGGACTTAAAATAAATAGCTATAGAGGAGTATTTTGCTAAATATTATATTTATTATATTTTTACCTATATCATTACAAATTTTAACATTATTTTTAACCTTTAATAATAATACCAGCTGACAGGGCTCTGTATGTTTACAGCATTAGGTGAGTTTGTTTTTTTGTAGGGAGAAAAATTTACATAACACATTAACGTATCTACTGTAGCCTACCTAATATTTATCCAAAGGAATCAATATTGAATCAAGATCAGAATCGAAATCACAAGAATTGAATTGAATTTAAATTGTGAAATTTGTGTCAAGCTTTAATAAAAACAGTAGCAAACCAGTCATTGCACCATGTAAACATTGTGTAGTCTGTTTAGTCACCAAATGTTTTGACAATCACAATACACCTATAATTGTGATACAAGGTTTTTTTTTTTTTACATCTCGCCCAATCCCAATCCACTCATTTTATGTTATGTTACGTTATGTTATGTTACATTTTCACTGTTTACAAAGGCAGAGCCCGCCATCTTGTCTTTTTGGCTTGTTGTTTCTGATTGCACTTTAACCCCAAGGGGGAAATCCAAAACAAATCCCAGAAGGGAAAACCAAAGTAAAATTAAATTAAAACTTGTTTTGAACTATTTATTTGTCATCTGCAGATTGATTTTAAGTAGGGGGAAAACAAATCTGATTTTTTGTGAAAGAATTTTGGATTTTTTTTTTTGGCCATATCACCCAGTCCTAAATAATATAACCATATATCTAGCTATTCTATTTATTTATGTATAGTAACAATGCATGCTATAATCTATCTATTAAAATCTTTAAAGTGTTTTGGACAAGTGGAGATTAGAGATAGATAGTTGATAAATCGACCCATGAGAGATTTAAACCTACAACCAGCTATCACTTTGAACTGATGCACACATTGATTCTTGCCAGCAAGACAGTGCTACAGTACTACTGATCTGAAAATCTGACTGAAAAGTTTAATGTGACAGTCTGACCATGTAGTGGCCACTGCAGCTCCTGTTCCTCAAGAAGTGTGGCGGCAGGCAAGAGTCTGTTGAGACGGTCCAGCGGGGGAAGCAGGTCTAAGAGGTATCTGAGCAGTGGCCGTGCCACCCAAACGGGCAACAACAGCAAGGATGTCACAATCTGACACAGCATACTGCCCGCTGCAGACATGTAGATCACATCTACCAAATACAAACACAGGCTAAATTAGCAGGTCCATTTGCATATAGTTATATGAATGAGTTTAGTAATAACGTGTGTATATTGATATACCTCGTAGCTTCTCACGCACACTGCCGTTTCCAGAGCTTTCTCTCAGAAGAGTTGCAGAGCGATTATAAATATCTGTGGCGTGAGGCAATATTAACTGCAGATGTTTATGGAGGAGCGCAACACTACTGGAGCCCTGAAAAAACATAGATGATTCACATACTGAAGGAAATAAGACTACTCTGACCAAAAAAATATATGGCCTTTTTGAGATTCTAATCTCTCTCCCTCTAATTTTTGTTTGTTCATGATATGTATTTAGTTGCGCAAGTACCTCTGTAACACAGTTGATATGGCAATAGGCCAGTAGTTGCTTCTGTAAAGAGCAGAGCAGTTCATGGAGGTGAGCTGGTTGACTGCTATCAGATGAAGATGTTCCCTGCAAGATCTTATCACTGTTCTTCTCCAGCTCTCCAAACGCCTGGTCCTGTGAGGTTAACACACAAACACACAGTTGAGAAAATGATCATCAATGAATATGAAAAGGTTGCACTGCAAGTGTAATACACAGATACAATATTGACAGACATCCAATTTATCTTCTTGAATCAGTTTACATTCACTTAGGACAGTGTTTATATTTTTACCCAGTCAAGATGCACTAGGCTGACAAGAGTACTAGTATAATTTCTCAACAAATTGTTGTTCTCAGTACAAATATGGTATATATACAGCAAAATAATGGCAAGAAAACATGCATTTCTATTGAGTTCTTTGTAGGTTGCATGCAAAAACAGGGAAATGTATTGACTTACAGTATGAGTTGGTTCATTTAATGAATCATTAAAAATACTAAAAACAATTACTGGTTTGAATTAGTCTGGTGAATCCTCTACTGTATGAAAAGTGGTCATTGAATCAACATCTCAATCACTTTCTGAACTTCATTATTAATTTCAGTGATGCCTGTCTCAAAATGAAGCAAGTTTTGCGTACTAAAAGTTTGTTAAACAAAGTCACCATTATTACCTGCAAATTAAATATATAATATTTGCTATAAAAAGCTAAAATATATGCTCAAGACTGACCGTGTAAAATCCCAGGTTCCTGAGTAAAGTTTTCATGAGGATCTCTGCCAAGTGTGTGTCAGGATGTGTGTCAGAGTGAGTGCCAGGTACAGAGTCAGAGGGTGGAGCGGAAGGCTCAGAGGTATCTGGAGGACAGCTGTACCCCAGCAGAGATGCCACATGGGTGTGATCCTGCAGACTAGTGAGGATTATGTCTAGCTGCATCCTCTGAGACAGAGAAGGCACACGCATTCATAGGAGCATGAGTAACAGATACTTCTTTAGGTTAAGCAACTTAAACTGCATTTTATTTTCATACAGGCACACACATGTACCTGTCCTTTTGAGAGGCTCTCCCAGCGGTCTGGTCCTTGAGGAAGGAGAGAGTGCAGTAGCTCCATTCTCTCTCTCAGAGGAGGCAGCAGCATTGTGGCTCCCACGGAGAGAGTCTCAATGACAGCCTACAAAAGCAACTTATTTTCACTGATCAGTGAAAAACACAGGCCACAGTAAACCACCACAGCAACAAAAATGTGGCAAAACGCATGTATACACAGACCTCCTGGATCTCATCAGGTACTGATGCATCCATAAGTCTGAAAAGCAGATTGCGGAGTGGCCTCGCTTGCCGTCCCAAGATACTGGTGGCCACGCCGCCCGCCAGCGCTAGAGCCAAGTGGTTGGACAAGAGCCGTAGACATAGTTTCAAGAAGTTATGATGCTCCCTGTTGGCCCAAAACAAATTTGTGCAAGAAGACACACTCTCAATATTTAATAACCTTCAGGATGGTTTTAGAAAATCAATTGAAACTTTTGAAGCAGCAGTAATCTTCCAGTGATATTAATGCACTTAAAAACAAAGCAGGCTCCACTCGTCTATGGTGGTGGCAGAATACACACTTGGAAGATGGGAAAGGCAGCGGTGGGATCTCGTTGTTGATGCCGTCACAGTATCGTTCCAGAAACGAGCGGAGGTGAGAGAAAGTGCTTTCTTCCAGGTCCACACAGTACGGCCTATGCCAGGCCACCACCTGCCTGTATATACACACAAGATTATTAGCATAGATATTGGAATGTTGAAAAGTGAGTTAGAAGAAAGACGAAAAACAGAAAACGACAAAAAGGCTTCAACAAACTAAGACCTAAAAGGCACAAATGCATTTGAAATATATTGTGTCTTCAAGGTACAACAAATGAATTTCTTTTTTAACAGAAGGTTATGAAAGGATTCAATGGGTTTGCTAACCTGTCTCTCGGGAGGGCAGTCCATGCCAGGCTGTGGGACGTGCCAGCAGAGATCTGCTGAATAGCCACTCCATCTAAACCAATCACCTTCTTGGGTTTGGTGATGGGACCGGTGGAATTCCCTTGACCACACTGACCCATGGAGTTATTCCCCCAGGCATACACTTCATTGTCTTTATCAAAAACATGCACAAAAGAAAAAATTACCTGACCATTTTCCCTAATACACATGAATTGCACATGTTCTGTTCAAGTACACAGCGTCAAATTGTCTGTGACATCATGTATGAGGCCCCCACGCTTCACCTTATCTGAGTCTGAGTCAGCACATACCCTTCTGCTACTAATCTGACCCCCCCTCCCCCTCCACTATCTCGAACTACAGTTCACACAACCCAGTACAGCCCTAAAAAAGAAGACTCATAAAACCAACAGCACCTAATCATCAGCCACTGATTACTGAGTTTACAATACACTGAAAGTGAAAAGAATATTTGTAGAGGATCACAAACCTAACCAAACTCTAATGATAATTGACTGTAATTGCAATAGCAAAGACGTGTATATATATATATATATATACATATATATATATATATATATATATATATATATATATATATATATATATATATACACATATACACAGGTGCTGGTCATTAAATTAGAATATCATCAAAAAGTTTTATCATTTCAAGAATTCAACTTAAAGGGATACTCCACTTTTTTTGGAAATAGGCTCATTTTACAACTCCCCCAGAGTTAAACAGTTGAGTTTTACCGTTTTCGAATCCATTCAGCCGAACTCCGGTTCTGACGGTACCAGTTTTAGCATAGCTTAGCATAGATCATTGATTCTGATGAGTCCAGTAGCATTTCTTTCAAAATGACCAACGAGTTTCAATCTTTTTCCTATTTAAAACTTGACTCTTCTGTAGTTAAACCGTGTACTAAGATCGACGGAAAATTAAAAGTTGCGATTTTCCAACTTCCAAATTAACTACTCTTATTCCGGCGTAAGAATCAAGGAACTGTGTGGCCGTACCATGGGTGCAGTAGGCGTAATGATATGACGAAGCACTTGCCGTCAACAAACCAACATGAACACCTGCTTGCACAGGGAAGGTGCCTTGTAGCATGGAGACATTTGTGAGAGACGATTTAGATGACATTACTATCACAGCCCTTTACTACGCACAGAACCATGACTAATCGCACAGGAAACCTAATTTGCCGCCTAAAAACTACAAAAACTTAGTCCCGGTCATGTTGGAAGTTACCGAGCTGGGGACTATTTTCAGGTGCTTCGTCATATCATTACGCCTGCAGCACCCATGGTACGCTGCACAGTTCCTTGATTCTTACACCGGAATGAGAGTAGTTCCTAGCCATATAGGCTTGGAAAATCGCAACTTTTCATTTTCCGTCGATCTTAGTACACGGTTTAACTACAGAAGAGTCAAGTTTTAAATAGGAAAAATATTGAAACTCGTTGGTCATTTTGAAAGAAATTATAATTTTGACTTACAGCTACAACACGAAATCAAAATCCCAGAAAATTAGAATATTACATTAAATCACACAGTAATTACACAGTAATACCATGGTCATTGAACCAGGTTTTGGTTCTTTTGGCAGTGTGGGCAGGTGCAAATCCTGCTGGAAAATGAAGGAAGCATGAAGTGCTCTGAAAATGTCCTGGTAGACGGCTGCGTTGACTCTGGATTTAATAAAGCACTCTGATGAGAGCAAATTTTGCATCTCATTTGCAACTCCAGCCGATGACATGGCTCCCCAAATCAACACAGACTGAGGAAACTTCACACTGGACTTCAAGCATCTTGGATTGTGTGCCTCTCCATTCTTCCTCCAGACTCTGGGACCTTGGTTTCCAAATGAGATGCAAAATTTGTTCTTGGACTTTGGTCCACTGTGCTTTATTAAATCCAGAGTCAACGCAGCCGTCTACCAGGACATTTTCAGAGCACTTCATGCTTCCTTCATTTTCCAGCAGGATTTGCACCTGCCCACACTGCCAAAAGAACCAAAACCTGGTTCAATGACCATGGTATTACTGTGTAATTACTGTGTGATTTCATGTAATATTCAAATTTTCTGGGATTTTGATTTCGTGTTGTAGCTGCATAATCATCAAAATTATAACAAATAAGGGCTTGAAATATCTCACTTTTTACATGTAATGAGTCTATATAATATATTAGTTTTACCTGTTAAGTTGAATGCTTGAAATAAATCAACTTTTTGATGATATTCTAATTTTATGACCAGCACCTACCTATATATATATATATATATATATATATACACATACACAAACACCTTAAAAATTAGTAAATTGTAGTATATCAAAATAAATAGGATATAGTGATAGGGTGCTATCACAACCTACTGAAACCTATTAAACATTTATTCAAAGCAAGTGAATCATTGTGAAACAGAGTGTGGCGCAAAAATCATATTATCTTGATGATCTTTTTTCATAATTGTAGGGTTGCTGCACATTTTAAATCAAACCAGTTTTATGGTGCAAAACTTGTAAGAGAAGCAGCCTTTTTTGGAGTTTTGTTTGTCGTCTTTTGAGATTCAACCACCCTCCCATAGTACCGAATGTCTTGCGGTATAAATTGCACTTTGCTACACCGCTGTCCGTTGTTGTTGCCAACCATCTCTGAAAGCAGTCATTTTCGAGCCATTGAACGTTACATTTCGGTTTCCCCATTTCTCTCGAATTTGCCCACTGTCTTTTCCCAAGCAACTCCCCCTCCCCCACTCATATCTGGTGAAGACTGCACTGTCACGTACATAAAAAATTTGTACGGTACATAACAGTCAAGCAGCAACCTGGGTGCTACCAAAGACTTGGTGTTACACCTCCTAAAAGCCTATATTTTCCAATCAGATTTAAGACCTGATGCTTAGCAGAAAAAAACTAATAATAAAGACTAATTTCAGACTTTTAAGACTTATTAATGCCCCGCAGGAACTCAGCTTGAAAATAAAAGTAAATTAATTGTCCGGAAACATTTTGTTCTCTTTAGGAATGTTGTTGCACTACCAACCACTTAAGCATACCAGATAGGGCCAAATCAATCCAATCCAGTGATCCCTTACCATGTGATAAAGCAAGGCAGTGGCTGTCTCCAATGGAGATGTCTACAACTCTGGTTGTGGCAAGTTCCTCGATCAGCTTTGGCCGTAGAGCTGTGGCCTCGGATGAACCACAGCCAAGACACGCACCACAGCCCCAAGCATACACCTGCACATTACATATACATAATAACTGGTGTTTTTATAATGAATATTTACTGCATTAGAGTCAATACAGTCAACATGAACTCAAAAGGTCCATTCATTTGTGGCTTAGTAATGTGTCATACCTGACCAGTAGAGGTGAGAGCCAGAGATGACTGGCTGCCAGCACATACTTTGCGTATGAACATTCCCTGGAGCGCCTCTACCACCTTGGGTTTATACACACGATTGGTGTCACCATGACCCAGTTTACCTGCAGATAAATGCCAGCAAGTTCACAGAGTACAATAATGATATGTTTGACAAAGAAAATAATTCAAGAATAAGACTGTCTCAAACAGAACAAGTGGCACAGGCTAACTCAACTCACCATTGTCTCCGCCTCCAAAGGACCAGACCGTACGTCCATCTTTAGACAGCGCAATGGTGTGGGAGCTTCCACAGGACACCTCACCTACATTACTGATGTCTTTAACTAGTGTGGGAATGTTCCTACTGTTACTGTCACCATGACCTACAAGTGTAGACAAACGTAATCAATGATACAAACATTCATTTAATTTATTTTCCTGCATTTATTTGACCAAAATACAGTAAAAACAGTAATGTTGTAAAATAATGTTACAATTCAAAAAACATTTTCTATTTATAATATATGTTAAAAATTTTACATGATCATATGATCCTTCAGAAATCATATAATATGCTGATTTGCCGCTCAAGAAACATTTCTTATTATTATCAATGTTGAAAATAGTTTCTGTGCATATAACATTGTTTTTTAATATGTATAATAAATATGTATATACCTAATCTGCCAAAATCACCCTCTCCCCATGTGTAGAGTTCTCCATCCTCACTGACTGCAGCACTGTGTCTATAGCCTGCTGAAACACAAACCACCACCTACAAACAAACACACACACACACACACACACACACACACACACACAAAACATAAATCATTTAAACACACAGGTCCATTTAGAGTGCCCAAATAGCTCAAGTGATGCATAACTGCATGAATTCAGTACCTTTCCTTGTAGAGGGCCCTGTATTAGTTTGGGGTATTTCTGGGTAGAGCTGTTGCCATGACCCAGTTTGCCATAGTCTCCATCACCCCAGCTGAACACCTCCCCCTCAACGGTGAAGGCTAACGTGTGGCCGTCTGAGCCTTTGGATGATGATACTTTCTTAATGGCACGGTGAGGTTCAAATGTCAGCTTTTTAAGAGTGGACTGGTTGTTTGAATCGCCCAGTCCCAGGCGGCCATAGCTGCCTTTCCCACACGCTCGGACTGAACCATCAGAGGAGATGACGAATGTGCAGTACTGGCCAGCTTCAATCTGAAAGACAGGAGGTGTGGTCATCAAAAATCCACTGTGGGCAAAAATGAGGATACTAACACAGTATGAATAGTCAATATGAAGATGCTTACTACCGTTTGTGCATCACTGAAGCTGGGAGCTAGTTTGGGCTGGAGGATTTTCTCTTGAGTGCCCTCTACAAGCTGGTGGCTGCTGTTGCTGCCCCACACATAGACCTCACAGGTCTCAGAAACCATGGCCGCCTCACCTGCCTGAATGCTGTCTGGACTCGCACAAGTTCTTGAGTAGTCTGAAGCCATGCGACACACCTATACCAACACATTGCTTTTAGAAATAAAATAATAATAATGCTAAGAATTGGTATGATATAAATTCCTAATATTCTATTTTTAGATACAGCAGGACAGATTTGTTGTGCAGCATGTTATAGATTGCAGCTAAAAGCAGCAGAAACTCTTTTAATTGTGCACTACGGCAGTTGAAACTGGATTTTTGGGTGACAGAATGTGAGAGCAAATCACTCACATCAATAATGATATCATGGAGAGGTAAAAGGAAAGTATACGGATTTCTTTTAAAAGTCTGCACTGAATAATTAACAAATGCATTCATACATCAATACTTATTTAATGGGTTTGACAGAGAAGCAGACCAATAATGAAAATTATGGCAATGTTTGGTTGTAAATGGCCTATTACGGCTAAAGTTGCCCTGCCAAGAGCAGTGAGTGGTTTCTCTTTTTCTTATCAGTGTTGTTATTTGATTTATATTACTTGATTACCACGTTTGGTATGTCAATATAACCTAGGACTCTGTAATTATTAATAGCCATAGTTTTCGTTTGTTTTGGTAGTTTATGAGGTCAAGGAGCATGTTGTGCATGCTCTCTTCATTGATGCAGGGTTAGGTTAAAAATAATTGTCATCCTTAAGGTGCTCATCCGAAAATGAGTTTGACTTAGGGGGCGTCATAAAAATCTGAAATTATTTGAAACGGATTTAGCTGCAAAGCATTTATGTTAAAATTATCCCACAACTCCCCATTTATATATTATTGTTTCGTTGCTAAATTTATTTAGGTCCAAATTTCCATGTATTGTTATGGTAGCACATTGAGTATTGGCAGCTGCTGCTACATTTTAAGAATGAGAAAATTAACAGAAAACAACAGACTCTTTTGTGTTGATGTATCACCAAACATTACAACCATTTCACTCTTCTAGGTCATAAACAATTGCTCAATTGGACTCCTGAGAACTTAACTTAAAATAAACTGAATGTGTAAAGTCCTTATGAAAGACGTCCTACATTCCCAACATAATAAGAGTGATAACATTGAAATAGTTTTGTTTTCTTAACCCTATAAAGTCTATATATATATACTTATTTTATACGCAAATCTAAGGCTCTAAATTATCAACATAATAAGAATCAACGTAAAAGTGACATAACTATATTGTTAATAATATTTCAAGATGAACCCAAGTTTAGGTTACCGGTAGGTTAATTTGATCATCCATCCATTATTTTTTAGAATTTTTATCAAATGTGAGTATCGAATATGATACATTAATCTCATTTAAGGAATGTTTATTTGTGCATCTCACAATCATCACTGTATTGTATAAACTGCCATTTTTTTTGCTCAGTTTAGGCTACAGAATAAAACTGGGTATTTTTTCCTCCTTGAGTATGAGCTCCATATTCTCCACAAAGACTAAAGTGTCATTAAGCCAGATGTATCAAATATGATACTCAATTAAAAAAAAACATAGGCCTATGCAGTTAAAACATTTTTGCCTAAAGGTTCAATAAACTTCTATTTCGAAATATGTGAATTTTCTATTTTCTGACTATAGGCTTTACAGGGTTAAAAGACTTTATCAAAATACCCACACTGTAATAACATTATTTTAATGAGTGATTCATGTAACAAAACAAAAAAACTCTCAAATGGCATGGCCTCTTCTTGTCTATACTACAAATACACATAAATATATTAATGTGCAAGTTACCTCCTCAAACAAACAGAGCGCAGCCTCATATAGGGAACAGAGTCCATCAGGCGTGCGTGTTGGTTCCCTCCACTGGCTTCGATCAGCAGATGAACCCTACAACACCAGACATCCAGTCATTTCACAATATCCAAGAATATGAAAAACACTTGTGAAAACAGATTGGTGTTAGTGTATGATAGTTTTAGTGAGGACGTACCAGTGACCGTCTCATCTGCATCAAAATGTTCATGAAGCAGTCATATCCCATCAGCCCCTCCTGGCTCTGCTCCAGGCTGCTGACACCGGCCGATGCTGCCAGGGCCATTTCAACCCATTCCAGCAGGTAGCGCAGTGACCCTCGTTGGGCTGCCAAGCCCAGCAGCAGCTCACATGCAAGCCTCCTCCCCACCACATCAGCCCCGGAGTTACGCATGGTCACCCCTTTTAGAAACGTGGTGACTTGGGCCAGGCAGTCCAAACCCATTGGCGGAATCTTGCTCTCATTGGCCAAGGAGAGTGGTGGAAGAGAGCCCACCACTTCAATGGCTGTGGTGATGACATCGTTGCAGAGGTTGATCCCTGGACCGGCTGGAGGAAGCGTCCAGCTTTGCCTGAGCAAAGCGAACAGCAAGCTAAGACCCGTTCGCACGCCCATCTCGATGAGGGCGTCTGTACTAGAGCGCGGTCTCTCGTTAACCGCTTGTAAGTCAGCAGAACCCAGAGTATTTTCAGTCGAGTGCTGTTGCTGTTTGACCTTGCCCTTGTCATGGTATTTGTTAGAAAGTGCATAAAAAACCCGCTGCAGGACCAGCAGGCGTTTACGTAGGGCAGTGGCGAAGGGCGAGTCCGAGCACACTGTTTTAGCCAGAGCCAGCTGACTGGCCAGCAGCGCATCAAGATAATGCTCCTGTTCATCACTGGACAGACACTCTCGCTCAAAGTCCGGCAGCTGAGGGCCCTTCAAACATAGCACCTGCTGAGGGAGAAGAACCACCTCCTTATTGGCCAGCAACTTGCCATACAGCAGAGCGACGCCTTCACGTGTGGAGATGGACTCGCTGTCCTCAGCGATCCAGGAGCTGTTGAGATGCTCCAACCATTTTAGTTTTACTGGTGGTATCATCACAGCCATGGTGCCACCTTACACCCTCACCCTCACATCTGAGAGATAAAGAGGTACAGTGACTTAAGGGACACAAAAACATCAATATTTGATACAGAGAAGTCACTAACTATTTTTATGTTATAAATATATTAAAGATTAAGTGGACGTTAGATGACGGAACAATAGGGGAAATGAGCTTGCACAAACTTTTTTTTTAAATATTATATATTATTATATAATGTTGACAGCTAAAAGGGGAAAGAATGCATTTAATTGATCAAAAGAAACAGTAAAGACGTTTATAATTGTACAAAAATATTTCACCATAATACTGTTTTACTGTATTTTGATCAAATAAATGTAGCATTGGTGAGCATGAGATTTTTTTAAAAACATTCAAAAAGCATACCGATCCCAAATGTTTAAATGGTAGTGTACAATATAAAGACAAATTAAAAACAATCTCTAACATTGGTTCGAAACCAATATTTAAACCTTAACTGTTACATACACATACCAGAGAAACTGAAATAATTTTACATCTCTCCACATTACCAAGGTCCATAACCAAAGATTAACAATACAAAATGATGATGAAATATGCATTCATCCTAAAAACCAGTTTGATTCGGAGAAATGGACTTCAGAACTAGAAAGTTCATCAATTGATGCTTTGATGACACATACTTGTCATCTTTCCAATGTTCCTACCCATGCCTGCAATCCTTCCAGCAAGACGACAGCCTCTGCTTACTCAGCATGAACACATGTATAATGTAGGTCTTGAGTCAACCCATTGATTATTAACTTATTTATCTAGTCAGCTAACTTTCATAAGCAGATTGACAGGGTCTGATCTTCTTTTAACTATGGTCTGTTGAAAACCTGACCAAAAGTAAGACACTAATGAAAGAGACATGCATATCTAATGTATGCATGGTTTACACCTGTTTACACTCCCTTTTCTTTTCTTTTTTTTTGTGCTATATAGACATAATTTGGATTATTCTCCACAGGTAACTTACCTGGGGAAATATAAGGAACCAGGGTGTATATTCCAATCTGATCTACCCTTCAGATTGTCAGAAGGATATAACAGTCTTGCAAGTTCTTACAGCCAGTTATAGCTATAATATGCCATACTTGACTCTATAGGTTACAGGTTGTCAGCTAAAGCATTAGTAAAACAGCAAAGGAGGTTATTTTAAGCCATTCTTCTGCTCCAAACATTATCATATCTTGCCAATAAGAACTTTGATTGTATGTGAAAATTAGGGTGACATTTCCACCCAGCTGTTTGCGTTGCGATTAACGGTGCTGGGATTTGACAACCTTGTGGTTTGCTTATTCATTCTGCTGGCTAACCCATCTTATCACATAGCTTGCCTTGCATATAGCCAGCGTTACGTAAAATAACGTTACATTCTCGAGGAACATCTGTCTACTTAAATCATTATACGACATCTGCAGCATATTTTATATGTATTCAAAAGGAGTGCACTTCTATGCTAACGTCTGTAACGTTAAGTGAAATGGAACTTATAGGCGTTAGCTTGTTAGCATGAGAATAGCTAACAGCACAGTAGAAGCCAACAAGCTAAGCTAATCCACTACACTGAAATTATTCCCTAACGTCACAACCTTATGTTGTGGGCCTAGATTGAATTGTCACATTGATAGAGCCTCAAGTAAAATAACCGACTGCCTTGTGAGTAACGTTAACTTATAGGACTATAACGTATAGCACAGGTAGCCCGGCGCATTAGCCCGCCTGTAGAGCTGTTTGTCGGTGGTTGCCAGGCTGTGATCAACTCCCTCCGCCACTCACTTTACATGAGTCAGCTCAGCTGCTGATATTTCACATTAAAATCATGCAACCAAACAAACATCTGCCCAATGTATAAGGCATGCATTTGACACAAATTCTGCTACAACAACAGAGATGCCAATTCAGAAGATTAAACACAATGTCACATTTGAAATGGTTTGAACCTGTCGGCTGTTGTGGTAATAAAGAACTGAAAAGGTGAGGCTGGAGCTTACCATAAACTGCCAAAGGCCTATTCAGTGAATGAACGAAAGTGGCTTTCATGGTGATTAATGATCCCTCGGCACCTGCATGTGACCGTGCATAATAGAAAAGACTCGTAATCGCTGGGTTGAGGATCTGGTAAGGCTGAATAATTGAGAGTTGGGAGTGAGCAGAGCAGTGCCAGTGCTCAATCCCTCTCGACCCAGCTACTGTGAAATAAGCAGCAGGCTCAGTGTTCAGTCCCTCCCTATCATTCATTACCCGCTGTACAGAAAAACAGCGCGCCGCTCACAGCCCTGAGCGACTATACATACTTGTCCTTTACAATAAATATAGTGAATTTCAATACTTTTATTGAATTTTGTAAAATTCACACTACGCTACAGTGAACACAGTGTTATTTTAGTATTATTTACACACTATTATAGTAGGCTATATTCATATTTAGAATTAGCCTTTATATTTTCAGTTTATATTTATATCTTCATTTAAATGTAGCCGTATTGTTATTTCTATTCGTTTTCGTGTTTTATAGGTCTAGCCTATGCCTATTTCTAGCTTTACTTTTTTTTCAGTGTCAGTAACAATTCTTATTATTTCCCTTAGTTGTCAAGGCATCATTTCTAATTTTAGTTGAAGTTTTTCCTTTATTTATATTTCAGTTAAAAAAACATACAAATAATCAGATCAAAATGCATCTAAGCTAAATAATAGGCTGCTGACTACAATATTACATTATTATTACTAAACCTAAACAGACAATCGGGTCACTGGAAATTTAGCCTACCCATTTTGATAAGGAAACCAGTCAAACTTAATAATAATAAAAATGTAACAACATTTTTGTTTTCATCTATTTAAAACGGCACAATCATTTATAATTTCAACTCGATTATTTAATGTAATTAAATAAGCCGTTAAGTTTTCAGTATGAATAAGTAGGCTATGTATTGGTGGCTACTGCACACGTACAGATAAACATTGTCCAGAACTATCTGAATACACACAGCAGTCAATAAAAGGATGTGGTTGTTGACAGAAGACACGTTTGTTCTTTAATTGCAACAAAACATTCGATCATCCCTGACCTGTCCAACCTTTATAAGGGACAGTAGCTAACATCAGTGAGTCACTGCCCTCAGAGTTACCAAACAACAAACACATTATGAGGCCTTTAGATTAAACTAAACCTACTTTTCACGGACTCAATGTCTGTGGGTTCCAGAGGAAATAAGATGTAAACGCTGCCCCCTGTAGGACTAAAATAATAATGCAAAAACAAATTTTTTTCGTGCTGCTTTGTGGTATGCTGTATAGAGAATTGGGGAGTGGGAACCACAAACGTTGTTGCAGCAGAATGTCTTGTGCTGATGTCTGTGGACACTGTACTTTACTTTGTCAACGCATTTTCTTGGAGATGAAAATTACACACTTCCTAAGATTCTGCATTTCCTGATAAAACCATCCACAAATTGTATTAAGAGGGTTAAGCTGCAGCATATGAATGAAAAGCTCTGTTGCTCAGGAGAAAAAACAAGTAAAATTAGCATGACAGTTTCATTTAAGGATTCTGGTCAGTGGTTTAGCTTTACAGTTGCACTTAAACACAAATACATTGGGGGAAAAGCCAAATAAAAACACAGCAAAAACTTTTTTATTAAGAGAAATTGAACAAAGAAATACTATATATCCTACAACATGCATGCATTTGAATTTATCAGAATATAGCAGTTAGTCCTTAAAAGGATGCTTTGAAGAAACCTTGCAAAGATGCAACATAACACTGAAAATGAAGTGATTTAACATGGGGAAAAGGGGGAAAGGGGGATTTCAAAAGGGGGAAAGTTTCGATTTTCACTGGACGGAGTCACCATCCCGTCCATTACCGAGAAGCCAGTCGAGAGCCTCGGCAAGCTCTTCGACTGTAGCCTCAAAGATTCTGCCTCCATCCAGAAAACCAACAAAGAGCTTGAGTCTTGGCTTAGCAGGGTGGACAAATCAGGTCTACCTGGGAAGTTTAAGGCCTGGATTTACCAGCATTCTATCCTGCCCCGGATCTTGTGGCCCCTGCTGATGTACGAAGTGCCTATAACAACTGCCGAGGCCCTGGAGAGAAAGATCAGCAGTTATCTGCGTAGATGGCTTGGGTTACCTCGCAGTCTGAGCAGTGCTGCTTTGTACGGCATCAGCAATGTCCTGCAAATCCCAATTAACAGCCTTTCTGAGGAGTTCATGGTGTCAAGAACACGGGAAGCATGGCAGTATAGAGAGTCCAGGGATCCAAAGGTGGCAGCAGCTGACATACAGGTGCGAACAGACAGGAAATGGAGTGCAGGAAAATCGCTGGAAGTGGCTGAGTCACGGCTGAGGCAAAAAGCACTGGTGGGGCCCATAGCAACATGGCGCGCAGGCTTTGGCTACTTCCCGGTAACAAGAGTTGACAATGCTCAAGGCAAAGAGCGTCAACACCTTGTTCAGGAGGAAGTGCGGGCAGGTGTGGAGGAAGTCAGAGCTATGGGAATGAGACAGCAAGGAGCTTGGACTAAATGGGAAATGTTCGGCAACGTAAGATCACCTGGGCCGACATCTGGAAAGGAGACTTCCACCGTATCAGGTTCTTAGTCCAAACTGTCTACGATGTCCTACCAAGTCCAGCAAACCTCCACATCTGGGGCAAAATTGAGACACCTTCCTGTCCCCTTTGTCCAGAAAGGGAATCCCTAGAGCACCTCCTTAGTAGCTGTCCAAAAGCCCTTGGAGATGTGCGCTATCGCTGGCGCCACGACCAGGTGCTTACAGTAAGGCAGTTGCTGAGAGCATAGCCACAGCCATTAATACCATCAAGGGCCACCACAAATCAAGGACCATCAAGTTTCTCAGAGTTTTGAGGGGGGTGGTTAAATGTTTAAGCAACCCAAGCCATCAAACCTACGTCATCAGAAAAATAACCATTCCAGACCAGAAGTAACTTTTCAGACTTTGATTAAAGATAACCACGGCAAACAATTTTTTTCTGTGTATTAACTTGCATGAATTAATTGTTCACCACAAGACTAGTAATATCCGCTAACAAAGTATAGGGTCAATTTTGATTTAATGCCGACTTTATTGTATTTTTAGGGCTTGCATTTTTATGGGCTGAAATTTAAATATGGTTGTATATTTAAGCTGTGAATATTTCAATTTAAAACATTTCAAACACATTTTCATTAATACAAATTCAATAATCCATATCACCTTTCATATTTCACTTCCAAAATATTCAAACTGTTTAAAAATACAACCTATAATATTCAGCAGGCAATTTTCGGTCCATTTTATTTCGCTTTACAAATTCGCTTCCACAAATTCAGTGGTTCAAATTCGACAGTAAATTCAACATTGACATCCAGAAACTGCAGGAAAAGCAGTAGATTACCGAGCATAATCTTCATCTGCTGTTAGTCGGCCTAACCACCAGCAGGGGGTGCAAGCGCGTGTTGTTGACGAAGACCAGAGAACAGTTAGAGCAAGCCATTCATGGATTTATAGAAATGTAAATATGTGTGATTATATGTGATTATTATCAGAGCCCATCTACGGAGAGCCTGGGCACTCCGTCTTATTGTACCGAATTTTAGTTGTAGTTCCACCAGAGTTCCACTGGGGGCGATCGCCCGAGTGCAAAATGAATGGGAATCTGTGGAGCTAGACGGCTAATAGACGGCTATTTGTCTCTTTCACTCGATTGCCGTTGAGAAATCTCAGATTTGATTGTAGGTTTTGCAAGTTCAACATGGGTTATAGGTCGAAAGTTGAATGAACGAGTACTTATGTCCTTTTGTTTTCTTACAGGTTGAGTTGTTGTTGCCCATAACACGCTAGCATTCTGCTAATAAATGTTGATTGGTCAGTGAAGGACTGATTACGACCAGGGATACCGCTTGATGGCACCAGAATGTCTTCTAGCAAAAACTCTTCTATGTGTATTTAGCTGTGTCCGCTGTGTTGTTGGTCAGAGAGGAAAGAAAGTGCAGAGCTCGAAAGCACCAAAGTGACTGTATTGCCTTAAAGCAGTATCTCTATGACGTCATTGACATTTTTGACAGGGCAGGGTTTTACTTCAGCGCTCCTCCTCTCCATCTCTCGCCCATAGCAGAGTAACGGTTTGAGGGGAGTGGTGAAGCGATTAACCAACCCAAGCCGTCAAGCCTATGTCATCAGAAAAAGAACCATTCCAGACCCGGAAGTAACTTTTCAGACTTTGATTAAAGATAACTTGTATTAACTTGCACGGATTAATTGTTCACCACAAGACTAGTAATATCCGCTAACAAAGTAAATAGGGTCAATTTTGATTTCATGCCGACTTTAAAGCAAATAAGTGACTCTAAAAAAATCTAACACCCAGCAATGTGTAATTTCTTTGCATCCCCTTTCGAATACAACATTCAAATTACTAGACAAAAAATTATATCCTGAGAAAAGTGGATTTTGAAGGGTATAGCTCCATAGACCTCCATTCATTCTGCACTCGCCTGCGAGCGCCCCCGCATGGACAGAGACGTGTTACTGCAGCAGTCCAGAAACCGGAAGTAACCAGGGAGTGCCAATTCTCTTTATATTAGACATAAGGCTTGTTTGAGATGAGCAAAATCTGCGCAGAACCGATCACCGGTGATCAGCGCGAGATGCATGCCGGTTAGAAAAGTGTCCGAGTGCGGTCCGCCTGGGTCTGATGTCATGCTGACGTTTGTCAAAAAACTCTCGCGATCGCAAGGATTCTGCAGTTGCGCGCAGTTGATCTCGACCGACTGCTCAAAAGCACGATGGGAAACGACTTGCTGACGACACAGCTTAATGCTCATTGGTTTAAACAACCGTGATGTATTGTTCTCTTTTAAAATGTTTGAATTTAAAACTCTGATTTCGTGTTTTTATGTGTATAAATTATGTGTGACTCGAGTATTCCCAAACTCTCTGACAGTGCGATCTCTATAGATTATGTGATTATCTAATTTTTATCAAAAATAGAAACGTACTCGGTTACTAACGTAACCTCGGTTCTCTCTAGAGAGAGGAATCTTATCACATAGCATATTTATTTACTGTCAGTCAGTTTAACTGATGCTCAGTGGGCTCTCCCTCACTCTCTGAGCTGCCTCATCTTCAATGGAAGTATTAGACATTTAATTTAAATATTATACAGTTACAGTATAAATTGAAATGATATACAGTAGGTTACAACAGTTCTAAAGTCACACCGGGGTAAAATGCGCATTTGACTTAATTCTCTTTTAGACCACTCGATGGCACAAATTCAGCTCAGCACTTTTCTTCATAAACGCTTTTGATGATGGACTTGGAAATTTGGCTGATCCTTGACTTGATCAAAGTTGATTCTGTGCTAATTTTATCTAATATTTTATGTTTTTTTTAAACGTTTTAGACTTATGTAGCAATTTAAATACAAAGATCTCAAGAATCTTGTTTGTGTATTTTTAAAATGAAAATTTTGATGACAACATTTATTATTTAATTTATCAAAATAACCCAAAACATAGTATAAACTTTGATAAAGTGATTGTTTTGAACAAGTATCAACTTTGGCATTATTAAAAGCATATTAATTTAGCTAAAGTATTTGTATCAATACTGTACCGTGCTGGTTTTACCCCGTGTGTACCTCCTTGCCATCTCATACATTAATACGATACATTAACCACCTTTATGATTTATTTTCACACAAAATATGTTGTTCCATCAATTTTCAAACATATATTTTTCTGCAATCATACACTATGGGATTAGTGAAAAGCTAATATTTCTTAGGGTGTGCCTTGTATACCAAGGTAGCCTACTATTCATTTAGATTAGAACTAATTTAGATAATTTATAGTATATTACCTTTTTATTATGTATAATGTTAATATGGTCTCATTAAAATATTAGAAATATGATGTATGTTATACACACAGTATATACACACAGTGTTGGAAATTGATCTTAATGCCTTAATTAAAAAATAAATAAATAGGAAAACTCCAACCTTTAAGGACACCAATTGTGAATGAATAATGTATTGTAAATAAATAAATGTTCTTCCTTAAAATACAGGGTGCATTAGTCAGGACACCCCTATGTTAAATTCCCATAGAGGTGGCAGAATTTTATTTTTTAAAGGCCAGTGCCCGGTTGCATAATGTAACCCCTCCACCCGGGTCCTACTCACCCCGCTCCGTGCGGGTCTCGAACCCGGGTCTCCGGCATGAGAGTCAGGCACTCTAACAAGGAGGCTAAAGACTGCAGCCTCTAGCGTCTGTCGCTAGAGCGCCTATTGAGATCAGAGGAGTGAGGTTTACTCGCACAGCGACTACCAGCTGGCCTCCGTTACACTCACCCCCCTAAACCTCACTCCCATCCGGGTCACGGCACCAATGTAACCCCTCCACCCGGGTCCTTCTCACCCCGCTCCGTGCGGGTCCCGAACCCGGGTCTCCGGCATGAGAGTCAGGCGTTCTAACAAGGAGGCTAAAGACTGCAGCCTCTAGCGTCTGTCGCTAGAGCGCCTATTGAGATCAGAGGAGTGAGGTTTACTCGCACAGCGACTACCAGCTGGCCTCCGTTACAATAAAGCACCTTAAGTTTTTCCCTTAAGTATGACACTTAAGGGGCGATTTCCCCTTACCTAAGAGAATAACTTAAGGGTGTTGCATATAATCTCTTAAACGATTCTCTTAGGTAAGGGAAACATTTAAGTGTTTCACGACAGCGATCCTGGATTCACGTTATAAAAGTCTGTTGTTGCCATAGATACGCAAAACACTAACACAAGCGGGAAATAGCCCCCGCAACCCGGTGAACCACTCTGCTGACAGACGATTTATGAACGTGGAAAACATCTCCCACTATCGTCTGAAAACTCCCAGTTGCAAAAAAACGCAGTGCTATAAGCGATGTGTGACACGGTCAAGGGCGCCGTACTAGTTTGTTAGTGATGTCAAATATTGCGCGTCGATCAAAACGGTATTCATGCAACAATAGGGTTCTCCCTATCCCTAAAAATTATTCTTGGCACATAATTATCTTCAGCTCATTCCATAAATTCAGCCATGTCGTCTTATTTTTTGTCCGCGTTACTCTTAAACCTTAAGTTATACTTAGGGAAATGACCGTTAAGGGGTTTTATGCAACACTTAACGCTTTTTAAGGGATTACTTAAGTGAAAAAACAGCATTTAAGGGAAATTCTAAGTGTTTATGACGTTTCACTTAAAAAAACAGTTGAGTAACACTTAAGGGTATTTTTCTGCAACACCCTTAGGTTTAAGGGAAACATAAGGGCAAACTTAAGGGAAAATTTCACTTAAGGTGCTTTATGCAACCGGGCACAGTTATTTCATGGATCCAGGATACTATGATCCTGATAAAGTTCCCTTAGCCTCTGGAATTAAAATATCCCCCCATCATCACACACCCTTCACCATAGAGATGGGCATGGGGTAGTTTCCATAAGATCATCTCTCAATGCAAATCAAACCAGCTATTAGGCGAACTGAAATAAAACCATGCCAATCTCCAGGTATGGTGAAGGGTACGGTACGTATGTGATGATGGGGGGGATATTTTAATTCCAGAGGCTAATTGAACTTTATCAGGATCATAGTATCCTGGATCCATGAAATAACTGTGCCCGGTTGCATAAAGCACCTTAAGTGAAATTTTCCCTTAAGTTCGCCCTTATGTTTCCCTTAAACCTAAGGGTGTTGCAGAAAAATACCCTTAAGTGTTACTCAACTGTTTTTTTAAGTGAAACGTCATAAACACTTAGAATTTCCATTAAATGCTTTTTTTTTCACTTAAATAATCCCTTAAAAAGCGTTAAGTGTTGCATAAAACCCCTTAACGGTCATTTCCCTAAGTATAACTTAAGGTTTGTAAATCGTAACCTTAAGAGTAACGCGGACAAAAAATAAGACGACATGGCTGAATTTATGGAACCAGCTGAAGATAATTATGTGCCAAGAAGAATTTTTAGGGATAGGGAGAACCCTATTGTTGCATGAATACCGTTTTGATCGACGCGCAATATTTGACATCACTAACAAACTAGACGGCGACCTTGACCGTGTCACAGATCGCAACCACTCTACCTGCGGTGTTACAACTGCTTATAGCACTGCGTTTTTTTTGCAACTGGGAGTTTTCAGACGATAGTTGGAGATGTTTTCCACGTTCATAAATCGTCTGTCAGCAGAGTGGTTCACCGGGTTGCGGGGGCTATTTCCCGCTTGTGTTAGTGTTTTGCGTATCTATGGCAACAACAGACTTTTATAACGTGAATCCAGGATCGCTGTCGTGAAACACTTAAATGTTTCCCTTACCTAAGAGAATCGTTTAAGAGATTATATGCAACACCCTTAAGTTATTCTCTTAGGTAAGGGGAAATCGCCCCTTAAGTGTCATACTTAAGGGAAAAACTTAAGGTGCTTTATGCAACCGGGCACTGGCCTTTAAAAATATAAATATGCCTGCCTCTATGTGAAATTGCACAAGTTGTTAGCACTATTAGAAGACCAGGAGCAAAACATTACCGACAGAAATACAAAAACAAATTACCAAAATACTCATTTCGTGGATCAACCACTGTCTGTAATGTGGATTGTAATTTGTAATCGACCTGTCAATGGGACGACATTCTATTCTGAAACTGTCGTCGGAGAGCAGGCACATGCTTGTGTGAGTGATGCTGCGGAGCGAGCAGGAAAACATGGAGCATATAGCAGGATCAGTGGATCTTTAGCGATAACAGAACGTTTTTATGGGAATCCTCTGGAGGTTTAGGGAGGGGGGCGAGAGGGGCGAGAGGGGCACCTCAGTTGATGAGGGCAGAAGGGCAGTGGCTCTAGCCACCGGGCCACCCCCCTGTGCACGGCCCTGGTTCAGCACTCGAACGCCCCGAAGTTTGAGGGGAACGAGCGCTGCGTCCATGCACTTCGTAAATGTACGAGGTGCTAGGGACAAGCCGAACGGCAAGACTGTGTACTGATATGCCTGACCCTCGAAGGCGAATCTCAAAAATCGCCTGTGACGTGACGCAATCTGTATTTGAAAATACGTGTCCTTTAGATCTATTGACACAAACCAGTCTCCTTGGCGAACATGCGCGAGGATTTTTCTGGTCGTGAGCATCTTGAACTGGCGCTTCATAAGCGCTTTGTTCAGTTGCCTCAGATCTAGTATGGGTCTTAGACCCCCGTCTTTCTTGGGTACCAGGAAGTATCTGCTGTAAAGCCCCCCTTCGCTCTGAGCCTGAGATAAAGGTTCTATAGCCCCTTTGCTCAGTAGTTTCTGAATTTCGGCTCGAAGTAGGTGTGCTACTTTCGATTCTACCAAAGTCTCGACGCGCCGTGTGGCGGCAAGGGCGTCGGCGAAACTGCAGCGAATAGCCTTCTATTATGATGTTTAGCACCCATTTTGAAACCCCGGGAAGCTTCGCCCACGCATCTGCGCGGGTTGCTAGGGGCTGAGTGATAAGCGTGCTTTGATCGGCTCGCGATACAGCGGCTTCTGTGAGCTGTGACAGAAATGTCGTGCTCGCAACATCTGAGGCCGGGGCCGCGCTGATAACAGCGGGCAGAATGTCCGCGCTCGACCCCTCTACGGTGGTTAACCGGGAGGGGGAGGGCTGGACGAGTTCCGTAGGAGAGCGGGCACGTTTACCACCTTTATAGCATCGCTCGCCTGAGCAGAGCGCCTGCACACTGGTTTCGCTTTTACAGAAACCGTGCGATAAGCAGGAGGTAGCATTAGTGGGCATTGGGTTGTGGGCACATTTGCTACTTTTAACGTGCAATCGAGCTGAGTCGATTTTATGTGCGCGGGCCATGTGTGTGGGGCTGTGTTTGTGTGTAGGGATGGGCACATAACAGTGGGCAGTCTTACTACACATGAAACACCATCGGCGTGGCCGGGACACCAGAAAATACGCTCTTTAAGGGATTTATCTGGGTAGCCGTGAAAACGGCTTTTGTGTGCAGGCAAGCGGGTACTGGAACAGGCTTGTTGCCTGCTAAATACACTGGACCAGTCACTTTTTTGGGACTGGACGAGCGGCAAACTTCGGTGAAAGTCCGGCCGCGGCGGGACTTGAACACCGTCGTTTTCCTAGGAGTGCTAGGATGACTTCGGGGCCTCAGGCTTCAACGCGATCTTCGGCCGCGGGCCACGCAGTGCGGGGCGGCGGCTGGAAGATCGAGAGCGCGGTCTCGAGCTCTGTGTCTGGCGGCGTTGAAACGAGGCGTTGGGCGGAGGCTTAGGCTGTGAACTCTGAGCAGATGGTTTCGCACGGCCTGCTGCAGAGTTGGAGCGCTTCGGGAGGAAGTGCTTCATCGCCTGGGTCGCCTTCTGTACCTCAGCATACCTGTCGGTAAAATCTTTGACCGAGGTTCCGAAGAGGCCAGCAGGGGAAAGTGGCGCGTCGAGGAACGCGGTGCGCTCCGCATCCGGCATGTCTGAGAGCGTGAGCCAGAGATGTCTCTCAGACACGGTGACCGCTGCCATGCTCCGTCCGATGGCCTGTGCTGCAGACTTTGAAGCGCAGAGAGCGAGGTCCGTAGCACTTCTCAAGTCCGCCACACAGATCGCGTCAGGTCCTTTCTCGTCCAGTTTTCGGAGGAGATCGGCCTGGAAGATCTGTAGCGTGGCCATCGTGTGCAGCGCTGACGCAGCCTGTCCGTTAGCGGCGAAAGCGCGGTGGAGCAGGGATGACGTCATGCGGCAAGCCTTTGAGGGCAGCGCCATCTTAGCACGCCGTCCAGCGGAGACCGCTCCCCGGGCAGGAAGTAGCCGTCCAGTCGGTTGTGGGCGGGCTGCTCAGGCGAAACCCATTCAAGGCCAAGGCTCGCCGTGGCTTGAGTGAGCACGCGAACTAGCTCCGCCTCGATGCTAGCTCTCTTTCCCGTCGAAGCACGGACAGGAGGCGCGAGATCCTCAGAGCTCGCCCAATCCTCACTGCCTGACGCCAGGATAGAGCAGGAATCCCCAACTCGCAGCATCGCGTCGACCTCATCCGCGTCGGCGACGGAAGCGGCGGCAAGCTGCGGCCCCTGTCCGTCGGGAATCGACGAAGAAGAAGCCGGTGACGTAGCTCGCGGGCACACCGGCGAGCTTTGACGGCTGGGAGACGGTTCCGGGATCCGTTGAGCACGGCGCTTCTTACGGCGCGGCACTACAGTAGTGAACACGGGCTCTTGGAATGATGCCAAGCAAGTCCGCAAAGTCGCTTAAGGCAACAGCTCGCAGTGAGGGCAGCCGCCATCAGAGAGTGCGAGAGCCGCGTGTTGCTCACCCAGGCAGGAAACGCAGGTGAAATGGCGGTCCCCGTCGCTGAGTGTGGCTCTGCACGAGCCGCAGGAAGGCATCTTTAAAAAGACGCTACTCTTTTAGATAGAGTGTGTGTCGCGCCGGCAAGCACACACTAGAGCAATGAACAAAAGGATATAGGCGCCGGATAGCGTAGCAGGAAGGCGATGAAGGCGGCGTGGCCAGCAGCTTCTCGACTCGTTCCGCTGAGATGCTTCTTTGATGGCGCGGCTTCTCCTCGGATCCAGCGATATGATGTCTTCGCTTGAAGGATTAAAAATCTGAGAAATGAGCCTGAAATTTATAGCCCTAAGCCACGCCCGTTTCGGCGGAACTCATTGGATGAGACGTCACTCTAGGTCTCGCTCGATGGGCTCAAGCAGTTGCCCGCATAGCAGCCAATCGGCGCGCGAGCTGCCTCGCCTGTGTCTGCATGCTGCGGCAATGCGTTTTACATTTATACAAAATTAAGGATAATTTTTGGCTTCAGTATTCTCGTGAAAACGGATTTTCCCCCAAAGCATAGTATTCTACGCAGTATCTCTCGTAAGAGAACACATGTCTGTATTAAAGAAAAAAAAAGATTGATAAACACGGATTTGGAATGGGATTAAATAACAAGTGCTTTGGGTGTCTTGTTCATTATATTTATTTTCATATAAAAGCAACAGAACTTAAACTTGAATCCCGTGAATCCCGCGTTATCCATCTTTGATCTCACAGGTGTCTGATCCACTGCGAGAAGAGAGAACGTACTCGGTTACCTAATGTAACCTTGGTTCTCTCTAGAAGAGGGAACGAGTACTAAAGTCATCTTTGCTCGAGATATGAAGCCAAAAATGTATCCTTAAATCTGTATATATTGTCAACGCAGTGCAGCAGCAGGCAGACCTAGAGCGGGCTGTCTTGCGCTCATTGGCTGCCTTGCGGCAAATGCAGCAGCCTACCACTGAGCCGGGCGTGACGTTAAGCGCCCTCACGCATCATAGCCTGCCAGAATGGGGGTGGCTTAGCGTATATAAGATGGCTCGGGGGGCTGCTAACTCTGGTTTTTCATCGCCTGAAGCGAAGTGAGCTCTGGGCGCGACACGGCAGGGAACGCAGTACTCGTTCCCTCTTCTAGAGAGAACCAAGGTTACGTTAGGTAACCGAGTACGTTCTCTTACGAGAGGTTCTCTCGTACTGCGTAATGAAATTACGCACTAGGAACCCCTTGTCAACGTCGTGTGCGCCAAGCATTCACTACATGAATCCCAGGGGGGGACGCTCCGGGGGACACAGATAAGTGAGAAACAGGCGGCCAATAGAGTGGGCTCGCATATGTACATAAGCACAATGAAGGGGATATACATACAGAACGGCACCGCCGGTCTATACTGAACTCATCGACCCTTATAGCGCAGCTCAACCAGGGCAGTCGTTAGAGACTTAAGACTGAAAGAAGTCTAGCCTGCAGGGCGGGAACTTCCAGGTTATAAAACCTGACAAATCTAGAGGGGGAGGCCCATCCTGCCGCCGTACAAATGTCATGAATAAAAAATCCCACTGGACCAAGTCCACGAAGAGGCTGACGCCCAGAGGGAATTGCAGGTCTTTTGACGCATAAGCCGCAGCAATAGCGTCCACTATCCATCTGGATAGGCTATGTTTCGAGGCGGCGAGACCCTTGGTGCGCCCACCAAACTAAACAAAAAGCTGCTACGAGTGCCTGAAGGCGGCGGAGAGCGTGATGTAAATTCTCAGCGCTCTGACAGGGCAAAGGAGGTTTGTGTCGACTTCGCTGCCGGATGTCGGCAAAGCTGAGAGTGAAATGATCTGCGCTCTGAAGGGGGTGCCGATCACTTTGGGGACATAACCATGTCTCGGTTTAAAGATGATTTTAGAGTCATTAGGTCCGAACTCGAGACACGCGGCGTTAACAGATAACGTGTGTAAGTCACCCACACGTTTAACTGATGCTAGAGTGATCAGAAACGCGGTTTTGAGCGCGAGGTACTTCAGATCCACAGAGTGTAACGGTTCAAAGGGATGTGCTTTCAGGGCCTCTAGGACCAAGGAAAGATCCCAAATTGGAACCAATGGGGGCCGTGGGGGATTCATCCTCCTGGCTCCTTTAAGGAAGCGGATGATGAGCTCATTCCTTCCTATCTTCCTACCGCACGTCGACTTGGCAAACGCTGCGATGGTCGCGACATATACTTTGAGCATGGAGGAGGACCTGCCCATGTCCAACAGCTCTTGAAGGAAGCAAAGCACCCACGAAACTCCGCAAGTTTGTGGTTCTAAGCCTTTGCCAGTGCACCATTTAGTAAACACAGACCATTTGGACGCATAAAGCCTGCGTAATCGTGTTCACGACCCCTTCTGGCAGAGCAACGGGTATCCGTTGATTATCCATGCATGCAGAGACCATGGCTCTGGATGAGGATGCCAAATCGACCCGCCGGCTTGAGAAAGGAGATCCTTTCTGGAAAGACGCGGCCAGATGCTGAACACGGCGCGCGTGCTGTGTTGAAGTGGTCAGTGTTCTCCAGCTCGGATAGACACTTTGTACTAGTGCTGGGCGGTATACCGGTTCATACCGAAAACCGGTGTATATTTTCATTATGATATTCATTTTTAAATTAATTAATTAGTATTATTATTAAGTATTTAATTACACAACGTTCGGAATGAACGTTACGCTGCGCGACACTGTTTCAGACAGACCCTTTACAATGTTGCACTTCTAAGCAGCGACTGCGAGGCCTGGTGAGGGTAAACACAGCAGTGCTCTGGTGTTATGTTACAGGGAAGATGGATACTGCAGAACTAGTAGAACATGACAGAAGAACTTGTGCCAAAAAGAGGAGCCAGGGCTGTTGTTTGGAGATTTTTTGGTTTCCAAAAAAAAAAAACGGTTTCGAGAACCGTTCATCCAATCGACTTCACAAGGGAGTGCAGTGTAGCATTTGGTGCAATATAGATGGACACGCGAGACGCAACACATTAAGAACTAGATTAAAAAGTTTGTTGAGACAAACTTTAAGTTGGCTTGTGAAAGTTTGGACCAGATAGTTTAAAAAAGTTTGAAGTAGTTTGAAGTTTAAATTAGTTTTAAGTTTAAATTAGTTTAAAGAAGTTTGAAGTTTAAAGTAGTTCAAAGTGATTTGAAGTGTAAGTAGTTTGAAGTTTAAAGTAGTTTAAAGTGATTTGAAGTGTAAGTAGTTTAAAGTTTTAAATAGTTTAAAGTATAGTTTGAAGTAGTTTAAAGTTACTAGGGTGTTTCTAGAGGGTTGCTAAAGTGTTCTGGGTGGTTGATAGGGTATTTTGGGTGGTTGCAAGGGTGTTATGGGTGGTTGCTATGGTGTTGCTAGGGAGTTCTGAGGTATTTTGGGTGGTTGCTATGGTGTTGCTAGGGAGTTCTGAGGTATTTTGGGTGGTTGCTATGGTGTTGCTAGGGAGTTCTGAGGTATTTTGGGTGGTTGCTAGGGTGTTATGGGTGGTTGCTAGGGTGTTATGGGTGGTTGCTAGGGTGTTCTAATGTGTTTTGGGTGGTTGCTATGGTGCTGCTAGGGTGTTCTAATGTGTTTTGGGTGGTTGCTATGGTGTTGCTAGGGAGTTCTAAGGTATTTGGGGTGGTTGCTAGGGAGTTCTAAGGTGTTTTGGGTGGTTGCTATGGTGTTGCTAGGGAGTTCTGAGGTATTTTGGGTGGTTGCTAGGGTGTTGCTAGGGAGTTCTGAGGTATTTTGGGTGGTTGCTAGGGTGTTGCTGGGGAGTTCTGAGGTATGTTGGGTGGTTGCTAGGGTGTTTCTAGGGAGTTCTAAGGTATTTTGGGTGGTTGCTATGGTGTTGCTAGGGAGTTCTGAGGTATTTTGGGTGGTTGCTAGGGTGTTCTAAGGTGTTTTGGGTGGTTGCTATGGTGTTGCTAGGGGGTTCTGAGGTATGTTGGGTGGTTGCTAGGGTGTTGCTAGGGAGTTCTAAGGTATTTTGGGTGGTTGCTATGGTGTTGCTAGGGAGTTCTGAGGTATTTTGGGTGGTTGCTAGGGTGTTCTAAGGTGTTTTGGGTGGTTGCTATGGTGTTGCTAGGGAGTTCTGAGGTATTTTGGCTGGTTGCTAGGGTGTTGCTAGGGAGTTCTAAGGTATTTTGGGTGGTTGCTATGGTGTTGCTAGGGTGTTATAACACACACTAACTTGCTCTCTCACACACACACACACACACACACACACACACACACACACACACACACACACACACACACACACACACACACACACACACACACACACACACACACACACACACACACACAAGAGTTTTTGAGTTTAGTGAATGCATGAGTGGGGGTTTAAAGTTTAAAGTAGTTTGAAGTTTACATGAGTCAAAGTGTTCAGAGTTTAGTGTATATTAGCATCCTTGGGTTAGGGTTAAGGTTAGGCACGAGGCCGAGTTGTAGTTTGAAGTTTAAATTAGTTAAAAGTTTAAATTAGTTTGAAGTGGATAGATAGATGAGTTTATGAGTTTATATGAGTCTAAGAGTTCAGAGTTCAGTGTATATTAGCATCCTTGGTTAGGGCTAAGGTAAGGCACGAGGCCGCCTACGAGCGAGTTTTTATAGTTTTTATTCATAAAAAGTTTAAATTAGTTTAAAGTTTAAAATAGTTTGAGGTGGATAGATAGATGAGTTTAAATGAGTCTCAATGGCTCATATAGTGTATAGAATGGCAGTTTGATTTAGTCTAGGGCTTCAAGGGATTTAGATTTGAATTTTTGGCAGTTATGGCAGTTGGAAACCCTGAACATTCCGCAATGTTAAGTCAATGGGAAATTCAAATGTTTTTTTCCGAGTTTTGATCGCCATTTATAGGAAAACCGTAAGTCCGATCAGTCTGAAAATATATAGCAACGCGAGTCAGAACAGTTTGAGCGTCTGAGCCGAGTTTGGAGTATGTAGCCTAGAGTTAAAGCTCTAGGACGAGTATGATATAGAAATTTTTAGTCTCATAAAAAAAATAATAATATTAAGTTTAAATAGGATTTCAGTATGTTGGCTTTCACAAGCCAACTTAATTAATACACTTTTAGTAAACTACAGAACAGCGCGAGCGGAAAGCGGCGCAGCGAGAGCGGGCAGGGCTTATATGATCCGACAATGCACTATATAAAACGCACACACACAGGTCTGTTAAATTAAGCAATACTTTTAACTTAAGGTAATCTAATATTTTTCTGACTGACACAGTAAAGAGATTTAAATAAAGAAAAACGAATTTTAAATATAGAAAAACGAAATTTAAATAAAGAAAAAACGAAATTTAAATAAAGAAAAAAAAATTTAAAATGAAGAAAAACGAAATTTAGATAAAGAAAAAACGAAATGTATAATGAAAACGAAATTTAAATAAAGGAAAAACGAAATTTAAATAAAGGAAAAACGAAATTTAAATAAAGAAAAAACTAAATTTAATGTGTGTATGTCAGGTTACATTTTTTTTTAGATATTAAATAAGGTTTAGATCTCGGAGTGAAATTGTAATTATCATTAAAATGACTACTGCCCTACAATAAGCTTTATAGCCATTTCTGTCAAGATCATATTTTTAAAACACAGCTGAGCTGTGACGTCAAAAGAGGGAGACGTGCCAAAAAAGTTATATTCCAGTATGGAGAGTTTTGAGTCTGAGGAGGTCCAAAATCACAATGGCCCACAGCCATACAATTTTGAGCCTCCCAGGCGTGAGACAGATGAAGAGCCAAACATAAATTTAAATAATTCCTATCGAAGAAACATAAATAAAACATAAAAAAGAGAAAGAGAGAAAGAGAGAGAGAGAGAGAGAGAGAGAGAGAGAGAGAGAGAGGCGGGCGCGATCGACTGCTTCTACTACAGTAGGCTAGCATACACCGTAGTAGGCTACTACAGACGTAGATCTATTTCGACCTCACTCAGACCGTCACCACGGTCTTACCTTGAATGACGCCATTCTGCTAGCTCTCCTCGAGACCTAATGTAAACAATGTCAGATGACTGACCCCAAGTGGTTGGTTCGCTATAAAACATCCGGATGAACCGAACACTTCCTCTTTGCCTTTCTCGCCTCTTTAGAGACCGGTTTGGAGAAAATCCGCGTGTATACAATACGCTGTTATTTGGAAATCTTTACCCATTCAATCCGTCACTGTAGTGCAGGCGCCTGGTGCCCCTGAGGATTGCGGTAAAACATTTTTTTCCCTTTTTCTTCTATATTTCAGGTGAGTGGTTGGTATTATTTACAAATTTACGAATTTGATTCATGTTAATATTTGTTTTGTAGGAATTGTATTCCGACGCTTGTATTCCGACGCTTAAGAAGCGTACGGAGGTGGTGAGTAATTTATTTATTTATTTGCTCAATTATTCACATCAGTTGAAAGGAGGTTTATTTGTTTACCCGCTGATCTGCTGTTTGCAGCTGAGCGGACTCTGTCACCTGTCTTGATCTGTGCGTACGCGCATAGATAGGTGTTAATAAAATAAAATAAAATAAAAAAACCTTGAAAAAAAAAAAGAAATTTAATTATCACACTGACTCCATTGTTCGCAGCGGCTCAGTGAAATTAAGTATATATATGATTTTGATTGTGTATACACACATTTACATATAATTTGGCAAAACTCCTGTGCGCAGGAGTAGAGTATTCATATTTTTGTGAGTTATCCGAGCTACAACTGTACGCAGCTGTCCTACAGTCATGAGTCAACCTCTGTGCCATTATTGTCATGCTACCATGCATCCTCGGGATGGACATCGGGAGTGTCCATCATGTCTGGGTATGCCCCATTTACTGGAGGACATTGAAAAACCATGCCCTGCCGCAGCTGAGTTCTCCCTACAAGAGAGAGTGCAAAGAGCTAGCCTTTTTGAACGGGCAGCTCATGATAGAGGTGCATCAGGATCAGTGGTCGGTGCACGCTCCCTTAAACGGAGAAGGGAACATTCTCCTGTTGAAGTCCATGATGGACCTAGCTGTTCTGATGGAAGAAGGTCAAGGGCTTCAGACCCTCAAGCTGACACCCAGATGCAAATTCTAGCAACTTTACGGGATTTGGCTGGGAAAATGGATGGTTTTAGGCCCCACGATAGGGGGTTAGTTGGACAACAACATGCAGCTCCATCTGTTGTCTCTGAGGACGATATCCCTCCAAATCAGGGAGGAAGAGGTAACATTCCTGACACTATTTCTCTCCATGCTCATGACTCTCTTTTTGGTAGTAATGATCAGGATGTGAGTGAGGAAGATCAAGGAGATGAGTCCAGATCTTCTGTTATTGATAGAGACAGTACACAACCTGACATTCTTAACAGAATTCTTAGCGCTGCAAGAATTTTAGGTTTGGAAACCCAGGCTGAGGCATCAACGACACCAGTGGTGCAAGGAGTGTGGACTGGGGTCTCCCAGTCTCAACCATCTGTTTCGATTCCTGTTTCTGAGGACTATTCACAAATGCTAAGCAAAGCTTGGAATCACCCCAAAGCTGCACCCCAGTTCAATGCTGGTTGCAGACGTTTTGCTAATATACAATATGCTGCAGAAACAGGCATGGGAGGTATGCCAGCGGTGGAGCGTGAAATGGCATCTTTAACGCCTTTGGGTCTAGACCGGGTGACTGATGACCCACGCTGTCCCCGGAAAGAATGTGAGAAGACCGATAACCTAGTGTGTCGAACCTACAACTCAGCCACACGTGCAGCCCGATCTGGTAATGCCTTAGCCATAATTCTGGCTTCTTTACGGAAACTTATAAATCCGGAGGATCAGGACGTTATGGGTTTGGTTGATGCAGCCCTGGTTACGCACGCCCAGCTTACTAGAGACATTGGGGCTTCTATGTCGTCTGCAATCCTTTCTCGTAGACAGATTTGGTTGGCACAGACCTCCCTACCTGATACTATCAGGAAGGAACTGACCTACATGCCCGTCACACCAGGCCGTGTGTTTCATCCAGACTCTCAAACGACACTCGATAGAGCGGAGCAAGCGCGGCGTAGAAGAGAATCAGTGCAACGCACGTTTGGTCCCGCTATAGGCAACTAGACAGTCATATCGAGGCTATCAGCCCCCTCATCATCCCTATTTTAGTCGGCCAGGATCATGGGAGTTCAACAGAAAACAAAATACCCATCCTCAGAGGTTTGATAACAGCCAAAGTGCCAGACAAGTACCACAGCATTCACAAATGGCTCGGTCTCGTACATCAGTTAGAAATGCACCACAAAAGAAGCGAAACCCCAGGGGCTCAGGTCCCTATGGGGGAACTGCGTAGCAATCCTGGAAGAGCCGCCGGAATCTCCTCCCAGCTATGCCTGGACAGCTGGGAGAGAAAAATCTCAGATCGTTGGGTACTCGCTACGATAAAAAGCGGATACAGAATCCAGTTCCGGCGGCGACCGCCTTCGTTTTCAGGGATTCACTTAACTGTGGTCAAAGACTCAGTCCAGGCAAACATTTTATCCAAAGAAATCGCAACCCTTCTTGGGAAGAAGGCAATTACTCAGCTACAACCCAACGAACAGCACACTGGGTTTTATTCGAACTATTTCCTTGTGCCCAAAAAAGATGGTGGTCTCCGACCCATCTTAGACCTAAGACGTCTGAATGCATACATAAAAGTGTTGCCATTCAAGATGCTGACCACCGCCCAAATCTTGGAGGTTATAGAGCCAAACGAGTGGTTTACAACACTAGACCTCAAAGATGCATACTTTCATGTGCCCATTCATCCAGATCACAGGAAGTTCCTTCGCTTTGCTTTTCAAGGCCAAGCATATCAATTCGAGGTCCTTCCATTTGGCCTTTCCCTCTCTCCCCGTGTATTTACCAGGGTGGTGTCAGCCGCTCTTTACCCTCTTCAGGCTGTGGGTATAAAGATCCTCCCATACCTGGACGACTGGTTGATCTGTGCACCAAGCCGTCACCAGGTTTTAAGAGATACAGAGGCTGTTATCAACCATATACAAGAGCTTGGGTTCCGCATGAATCACGAAAAGAGCAATGTCGAACCACGGCAAGAAACCGTATTTGTCGGGTTAGTTTTGAACACCTTAACAATGACAGTATCTCTATCTCCACAGAGGGTACCAAGGTTATCTGCCCTGGCACAATCCTTCCGCTTAGGCAAGCGGATGGAGTTGGCACAATTCCAAAGATTACTGGGGATGATATCGGCAGCAATAAAGGTAGTGCCTCTGGGATTGCTCAAAGCACGACCACTGCAATGGTGGATCAACAAATTTCAACTCCACCCCAAATTACACAGGCGAGTGAAGTTGAAG
Source organism: Phoxinus phoxinus (assembly GCF_949152265.1). Lineage (NCBI taxonomy): Eukaryota > Metazoa > Chordata > Actinopteri > Cypriniformes > Leuciscidae > Phoxinus > Phoxinus phoxinus. The sequence goes on along the minus strand of NC_136877.1, from coordinate 36,689,270 downwards.
GTCACGCAGAAATGTGTTCAGGCTCTGCGTCCTTGGATAAGGAGCAGCAGGTTGAATCAAGGTGTTCCGCTGGGGAATATACCAGCGAGGAGAATGGTGGTGACAACCGATGCTTCTCTGACAGGATGGGGGGCTGTCTGGCAAGGAAGATCAGTCAGAGGCTCATGGATGTTCCCCTGGACCATGGAACACATCAATGTGCTGGAGCTCAGAGCAATCTATCTGTCTTTGAGACACTTGATTCCGTTCCTACAGGACAAGCATGTCCTTGTAAGAACAGACAATATGTCGGCAGTTTATTACATCAATCACCAAGGAGGCACCAGGTCATTGCGCTGCCTCCAGGAAACCAGGAGACTTCTGTTTTGGGCCCACCCGAGACTTGCCTCTCTCAGGGCAGTCTACATACCCGGAGAAGTGAACCGGGCGGCCGATCTCCTCTCCCGAACTGGACCTCTCCCGGGGGAATGGCGATTACACCCGGAGGTGGTGCATCTGATTTGGACCCGTTTTGGAAGAGCCCACACCGACCTGTTTGCATCAGCCGAGACAACCCATTGCAAGATGTGGTTCTCTCTGAGCGGCCAAGGGGGGCCTTTGGGACTGGATGCACTGTCTCACGAGTGGCCGGGAGGTTTATTGTACGCTTTTCCTCCCCTACCATTGATTCCTCATGTGCTCAAACGGGTGGATCTGGGACATTGCAGGATCTTACTGATTGCCCCGAAATGGCCAAAGAGACATTGGTTCCCACTTCTCCTACGTCTGGTACAGGGCCATCCGTGGCCACTACCAATCAGAGCAGACCTTCTCTCTCAAGTGGAGGGACAGATCTGGCACCCGAGCCCAGCCACGTTACAACTCTGGGTTTGGCCCCTACTGAGCCCCTCTCTTATCAGCTAGAGGAGGCAGTAAGGAAAACCATAAACAATGCTAAAGCGCCTTCCACTTGGGATAACTACTCGAGCAAGTGGCGTGTGTTCTCTAACTGGTGTCAGGACAAAAATTTAGACCCTACAAATTGTGGTCTTGATTCTATTTTATGCTTTCTTCAGTCACTTCTAGACTCAGGAAGAAAAGTCAACACAATAAGAGTTTATGTGGCAGCTATTTCTCATTTCCACAGTATTGTGGAAGGTTTATCAGTTGGTAAACACATGTTGGTTACTCAATTTTTCAAAGGTGCACGTCGCCTCTATCCAGAGAAAAGGCTGAGATCACCATCCTGGGATCTTCCCATGGTTCTACAGTCATTGACTAGAGCCCCATTTGAACCATTGGACCAAGCGGATCTTAAATCACTGACGTGGAAAACAGTTTTCCTTCTTGCTATCTGTTCAGCAAAGAGAGTGGGTGAGTTACATTCTTTAACAGTAGATAAAGACTGTCTGAGATGGAAAGCAAACTATTCAGGGGTCTCTCTTTGGCCGAACCCGGCTTTCCTGCCTAAAGTTCTTAATACTTGCACGATCAATCAAGTAATCGAACTTGCAGCGTTTCAACCTGATCCTGATCTCTCTTCTACAGAACTTGATCTTGCTACCTTATGTCCAGTTCGAGCACTTCGCACATACATTGAGCGGACACAGTCGTTACGACATTTACACACTCAGTTGTTTTTGTGTTTTGATAAGAAAAGTGTCGGAAAACCAGCCTCGAAACAGCGCCTATCACATTGGATAGTAGACACTATTGCACACACATACTCCAGTCAGAGCTTACCAGTCCCAGGGAACCTGGTAGCTCATTCTACCAGGAGTCTGGCCACATCCTGGGCAGCACTGAAAGGGGTGGCACTAACGGACATATGTGCAGCGGCATCATGGAGCTCACCTTGTACCTTTGCCCGGTATTACAGGGTCAATGTGGCGGACCCAGTTACGCTTGGGTCCACAATTCTGCTCTCGGCCGCTAAGCAGGGATGTGAAGAAGGAGAGGCTTACATTCCCTCGTGACCTTGATGGCACTAGTCATCCAAGGTAAGACCGTGGTGACGGTCTGAGTGAGGTCGAAATAGATCGTAAGTTATGACTATAACTATGGATCTATGAGACCGAATGATGACCGTCACCATTTCTTGTCACTCGGGATGAACTGAGGCGTTCCAGGCAAGAGGAAGTGTTCGGTTCATCCGGATGTTTTATAGCGAACCAACCACTTGGGGTCAGTCATCTGACATTGTTTACATTAGGTCTCGAGGAGAGCTAGCAGAATGGCGTCATTCAAGGTAAGACCATGGTGACGGTCATCATTCGGTCTCATAGATCCATAGTTATAGTCATAACTTACGTAATTCACCATCGTGAAAATACGCCGGCGCTGTATACTAACTACCTAACTTAAATAACTAACTAAATAAATAAATGTTCTAATCACTAATTCGCTCTATCACTCGTACAATTATCAACACAACTCCTGGGGAGACGTCTCCCTCATGTGACGTCAAGCGATTCGTTGGAGCAGTTTTAAGTGAGCAGTGAAAATAACGAACTTTTTCATCTTATATTCTGCCTTTAGGTATCGAAAAACATAGTACAATACATCAATTTGTCAAACGTGTATTTCCCTTAACTATTTTGTGTTAATCATAATTACAAATTTAACCTGACACACTTTAAATAAAGAAAAACGAAATTTAAATAAAGAAAAAACGAAATTTTAAATAAACATTATTTATAAAAATACTTAAAAAATTTTGTGTGTATATAACATATAAAATTCGCATAATTTTTTTTTTTTTTTTAATTTGCACAGTATTTTGTTCTGTATTTTGACTGCAATTGTCTTTGCATCTGTATTTTGACTGCAATTGTCTTTGCATTCTGATTCCTCACTTCATTAGAATCATGACTGGCTCTTATTTGTAAACAGCAGCATAATTTTCTGGGGCCATGCAAACCTGTATTACTAGTGTGGAATTATTCTACAATATTCACTAATGACAGTAAAATAGACCATCCTAAGTCAATTTACTGCAGTAATTCCTCTCTCAACCAGTAGAAAATGCATTGAACACCTGATTAGGCATGAAAAAAACAACAACGTCATAAACGTCGAAAACCAGCAAAATTTTTGAAAAAAAAAAACGTGATGTCCTACATTTACATCAAACTGCCCATCAGCACTACTTAGAACCCCCAGTCATGCGAGGTATCAGTGATACTCTCCTTCCTACAGGAGCTGCTGGACGTGGCTCGTTCCCCGTCCATGCTCAAAGTATATGTGGCAGCCGCCATAGCAGCTCATCATGCTCTGGTTGCTGGCCAATCACTGGGAAGGAATGATTTGGTCGTACGTTTTCTGAAGGGAGCTAGGAGGATGAATCCTCCCAGACCTCCCTACCGCCGTGTGACCTCTCCACGGTCCTCAGGGCCTTGAAGGGTCGCCATTTGAACCGCTTCAGTCGGTTGACCTCAAACCGCTTTCACTAAAGACCGCTCTCCTGTTGGCACTGGTGTCTATCAAGCAAGTGAGAGATTTGCAGGTGCTCTCCGTGAGCCCCTCCTGTTTGGAGTTTGGTATAGGTGACTCTAAAGTCACTCTGAAACCCAAGCATGGCTATGTGCCCTAGGTGCTCTCTATACCGTTTAGCACAGGTGATTTCATTGTTGGCTCTTCCCCCTACCGTTTTTTACTTTTATTATGATAGGAAACTATGGGATTAAAAAAAGTCCACGAGCCGGGTCTTGAACTTGTTTCACCTAAAAATCACTAGCTTTATATGTCAGTGAATTGACCAGTAGGCTATGGGGGACTGAAAATTAGCAGCTTTTTGATAGATATTAGAAGATCCTCCTTGTGGTAAAAATACAGGGGGAACGGATTCGACGGCTGTTTTTTTGCCGTCGGATTCTGTTCCCCCTATAAAAAAAAACATCTGTCGGAATCCGTTCCCCCACTCCCATTATTAGAGGTGTTGATGTAGTGGCGTTTAAAAATACATATTTTATTTTGTGTGGGGATGGAGCTAACCTGGTACCAGTCTATAGAAATATATTTAGGAGTTTTTTACTTTTATTATGATAGGAAAATATGGGATTTAAAAAAAAAGTCTACGAGCCGGGACTTGAACTTGTGTCACCTAAAAATCAACAGCTTTATTCGTCAGTGAATTGACCACTAGGCTATGGGGGACTAAGAATTAGCAGCTTTTTGATAGGTATTAGAAGATCCTCCTTGTGGTAAAAATACAGGGGGAACGGATTCCGACGTCTGTTTTTTTGCCGTCGGATTCTGTTCCCCCTATAAAAAAAAACATCTGTCGGAATCCGTTCCCCCACTCCCATTATTAGAGGTGTTGATGTATTGGCCTAAAAAATGCTTATTTTATTTTGTGTGGGGATGAAGCTTACCTGGGATCAGTCTAAAGAAATATATTTAGGAGTTTTTGACTTTTATTATGATAGGAAAATATGGGATTAAAAAAAGACCACAAGCCAGGACTTGAACTTTAGTCACCTAATATCATCTGCTCTTGAAGTCAGTGCACTGCCCACTAGGCTGTGGGGGCCTATTAATTAACTGCACTTTGATAGATATTAGAAGATCCTCTTGTGTAAGAAATAGAGGGGGAAAAGAATCCGACGGCAAAAAAACAGATGTCGGAATCCGTTACCCCACTCCCATTATGAGAGGTGTTGATGTAGTGGCTTAAAAAAAGGCTTACTGTGTTTTGTGTGTGGATGGAGGTTTACTGTCATCGTTTACATTTAAGAATTTGGCAGATTTTTGATACAGAGCGATGTAGATTGAATTTCATGGTACACATTTTGTATTCTTGTCAGATTTCACTTTCCCTGGGAATCTAACCTATGACCTTGGCATTGGAAGCACCAATGCTCTACTGTTTGAGCTACAGGAAAGCTATTTAAATAAGTGCATCAGTTTAAGGAATAATTTTATGGAGTTTTTGCTGTTTATTATGATAGCAGAGTACAGGATCAAGAAAAATAACAAACTGGGATTTGAACTTGTGTCACCCAAAGCCATAGAGTGCTTAACACCGGTGCACTGCCCACTAGGCTATAGGGATCGATATATCAGCAGCAGTTTAATATATTTAGAAATATATTTAGGAGTTTTTTACTTTTATTATGATAGGAAAATATGGGATTAAAAAAAGTCCACGAGCCCGGGACTTGAACTTGTGTCACCTAAAAATCACAAACTCTATGTGTCAGTGAAATGACCACTAGGCTATGGGGCCCTAAGAATTCACTGCAATTTAATATATATTAGAATATCCTCCTTGTGTAAAAAATACAGGGGGAACGGATTTCGACGGCTGTTTTTTTGCCGTCGGATTCTGTTCCCCCTATAAAAAAAACATCTGTCGGAATCTGTTCCCCCAATTCCCATTATTAGAGGTGTTGATGTAGTGGCCTAAAAAATTCTTATTTTATTTTGTGTGGGGATGAAGCTTACCTGGGACCAGTCTAAAGAAATATTTTTAGGAGTTTTTTACTTTTATTATGATAGGAAAATATGGGATTAAAAAAAGTCCACGGGCCGGGACTTGAACTTGTTTAACCCAAAAAATCCCCAGCTTTATATGTCAGTGAATTGACCACTAGGCTATGGAGAACTGATAATTAGCAGCTTTTTGATAGATATTAGAAGATCCTCCTTGTGGTAAAAATACAGGGGGAACGGATCTCGACGGCTGTTTTTTTGCCGTCGGATTCTGTTCCCCCAATAAAAAAAAACATCTGTCGGATTCTGTTCCCCCACTCCCATTATTAGAGGTGTTGATGTAGTGGCCTAAAAAATGCTTATTTTATTTTGTGTGGGGATGAAGCTTACCTGGGATTAGTCTAAAGAAATATATTTAGGAGTTTTTGACTTTTATTATGATAGGAAAATATGGGATTAAAAAAAGGCCACGAGCCCGGGACTTGAACTTGTTTCACCTAAAAATCACCAGCTTTACATGTCAGTGAATTGACCACTAGGCTATGGGGGACTAAGAATTAACAGCTTTTTGATAGATATTAGAAGATCCTCCTTGTGGTAAAAATACAGGGGGAACGGATCTCGACGGCTGTTTTTTTGCTGTCGGATTCTGTTCCCCCTTTAAAAAAAAACATCTGTCGGAATCCATTCCCCAACTCCCATTATGAGATGTGTTGATGAAGTGGCGTTTAAAAATACATATTTTATTTTGTGTGGGGATGGAGCTAACCTGGTACCAGTCTATAGAAATATATTTAAAAGTTTTTTACTTTTATTATGATAGGAAAATATGGGATTTAAAAAAAGTCCACGAGCCGGGACTTGAACTTGTGTCACCTAAAAATCACCAACTCTATGTGCCAGTGAAATGACCACTAGGCTATGGGGCCCTAAGAATAAGCTGCAGTTTGATAGATATTAGAAGATCCTCCTTGTGTAAAAAATACTGGGGGAACGGATTTCGACGGCTGTTTTTTTGCCGTCGGATTCTGTTCCCCCTATAAAAAAAAACATCTGTCGGAATCCGTTCCCCCACTCCCATTATTAGAGGTGTTGATGTAGTGGCGTTTAAAAATACATATTTTATTTTGTGTGGGGATGGAGCTAACCTGGTACCAGTCTATAGAAATATATTTAAAAGTTTTTTACTTTTATTATGATAGGAAAATATGGGATTAAAAAAAAATCCACGAGCCGGGACTTGAACTTGTGTCACCTAAAAATCACCAACTCTATATGTCAGTGAAATGACCACTAGGCTATGGGGCCCTAAGAATCAGCTGCAGTTTGATAGATATTAGAAGATCCTCCTTGTGTAAAAAATACTGGGGAAACGGATTTCGACGGCTGTTTTTTTGCCGTCAGATTCTGTTCCCCCTATAAAAAAAAAACTTCTGTCGGAATCCGTTCCCCAACTCCCATTATGAGATGTGTTGATGAAGTGGCGTTTAAAAATACATATTTTATTTTGTGTGGGGATGGAGCTAACCTGGTACCAGTCTATAGAAATATATTTAAAAGTTTTTTACTTTTATTATGATAGGAAAATATGGGATTAAAAAAAAATCCACGAGCCGGGACTTGAACTTGTGTCACCTAAAAATCACCAACTTTATATGTCAGTGAAATGACCACTAGGCTATGGGGCCCTAAGAATAAGCTGCAGTTTGATAGATATTAGAAGATCCTCCTTGTGTAAAAAATACTGGGGAAACGGATTTCGACGGCTGTTTTTTTGCCGTCAGATTCTGTTCCCCCTATAAAAAAAAAACTTCTGTCGGAATCCGTTCCCCCACTCCCATTATTAGAGGTGTTGATGTAGTGGCCTAAAAAATGCTTATTTTATTTTGTGTGGGGATGAAGCTTACCTGGGATCAGTCTAAAGAAATATATTTAGGAGTTTTTGACTTTTATTATGATAGGAAAATATTGAACTTGTTTCACCTAAAAATCACCAGCTTTACATGTCAGTGAATTGACCACTAGGCTATGGGGAACTGATAATTAGCAGCTTTTTGATAGATATTAGAAGATCCTCCTTGTGGTAAAAATACAGGGGGAACGGATCTCGACGGCTGTTTTTTTGCCGTCGGATTCTGTTCCCCCTATAAAAAAAAACATCTGTCGGAATCCGTTCCCCCACTCCCATTATTAGAGGTGTTGATGTAGTGGCGTTTAAAAATACATATTTTATTTTGTGTGGGGATGGAGCTAACCTGGTACCAGTCTATAGAAATATATTTAAAAGTTTTTTACTTTTATTATGATAGGAAAATATGGGATTTAAAAAAAGTCCACGAGCCGGGACTTGAACTTGTGTCACCTAAAAATCACAAACTCTATATGTCAGTGAAATGACCACTAGGCTATGGGGCCCTAAGAATTAGCTGCAGTTTGATAGATATTAGAATATCCTCCTTGTGGTAAAAATACAGGGGGAACGGATCTCGACGGCTGTTTTTTTGCCGTCGGATTCTGTTCCCCCTATAAAAAAAAACATCTGTCGGAATCCGTTCCCCCACTCCCATTATTAGAGGTGTTGATGTAGTGGCCTAAAATATGCTTATTTTATTTTGTGTGGGGATGAAGCTTACCTGGGATCAGTCTAAAGAAATATATTTAGGAGTTTTTGACTTTTATTATGATAGGAAAATATGGGATTTAAAAAAAGTCCACGAGCCCGGGACTTGAACTTGTTTCACCTAAAAATCACCAGCTTTACATGTCAGTGAATTGACCACTAGGCTATGGGGGACTAAGCATTAACAGCTTTTTGATAGATGTTAGAAGATCCTCCTTGTGGTAAAAATACAGGGGGAACGGATCTCGACGGCTGTTTTTTTGCCGTCGGATTCTGTTCCCCCTATAAAAAAAAACATCTGTCGGAATGCATTCCCCAACTCCCATTATGAGATGTGTTGATGTAGTGGTGTTTAAAAATACATATTTTATTTTGTGTGGGGATGGAGCTAACCTGGTACCAGTCTATAGAAATATATTTAAAAGTTTTTTACTTTTATTATGATAGGAAAATATGGGATTTTAAAAAAGTCCACGAGCCGGGACTTGAACTTGTGTCACCTAAAAATCACCAACTCTATGTGCCAGTGAAATGACCACTAGGCTATGGGGCCCTAAGAATAAGCTGCAGTTTGATAGATATTAGAAGATCCTCCTTGTGTAAAAAATACTGGGGGAACGGATTTCGACGGCTGTTTTTTTGCCGTCGGATTCTGTTCCCCCTATAAAAAAAAACATCTGTCGGAATCCGTTCCCCCACTCCCATTATTAGAGGTGTTGATGTAGTGGCGTTTAAAAATACATATTTTATTTTGTGTGGGGATGGAGCTAACCTGGTACCAGTCTATAGAAATATATTTAAAAGTTTTTTACTTTTATTATGATAGGAAAATATGGGATTAAAAAAAAATCCACGAGCCGGGACTTGAACTTGTGTCACCTAAAAATCACCAACTCTATATGTCAGTGAAATGACCACTAGGCTATGGGGCCCTAAGAATCAGCTGCAGTTTGATAGATATTAGAAGATCCTCCTTGTGTAAAAAATACTGGGGAAACGGATTTCGACGGCTGTTTTTTTGCCGTCAGATTCTGTTCCCCCTATAAAAAAAAAACTTCTGTCGGAATCCGTTCCCCAACTCCCATTATGAGATGTGTTGATGAAGTGGCGTTTAAAAATACATATTTTATTTTGTGTGGGGATGGAGCTAACCTGGTACCAGTCTATAGAAATATATTTAAAAGTTTTTTACTTTTATTATGATAGGAAAATATGGGATTAAAAAAAAATCCACGAGCCGGGACTTGAACTTGTGTCACCTAAAAATCACCAACTTTATATGTCAGTGAAATGACCACTAGGCTATGGGGCCCTAAGAATAAGCTGCAGTTTGATAGATATTAGAAGATCCTCCTTGTGTAAAAAATACTGGGGAAACGGATTTCGACGGCTGTTTTTTTGCCGTCAGATTCTGTTCCCCCTATAAAAAAAAAACTTCTGTCGGAATCCGTTCCCCCACTCCCATTATTAGAGGTGTTGATGTAGTGGCCTAAAAAATGCTTATTTTATTTTGTGTGGGGATGAAGCTTACCTGGGATCAGTCTAAAGAAATATATTTAGGAGTTTTTGACTTTTATTATGATAGGAAAATATTGAACTTGTTTCACCTAAAAATCACCAGCTTTACATGTCAGTGAATTGACCACTAGGCTATGGGGAACTGATAATTAGCAGCTTTTTGATAGATATTAGAAGATCCTCCTTGTGGTAAAAATACAGGGGGAACGGATCTCGACGGCTGTTTTTTTGCCGTCGGATTCTGTTCCCCCTATAAAAAAAAACATCTGTCGGAATCCGTTCCCCCACTCCCATTATTAGAGGTGTTGATGTAGTGGCGTTTAAAAATACATATTTTATTTTGTGTGGGGATGGAGCTAACCTGGTACCAGTCTATAGAAATATATTTAAAAGTTTTTTACTTTTATTATGATAGGAAAATATGGGATTTAAAAAAAGTCCACGAGCCGGGACTTGAACTTGTGTCACCTAAAAATCACAAACTCTATATGTCAGTGAAATGACCACTAGGCTATGGGGCCCTAAGAATTAGCTGCAGTTTGATAGATATTAGAATATCCTCCTTGTGGTAAAAATACAGGGGGAACGGATCTCGACGGCTGTTTTTTTGCCGTCGGATTCTGTTCCCCCTATAAAAAAAAACATCTGTCGGAATCCGTTCCCCCACTCCCATTATTAGAGGTGTTGATGTAGTGGCCTAAAATATGCTTATTTTATTTTGTGTGGGGATGAAGCTTACCTGGGATCAGTCTAAAGAAATATATTTAGGAGTTTTTGACTTTTATTATGATAGGAAAATATGGGATTTAAAAAAAGTCCACGAGCCCGGGACTTGAACTTGTTTCACCTAAAAATCACCAGCTTTACATGTCAGTGAATTGACCACTAGGCTATGGGGGACTAAGCATTAACAGCTTTTTGATAGATGTTAGAAGATCCTCCTTGTGGTAAAAATACAGGGGGAACGGATCTCGACGGCTGTTTTTTTGCCGTCGGATTCTGTTCCCCCTATAAAAAAAAACATCTGTCGGAATGCATTCCCCAACTCCCATTATGAGATGTGTTGATGTAGTGGTGTTTAAAAATACATATTTTATTTTGTGTGGGGATGGAGCTAACCTGGTACCAGTCTATAGAAATATATTTAAAAGTTTTTTACTTTTATTATGATAGGAAAATATGGGATTTAAAAAAAGTCCACGAGCCGGGACTTGAACTTGTTTCACCTAAAAATCACCAGCTTTACATGTCAGTGAATTGACCACTAGGCTATGGGGGACTAAGAATAAGCTGCAGTTTGATAGATATTAGAAGATCCTCCTTGTGTATAAAATACTGGGGGAACGGATTTTCGACGGCTGTTTTTTTGCCGTCGGATTCTGTTCCCCCTATAAAAAAAAACCTCTGTCGGAATCCGTTCCCCAACTCCCATTATGAGATGTGTTGATGTAGTGGCGTTTAAAAATACATATTTTATTTTGTGTGGGGATGGAGCTAACCTGGTATCAGTCTATAGAAATATATTTAGGAGTTTTTTACTTTTATTATGATAGGAAAATATGGGATTTAAAAAAAGTCCACGAACCGGGACTTGAACTTGTGTCACCTAAAAATCACCAACTCTATATGCCAGTGAAATGACCACTAGGCTATGGGGCCCTAAGAATTAGCTGCAGTTTGATAGATATTAGAAGATCCTCCTTGTGGTAAAAATACAGGGGGAACGGATCTCGACGGCTGTTTTTTTGCCGTCGGATTCTGTTCCCCCTATAAAAAAAAACATCTGTCGGAATCCGTTCCCCCACTCCCATTATTAGAGGTGTTGATGTAGTGGCCTAAAAGATGCTTATTTTATTTTGTGTGGGGATGAAGCTTACCTGGGATCAGTCTAAAGAAATATATTTAGGAGTTTTTGACTTTTTTTGACTTCTCTGCACCGTCTACAGCTTGTCCAGAATGCAGCGGCCCGGCTTCTTACCAACACCTGTAAACATGACCACATCACTCCTGTCCTGCAATCTCTCCACTGGCTCCCGGTCGAGTTCAGAATCCAGTTTAAGATCCTACTGTTCGTTTTCTGCTCCATCCATGGCCTTGCACCTCTTTATTTGTGTAACATCCTGACCCTCCACCAGCCCAGCAGAGCCCTGCGCTCCTCTGAACAACATCTGCTGGTGGTCCCACGGTCCAGGTGCAAAAAGTGGGGTGATCGTGCCTTTGCGGTAGCGGGGCCAAAACTCTGGAACGCTCTGCCCCTGGAATTACGCTCCATCATGGGCTTGCCCTTGTTCAAGACCAGGTTGAAGCACCATCTCTTTAGATTGGCCTTTGACACCTGATGGACAACTGATTAGCATAATGATTTGATAGATGTTCTGTATTTTATTTTATTGTATTTGTCTTTTCTTTTTTTCTTTTTTTTGTCTGTACTTTTGTCTCTGTCCAGCGCTTTGATCAACTTTGGTTGTTGTAAAGCGCTTTATAAATAAAAATTGATTGATTGATTGATTTTATTATGATAGGAAAATATGGGATTAAAAAAAGTCCACCAGCCCGGGACTTGAACTTGTTTCACCTAAAAATCACCAGCTTTACATGTCAGTGAATTGACCACTAGGCTATGGGGGACTAAGAATTAACCGCTTTTTGATAGATATTAGAAGATCCTCCTTGTGGTAAAAATACAGGGGGAACGGATCTCGACGGCTGTTTTTTTGCCGTCGGATTCTGTTCCCCCTTTAAAAAAAAACATCTGTCGGAATCCATTCCCCAACTCCCATTATGAGATGTGTTGATGAAGTGGCGTTTAAAAATACATATTTTATTTTGTGTGGGGATGGAGCTAACCTGGTACCAGTCTATAGAAATATATTTAAAAGTTTTTTACTTTTATTATGATAGGAAAATATGGGATTTAAAAAAAGTCCACGAGCCGGGACTTGAACTTGTGTCACCTAAAAATCACCAACTCTATATGTCAGTGAAATGACCACTAGGCTATGGGGCCCTAAGAATAAGCTGCAGTTTGATAGATATTAGAAGATCCTCCTTGTGTAAAAAATACTGGGGGAACGGATTTCGACGGCTGTTTTTTTGCCGTCAGATTCTGTTCCCCCTATAAAAAAAAAACATCTGTTTGAATCCGTTCCCCCACTCCCATTATTAGAGGTGTTGATGTAGTGGCCTAAAAAATGCTTATTTTATTTTGTGTGGGGATGAATTACCTGGGATCAGTCTAAAGAAATATATTTAGGAGTTTTTGACTTTTATTATGATAGGAAAATATGGGATTAAAAAAAGACCACAAGCCAGGACTTGAACTTTAGTCACCTAATATCATCTGCTCTTGTAGTCAGTGCACTGCCCACTAGGCTGTGGGGGACTATTAATTAACTGCACTATGATAGATATTAGAAGATCCTCTTGTGTAAGAAATACAGGGGGAAAAGAATCCGACGGCAAAAAAACAGATGTCGGAATCCGTTACCCCACTCCCATTATGAGAGGTGTTGATGTAGTGGCTTAAAAAAAAGGCTTACTGTGTTTTGTGTGTGGATGGAGGTTTACTGTCATCGTTTACATTTAAGCATTTGGCAGATTTTTGATACAGAGCGATATAGATTGAATTTCATGGTACACATTTTGCATTTTTGTCAGATTTAGCTTTCCCTGGGAATCGAACCTTTGGCCTTGGCATTGGAAGCACCAATGCTCTACTGTTTGAGCTACAGGAAAGCTATTTAAATAAGTGCATCAGTTTAAGGAATAATTTTATGGAGTTTTTGCTGTTTATTATGATAGCAGAGTACAGGATCAAGAAAAATCACAAACTGGGATTTGAACTTGTGTCACCCAAAGCCATAGAGTGCTTAAAACCGGTGCACTGCCCACTAGGCTATAGAGATCGATATATCAGCAGCAGTTTAATATATTTAGAAATATATTTAGGAGTTTTTTACTTTTATTATGATAGGAAAATATGGGATTAAAAAAAGTCCACGAGCCGGGACTTGAACTTGTTTCACCTAAAAATCACCAGCTTTTCATGTCAGTGAATTGACCACTAGGCTATGGGGAAATGATAATTAGCAGCTTTTTGATAGATATTAGAAGATCCTCCTTGTGGTAAAAATACAGGGGGAACGGATCTCGACGGCTGTTTTTTTGCTGTCGGATTCTGTTCCCCCTTTAAAAAAAAACATCTGTCGGAATCCATTCCCCAACTCCCATTATGAGATGTGTTGATGAAGTGGCGTTTAAAAATACATATTTTATTTTGTGTGGGGATGGAGCTAACCTGGTACCAGTCTATAGAAATATATTTAAAAGTTTTTTACTTTTATTATGATAGGAAAATATGGGATTTAAAAAATGTCCACGAGCCGGGACTTGAACTTGTGTCACCTAAAAATCACCAACTCTATATGCCAGTGAAATGACCACTAGTCTATGGGGCCCTAAGAATTAGCTGCAGTTTGATAGATATTAGAATATCCTCCTTGTGGTAAAAATACAGGGGGAACGGATCTCGACGGCTGTTTTTTTGCCGTCGGATTCTGTTCCCCCTATAAAAAAAAACATCTGTCGGAATCCGTTCCCCCACTCCCAATATTAGAGGTGTTGATGTAGTGGCCTAAAAGATGCTTATTTTATTTTGTGTGGGGATGAAGCTTACCTGGGATCTGTCTAAAGAAATATATTTAGGAGTTTTTGACTTTTATTATGATAGGAAAATATGGGATTAAAAAAAGTCCACCAGCCCGGGACTTGAACTTGTTTCACCTAAAAATCACCAGCTTTACATGTCAGTGAATTGACCACTAGGCTATGGGGGACTAAGAATTACCAGCTTTTTGATAGATATTAGAAGATCCTCCTTGTGGTAAAAATACAGGGGGAACGGATCTCGACGGCTGTTTTTTTGCTGTCGGATTCTGTTCCCCCTTTAAAAAAAAACATCTGTCGGAATCCATTCCCCAACTCCCATTATGAGATGTGTTGATGAAGTGGCGTTTAAAAATACATATTTTATTTTGTGTGGGGATGGAGCTAACCTGGTACCAGTCTATAGAAATATATTTAAAAGTTTTTTACTTTTATTATGATAGGAAAATATGGGATTTAAAAAAAGTCCACGAGCCGGGACTTGAACTTGTGTCACCTAAAAATCACCAAATCTATGTGCCAGTGAAATGACCACTAGGCTATGGGGCCCTAAGAATAAGCTGCAGTTTGATAGATATTAGAAGATCCTCCTTGTGTAAAAAATACTGGGGGAACGGATTTCGACGGCTGTTTTTTTGCCGTCAGATTCTGTTCCCCCTATAAAAAAAACATCTGTCGGAATCCGTTCCCCCACTCCCATTATTAGAGGTGTTGATGTAGTGGCCTAAAAAATGCTTATTTTATTTTGTGTGGGGATGAAGCTTACCTGGGATCAGTCTAAAGAAATATATTTAGGAGTTTTTGACTTTTATTATGATAGGAAAATATGGGATTAAAAAAAGACCACAAGCCAGGACTTGAACTTTAGTCACCTAAAATCATCTGCTCTTGTAGTCAGTGCACTGCCCACTAGGCTGTGGGGGCCTATTAATTAACTGCACTTTGATAGATATTAGAAGATCCTCTTGCGTAAGAAATACAGGGGGAAAAGAATCCGACGGCAAAAAAACAGATGTCGGAATCCGTTACCCCACTCCCATTATGAGAGGTGTTGATGTAGTGGCTTAAAAAAAAGGCTTACTGCGTTTTGTGTGTGGATGGAGGTTTACTGTCATCGTTTACATTTAAGCATTTGGCAGATTTTTGAT
Organism: Phoxinus phoxinus; assembly: GCF_949152265.1. Classification (NCBI taxonomy): domain Eukaryota; kingdom Metazoa; phylum Chordata; class Actinopteri; order Cypriniformes; family Leuciscidae; genus Phoxinus; species Phoxinus phoxinus. The sequence continues at coordinate 36,673,907 of NC_136877.1, read as the reverse complement.
ACAGAGCGATATAGATTGAATTTCATGGTACACATTTTGCATTCTTGTCAGATTTCGCTTTCCCTGGGAATCGAACCTATGGCCTTGGCATTGGAAGCACCAATGCTCTACTGTTTGAGCTACAGGTAAGCTATTTAAATAAGTGCATCAGTTTAAGGAATAATTTTATGGAGTTTTTGCTGTTTATTATCATAGCAGAGTACAGGATCAAGAAAAATCACAAACTGGGATTTGAACTTGTGTCACCCAAAGCCATAGAGTGCTTAACACCGGTGCACTGCCCACTAGGCTATAGAGATCGATAAATCAGCAGCAGTTTAATATATTTAGAAATATATTTAGGAGTTTTTTACTTTTATTATGATAGGAAAATATGGGATTAAAAAAAGTCCACGAGCCCGGGACTTGAACTTGTTTCACCTAAAAATCACCGGCTTTACATGTCAGTGAATTGACCACTAGGCTATGGGGGACTAAGAATTAACAGCTTTTTGATAGATATTAGAAGATCCTCCTTGTGGTAAAAATACAGGGGGAACGGATCTCGACGGCTGGTTTTTTGCCGTCGGATTCTGTTCCACCTATAAAAAAAAACATCTGTCGGAATGCATTCCCCAACTCCCATTATGAGATGTGGTGATGTAGTGGCGTTTAAAAATACATATTTTATTTTGTGTGGGGATGGAGCGAACCTGGTACCAGTCTATAGAAATATATTTAAAAGTTTTTTACTTTTATTATGATAGGAAAATATGGGATTTAAAAAAAGTCCACTAGTCGGGACTTGAACTTGTGTCACCTAAAAATTACCAACTCTATATATCAGTGAAATGACCACTAGGCTATGGGGAACTGATAATTAGCAGCTTTTTGATAGATATTAGAAGATCCTCCTTGTTATAAAAATACAAGGGGAACGGATCTCGACGGCTGTTTTTTTGCCGTCGGATTCTGTTCCCCCTTTAAAAAAAAACATCTGTCGGAATCCATTCCCCAACTCCCATTATGAGATGTGTTGATGAAGTGGCGTTTATAAATACATATTTTATTTTGTGTGGGGATGGAGCTAACCTGCTACCAGTCTATAGAAATATATTTAAAAGTTTTTTACTTTTATTATGATAGGAAAATATGGGATTTAAAAAATGTCCACGAGCCGGGACTTGAACTTGTGTCACCTAAAAATCACCAACTCTATATGCCAGTGAAATGACCACTAGGCTATGGGGCCCTAAGAATTAGCTGCAGTTTGATAGATATTAGAATATCCTCCTTGTGGTAAAAATACAGGGGGAACGGATCTCGACGGCTGTTTTTTTGCCGTCGGATTCTGTTCCCCCTATAAAAAAAAACATCTGTCGGAATGCATTCCCCAACTCCCATTATGAGATGTGTTGATGTAGTGGCGTTTAAAAATACATATTTTATTTTGTGTGGGGATGGAGCTAACCTGGTACCAGTCTATAGAAATATATTTAAAAGTTTTTTACTTTTATTATGATAGGAAAATATGGGATTTAAAAAAAGTCCACGAGCCGGGACTTGAACTTGTGTCACCTAAAAATCACCAACTCTTTATGTCAGTGAAATGACCACTAGGCTATGGGGCCCTAAGAATAAGCTGCAGTTTGATAGATATTAGAAGATCCTCCTTGTGTAAAAAATACTGGGGGAACGGATTTCGACGGCTGTTTTTTTGCCGTCAGATTCTGTTCCCCCTATAAAAAAAAAACATCTGTCGGAATCCGTTCCCCCACTCCCATTATTATAGGTGTTGATGTAGTGGCCTAAAAAATGCTTATTTTATTTTGTGTGGGGATGAAGCTTACCTGGGATCAGTCTAAAGAAATATATTTAGGAGTTTTTGACTTTTATTATGATAGGAAAATATGGGATTAAAAAAAGTCCACGAGCCCGGGACTTGAACTTGTTTCACCTAAAAATCACCAGCTTTACATGTCAGTGAATTGACCACTAGGCTATGGGGGACTAAGCATTAACAGCTTTTTGATAGATATTAGAAGATCCTCCTTGTGGTAAAAATACAGGGGGAACGGATCTCGACGGCTGGTTTTTTGCCGTCGGATTCTGTTCCCCCTATAAAAAAAAACATCTGTCGGAATGCATTCCCCAACTCCCATTATGAGATGTGTTGATGTAGTGGCGTTTAAAAATACATATTTTATTTTGTGTGGGGATGGAGCTAACCTGGTACCAGTCTATAGAAATATATTTAAAAGTTTTTTACTTTTATTATGATAGGAAAATATGGGATTTAAAAAAAGTCCACGAGCCGGGACTTGAACTTGTGTCACCTAAAAATCACCAACTCTATATATCAGTGAAATGACCACTAGGCTATGGGGGCCTACGAATTACCAGCTTTTTGATAGATATTAGAAGATCCTCCTTGTGATAAAAATACAGGGGGAACGGATCTCGACGGCTGTTTTTTTGCCGTCGGATTCTGTTCCCCCTTTAAAAAAAAACATCTGTCGGAATCCGTTCCCCCACTCCCATTATTAGAGGTGTTGATGTAGTGGCCTAAAAGATGCTTATTTTATTTTGTGTGGGGATGAAGCTTACCTGGGATCAGTCTAAAGAAATATATTTAGGAGTTTTTGACTTTTATTATGATAGGAAAATATGGGATTAAAAAAAGTCCACCAGCCCAGGACTTGAACTTGTTTCACCTAAAAATCACCAGCTTTACATGTCAGTGAATTGACCACTAGGCTATGGGGGACTAAGAATTAACAGCTTTTTGATAGATATTAGAAGATCCTCCTTGTGGTAAAAATACAGGGGGAACGGATCTCGACGGCTGTTTTTTTGCCGTCGGATTCTGTTCCCCCTTTAAAAAAAAACATCTGTCGGAATCCATTCCCCAACTCCCATTATGAGATGTGTTGATGAAGTGGCGTTTAAAAATACATATTTTATTTTGTGTGGGGATGGAGCTAACCTGGTACCAGTCTATAGAAATATATTTAAAAGTTTTTTACTTTTATTATGATAGGAAAATGTGGGATTTAAAAAAAGTCCACGAGCCGGGACTTGAACTTGTGTCACCTAAAAATCACCAACTCTATATGCCAGTGAAATGACCACTAGGCTATGGGGCCCTAAGAATTAGATGCAGTTTGATAGATATTAGAATATCCTCCTTGTGGTAAAAATACAGGGGGAACGGATCTCGACGGCTGTTTTTTTGCCGTCGGATTCTGTTCCCCCTATAAAAAAAAACATCTGTCGGAATCCGTTCCCCCACTCCCATTATTAGAGGTGTTGATGTAGTGGCCTAAAAGATGCTTATTTTATTTTGTGTGGGGATGAAGCTTACCTGGGATCAGTCTAAAGAAATATATTTAGGAGTTTTTGACTTTTATTATGATAGGAAAATATGGGATTAAAAAAAGTCCACCAGCCCGGGACTTGAACTTGTTTCACCTAAAAATCACCAGCTTTACATGTCAGTGAATTGACCACTAGGCTATGGGGGACTAAGAATTAACAGCTTTTTGATAGATATTAGAAGATCCTCCTTGTGGTAAAAATACAGGGGGAACGGATCTCGACGGCTGTTTTTTTGCCGTCGGATTCTGTTCCCCCTATTAAAAAAAACATCTGTCGGAATCCATTCCCCAACTCCCATTATGAGATGTGTTGATGAAGTGGCGTTTAAAAATACATATTTTATTTTGTGTGGGGATGGAGCTAACCTGGTACCAGTCTATAGAAATATATTTAAAAGTTTTTTACTTTTATTATGATAGGAAAATATGGGATTTAAAAAAAGTCCACGAGCCGGGACTTGAACTTGTGTCACCTAAAAATCACCAACTCTATATGTCAGTGAAATGACCACTAGGCTATGGGGCCCTAAGAATAAGCTGCAGTTTGATAGATATTAGAAGATCCTCCTTGTGTAAAAAATACTGGGGGAACGGAGTTCGACGGCTGTTTTTTGCCGTCAGATTCTGTTCCCCCTATAAAAAAAAAAACATCTGTCGGAATCCGTTCCCCCACTCCCATTATTAGAGGTGTTGATGTAGTGGCCTAAAAAATGCTTATTTTATTTTGTGTGGGGATGAAGCTTACCTGGGATCAGTCTAAAGAAATATATTTAGGAGTTTTTGACTTTTATTATGATAGGAAAATATGGGATTAAAAAAAGTCCACGAGCCCGGGACTTGAACTTGTTTCACCTAAAAATCACCGGCTTTACATGTCAGTGAATTGACCACTAGGCTATGGGGGACTAAGAATTAACAGCTTTTTGATAGATATTAGAAGATCCTCCTTGTGGTAAAAATACAGGGGGAACGGATCTCGACGGCTGTTTTTTTGCCGTCGGATTCTGTTCCCCCTTTAAAAAAAAACATCTGTCGGAATCCATTCCCCAACTCCCATTATGAGATGTGTTGATGAAGTGGCGTTTAAAAATACATATTTTATTTTGTGTGGGGATGGAGCTAACCTGGTACCAGTCTATAGAAATATATTTAAAAGTTTTTTACTTTTATTATGATAGGAAAATGTGGGATTTAAAAAAAGTCCACGAGCCGGGACTTGAACTTGTGTCACCTAAAAATCACCAACTCTATATGCCAGTGAAATGACCACTAGGCTATGGGGCCCTAAGAATTAGCTGCAGTTTGATAGATATTAGAATATCCTCCTTCTGGTAAAAATACAGGGGGAACGGATCTCGACGGCTGTTTTTTTGCCGTCGGATTCTGTTCCCCCTATAAAAAAAAACATCTGTCGGAATCCGTTCCCCCACTCCCATTATTAGAGGTGTTGATGTAGTGGCCTAAAAGATGCTTATTTTATTTTGTGTGGGGATGAAGCTTACCTGGGATCAGTCTAAAGAAATATATTTAGGAGTTTTTGACTTTTATTATGATAGGAAAATATGGGATTAAAAAAAGTCCACCAGCCCGGGACTTGAACTTGTTTCACCTAAAAATCACCAGCTTTACATGTCAGTGAATTGACCACTAGGCTATGGGGGACTAAGAATTAACAGCTTTTTGATAGATATTAGAAGATCCTCCTTGTGGTAAAAATACAGGGGGAACGGATCTCGACGGCTGTTTTTTTGCCGTCGGATTCTGTTCCCCCTATTAAAAAAAACATCTGTCGGAATCCATTCCCCAACTCCCATTATGAGATGTGTTGATGAAGTGGCGTTTAAAAATACATATTTTATTTTGTGTGGGGATGGAGCTAACCTGGTACCAGTCTATAGAAATATATTTTAAAGTTTTTTACTTTTATTATGATAGGAAAATATGGGATTTAAAAAAAGTCCACGAGCCGGGACTTGAACTTGTGTCACCTAAAAATCACCAACTCTATATGTCAGTGAAATGACCACTAGGCTATGGGGCCCTAAGAATAAGCTGCAGTTTGATAGATATTAGAAGATCCTCCTTGTGTAAAAAATACTGGGGGAACGGAGTTCGACGGCTGTTTTTTGCCGTCAGATTCTGTTCCCCCTATAAAAAAAAAAACATCTGTCGGAATCCGTTCCCCCACTCCCATTATTAGAGGTGTTGATGTAGTGGCCTAAAAAATGCTTATTTTATTTAGTGTGGGGATGAAGCTTACCTGGGATCAGTCTAAAGAAATATATTTAGGAGTTTTTGACTTTTATTATGATAGGAAAATATGGGATTAAAAAAAGTCCACGAGCCCGGGACTTGAACTTGTTTCACCTAAAAATCACCGGCTTTACATGTCAGTGAATTGACCACTAGGCTATGGGGGACTAAGAAGTAACAGCTTTTTGATAGATATTAGAAGATCCTCCTTGTGGTAAAAATACAGGGGGAACGGATCTCGACGGCTGTTTTTTTGCCGTCGGATTCTGTTCCCCCTATTAAGGCGAGACACTACAGGTGAATAGGGTACAATTTAAAAATAATAGATATCACCATGAAACTTCCTCTGTTGATTACTTACACAAGTTCATAAAAAAATGTATTACAAGTTTTTGAAATTTGTATGTTTAATTATGCAAATTAGGTATTATCTCATTAAATATGCACACTTTTGCATATATTTTCGGTAGATAGATCTGAACATATGATAAAGCCAGGTGCAAAATTCCTTTTTCATTTTGTTTACACACAAGATGAAAAAAGATGTTCAGAGGGGTTTTAGGATATATGCTTTCATTACCTAGGAAATCAAAATATACTGTCCATAGCCTTAAAAAATCGATTTTCGCCATATTTTTGGGATTAAAATGTCCCATAAATCAGGCCAGGAATGATTTATTAACAAATCCCTCTGAACATATCTTCAGAATACTGCTAAGTGTATAACTGGAAAATTTGGTGTACATAGGTGCTACATAGGCTGAGATGTTTCTACTGGAGGATGACAAAAAACCCATTTTGAGAAAAAGGCATTTAAAGATTTGTAATGTAAAAAATCATACTTTTTTAGTAGAAACAACTATTTACTGACACAATATCTTATCAAATAATTAGCAACAACAATACAAACCACCTAAATCACATCAAAACTTATAAACACAGCATTTATGGCCTTTAACTGAGCAGAAAAACAGTCAAAAACACACATCTAAGTGTCAGAGCGCATCACGTGATGCATCTGAACCAATCACGTTGTCAGAAATTGACATCAGCCAATGAGATTTCGCTTTTAGGGTTAAATGCCCATTTTACTTTCACGATTGGTTGCTGATTAAAAGGAAATGACCATATTTGGACCCGACAGCATTGTACAGCAGACAGAGAGCTTTTCAGACATGTGCGTGATTAAAGGAAGAACACAGAGATCGCGGAGCAGCGCGTTGATTTAGAACGCCAACTTTTGTTGAATTTCGGAGAAATCTATAGACGCAAATAGACAAAGTGTAGTAAAATAAAGACCTAAATGTGTATTTTGGACTTTTTTTTCACCACAAGTCTGAAAGAAGACATGTTATTGAAGACAAATAGCCTAAAATCTCAAAATTGACCAGTGAAAAAAAAACGATGTTTTTGCCTGCCGTGTCTCGCCTTAAAAAAAACATCTGTCGGAATCCATTCCCCAACTCCCATTATGAGATGTGTTGATGAAGTGGCGTTTAAAAATACATATTTTATTTTGTGTGGGGATGGAGCTAACCTGGTACCAGTCTATAGAAATATATTTAAAAGTTTTTTACTTTTATTATGATAGGAAAATATGGGATTTAAAAAAAGTCCACGAGCCGGGACTTGAACTTGTGTCACCTAAAAATCACCAACTCTATATGTCAGTGAAATGACCACTAGGCTATGGGGCCCTAAGAATAAGCTGCAGTTTGATAGATATTAGAATATCCTCCTTGTGTAAAAAATACTGGGGGAACGGAGTTCGACGGCTGTTTTTTTGCCGTCAGATTCTGTTCCCCCTATAAAAAAAAAAACATCTGTCGGAATCCGTTCCCCCACTCCCATTATTAGAGGTGTTGATGTAGTGGCCTAAAAAATGCTTATTTTATTTTGTGTGGGGATGAAGCTTACCTGGGATCAGTCTAAAGAAATATATTTAGGAGTTTTTGACTTTTATTATGATAGGAAAATATGGGATTAAAAAAAGTCCACGAGCCCGGGACTTGAACTTGTTTCACCTAAAAATCACCAGCTTTACATGTCACTGAATTGACCACTAGGCTATGGGGGACTAAGAAGTAACAGCTTTTTGATAGATATTAGAAGATCCTCCTTGTGGTAAAAATACAGGGGGAACGGATCTCGACGGCTGTTTTGTTGCCGTCGGATTCTGTTCCCCCTATAAAAAAAAATATCTGTGGGAATGCATTCCCCAACTCCCATTATGAGATGTGTTGATGTAGTGGCGTTTAAAAATACATGTTTTATTTTGTGTGGGGATGGAGCTAACCTGGTACCAGTCTATAGAAATATATTTAAAAGTTTTTTACTTTTATTATGATAGGAAAATATGGGATTTAAAAAAAGTCCACGAGCCGGGACTTGAACTTGTGTCACCTAAAAATCACCAACTCTATATATCAGTGAAATGACCACTAGGCTATGGGGGACTAAGAATTACCAGCTTTTTGATAGATATTAGAAGATCCTCCTTGTGATAAAAATACAGGGGGAACGGATCTCGACGGCTGTTTTTTTGCCGTCGGATTCTGTTCCCCCTTTTAAAAAAAACATCTGTCGGAATCCATTCCCCAACTCCCATTATGAGATGTGTTGATGAAGTGGCGTTTAAAAATACATATTTTATTTTGTGTGGGGATGGAGCTAACCTGGTACCAGTCTATAGAAATATATTTAAAAGTTTTTTACTTTTATTATGATAGGAAAATATGGGATTTAAAAAAAGTCCACGAGCTGGGACTTGAACTTGTGTCACCTAAAAATCACCAACTCTATATGTCAGTGAAATGACCACTAGGCTATGGGGCCCTAAGAATAAGCTGCAGTTTGATAGATATTAGAATATCCTCCTTGTGTAAAAAATACTGGGGGAACGGAGTTCGACGGCTGTTTTTTTGCCGTCAGATTCTGTTCCCCCTATAAAAAAAAAAACATCTGTCGGAATCCGTTCCCCCACTCCCATTATTAGAGGTGTTGATGTAGTGGCCTAAAAAATGCTTATTTTATTTTGTGTGGGGATGAAGCTTACCTGGGATCAGTCTAAAGAAATATATTTAGGAGTTTTTGACTTTTATTATGATAGGAAAATATGGGATTAAAAAAAGTCCACGAGCCCGGGACTTGAACTTGTTTCACCTAAAAATCACCAGCTTTACATGTCACTGAATTGACCACTAGGCTATGGGGCCCTAAGAATAAGCTGCAGTTTGATAGATATTAGAAGATCCTCCTTGTGTAAAAAATACAGGGGGAACGGATCTCGACGGCTGTTTTTTTGCCGTCAGATTCTGTTCCCCCTATAAAAAAAAAACATCTGTCGGAATCCATTCCCCAACTCCCATTATGAGATGTGTTGATGAAGTGGCGTTTAAAAATACATATTTTATTTTGTGTGGGGATGGAGCTAACCTGGTACCAGTCTATAGAAATATATTTAAAAGTTTTTTACTTTTATTATGATAGGAAAATATGGGATTAAAAAAGTCCACGAGCCGGGACTTGAACTTGTGTCACCTAAAAATTACCAACTCTATATGTCAGTGAAATGACCACTAGGCTATGGGGCCCTAAGAATAAGCTGCAGTTTGATAGATATTAGAAGATCCTCCTTGTGTAAAAAATACTGGGGGAACGGAGTTCGACGGCTGTTTTTTTGCCGTCAGATTCTGTTCCCCCTATAAAAAAAAAACATCTGTCGGAATCCGTTCCCCCACTCCCATTATTAGAGGTGTTGATGTAGTGGCCTAAAAAATGCTTATTTTATTTTGTGTGGGGATGAAGCTTACCTGGGATCAGTCTAAAGAAATATATTTAGGAGTTTTTGACTTTTATTATGATAGGAAAATATGGGATTAAAAAAAGACCACAAGCCAGGACTTGAACTTTAGTCACCTAATATCATCTGCTCTTGTAGTCAGTGCACTGCCCACTAGGCTGTGGGGGCCTATTAATTAACTGCACTTTGATAGATATTAGAAGATCCTCTTGTGTAAGAAATACTTGGGGAAAAGAATCCGACGGCAAAAAAACAGATGTCGGAATCCGTTACCCCACTCCCATTATGAGAGGTGTTGATGTAGTGGCTTAAAAAAAAAAGGCTTACTGTGTTTTGTGTGTGGATGGAGGTTTACTGTCATCGTTTACATTTAAGCATTTGGCAGATTTTTGATACAGAGCGATATAGATTGAATTTCATGGTACACATTTTGCATTCTTGTCAGATTTCACTTTCCCTGGGAATCGAACCTATGGCCTTGGCATTGGAAGCACCAATGCTCTACTGTTTGAGCTACAGGAAAGCTATTTAAATAAGTGCATCAGTTTAAGGAATAATTTTATGGAGTTTTTGCTGTTTATTATGATAGAAGAGTACCTGATCAAGAAAAATCACAAACTGGGATTTGAACTTGTGTCACCCAAAGCCATAGAGTGCTTAACACCGGTGCACAGCCCACTAGGCTATAGAGATCGATATATCAGCAGCAGTTTAATATATTTAGAAATATATTTAGGAGTTTTTTACTTTTATTATGATAGGAAAATATGGGATTAAAAAAAGTCCACGAGCCGGGACTTGAACTTGTTTCACCTAAAAATCACCAGCTTTACATGTCAGTGAATTGACCACTAGGCTATGGGGAACTGATAATTAGCAGCTTTTTGATAGATATTAGAAGATCCTCCTTGTGGTAAAAATACAGGGGGAACGGATCTCGACGGCTGTTTTTTTGCCGTCGGATTCTGTTCCTGCTATAAAAAAAACATCTGTCGGAATCCGTTCCCCCACTCCCATTATTAGAGGTGTTGATGTAGTGGCGTTTAAAAATACATATTTTATTTTGTGTGGGGATGGAGCTAACCTGGTACCAGTCTATAGAAATATATTTAAAAGTTTTTTACTTTTATTATGATAGGAATATATGGGATTTAAAAAATGTCCACGAGCCGGGACTTGAACTTGTGTCACCTAAAAATCACCAACTCTATATGCCAGTGAAATGACCACTAGGCTATGGGGCCCTAAGAATTAGCTGCAGTTTGATAGATATTAGAATATCCTCCTTGTGGTAAAAATACAGGGGGAACGGATCTCGACGGCTGTTTTTTTGCCGTCGGATTCTGTTCCTGCTATAAAAAAAAACATCTGTCGGAATCAGTTCCCCCACTCCCATTATTAGAGGTGTTGATGTAGTGGCCTAAAAGATGCTTATTTTATTTTGTGTGGGGATGAAGCTTACCTGGGATCAGTCTAAAGAAATATATTTAGGAGTTTTTGACTTTTATTATGATAGGAAAATAGGGGATTAAAAAAAGTCCACGAGCCCGGGACTTGAAATTGTTTCACCTAAAAATCACCAGCTTTACATGTCAGTGAATTGACCACTAGGCTATGGGGGACTAAGAATTAACAGCTTTTTGATAGATATTAGAAGATCCTCCTTGTGGTAAAAATACAGGAGGAACGGATCTCGACGGCTGTTTTTTTGCCGTCGGATTCTGTTCCCCATATAAAAAAAAACATCTGTCGGAATGCATTCCCCAACTCCCATTATGAGATGTGTTGATGTAGTGGCGTTTAAAAATACATATTTTATTTTGTGTGGGGATGGAGCTAACATGGTACCAGTCTATAGAAATATATTAAAAAGTTTTTTACTTTTATTATGATAGGAAAATGTGGGATTTAAAAAAAGTCCACGAGCCGGGACTTGAACTTGTGTCACCTAAAAATCACCAACTCTATATGTCAGTGAAATGACCACTAGGCTATGGGGCCCTAAGAATAAGCTACAGTTTGATAGATATTAGAAGATCCTCCCTGTGTAAAAAATACTGGGGGAACGGATTTCGACGGCTGTTTTTTTGCCGTCAGATTCTGTTCCCCCTATAAAAAAAAAACATCTGTCGGAATCCGTTCCCCCACTCCCATTATTAGAGGTGTTGATGTAGTGGCCTAAAAAATGCTTATTTTATTTTGTGTGGGGATGAAGCTTACCTGGGATCAGTCTAAAGAAATATATTTAGGAGTTTTTGACTTTTATTATGATAGGAAAATATGGGATTAAAAAAAGTCCACCAGCCCGAGACTTGAACTTGTTTCACCTAAAAATCACCGGCTTTACATGTCAGTGAATTGACCACTAGGCTATGGGGGACTGAGAATTAACAGCTTTTTGATAGATATTAGAAGATCCTCCTTGTGGTAAAAATACAGGGGGAACGGATCTCGACGGCTGGTTTTTTGCCGTCGGATTCTGTTCCCCCTATAAAAAAAAACATCTGTCGGAATGCATTCCCCAACTCCCATTATGAGATGTGTTGATGTAGTGGCGTTTAAAAATACATATTTTATTTTGTGTGGGGATGGAGCTAACCTGGTACCAGTCTATAGAAATATATTTAAACGTTTTTTACTTTTATTATGATAGGAAAATATGGGATTTAAAAAAAGTCCACGAGCCGGGACTTGAACTTGTGTCACCTAAAAATCACCAACTCTATATATCAGTGAAATGACCACTAGGCTATGGGGGCCTAAGAATTACCAGCTTTTTGATAGATATTAGAAGATCCTCCTTGTGATAAAAATACAGGGGGAACGGATCTCGACGGCTGTTTTTTTGCCGTCGGATTCTGTTCCCCCTTTAAAAAAAAACATCTGTCGGAATCCGTTCCCCCACTCCCATTATTAGAGGTGTTGATGTAGTGGCCTAAAAGATGCTTATTTTATTTTGTGTGGGGATGAAGCTTACCTGGGATCAGTCTAAAGAAATATATTTAGGAGTTTTTGACTTTTATTATGATAGGAAAATATGGGATTAAAAAAAGTCCACCAGCCCGGGACTTGAACTTGTTTCACCTAAAAATCACCAGCTTTACATGTCAGTGAATTGACCACTAGGCTATGGGGGACTAAGAATTAACAGCTTTTTGATAGATATTAGAAGATCCTCCTTGTGGTAAAAATACAGGGGGAACGGATCTCGACGGCTGTTTTTTTGCCGTCGGATTCTGTTCCCCCTATTAAAAAAAACATCTGTCGGAATCCGTTCCCCCACTCCCATTATTAGAGGTGTTGATGTAGTGGCCTAAAAGATGCTTATTTTATTTTGTGTGGGGATGAAGCTTACCTGGGATCAGTCTAAAGAAATGTATTTAGGAGTTTTTGACTTTTTTTATGATAGGAAAATATGGGATTAAAAAAAGTCCACGAGCCGGGACTTGAACTTGTGTCACCTAAAAATCACCAACTCTATATGTCAGTGAAATGACCACTAGGCTATGGGGCCCTAAGAATAAGCTGCAGTTTGATAGATATTAGAAGATCCTCCCTGTGTAAAAAATACTGGGGGAACGGATTTCGACGGCTGTTTTTTTGCCGTCAGATTCTGTTCCCCCTATAAAAAAAAAACATCTGTCGGAATCCGTTCCCCCACTCCCATTATTAGAGGTGTTGATGTAGTGGCCTAAAAAATGCTTATTTTATTTTGTGTGGGGATGAAGCTTACCTGGGATCAGTCTAAAGAAATATATTTAGGAGTTTTTGACTTTTATTACGATAGGAAAATATGGGATTAAAAAAAGTCCACCAGCCCGGGACTTGAACTTGTTTCACCTAAAAATCACCGGCTTTACATGTCAGTGAATTGACCACTAGGCTATGGGGGACTAAGAATTAACAGCTTTTTGATAGATATTAGAAGATCCTCCTTGTGGTAAAAATACAGGGGGAACGGATCTCGACGGCTGGTTTTTTGACGTCGGATTCTGTTCCCCCTATAAAAAAAAACATCTGTCGGAATGCATTCCCCAACTCCCATTATGAGATGTGTTGATGTAGTGGCGTTTAAAAATACATATTTTATTTTGTGTGGGGATGGAGCTAACCTGGTACCAGTCTATAGAAATATATTTAAAAGTTTTTTACTTTTATTATGATAGGAAAATATGGGATTTAAAAAAAGTCCACGAGCCGGGACTTGAACTTGTGTCACCTAAAAATCACCAACTCTATATATCAGTGAAATGACCACTAGGCTATGGGGGACTAAGAATTACCAGCTTTTTGATAGATATTAGAAGATCCTCCTTGTGATAAAAATACAGGGGGAACGGATCTCGACGGCTGTTTTTTTGTCTGATAGGAAAATATGGGATTAAAAAAAAGTCCACGAGCCGGGACTTGAACTTGTGTCACCTAAAAAACACCAACTCTATATGTCAGTGAAATGACCACTAGGCTATGGGGCCCTAAGAATAAGCTGCAGTTTGATAGATATTAGAAGATCCTCCTTGTGTAAAAAATACTGGGGGAACGGATTTCGACGGCTGTTTTTTTGCCGTCAGATTCTGTTCCCCCTATAAAAAAAAAACATCTGTCGGAATCCGTTCCCCCACTCCCATTATTAGAGGTGTTGATGTAGTGGCCTAAAAAATGCTTATTTTATTTTGTGTGGGGATGAAGCTTACCTGGGATCAGTCTAAAGAAATATATTTAGGAGTTTTTGACTTTTATTATGATAGGAAAATATGGGATTAAAAAAAGTCCACCAGCCCGGGACTTGAACTTGTTTCACCTAAAAATCACCAGCTTTACATGTCAGTGAATTGACCACTAGGCTATGGGGGACTAAGAATTAACAGCTTTTTGATAGATATTAGAAGATCCTCCTTGTGGTAAAAATACAGGGGGAACGGATCTCGACGGCTGTTTTTTTGCCGTCGGATTCTGTTCCCCCTATTAAAAAAAACATCTGTCGGAATCCATTCCCCAACTCCCATTATGAGATGTGTTGATGAAGTGGCGTTTAAAAATACATATTTTATTTTGTGTGGGGATGGAGCTAACCTGGTACCAGTCTATAGAAATATATTTAAAAGTTTTTTACTTTTATTATGATAGGAAAATATGGGATTTAAAAAAAGTCCACGAGCTGGGACTTGAACTTGTGTCACCTAAAAATCACCAACTCTATATGTCAGTGAAATGACCACTAGGCTATGGGGCCCTAAGAATAAGCTGCAGTTTGATAGATATTAGAATATCCTCCTTGTGTAAAAAATACTGGGGGAACGGAGTTCGACGGCTGTTTTTTTGCCGTCAGATTCTGTTCCCCCTATAAAAAAAAAAACATCTGTCGGAATCCGTTCCCCCACTCCCATTATTAGAGGTGTTGATGTAGTGGCCTAAAAAATGCTTATTTTATTTTGTGTGGGGATGAAGCTTACCTGGGATCAGTCTAAAGAAATATATTTAGGAGTTTTTGACTTTTATTATGATAGGAAAATATGGGATTAAAAAAAGTCCACGAGCCCGGGACTTGAACTTGTTTCACCTAAAAATCACCAGCTTTACATGTCACTGAATTGACCACTAGGCTATGGGGCCCTAAGAATAAGCTGCAGTTTGATAGATATTAGAAGATCCTCCTTGTGTAAAAAATACAGGGGGAACGGATCTCGACGGCTGTTTTTTTGCCGTCAGATTCTGTTCCCCCTATAAAAAAAAAACATCTGTCGGAATCCATTCCCCAACTCCCATTATGAGATGTGTTGATGAAGTGGCGTTTAAAAATACATATTTTATTTTGTGTGGGGATGGAGCTAACCTGGTACCAGTCTATAGAAATATATTTAAAAGTTTTTTACTTTTATTATGATAGGAAAATATGGGATTAAAAAAGTCCACGAGCCGGGACTTGAACTTGTGTCACCTAAAAATTACCAACTCTATATGTCAGTGAAATGACCACTAGGCTATGGGGCCCTAAGAATAAGCTGCAGTTTGATAGATATTAGAAGATCCTCCTTGTGTAAAAAATACTGGGGGAACGGAGTTCGACGGCTGTTTTTTTGCCGTCAGATTCTGTTCCCCCTATAAAAAAAAAACATCTGTCGGAATCCGTTCCCCCACTCCCATTATTAGAGGTGTTGATGTAGTGGCCTAAAAAATGCTTATTTTATTTTGTGTGGGGATGAAGCTTACCTGGGATCAGTCTAAAGAAATATATTTAGGAGTTTTTGACTTTTATTATGATAGGAAAATATGGGATTAAAAAAAGACCACAAGCCAGGACTTGAACTTTAGTCACCTAATATCATCTGCTCTTGTAGTCAGTGCACTGCCCACTAGGCTGTGGGGGCCTATTAATTAACTGCACTTTGATAGATATTAGAAGATCCTCTTGTGTAAGAAATACTTGGGGAAAAGAATCCGACGGCAAAAAAACAGATGTCGGAATCCGTTACCCCACTCCCATTATGAGAGGTGTTGATGTAGTGGCTTAAAAAAAAAAGGCTTACTGTGTTTTGTGTGTGGATGGAGGTTTACTGTCATCGTTTACATTTAAGCATTTGGCAGATTTTTGATACAGAGCGATATAGATTGAATTTCATGGTACACATTTTGCATTCTTGTCAGATTTCACTTTCCCTGGGAATCGAACCTATGGCCTTGGCATTGGAAGCACCAATGCTCTACTGTTTGAGCTACAGGAAAGCTATTTAAATAAGTGCATCAGTTTAAGGAATAATTTTATGGAGTTTTTGCTGTTTATTATGATAGAAGAGTACCTGATCAAGAAAAATCACAAACTGGGATTTGAACTTGTGTCACCCAAAGCCATAGAGTGCTTAACACCGGTGCACAGCCCACTAGGCTATAGAGATCGATATATCAGCAGCAGTTTAATATATTTAGAAATATATTTAGGAGTTTTTTACTTTTATTATGATAGGAAAATATGGGATTAAAAAAAGTCCACGAGCCGGGACTTGAACTTGTTTCACCTAAAAATCACCAGCTTTACATGTCAGTGAATTGACCACTAGGCTATGGGGAACTGATAATTAGCAGCTTTTTGATAGATATTAGAAGATCCTCCTTGTGGTAAAAATACAGGGGGAACGGATCTCGACGGCTGTTTTTTTGCCGTCGGATTCTGTTCCTGCTATAAAAAAAACATCTGTCGGAATCCGTTCCCCCACTCCCATTATTAGAGGTGTTGATGTAGTGGCGTTTAAAAATACATATTTTATTTTGTGTGGGGATGGAGCTAACCTGGTACCAGTCTATAGAAATATATTTAAAAGTTTTTTACTTTTATTATGATAGGAATATATGGGATTTAAAAAATGTCCACGAGCCGGGACTTGAACTTGTGTCACCTAAAAATCACCAACTCTATATGCCAGTGAAATGACCACTAGGCTATGGGGCCCTAAGAATTAGCTGCAGTTTGATAGATATTAGAATATCCTCCTTGTGGTAAAAATACAGGGGGAACGGATCTCGACGGCTGTTTTTTTGCCGTCGGATTCTGTTCCTGCTATAAAAAAAAACATCTGTCGGAATCAGTTCCCCCACTCCCATTATTAGAGGTGTTGATGTAGTGGCCTAAAAGATGCTTATTTTATTTTGTGTGGGGATGAAGCTTACCTGGGATCAGTCTAAAGAAATATATTTAGGAGTTTTTGACTTTTATTATGATAGGAAAATAGGGGATTAAAAAAAGTCCACGAGCCCGGGACTTGAAATTGTTTCACCTAAAAATCACCAGCTTTACATGTCAGTGAATTGACCACTAGGCTATGGGGGACTAAGAATTAACAGCTTTTTGATAGATATTAGAAGATCCTCCTTGTGGTAAAAATACAGGAGGAACGGATCTCGACGGCTGTTTTTTTGCCGTCGGATTCTGTTCCCCATATAAAAAAAAACATCTGTCGGAATGCATTCCCCAACTCCCATTATGAGATGTGTTGATGTAGTGGCGTTTAAAAATACATATTTTATTTTGTGTGGGGATGGAGCTAACATGGTACCAGTCTATAGAAATATATTAAAAAGTTTTTTACTTTTATTATGATAGGAAAATGTGGGATTTAAAAAAAGTCCACGAGCCGGGACTTGAACTTGTGTCACCTAAAAATCACCAACTCTATATGTCAGTGAAATGACCACTAGGCTATGGGGCCCTAAGAATAAGCTACAGTTTGATAGATATTAGAAGATCCTCCCTGTGTAAAAAATACTGGGGGAACGGATTTCGACGGCTGTTTTTTTGCCGTCAGATTCTGTTCCCCCTATAAAAAAAAAACATCTGTCGGAATCCGTTCCCCCACTCCCATTATTAGAGGTGTTGATGTAGTGGCCTAAAAAATGCTTATTTTATTTTGTGTGGGGATGAAGCTTACCTGGGATCAGTCTAAAGAAATATATTTAGGAGTTTTTGACTTTTATTATGATAGGAAAATATGGGATTAAAAAAAGTCCACCAGCCCGAGACTTGAACTTGTTTCACCTAAAAATCACCGGCTTTACATGTCAGTGAATTGACCACTAGGCTATGGGGGACTGAGAATTAACAGCTTTTTGATAGATATTAGAAGATCCTCCTTGTGGTAAAAATACAGGGGGAACGGATCTCGACGGCTGGTTTTTTGCCGTCGGATTCTGTTCCCCCTATAAAAAAAAACATCTGTCGGAATGCATTCCCCAACTCCCATTATGAGATGTGTTGATGTAGTGGCGTTTAAAAATACATATTTTATTTTGTGTGGGGATGGAGCTAACCTGGTACCAGTCTATAGAAATATATTTAAACGTTTTTTACTTTTATTATGATAGGAAAATATGGGATTTAAAAAAAGTCCACGAGCCGGGACTTGAACTTGTGTCACCTAAAAATCACCAACTCTATATATCAGTGAAATGACCACTAGGCTATGGGGGCCTAAGAATTACCAGCTTTTTGATAGATATTAGAAGATCCTCCTTGTGATAAAAATACAGGGGGAACGGATCTCGACGGCTGTTTTTTTGCCGTCGGATTCTGTTCCCCCTTTAAAAAAAAACATCTGTCGGAATCCGTTCCCCCACTCCCATTATTAGAGGTGTTGATGTAGTGGCCTAAAAGATGCTTATTTTATTTTGTGTGGGGATGAAGCTTACCTGGGATCAGTCTAAAGAAATATATTTAGGAGTTTTTGACTTTTATTATGATAGGAAAATATGGGATTAAAAAAAGTCCACCAGCCCGGGACTTGAACTTGTTTCACCTAAAAATCACCAGCTTTACATGTCAGTGAATTGACCACTAGGCTATGGGGGACTAAGAATTAACAGCTTTTTGATAGATATTAGAAGATCCTCCTTGTGGTAAAAATACAGGGGGAACGGATCTCGACGGCTGTTTTTTTGCCGTCGGATTCTGTTCCCCCTATTAAAAAAAACATCTGTCGGAATCCGTTCCCCCACTCCCATTATTAGAGGTGTTGATGTAGTGGCCTAAAAGATGCTTATTTTATTTTGTGTGGGGATGAAGCTTACCTGGGATCAGTCTAAAGAAATGTATTTAGGAGTTTTTGACTTTTTTTATGATAGGAAAATATGGGATTAAAAAAAGTCCACGAGCCGGGACTTGAACTTGTGTCACCTAAAAATCACCAACTCTATATGTCAGTGAAATGACCACTAGGCTATGGGGCCCTAAGAATAAGCTGCAGTTTGATAGATATTAGAAGATCCTCCCTGTGTAAAAAATACTGGGGGAACGGATTTCGACGGCTGTTTTTTTGCCGTCAGATTCTGTTCCCCCTATAAAAAAAAAACATCTGTCGGAATCCGTTCCCCCACTCCCATTATTAGAGGTGTTGATGTAGTGGCCTAAAAAATGCTTATTTTATTTTGTGTGGGGATGAAGCTTACCTGGGATCAGTCTAAAGAAATATATTTAGGAGTTTTTGACTTTTATTACGATAGGAAAATATGGGATTAAAAAAAGTCCACCAGCCCGGGACTTGAACTTGTTTCACCTAAAAATCACCGGCTTTACATGTCAGTGAATTGACCACTAGGCTATGGGGGACTAAGAATTAACAGCTTTTTGATAGATATTAGAAGATCCTCCTTGTGGTAAAAATACAGGGGGAACGGATCTCGACGGCTGGTTTTTTGACGTCGGATTCTGTTCCCCCTATAAAAAAAAACATCTGTCGGAATGCATTCCCCAACTCCCATTATGAGATGTGTTGATGTAGTGGCGTTTAAAAATACATATTTTATTTTGTGTGGGGATGGAGCTAACCTGGTACCAGTCTATAGAAATATATTTAAAAGTTTTTTACTTTTATTATGATAGGAAAATATGGGATTTAAAAAAAGTCCACGAGCCGGGACTTGAACTTGTGTCACCTAAAAATCACCAACTCTATATATCAGTGAAATGACCACTAGGCTATGGGGGACTAAGAATTACCAGCTTTTTGATAGATATTAGAAGATCCTCCTTGTGATAAAAATACAGGGGGAACGGATCTCGACGGCTGTTTTTTTGTCTGATAGGAAAATATGGGATTAAAAAAAAGTCCACGAGCCGGGACTTGAACTTGTGTCACCTAAAAAACACCAACTCTATATGTCAGTGAAATGACCACTAGGCTATGGGGCCCTAAGAATAAGCTGCAGTTTGATAGATATTAGAAGATCCTCCTTGTGTAAAAAATACTGGGGGAACGGATTTCGACGGCTGTTTTTTTGCCGTCAGATTCTGTTCCCCCTATAAAAAAAAAACATCTGTCGGAATCCGTTCCCCCACTCCCATTATTAGAGGTGTTGATGTAGTGGCCTAAAAAATGCTTATTTTATTTTGTGTGGGGATGAAGCTTACCTGGGATCAGTCTAAAGAAATATATTTAGGAGTTTTTGACTTTTATTATGATAGGAAAATATGGGATTAAAAAAAGTCCACCAGCCCGGGACTTGAACTTGTTTCACCTAAAAATCACCAGCTTTACATGTCAGTGAATTGACCACTAGGCTATGGGGGACTAAGAATTAACAGCTTTTTGATAGATATTAGAAGATCCTCCTTGTGGTAAAAATACAGGGGGAACGGATCTCGACGGCTGTTTTTTTGCCGTCGGATTCTGTTCCCCCTATTAAAAAAAACATCTGTCGGAATCCATTCCCCAACTCCCATTATGAGATGTGTTGATGAAGTGGCGTTTAAAAATACATATTTTATTTTGTGTGGGGATGGAGCTAACCTGGTACCAGTCTATAGAAATATATTTAAAAGTTTTTTACTTTTATTATGATAGGAAAATATGGGATTTAAAAAAAGTCCACGAGCCGGGACTTGAACTTGTGTCACCTAAAAATCACCAACTCTATATGTCAGTGAAATGACCACTAGGCTATGGGGCCCTAAGAATAAGCTGCAGTTTGATAGATATTAGAATATCCTCCTTGTGTAAAAAATACTGGGGGAACGGAGTTCGACGGCTGTTTTTTTGCCGTCAGATTCTGTTCCCCCTATAAAAAAAAAAACATCTGTCGGAATCCGTTCCCCCACTCCCATTATTAGAGGTGTTGATGTAGTGGCCTAAAAAATGCTTATTTTATTTTGTGTGGGGATGAAGCTTACCTGGGATCAGTCTAAAGAAATATATTTAGGAGTTTTTTACTTTTATTATGATAGGAAAATATGGGATTAAAAAAAGTCCACGAGCCCGGGACTTGAACTTGTTTCACCTAAAAATCACCAGCTTTACATGTCACTGAATTGACCACTAGGCTATGGGGCCCTAAGAATAAGCTGCAGTTTGATAGATATTAGAAGATCCTCCTTGTGTAAAAAATACAGGGGGAACGGATCTCGACGGCTGTTTTTTTGCCGTCAGATTCTGTTCCCCCTATAAAAAAAAAACATCTGTCGGAATCCATTCCCCAACTCCCATTATGAGATGTGTTGATGAAGTGGCGTTTAAAAATACATATTTTATTTTGTGTGGGGATGGAGCTAACCTGGTACCAGTCTATAGAAATATATTTAAAAGTTTTTTACTTTTATTATGATAGGAAAATATGGGATTAAAAAAGTCCACGAGCCGGGACTTGAACTTGTGTCACCTAAAAATTACCAACTCTATATGTCAGTGAAATGACCACTAGGCTATGGGGCCCTAAGAATAAGCTGCAGTTTGATAGATATTAGAAGATCCTCCTTGTGTAAAAAATACTGGGGGAACGGAGTTCGACGGCTGTTTTTTTGCCGTCAGATTCTGTTCCCCCTATAAAAAAAAAACATCTGTCGGAATCCGTTCCCCCACTCCCATTATTAGAGGTGTTGATGTAGTGGCCTAAAAAATGCTTATTTTATTTTGTGTGGGGATGAAGCTTACCTGGGATCAGTCTAAAGAAATATATTTAGGAGTTTTTGACTTTTATTATGATAGGAAAATATGGGATTAAAAAAAGACCACAAGCCAGGACTTGAACTTTAGTCACCTAATATCATCTGCTCTTGTAGTCAGTGCACTGCCCACTAGGCTGTGGGGGCCTATTAATTAACTGCACTTTGTGATAGATATTAGAAGATCCTCCTTGTGGTAAAAATACAGGGGGAACGGATCTCGACGGCTGTTTTTTTGCCGTCGGATTCTGTTCCCCCTATTAAAAAAAACATCTGTCGGAATCCATTCCCCAACTCCCATTATGAGATGTGTTGATGAAGTGGCGTTTAAAAATACATATTTTATTTTGTGTGGGGATGGAGCTAACCTGGTACCAGTCTATAGAAATATATTTAAAAGTTTTTTACTTTTATTATGATAGGAAAATATGGGATTTAAAAAAAATCCACGAGCCGGGACTTGAACTTGTGTCACCTAAAAATCACCAACTCTATATGTCAGTGAAATGACCACTAGGCTATGGGGCCCTAAGAATAAGCTGCAGTTTGATAGATATTAGAAGATCCTCCTTGTGTAAAAAATACTGGGGGAACGGAGTTCGACGGCTGTTTTTTTGCCGTCAGATTCTGTTCCCCCTATAAAAAAAAATATCTGTGGGAATGCATTCCCCAACTCCCATTATGAGATGTGTTGATGTAGTGGCGTTTAAAAATACATATTTTATTTTGTGTGGGGATGGAGCTAACCTGGTACCAGTCTATAGAAATATATTTAAAAGTTTTTTACTTTTATTATGATAGGAAAATATGGGATTTAAAAAAAGTCCACGAGCCGGGACTTGAACTTGTGTCACCTAAAAATCACCAACTCTATATATCAGTGAAATGACCACTAGGCTATGGGGGACTAAGAATTACCTGCTTTTTGATAGATATTAGAAGATCCTCCTTGTGATAAAAATACAGGGGGAACGGATCTCGACGGCTGTTTTTTTGCCGTCGGATTCTGTTCCCCCTTTTAAAAAAAACATCTGTCGGAATCCATTCCCCAACTCCCATTATGAGATGTGTTGATGAAGTGGCGTTTAAAAATACATATTTTATTTTGTGTCGGGATGGAGCTAACCTGGTACCAGTCTATAGAAATATATTTAAAAGTTTTTTACTTTTATTATGATAGGAAAATATGGGATTAAAAAAAAGTCCACGAGCCGGGACTTGAACTTGTGTCACCTAAAAATCACCAACTCTATATGTCAGTGAAATGACCACTAGGCTATGGGGCCCTAAGAATAAGCTGCAGTTTGATAGATATTAGAAGATCCTCCTTGTGTAAAAAATACTGGGGGAACGGATTTCGACGGCTGTTTTTTTGCCGTCAGATTCTGTTCCCCCTATAAAAAAAAAACATCTGTCGGAATCCGTTCCCCCACTCCCATTATTAGAGGTGTTGATGTAGTGGCCTAAAAAATGCTTATTTTATTTTGTGTGGGGATGAAGCTTACCTGGGATCAGTCTAAAGAAATATATTTAGGAGTTTTTGACTTTTATTATGATAGGAAAATATGGGATTAAAAAAAGACCACAAGCCAGGACTTGAACTTTAGTCACCTAATATCATCTGCTCTTGTAGTCAGTGCACTGCCCACTAGGCTGTGGGGGCCTATTAATTAACTGCACTTTGATAGATATTAGAAGATCCTCTTGTGTAAGAAATACTTGGGGAAAAGAATCCGACGGCAAAAAAACAGATGTCGGAATCCGTTACCCCACTCCCATTATGAGAGGTGTTGATGTAGTGGCTTAAAAAAAAGGCTTACTGTGTTTTGTGTGTGGATGGAGGTTTACTGTCATCGTTTACATTTAAGCATTTGGCAGATTTTTGATACAGAGCGATATAGATTGAATTTCATGGTACACATTTTGCATTCTTGTCAGATTTCGCTTTCCCTGGGAATCGAACCTATGGCCTTGGCATTGGAAGCACCAATGCTCTACTGTTTGAGCTACAGGAAAGCTATTTAAATAAGTGCATCAGTTTAAGGAATAATTTTATGGAGTTTTTGCTGTTTATTATGATAGCAGAGTACAGGTTCAAGAAAAATCACAAACTGGGATTTGAATTTGTGTCACCCAAAGCCATAGAGTGCTTAACACCGGTGCACTGCCCACTAGGCTATAGAGATCGATATATCAGCAGCAGTTTAATATATTTAGAAATATAATTAGGAGTTTTTTACTTTTATTATGATAGGAAAATATGGGATTAAAAAAAGTCCACGAGCCGGGACTTGAACTTGTTTCACCTAAAAATCACCAGCTTTACATGTCAGTGAATTGACCACTAGGCTATGGGGAACTGATAATTAGCAGCTTTTTGATAGATATTAGAAGATCCTCCTTGTGGTAAAAATACAGGGGGAACGGATCTCGACGGCTGTTTTTTTGCCGTCGGATTCTGTTCCCACTATAAAAAAAAACATCTGTCGGAATCCGTTCCCCCACTCCCATTATTAGAGGTGTTGATGTAGTGGCCTAAAAGATGCTTATTTTATTTTGTGTGGGGATGAAGCTTACCTGGGATCAGTCTAAAGAAATATATTTAGGAGTTTTTGACTTTTATTATGATAGGAAAATATGGGATTAAAAAAAGTCCACGAGCCCGGGACTTGAACTTGTTTCACCTAAAAATCAACAGCTTTACATGTCAGTGAATTGACCACTAGGCTATGGGGGACTAAGAATTAACAGCTTTTTGATAGATATTAGAAGATCCTCCTTGTGGTAAAAATACAGGAGGAACGGATCTCGACGGCTGGTTTTTTGCCGTCGGATTCTGTTCCCCATATAAAAAAAAACATCTGTCGGAATGCATTCCCCAACTCCCATTATGAGATGTGTTGATGTAGTGGCGTTTAAAAATACATATTTTATTTTGTGTGGGGATGGAGCTAACATGGTACCAGTCTATAGAAATATATTTAAAAGTTTTTTACTTTTATTATGATAGGAAAATATGGGGTTTAAAAAAAGTCCACGAGCCGGGACTTGAACTTGTGTCACCTAAAAATCACCAAATCTATATGTCAGTGAAATGACCACTAGGCTATGGGGCCCTAAGAATAAGCTGCAGTTTGATAGATATTAGAAGATCCTCCTTGTGTAAAAAATACTGGGGGAACAGAGTTAGACGGCTGTTTTTTTGCCGTCAGATTCTGTTCCCCCTATAAAAAAAAACAACATCTGTCGGAATCCGTTCCCCCACTCCCATTATTAGAGGTGTTGATGTAGTGGCCTAAAAAATGCTTATTTTATTTTGTGTGGGGATGAAGCTTACCTGGGATCAGTCTAAAGAAATATATTTAGGAGTTTTTGACTTTTATTATGATAGGAAAATATGGGATTAAAAAAAGTCCACGAGCCCGGGACTTGAACTTGTTTCACCTAAAAATCACCAGCTTTACATGTCACTGAATTGACCACTAGGCTATGGGGGACTAAGAAGTAACAGCTTTTTGATAGATATTAGAAGATCCTCCTTGTGGTAAAAATACAGGGGGAACGGATCTCGACGGCTGTTTTGTTGCCGTCGGATTCTGTTCCCCCTATAAAAAAAAATATCTGTGGGAATGCATTCCCCAACTCCCATTATGAGGTGTGTTGATGTAGTGGCGTTTAAAAATACATATTTTATTTTGTGTGGGGATGGAGCTAACCTGGTACCAGTCTATAGAAATATATTTAAAAGTTTTTTACTTTTATTATGATAGGAAAATATGGGATTTAAAAAAAGTCCACGAGCCGGGACTTGAACTTGTGTCACCTAAAAATCACCAACTCTATATATCAGTGAAATGACCACTATGCTATGGGGGACTAAGTATTACCAGCTTTTTGATAGATATTAGAAGATCCTCCTTGTGATAAAAATACAGGGGGAACGGATCTCGACGGCTGTTTTTTTGCCGTCGGATTCTGTTCCCCCTTTTAAAAAAAACATCTGTCGGAATCCATTCCCCAACTCCCATTATGAGATGTGTTGATGAAGTGGCGTTTAAAAATACATATTTTATTTTGTGTGGGGATGGAGCTAACCTGGTACCAGTCTATAGAAATATATTTAAAAGTTTTTTACTTTTATTATGATAGGAATATATGGGATTTAAAAAATGTCCACGAGCCGGGACTTGAACTTGTGTCACCTAAAAATCACCAACTCTATATGCCAGTGAAATGACCACTAGGCTATGGGACCCTAAGAATTAGCTGCAGTTTGATAGATATTAGAATATCCTCCTTGTGGTAAAAATACAGGGGGAACGGATCTCGACGGCTGTTTTTTTGCCGTCAGATTCTGTTCCCCCTATAAAAAAAAACATCTGTCGGAATCCGTTCCCCCACTCCCATTATTAGAGGTGTTGATGTAGTGGCCTAAAAGATGCTTATTTTATTTTGTGTGGGGATGAAGCTTACCTGGGATCAGTCTAAAGAAATATATTTAGGAGTTTTTGACTTTTATTATGATAGGAAAATATGGGATTAAAAAAAGTCCACGAGCCCGGGACTTGAACTTGTTTCACCTAAAAATCACCAGCTTTACATGTCAGTGAATTGACCACTAGGCTATGGGGGACTAAGAATTAACAGCTTTTTGATAGATATTAGAAGATCCTCCTTGTGGTAAAAATACAGGAGGAACGGATCTCGACGGCTGGTTTTTTGCCGTCGGATTCTGTTCCCCATATAAAAAAAAACATCTGTCGGAATGCATTCCCCAACTCCCATTATGAGATGTTTTGATGTAGTGGCGTTTAAAAATACATATTTTATTTTGTGTGGGGATGGAGCTAACATGGTACCAGTCTATAGAAATATATTTAAAAGTTTTTTACTTTTATTATGATAGGAAAATGTGGGATTTAAAAAAAGTCCACGAGCCGGGTCTTGAACTTGTGTCACCTAAAAATCACCAACTCTATATGTCAGTGAAATGACCACTAGGCTATGGGGCCCTAAGAATAAGCTGCAGTTTGATAGATATTAGAAGATGCTCCTTGTGTAAAAAATACTGGGGGAACGGATTTCGACGGCTGTTTTTTGGCCGTCAGATTCTGTTCCCCCTATAAAAAAAAAACATCTGTCGGAATCCGTTCCCCCACTCCCATTATTAGAGGTGTTGATGTAGTGGCCTAAAAACTGCTTATTTTATTTTGTGTGGGGATGAAGCTTACCTGGGATCAGTCTAAAGAAATATATTTAGGAGTTTTTGACTTTTATTATGATAGGAAAATATGGGATTAAAAAAAGTCCACCAGCCCGGGACTTGAACTTGTTTCACCTAAAAATCACCAGCTTTACATGTCAGTGAATTGACCACTAGGCTATGGGGGACTAAGAATTAACAGCTTTTTGATAGATATTAGAAGATCCTCCTCGTGGTAAAAATACAGGGGTAACGGATCTCGACGGCTGTTTTTTTGCCGTCGGATTCTGTTCCCCCTATTAAAAAAAACATCTGTCGGAATCCATTCCCCAACTCCCATTATGAGATGTGTTGATGAAGTGGCGTTTAAAAATACATATTTTATTTTGTGTGGGGATGGAGCTAACCTGGTACCCGTCTATAGAAATATATTTAAAAGTTTTTTACTTTTATTATGATAGGAAAATATGGGATTAAAAAAATGTCCACGAGCCGGGACTTGAACTTGTGTCACCTAAAAATCACCAACTCTATATGCCAGTGAAATGACCACTAGGCTATGGGGCCCTAAGAATTAGCTGCAGTTTGATAGATATTAGAATATCCTCCTTGTGGTAAAAATACAGGGGGAACGGATCTCGACGGCTGTTTTTTTGCCGTCGGATTCTGTTCCCCCTATAAAAAAAAACATCTGTCGGAATCCGTTCCCCCACTCCCATTATTAGAGGTGTTGATGTAGTGGCCTAAAAGATGCTTATTTTATTTTGTGTGGGGATGAAGCTTACCTGGGATCAGTCTAAAGAAATATATTTAGGAGTTTTTGACTTTTATTATGATAGGAAAATATGGGATTAAAAAAAGTCCACCAGCCCGGGACTTGAACTTGTTTCACCTAAAAATCACCAGCTTTACATGTCAGTGAATTGACCACTAGGCTATGGGGGACTAAGAATTAACAGCTTTTTGATAGATATTAGAAGATCCTCCTTGTGGTAAAAATACAGGGGGAACGGATCTCGACGGCTGTTTTTTTGCCGTCGGATTCTGTTCCCCCTATAAAAAAAAACATCTGTCGGAATGCATTCCCCAACTCCCATTATGAGATGTGTTGATGTAGTGGCGTTTAAAAATACATATTTTATTTTGTGTGGGGATGGAGCTAACCTGGTACCAGTCTATAGAAATATATTTAAAAGTTTTTTACTTTTATTATGATAGGAAAATATGGGATTTAAAAAAAGTCCACGAGCCGGGACTTGAACTTGTGTCACCTAAAAATCACCAACTCTATATATCAGTGAAATGACCACTAGGCTATGGGGGACTAAGAATTACCAGCTTTTTGATAGATATTAGAAGATCCTCCTTGTGATAAAAATACAGGGGGAACAGATCTCGACGGCTGTTTTTTTGCCGTCGGATTCTGTTCCCCCTTTTAAAAAAAACATTTGTCGGAATCCATTCCCCAACTCCCATTATGAGATGTGTTGATGAAGTGGCGTTTAAAAATACATATTTTATTTTGTGTGGGGATGGAGCTAACCTGGTACCAGTCTATAGAAATATATTTAAAAGTTTTTTACTTTTATTATGATAGGAAAATATGGGATTAAAAAAAAGTCCACGAGCCGGGACTTGAACTTTTGTCACCTAAAAATCACCAACTCTATATGTCAGTGAAATGACCACTAGGCTATGGGGCCCTAAGAATAAGCTGCAGTTTGATAGATATTAGAAGATGCTCCTTGTGTAAAAAATACTGGGGGAACGGATTTCGACGGCTGTTTTTTTGCCGTCAGATTCTGTTCCCCCTATAAAAAAAAAACATCTGTCGGAATCCGTTCCCCCACTCCCATTATTAGAGGTGTTGATGTAGTGGCCTAAAAAATGCTTATTTTATTTTGTGTGGGGATGAAGCTTACCTGGGATCAGTCTAAAGAAATATATTTAGGAGTTTTTGACTTTTATTATGATAGGAAAATATGGGATTAAAAAAAGTCCACCAGCCCGGGACTTGAACTTGTTTCACCTAAAAATCACCAGCTTTACATGTCAGTGAATTGACCACTAGGCTATGGGGGACTAAGAATTAACAGCTTTTTGATAGATATTAGAAGATCCTCCTTGTGGTAAAAATACAGGGGGAACGGATCTCGACGGCTGTTTTTATGCCGTCGGATTCTGTTCCCCCTATTAAAAAAAACATCTGTCGGAATCCATTCCCCAACTCCCATTATGAGATGTGTTGATGAAGTGGCGTTTAAAAATACATATTTTATTTTGTGTGGGGATGGAGCTAACCTGGTACCAGTCTATAGAAATATATTTAAAAGTTTTTTACTTTTGTTATGATAGGAAAATATGGGATTTAAAAAAAGTCCACAAGCCGGGACTTGAACTTGTGTCACCTAAAAATCACCAACTCTATATGTCAGTGAAATGACCACTAGGCTATGGGGCCCTAAGAATAAGCTGCAGTTTGATAGATATTAGAATATCCTCCTTGTGTAAAAAATACTGGGGGAACGGAGTTCGACGGCTGTTTTTTTGCCGTCATATTCTGTTCCCCCTATAAAAAAAAAAACATCTGTCGGAATCCGTTCCCCCACTCCCATTATTAGAGGTGTTGATGTAGTGGCCTAAAAAATGCTTATTTTATTTTGTGTGGGGATGAGTCTTACCTGGGATCAGTCTAAAGAAATATATTTAGGAGTTTTTAACTTTTATTATGATAGGAAAATATGGGATTAAAAAAAGTCCACGCGCCCGGGACTTGAACTTGTTTCACCTAAAAATCACCAGCTTTATATGTCACTGAATTGACCACTAGGCTATGGGGGACTAAGAAGTAACAGCTTTTTGATAGATATTAGAAGATCCTCCTTGTGGTAAAAATACAGGGGGAACGGATCTCGACGGCTGTTTTTTTGCCGTCGGATTCTGTTCCCCCTATAAAAAAAAATATCTGTGGGAATGCATTCCCCAACTCCCATTATGAGATGTGTTGATGTAGTGGCGTTTAAAAATACATATTTTATTTTGTGTGGGGATGGAGCTAACCTGGTACCAGTCTTTAGAAATATATTTAAAAGTTTTTTACTTTTATTATGATAGGAAAATATGGGATTTAAAAAAAGTCCACGAGCCGGGACTTGAACTTGTGTCACCTAAAAATCACCAACTCTATATATCAGTGAAATGACCACTAGGCTATGGGGGACTAAGAATTACCAGCTTTTTGATAGATATTAGAAGATCCTCCTTGTGATAAAAATACAGGGGGAACGGATCTCGACGGCTGTTTTTTTGCCGTCGGATTCTGTTCTCCCTTTAAAAAAAAACATCTGTCGGAATCCATTCCCTAACTCCCATTATGAGATGTGTTGATGAAGTGGCGTTTAAAAATACATATTTTATTTTGTGTGGGGATGGAGCTAACCTGGTACCAGTCTATAGAAATATATTTAAAAGTTTTTTACTTTTATTATGATAGGAAAATATGGGATTAAAAAAAAGTCCACGAGCCGGGACTTGAACTTGTGTCACCTAAAAATCACCAACTCTATATGTCAGTGAAATGACCACTAGGCTATGGGGCCCTAAGAATAAGCTGCAGTTTGATAGATATTAGAAGATCCTCCTTGTGTAAAAAATACTGGGGGAACGGATTTCGACGGCTGTTTTTTTGCCGTCAGATTCTTTTCCCCCTATAAAAAAAAACATCTGTCGGAATCCGTTCCCCCACTCCCATTATTAGAGGTGTTGATGTAGTGGCCTAAAAATGCTTATTTTATTTTGTGTGGGGATGAAGCTTACCTGGGATCAGTCTAAAGAAATATATTTAGGAGTTTTTGACTTTTATTATGATAGGAAAATATGGGATTAAAAAAAGACCACAAGCCAGGACTTGAACTTTAGTCACCTAATATCATCTGCTCTTGTAGTCAGTGCACTGCCCACTAGGCTGTGGGGGCCTATTAATTAACTGCACTTTGATAGATATTAGAAGATCCTCTTGTGTAAGAAATACAGGGGGAAAAGAATCCGACGGCAAAAAAACAGATGTCGGAATCCGTTACCCCACTCCCATTATGAGAGGTGTTGATGTAGTGGATTAAAAAAAAGGCTTACTGTGTTTTGTATGTGGATGGAGGTTTACTGTCATCGTTTACATTTAAGCATTTGGCAGATTTTTGATACAGAGCGATATAGATTGAATTTCATGGTACACATTTTGCATTCTTGTCAGATTTCGCTTTCCCTGGGAATCGAACCTATGGCCTTGGCATTGGAAGCACCAATGCTCTACTGTTTGAGCTACAGGAAAGCTATTTAAATAAGTGCATCAGTTTAAGGAATAATTTTATGGAGTTTTTGCTGTTTATTATGATAGCAGAGTACCTGATCAAGAAAAATCACAAACTGGGATTTGAACTTGTGTCACCCAAAGCCATAGAGTGCTTAACACCGGTGCACGGCCCACTAGGCTATAGAGATCGATATATCAGCAGAAGTTTAATATATTTAGAAATATATTTAGGAGTTTTTTACTTTTATTATGATAGGAAAATATGGGATTAAAAAAAGTCCACGAGCCGGGACTTGAACTTGTTTCACCTAAAAATCACCAGCTTTACATGTCAGTGAATTGACCACTAGGCTATGGGGAACTGATAATTAGCAGCTTTTTGATAGATATTAGAAGATCCTCCTTGTGGTAAAAATACAGGGGGAACGGATCTCGACGGCTGTTTTTTTGCCGTCGGATTCTGTTCCCCCTATAAAAAAAACATCTGTCGGAATCCGTTCCCCCACTCCCATTATTAGAGGTGTTGATGTAGTGGCGTTTAAAAATACATATTTTATTTTGTGTGGGGATGGAGCTAACCTGGTACCCGTCTATAGAAATATATTTAAAAGTTTTTTACTTTTATTATGATAGGAAAATATGGGATTAAAAAAATGTCCACGAGCCGGGACTTGAACTTGTGTCACCTAAAAATCACCAACTCTATATGCCAGTGAAATGACCACTAGGCTATGGGGCCCTAAGAATTAGCTGTAGTTTGATAGATATTAGAATATCCTCCTTGTGGTAAAAATACAGGGGGAACGGATCTCGACGGCTGTTTTTTTGCCGTCGGATTCTGTTCCCCCTATAAAAAAAAACATCTGTCGGAATCCGTTCCCCCACTCCCATTATTAGAGGTGTTGATGTAGTGGCCTAAAAGATGCTTATTTTATTTTGTGTGGGGATGAAGCTTACCTGGGATCAGTCTAAAGAAATATATTTAGGAGTTTTTGACTTTTATTATGATAGGAAAATATGGGATTAAAAAAAGTCCACGAGCCCGGGACTTGAACTTGTTTCACCTAAAAATCACCAGCTTTACATGTCAGTGAATTGACCACTAGGCTATGGGGGACTAAGAATTAACAGCTTTTTGATAGATATTAGAAGATCCTCCTTGTGGTAAAAATACAGGAGGAACGGATCTCGACGGCTGGTTTTTTGCCGTCGGATTCTGTTCCCCATATAAAAAAAAACATCTGTCGGAATGCATTCCCCAACTCCCATTATGAGATGTGTTGATGTAGTGGCGTTTAAAAATACATATTTTATTTTGTGTGGGGATGGAGCTAACCTGGTACCAGTCTATAGAAATATATTTAAAAGTTTTTTACTTTTATTATGATAGGAAAATGTGGGATTTAAAAAAAGTCCACGAGCCGGGACTTGAACTTGTGTCACCTAAAAATCACCAACTCTATATGTCAGTGAAATGACCACTAGGCTATGGGGCCCTAAGAATAAGCTGCAGTTTGATAGATATTAGAAGATCCTCCTTGTGTAAAAAATACTGGGGGAACGGATTTCGACGGCTGTTTTTTTGCCGTCAGATTCTGTTCCCCCTATAAAAAAAAAACATCTGTCGGAATCCGTTCCCCCACTCCCATTATTAGAGGTGTTGATGTAGTGGCCTAAAAAATGCTTATTTTATTTTGTGTGGGGATGAAGCTTACCTGGGATCAGTCTAAAGAAATATATTTAGGAGTTTTTGACTTTTATTATGATAGGAAAATATGGGATTAAAAAAAGTCCACCAGCCCGGGACTTGAACTTGTTTCACCTAAAAATCACCGGCTTTACATGTCAGTGAATTGACCACTAGGCTATGGGGGACTAAGAATTAACAGCTTTTTGATAGATATTAGAAGATCCTCCTTGTGGTAAAAATACAGGGGGAACGGATCTCGACGGCTGGTTTTTTGCTGTCGGATTCTGTTCCCCCTATAAAAAAAAACATCTGTCGGAATGCATTCCCCAACTCCCATTATGAGATGTGTTGATGTAGTGGCGTTTAAAAATACATATTTTATTTTGTGTGGGGATGGAGCTAACCTGGTACCAGTCTATAGAAATATATTTAAAAGTTTTTTACTTTTATTATGATAGGAAAATATGGGATTTAAGGCGAGACACTACAGGTGAATAGGGAAATATTTGTAACTAGCAGATATCACCATGAAACTTTCCCAGTTGATTACCTACATTAAGATGAGAAAAAAATGTATTACAAGTTTTCTGTAATTTATTGTTTAAATATACAAATTAGGCATTATCTAATTAAATATGCGCTAATTTGTCTATATTTAAAAAAACGAAATCTCAGAATTGGATAAAGCCAGGTTCAAAATTCTTTTTTCATTGTGTTCACATATTAGATGGGGAAAAAATTACAGAGGGATTTATGGATATCTACTTTTGTTATCCTGTAAAACAGAATATACTGTCAATAGCCTTAAAAAATGTATTTTCGCCATGTTTTTTGGAATAAAATGTTATATAAATCAGGCTAGGAATAATATATTTACAAATCCCTCTGTAATTGTCTTCATAATATAACTAGGTACAAGACTGGAAAGTTTGGTGTGTATAGGTGCTACTGAAGAGGAGATTTCGGACTTGGAGTATGAGAGAAAAGTCATTTTGAGAAAAAGGCATTTAAAGATTTGTAATGTAAAAAATCATACTTTTTTAGTGGAAACAACTATTTACTGACACAATATCTTATCAAATAATT
Organism: Phoxinus phoxinus; assembly: GCF_949152265.1. Classification (NCBI taxonomy): domain Eukaryota; kingdom Metazoa; phylum Chordata; class Actinopteri; order Cypriniformes; family Leuciscidae; genus Phoxinus; species Phoxinus phoxinus. Next base: position 36,639,787 of record NC_136877.1, on the reverse strand, counting down.
AGCAACAACAATACAAACGACCTAAATCACATCAAAACTTATAAACACCGCATTTATGGCCTTTAACTGAGCAGAAAAACAGTCAAAAACACACATCTGAGTTTCAGAGCGCGTCACGTGATGCTTCTGAACCAATCAGGTTGTCAGAAATTGACATCAGCCAATGAGATTTCGCTTTTAGGGTTAAATGCCCATTTTACTTTCACGATTGGTTACTGATTAAAAGGAAATGACCATATTTGGACCCGACAGCATTGTACAGAAGAGAGAGAGCTTTCCAGACATGTGCGTGATTAAAGGAAGAACACAGAGATCGCGGAGCAGCGCGTTGATTTAGAACGGCAACTTTTGTTGAATTTCAGAGAAATCTACTGACGCAAATAGACAAAGTGTAGTAAAATAAAGACCTAAATGTGTATTTTGGACTTTTTTTCAGCACAAGTCTGAAAGAAAACATGGTATTGAAGACAAATAGGCCAAAATCTCAAAATTGACCAGTGAAAAAAAAACGATGTTTTTGCCTGCCGTGTCTCGCCTTAAAAAAAGTCCACGAGCCGGGACTTGAACTTGTGTCACCTAAAAATCACCAACTCTATATATCAGTGAAATGACCACTAGGCTATGGGGGACTAAGAATTACCAGCTTTTTGATAGATATTAGAAGATCCTCCTTGTGATAAAAATACAGGGGGAACGGATCTCGACGGCTGTTTTTTTGCCGTCGGATTCTGTTCCCCCTTTAAAAAAAAACATCTGTCGGAATCCGTTCCCCCACTCCCATTATTAGAGGTGTTGATGTAGTGGCCTAAAAGATGCTTATTTTATTTTGTGTGGGGATGAAGCTTACCTGGGATCAGTCTAAAGAAATATATTTAGGAGTTTTTGACTTTTATTATGATAGGAAAATATGGGATTAAAAAAAGTCCACCAGCCCAGGACTTGAACTTGTTTCACCTAAAAATCACCAGCTTTACATGTCAGTGAATTGACCACTAGGCTATGGGGGACTAAGAATTAACAGCTTTTTGATAGATATTAGAAGATCCTCCTTGTGGTAAAAATACAGGGGGAACGGATCTCGACGGCTGTTTTTTTGCCGTCGGATTCTGTTCCCCCTTTAAAAAAAAACATCTGTCGGAATCCATTCCCCAACTCCCATTATGAGATGTGTTGATGAAGTGGCGTTTAAAAATACATATTTTATTTTGTGTGGGGATGGAGCTAACCTGGTACCAGTCTATAGAAATATATTTAAAAGTTTTTTACTTTTATTATGATAGGAAAATATGGGATTAAAAAAAAGTCCACGAGCCGGGACTTGAACTTTTGTCACCTAAAAATCACCAACTCTATATGTCAGTGAAATGACCACTAGGCTATGGGGCCCTAAGAATAAGCTGCAGTTTGATAGATATTAGAAGATGCTCCTTGTGTAAAAAATACTGGGGGAACGGATTTCGACGGCTGTTTTTTTGCCGTCAGATTCTGTTCCCCCTATAAAAAAAAAACATCTGTCGGAATCCGTTCCCCCACTCCCATTATTAGAGGTGTTGATGTAGTGGCCTAAAAAATGCTTATTTTATTTTGTGTGGGGATGAAGCTTACCTGGGATCAGTCTAAAGAAATATATTTAGGAGTTTTTGACTTTTATTATGATAGGAAAATATGGGATTAAAAAAAGTCCACCAGCCCGGGACTTGAACTTGTTTCACCTAAAAATCACCAGTTTTACATGTCAGTGAATTGACCACTAGGCTATGGGGGACTAAGAATTAACAGCTTTTTGATAGATATTAGAAGATCCTCCTTGTGGTAAAAATACAGGGGGAACGGATCTCGACGGCTGTTTTTTTGCCGTCGGATTCTGTTCCCCCTATTAAAAAAAACATCTGTCGGAATCCATTCCCCAACTCCCATTATGAGATGTGTTGATGAAGTGGCGTTTAAAAATACATATTTTATTTTGTGTGGGGATGGAGCTAACCTGGTACCAGTCTATAGAAATATATTTAAAAGTTTTTTACTTTTATTATGATAGGAAAATATGGGATTTAAAAAAAGTCCACGAGCCGGGACTTGAACTTGTGTCACCTAAAAATCACCAACTCTATATATCAGTGAAATGACCACTAGGCTATGGGGGACTAAGAATTGCCAGCTTTTTGATAGATATTAGAAGATCCTCCTTGTGATAAAAATACAGGGGGAACGGATCTCGACGGCTTTTTTTTTGCCGTCGGATTCTGTTCCCCCTTTAAAAAAAAACATCTGTCGGAATCCATTCCCCAACTCCCATTATGAGATGTGTTGATGAAGTGGCGTTTAAAAATACATATTTTATTTTGTGTGGGGATGGAGCTAACCTGGTACCAGTCTATAGAAATATATTTAAAAGTTTTTTACTTTTATTATGATAGGAAAATATGGGATAAAAAAAAAGTCCACGAGCCGGGACTTGAACTTGTGTCACCTAAAAATCACCAACTCTATATGTCAGTGAAATGACCACTAGGCTATGGGGCCCTAAGAATAAGCTGCAGTTTGATAGATATTAGAAGATCCTCCTTGTGTAAAAAATACTGGGGGAATGGATTTCGACGGCTGTTTTTTTGCCGTCAGATTCTGTTCCCCCTATAAAAAAAAAACATCTGTCGGAATCCGTTCCCCCACTCCCATTATTAGAGGTGTTGATGTAGTGGCCTAAAAAATGCTTATTTTATTTTGTGTGGGGATGAAGCTTACCTGGGATCAGTCTAAAGAAATATATTTAGGAGTTTTTGACTTTTATTATGATAGGAAAATATGGGATTAAAAAAAGACCACAAGCCAGGACTTGAACTTTAGTCACCTAATATCATCTGCTCTTGTAGTCAGTGCACTGCCCACTAGGCTGTGGGGGCCTATTAATGAACTGCACTTTGATAGATATTAGAAGATCCTCTTGTGTAAGAAATACTTGGGGAAAAGAATCCGACGGCAAAAAAACAGATGTCGGAATCCGTTACCCCACTCCCATTATGAGAGGTGTTGATGTAGTGGCTTAAAAAAAAGGCTTACTGTGTTTTGTGTGTGGATGGAGGTTTACTGTCATCGTTTACATTTAAGCATTTGGCAGATTTTTGATACAGAGCGATATAGATTGAATTTCATGGTACACATTTTGCATTCTTGTCAGATTTCGCTTTCCCTGGGAATCGAACCTATGGCCTTGGCATTGGAAGCACCAATGCTCTACTGTTTGAGCTACAGGAAAGCTATTTAAATAAGTGCATCAGTTTAAGGAATAATTTTATGGATTTTTTGCTGTTTATTATGATAGCAGAGTACAGGTTCAAGAAAAATCACAAACTGGGATTTGAACTTGTGTCACCCAAAGCCATAGAGTGCTTAACACCGGTGCACTGCCCACTAGGCTATAGAGATCGATATATCAGCAGCAGTTTAATATATTTAGAAATATAATTAGGAGTTTTTTACTTTTATTATGATAGGAAAATATGGGATTAAAAAAAGTCCACGAGCCGGGACTTGAACTTGTTTCACCTAAAAATCACCAGCTTTACATGTCCGTGAATTGACCACTAGGCTATGGGGAACTGATAATTAGCAGCTTTTTGATAGATATTAGAAGATCCTCCTTGTGGTAAAAATACAGGGGGAACGGATCTCGACGGCTGTTTTTTTGCCGTCGGATTCTGTTCCCACTATAAAAAAAAACATCTGTCGGAATCCGTTCCCCCACTCCCATTATTAGAGGTGTTGATGTAGTGGCGTTTAAAAATACATATTTTATTTTGTGTGGGGATGGAGCTAACCTGGTACCCGTCTATAGAAATATATTTAAAAGTTTTTTACTTTTATTATGATAGGAAAATATGGGATTAAAAAAATGTCCACGAGCCGGGACTTGAACTTGTGTCACCTAAAAATCACCAACTCTATATGCCAGTGAAATGACCACTAGGCTATGGGGCCCTAAGAATTATCTGCAGTTTGATAGATATTAGAATATCCTCCTTGTGGTAAAAATACAGGGGGAACGGATCTCGACGGCTGTTTTTTTGCCGTCGGATTCTGTTCCCCCTATAAAAAAAACATCTGTCGGAATCCGTTCCCCCACTCCCATTATTAGAGGTGTTGATGTAGTGGCCTAAAAGATGCTTATTTTATTTTGTGTGGGGATGAAGCTTACCTGGGATCAGTCTAAAGAAATATATTTAGGAGTTTTTGACTTTTATTATGATAGGAAAATATGGGATTAAAAAAAGTCCACCAGCCCGGGACTTGAACTTGTTTCACCTAAAAATCACCAGCTTTACATGTCAGTGAATTGACCACTAGGCTATGGGGGACTAAGAATTAACAGCTTTTTGATAGATATTAGAAGATCCTCCTTGTGGTAAAAATACAGAGGGAACGGATCTCGACGGCTGTTTTTTTGCCGTCGGATTCTGTTCCCCCTATAAAAAAAAACATCTGTCGGAATGCATTCCCCAACTCCCATTATGAGATGTGTTGATGTAGTGGCGTTTTAAAATACATATTTTATTTTGTGTGGGGATGGAGCTAACCTGGTACCAGTCTATAGAAATATATTTAAAAGTTTTTTACTATTATTATGATAGGAAAATATGGGATTTAAAAAAAGTCCACGAGCCGGGACTTGAACTTGTGTCACCTAAAAATCACCAACTCTATATATCAGTGAAATTACCACTAGGCTATGGGGGACTAAGAATTACCAGCTTTTTGATAGATATTAGAAGATCCTCCTTGTGATAAAAATAAAGGGGGAACGGATCTCGACGGCTGTTTTTTTGCCGTCGGATTCTGTTCCCCCTTTAAAAAAAAACATCTGTCGGAATCCATTCCCCAACTCCCATTATGAGATGTGTTGATGAAGTGGCGTTTAAAAATACATATTTTATTTTGTGTGGGGATGGAGCTAACCTGGTACCAGTCTATAGAAATATATTTAAAAGTTTTTTACTTTTATTATGATAGGAAAATATGGGATTAAAAAAAAGTCCACGAGCCGGGACTTGAACTTTTGTCACCTAAAAATCACCAACTCTATATGTCAGTGAAATGACCACTAGGCTATGGGGCCCTAAGAATAAGCTGCAGTTTGATAGATATTAGAAGATGCTCCTTGTGTAAAAAATACTGGGGGAACGGATTTCGACGGCTGTTTTTTTGCCGTCAGATTCTGTTCCCCCTATAAAAAAAAAACATCTGTCGGAATCCGTTCCCCCACTCCCATTATTAGAGGTGTTGATGTAGTGGCCTAAAAAATGCTTATTTTATTTTGTGTGGGGATGAAGCTTACCTGGGATCAGTCTAAAGAAATATATTTAGGAGTTTTTGACTTTTATTATGATAGGAAAATATGGGATTAAAAAAAGTCCACCAGCCCGGGACTTGAACTTGTTTCACCTAAAAATCACCAGTTTTACATGTCAGTGAATTGACCACTAGGCTATGGGGGACTAAGAATTAACAGCTTTTTGATAGATATTAGAAGATCCTCCTTGTGGTAAAAATACAGGGGGAACGGATCTCGACGGCTGTTTTTTTGCCGTCGGATTCTGTTCCCCCTATTAAAAAAAACATCTGTCGGAATCCATTCCCCAACTCCCATTATGAGATGTGTTGATGAAGTGGCGTTTAAAAATACATATTTTATTTTGTGTGGGGATGGAGCTAACCTGGTACCAGTCTATAGAAATATATTTAAAAGTTTTTTACTTTTATTATGATAGGAAAATATGGGATTTAAAAAAAGTCCACGAGCCGGGACTTGAACTTGTGTCACCTAAAAATCACCAACTCTATATATCAGTGAAATGACCACTAGGCTATGGGGGACTAAGAATTGCCAGCTTTTTGATAGATATTAGAAGATCCTCCTTGTGATAAAAATACAGGGGGAACGGATCTCGACGGCTGTTTTTTTGCCGTCGGATTCTGTTCCCCCTTTAAAAAAAAACATCTGTCGGAATCCATTCCCCAACTCCCATTATGAGATGTGTTGATGAAGTGGCGTTTAAAAATACATATTTTATTTTGTGTGGGGATGGAGCTAACCTGGTACCAGTCTATAGAAATATATTTAAAAGTTTTTTACTTTTATTATGATAGGAAAATATGGGATAAAAAAAAAGTCCACGAGCCGGGACTTGAACTTGTGTCACCTAAAAATCACCAACTCTATATGTCAGTGAAATGACCACTAGGCTATGGGGCCCTAAGAATAAGCTGCAGTTTGATAGATATTAGAAGATCCTCCTTGTGTAAAAAATACTGGGGGAATGGATTTCGACGGCTGTTTTTTTGCCGTCAGATTCTGTTCCCCCTATAAAAAAAAAACATCTGTCGGAATCCGTTCCCCCACTCCCATTATTAGAGGTGTTGATGTAGTGGCCTAAAAAATGCTTATTTTATTTTGTGTGGGGATGAAGCTTACCTGGGATCAGTCTAAAGAAATATATTTAGGAGTTTTTTACTTTTATTATGATAGGAAAATATGGGATTAAAAAAAGACCACAAGCCAGGACTTGAACTTTAGTCACCTAATATCATCTGCTCTTGTAGTCAGTGCACTGCCCACTAGGCTGTGGGGGCCTATTAATGAACTGCACTTTGATAGATATTAGAAGATCCTCTTGTGTAAGAAATACTTGGGGAAAAGAATCCGACGGCAAAAAAACAGATGTCGGAATCCGTTACCCCACTCCCATTATGAGAGGTGTTGATGTAGTGGCTTAAAAAAAAGGCTTACTGTGTTTTGTGTGTGGATGGAGGTTTACTGTCATCGTTTACATTTAAGCATTTGGCAGATTTTTGATACAGAGCGATATAGATTGAATTTCATGGTACACATTTTGCATTCTTGTCAGATTTCGCTTTCCCTGGGAATCGAACCTATGGCCTTGGCATTGGAAGCACCAATGCTCTACTGTTTGAGCTACAGGAAAGCTATTTAAATAAGTGCATCAGTTTAAGGAATAATTTTATGGAGTTTTTGCTGTTTATTATGATAGCAGAGTACAGGTTCAAGAAAAATCACAAACTGGGATTTGAACTTGTGTCACCCAAAGCCATAGAGTGCTTAACACCGGTGCACTGCCCACTAGGCTATAGAGATCGATATATCAGCAGCAGTTTAATATATTTAGAAATATAATTAGGAGTTTTTTACTTTTATTATGATAGGAAAATATGGGATTAAAAAAAGTCCACGAGCCGGGACTTGAACTTGTTTCACCTAAAAATCACCAGCTTTACATGTCCGTGAATTGACCACTAGGCTATGGGGAACTGATAATTAGCAGCTTTTTGATAGATATTAGAAGATCCTCCTTGTGGTAAAAATACAGGGGGAACGGATCTCGACGGCTGTTTTTTTGCCGTCGGATTCTGTTCCCACTATAAAAAAAAACATCTGTCGGAATCCGTTCCCCCACTCCCATTATTAGAGGTGTTGATGTAGTGGCGTTTAAAAATACATATTTTATTTTGTGTGGGGATGGAGCTAACCTGGTACCCGTCTATAGAAATATATTTAAAAGTTTTTTACTTTTATTATGATAGGAAAATATGGGATTAAAAAAATGTCCACGAGCCGGGACTTGAACTTGTGTCACCTAAAAATCACCAACTCTATATGCCAGTAAAATGACCACTAGGCTATGGGGCCCTAAGAATTAGCTGCAGTTTGATAGATATTAGAATATCCTCCTTGTGGTAAAAATACAGGGGGAACGGATCTCGACGGCTGTTTTTTTGCCGTCGGATTCTGTTCCCCCTATAAAAAAAAACATCTGTCGGAATCCGTTCCCCCACTCCCATTATTAGAGGTGTTGATGTAGTGGCCTAAAAGATGCTTATTTTATTTTGTGTGGGGATGAAGCTTACCTGGGATCAGTCTAAAGAAATATATTTAGGAGTTTTTGACTTTTATTATGATAGGAAAATATGGGATTAAAAAAAGTCCACCAGCCCGGGACTTGAACTTGTTTCACCTAAAAATCACCAGCTTTACATGTCAGTGAATTGACCACTAGGCTATGGGGGACTAAGAATTAACAGCTTTTTGATAGATATTAGAAGATCCTCCTTGTGGTAAAAATACAGGGGGAACGGATCTCGACGGCTGTTTTTTTGCCGTCGGATTCTGTTCCCCCTATAAAAAAAAACATCTGTCGGAATGCATTCCCCAACTCCCATTATGAGATGTGTTGATGTAGTGGCGTTTTAAAATACATATTTTATTTTGTGTGGGGATGGAGCTAACCTGGTACCAGTCTATAGAAATATATTTAAAAGTTTTTTACTTTTATTATGATAGGAAAATATGGGATTTAAAAAAAGTCCACGAGCCGGGACTTGAACTTGTGTCACCTAAAAATCACCAACTCTATATATCAGTGAAATGACCACTAGGCTATGGGGGACTAAGAATTACCAGCTTTTTGATAGATATTAGAAGATCCTCCTTGTGATAAAAATACAGGGGGAACGGATCTCGACGGCTGTTTTTTTGCCGTCGGATTCTGTTCCCCCTTTAAAAAAAAACATCTGTCGGAATCCATTCCCCAACTCCCATTATGAGATGTGTTGATGAAGTGGCGTTTAAAAATACATATTTTATTTTGTGTGGGGATGGAGCTAACCTGGTACCAGTCTATAGAAATATATTTAAAAGTTTTTTACTTTTATTATGATAGGAAAATATGGGATTAAAAAAAAGTCCACGAGCCGGGACTTGAACTTTTGTCACCTAAAAATCACCAACTCTATATGTCAGTGAAATGACCACTAGGCTATGGGGCCCTAAGAATAAGCTGCAGTTTGATAGATATTAGAAGATGCTCCTTGTGTAAAAAATACTGGGGGAACGGATTTCGACGGCTGTTTTTTTGCCGTCAGATTCTGTTCCCCCTATAAAAAAAAAACATCTGTCGGAATCCGTTCCCCCACTCCCATTATTAGAGGTGTTGATGTAGTGGCCTAAAAAATGCTTATTTTATTTTGTGTGGGGATGAAGCTTACCTGGGATCAGTCTAAAGAAATATATTTAGGAGTTTTTAACTTTTATTATGATAGGAAAATATGGGATTAAAAAAAGTCCACGAGCCCGGGACTTGAACTTGTTTCACCTAAAAATCACCAGCTTTACATGTCACTGAATTGACCACTAGGCTATGGGGGACTAAGAAGTAACAGCTTTTTGATAGATATTAGAAGATCCTCCTTGTGGTAAAAATACAGGGGGAACGGATCTCGACGGCTGTTTTTTTGCCGTCGGATTCTGTTCCCCCTATAAAAAAAAATATCTGTGGGAATGCATTCCCCAACTCCCATTATGAGATGTGTTGATGTAGTGGCGTTTAAAAATACATATTTTATTTTGTGTGGGGATGGAGCTAACCTGGTACCAGTCTATAGAAATATATTTAAAAGTTTTTTACTTTTATTATGATAGGAAAATATGGGATTTAAAAAAAGTCCACGAGCCGGGACTTGAACTTGTGTCACCTAAAAATCACCAACTCTATATATCAGTGAAATGACCACTAGGCTATGGGGGACTAAGAATTACCAACTTTTTGATAGATATTAGAAGATCCTCCTTGTGATAAAAATACAGGGGGAACGGATCTCGACGGCTGTTTTTTTGGCGTCGGATTCTGTTCTCCCTTTAAAAAAAAACATCTGTCGGAATCCATTCCCCAACTCCCATTATGAGATGTGTTGATGAAGTGGCGTTTAAAAATACATATTTTATTTTGTGTGGGGATGGAGCTAACCTGGTACCAGTCTATAGAAATATATTTAAAAGTTTTTTACTTTTATTATGATAGGAAAATATGGGATTAAAAAAAAGTCCACGAGCCGGGACTTGAACTTGTGTCACCTAAAAATCACCAACTCTATATGTCAGTGAAATGACCACTAGGCTATGGGGCCCTAAGAATAAGCTGCAGTTTGATAGATATTAGAAGATCCTCCTTGTGTAAAAAATACTGGGGGAACGGATTTCGACGGCTGTTTTTTTGCCGTCAGATTCTGTTCCCCCTATAAAAAAAAAACATCTGTCGGAATCCGTTCCCCCACTCCCATTATTAGAGGTGTTGATGTAGTGGCCTAAAAAATGCTTATTTTATTTTGTGTGGGGATGAAGCTTACCTGGGATCAGTCTAAAGAAATATATTTAGGAGTTTTTGACTTTTATTATGATAGGAAAATATGGGATTAAAAAAAGACCACAAGCCAGGACTTGAACTTTAGTCACCTAATATCATCTGCTCTTGTAGTCAGTGCACTGCCCACTAGGCTGTGGGGGCCTATTAATTAACTGCACTTTGATAGATATTAGAAGATCCTCTTGTGTAAGAAATACAGGGGGAAAAGAATCCGACGGCAAAAAAACAGATGTCGGAATCCGTTACCCCACTCCCATTATGAGAGGTGTTGATGTAGTGGCTTAAAAAAAAGGCTTACTGTGTTTTGTGTGTGGATGGAGGTTTACTGTCATCGTTTACATTTAAGCATTTGGCAGATTTTTGATACAGAGCGATATAGATTGAATTTCATGGTACACATTTTGCATTCTTGTCAGATTTCGCTTTCCCTGGGAATCGAACCTATGGCCTTGGCATTGGAAGCACCAATGCTCTACTGTTTGAGCTACAGGAAAGCTATTTAAATAAGTGCATCAGTTTAAGGAATAATTTTATGGAGTTTTTGCTGTTTATTATGATAGCAGAGTACAGGTTCAAGAAAAATCACAAACTGGGATTTGAACTTGTGTCACCCAAAGCCATAGAGTGCTTAACACCGGTGCACTGCCCACTAGGCTATAGAGATCGATATATCAGCAGCAGTTTAATATATTTAGAAATATTATTAGGAGTTTTTGACTTTTATTATGATAGGAAAATATGGGATTAAAAAAAGTCCACCAGCCCGGGACTTGAACTTGTTTCACCTAAAAATCACCAGCTTTACATGTCAGTGAATTGACCACTAGGCTATGGGGAACTGATAATTAGCAGCTTTTTGATAGATATTAGAAGATCCTCCTTGTGGTAAAAATACAGGGGGAACGGATCTCGACGGCTGTTTTTTTGCCGTCGGATTCTGTTCCCCCTTTAAAAAAAAACATCTGTCGGAATCCATTCCCCAACTCCCATTATGAGATGTGTTGATGAAGTGGCGTTTAAAAATACATATTTTATTTTGTGTGGGGATGGAGCTAACCTGGTACCAGTCTATAGAAATATATTTAAAAGTTTTTTACTTTTATTATGATAGGAAAATATGGGATTAAAAAAAAGTCCACGAGCCGGGACTTGAACTTTTGTCACCTAAAAATCACCAACTCTATATGTCAGTGAAATGACCACTAGGCTATGGGGCCCTAAGAATAAGCTGCAGTTTGATAGATATTAGAAGATGCTCCTTGTGTAAAAAATACTGGGGGAACGGATTTCGACGGCTGTTTTTTTGCCGTCAGATTCTGTTCCCCCTATAAAAAAAAAACATCTGTCGGAATCCGTTCCCCCACTCCCATTATTAGAGGTGTTGATGTAGTGGCCTAAAAAATGCTTATTTTATTTTGTGTGGGGATGAAGCTTACCTGGGATCAGTCTAAAGAAATATATTTAGGAGTTTTTAACTTTTATTATGATAGGAAAATATGGGATTAAAAAAAGTCCACGAGCCCGGGACTTGAACTTGTTTCACCTAAAAATCACCAGCTTTACATGTCACTGAATTGACCACTAGGCTATGGGGGACTAAGAAGTAACAGCTTTTTGATAGATATTAGAAGATCCTCCTTGTGGTAAAAATACAGGGGGAACGGATCTCGACGGCTGTTTTTTTGCCGTCGGATTCTGTTCCCCCTATAAAAAAAAATATCTGTGGGAATGCATTCCCCAACTCCCATTATGAGATGTGTTGATGTAGTGGCGTTTAAAAATACATATTTTATTTTGTGTGGGGATGGAGCTAACCTGGTACCAGTCTATAGAAATATATTTAAAAGTTTTTTACTTTTATTATGATAGGAAAATATGGGATTTAAAAAAAGTCCACGAGCCGGGACTTGAACTTGTGTCACCTAAAAATCACCAACTCTATATATCAGTGAAATGACCACTAGGCTATGGGGGACTAAGAATTACCAACTTTTTGATAGATATTAGAAGATCCTCCTTGTGATAAAAATACAGGGGGAACGGATCTCGACGGCTGTTTTTTTGGCGTCGGATTCTGTTCTCCCTTTAAAAAAAAACATCTGTCGGAATCCATTCCCCAACTCCCATTATGAGATGTGTTGATGAAGTGGCGTTTAAAAATACATATTTTATTTTGTGTGGGGATGGAGCTAACCTGGTACCAGTCTATAGAAATATATTTAAAAGTTTTTTACTTTTATTATGATAGGAAAATATGGGATTAAAAAAAAGTCCACGAGCCGGGACTTGAACTTGTGTCACCTAAAAATCACCAACTCTATATGTCAGTGAAATGACCACTAGGCTATGGGGCCCTAAGAATAAGCTGCAGTTTGATAGATATTAGAAGATCCTCCTTGTGTAAAAAATACTGGGGGAACGGATTTCGACGGCTGTTTTTTTGCCGTCAGATTCTGTTCCCCCTATAAAAAAAAAACATCTGTCGGAATCCGTTCCCCCACTCCCATTATTAGAGGTGTTGATGTAGTGGCCTAAAAAATGCTTATTTTATTTTGTGTGGGGATGAAGCTTACCTGGGATCAGTCTAAAGAAATATATTTAGGAGTTTTTGACTTTTATTATGATAGGAAAATATGGGATTAAAAAAAGACCACAAGCCAGGACTTGAACTTTAGTCACCTAATATCATCTGCTCTTGTAGTCAGTGCACTGCCCACTAGGCTGTGGGGGCCTATTAATTAACTGCACTTTGATAGATATTAGAAGATCCTCTTGTGTAAGAAATACAGGGGGAAAAGAATCCGACGGCAAAAAAACAGATGTCGGAATCCGTTACCCCACTCCCATTATGAGAGGTGTTGATGTAGTGGCTTAAAAAAAAGGCTTACTGTGTTTTGTGTGTGGATGGAGGTTTACTGTCATCGTTTACATTTAAGCATTTGGCAGATTTTTGATACAGAGCGATATAGATTGAATTTCATGGTACACATTTTGCATTCTTGTCAGATTTCGCTTTCCCTGGGAATCGAACCTATGGCCTTGGCATTGGAAGCACCAATGCTCTACTGTTTGAGCTACAGGAAAGCTATTTAAATAAGTGCATCAGTTTAAGGAATAATTTTATGGAGTTTTTGCTGTTTATTATGATAGCAGAGTACAGGTTCAAGAAAAATCACAAACTGGGATTTGAACTTGTGTCACCCAAAGCCATAGAGTGCTTAACACCGGTGCACTGCCCACTAGGCTATAGAGATCGATATATCAGCAGCAGTTTAATATATTTAGAAATATTATTAGGAGTTTTTGACTTTTATTATGATAGGAAAATATGGGATTAAAAAAAGTCCACCAGCCCGGGACTTGAACTTGTTTCACCTAAAAATCACCAGCTTTACATGTCAGTGAATTGACCACTAGGCTATGGGGAACTGATAATTAGCAGCTTTTTGATAGATATTAGAAGATCCTCCTTGTGGTAAAAATACAGGGGGAACGGATCTCGACGGCTGTTTTTTTGCCGTCGGATTCTGTTCCCACTATAAAAAAAAAACATCTGTCGGAATCCGTTCCCCCACTCCCATTATTAGAGGTGTTGATGTAGTGGCGTTTAAAAATACATATTTTATTTTGTGTGGGGATGGAGCTAACCTGGTACCCGTCTATAGAAATATATTTAAAAGTTTTTTACTTTTATTATGATAGGAAAATATGGGATTAAAAAAATGTCCACGAGCCGGGACTTGAACTTGTGTCACCTAAAAATCACCAACTCTATATGCCAGTGAAATGACCACTAGGCTATGGGGCCCTAAGAATTATCTGCAGTTTGATAGATATTAGAATATCCTCCTTGTGGTAAAAATACAGGGGGAACGGATCTCGACGGCTGTTTTTTTGCCGTCGGATTCTGTTCCCCCTATAAAAAAAACATCTGTCGGAATCCGTTCCCCCACTCCCATTATTAGAGGTGTTGATGTAGTGGCCTAAAAGATGCTTATTTTATTTTGTGTGGGGATGAAGCTTACCTGGGATCAGTCTAAAGAAATATATTTAGGAGTTTTTGACTTTTATTATAATAGGAAAATATGGGATTAAAAAAAGTCCACCAGCCCGGGACTTGAACTTGTTTCACCTAAAAATCACCAGCTTTACATGTCAGTGAATTGACCACTAGGCTATGGGGGACTAAGAATTAACAGCTTTTTGATAGATATTAGAAGATCCTCCTTGTGGTAAAAATACAGGGGGAACGGATCTCGACGGCTGTTTTTTTGCCGTCGGATTCTGTTCCCCCTATAAAAAAAAACATCTGTCGGAATGCATTCCCCAACTCCCATTATGAGATGTGTTGATGTAGTGGCGTTTTAAAATACATATTTTATTTTGTGTGGGGATGGAGCTAACCTGGTACCAGTCTATAGAAATATATTTAAAAGTTTTTTACTTTTATTATGATAGGAAAATATGGGATTTAAAAAAAGTCCACGAGCCGGGACTTGAACTTGTGTCACCTAAAAATCACCAACTCTATATATCAGTGAAATGACCACTAGGCTATGGGGGACTAAGAATTACCAGCTTTTTGATAGATATTAGAAGATCCTCCTTGTGATAAAAATAAAGGGGGAACGGATCTCGACGGCTGTTTTTTTGCCGTCGGATTCTGTTCCCCCTTTAAAAAAAAACATCTGTCGGAATCCATTCCCCAACTCCCATTATGAGATGTGTTGATGAAGTGGCGTTTAAAAATACATATTTTATTTTGTGTGGGGATGGAGCTAACCTGGTACCAGTCTATAGAAATATATTTAAAAGTTTTTTACTTTTATTATGATAGGAAAATATGGGATTAAAAAAAAGTCCACGAGCCGGGACTTGAACTTTTGTCACCTAAAAATCACCAACTCTATATGTCAGTGAAATGACCACTAGGCTATGGGGCCCTAAGAATAAGCTGCAGTTTGATAGATATTAGAAGATGCTCCTTGTGTAAAAAATACTGGGGGAACGGATTTCGACGGCTGTTTTTTTGCCGTCAGATTCTGTTCCCCCTATAAAAAAAAAACATCTGTCGGAATCCGTTCCCCCACTCCCATTATTAGAGGTGTTGATGTAGTGGCCTAAAAAATGCTTATTTTATTTTGTGTGGGGATGAAGCTTACCTGGGATCAGTCTAAAGAAATATATTTAGGAGTTTTTAACTTTTATTATGATAGGAAAATATGGGATTAAAAAAAGTCCACGAGCCCGGGACTTGAACTTGTTTCACCCAAAAATCACCAGCTTTACATGTCACTGAATTGACCACTAGGCTATGGGGGACTAAGAAGTAACAGCTTTTTGATAGATATTAGAAGATCCTCCTTGTGGTAAAAATACAGGGGGAACGGATCTCGACGGCTGTTTTTTTGCCGTCGGATTCTGTTCCCCCTATAAAAAAAAATATCTGTGGGAATGCATTCCCCAACTCCCATTATGAGATGTGTTGATGTAGTGGCGTTTAAAAATACATATTTTATTTTGTGTGGGGATGGAGCTAACCTGGTACCAGTCTATAGAAATATATTTAAAAGTTTTTTACTTTTATTATGATAGGAAAATATGGGATTTAAAAAAAGTCCACGAGCCGGGACTTGAACTTGTGTCACCTAAAAATCACCAACTCTATATATCAGTGAAATGACCACTAGGCTATGGGGGACTAAGAATTACCAACTTTTTGATAGATATTAGAAGATCCTCCTTGTGATAAAAATACAGGGGGAACGGATCTCGACGGCTGTTTTTTTGGCGTCGGATTCTGTTCTCCCTTTAAAAAAAAACATCTGTCGGAATCCATTCCCCAACTCCCATTATGAGATGTGTTGATGAAGTGGCGTTTAAAAATACATATTTTATTTTGTGTGGGGATGGAGCTAACCTGGTACCAGTCTATAGAAATATATTTAAAAGTTTTTTACTTTTATTATGATAGGAAAATATGGGATTAAAAAAAAGTCCACGAGCCGGGACTTGAACTTGTGTCACCTAAAAATCACCAACTCTATATGTCAGTGAAATGACCACTAGGCTATGGGGCCCTAAGAATAAGCTGCAGTTTGATAGATATTAGAAGATCCTCCTTGTGTAAAAAATACTGGGGGAACGGATTTCGACGGCTGTTTTTTTGCCGTCAGATTCTGTTCCCCCTATAAAAAAAAAACATCTGTCGGAATCCGTTCCCCCACTCCCATTATTAGAGGTGTTGATGTAGTGGCCTAAAAAATGCTTATTTTATTTTGTGTGGGGATGAAGCTTACCTGGGATCAGTCTAAAGAAATATATTTAGGAGTTTTTTACTTTTATTATGATAGGAAAATATGGGATTAAAAAAAGACCACAAGCCAGGACTTGAACTTTAGTCACCTAATATCATCTGCTCTTGTAGTCAGTGCACTGCCCACTAGGCTGTGGGGGCCTATTAATGAACTGCACTTTGATAGATATTAGAAGATCCTCTTGTGTAAGAAATACTTGGGGAAAAGAATCCGACGGCAAAAAAACAGATGTCGGAATCCGTTACCCCACTCCCATTATGAGAGGTGTTGATGTAGTGGCTTAAAAAAAAGGCTTACTGTGTTTTGTGTGTGGATGGAGGTTTACTGTCATCGTTTACATTTAAGCATTTGGCAGATTTTTGATACAGAGCGATATAGATTGAATTTCATGGTACACATTTTGCATTCTTGTCAGATTTCGCTTTCCCTGGGAATCGAACCTATGGCCTTGGCATTGGAAGCACCAATGCTCTACTGTTTGAGCTACAGGAAAGCTATTTAAATAAGTGCATCAGTTTAAGGAATAATTTTATGGAGTTTTTGCTGTTTATTATGATAGCAGAGTACAGGTTCAAGAAAAATCACAAACTGGGATTTGAACTTGTGTCACCCAAAGCCATAGAGTGCTTAACACCGGTGCACTGCCCACTAGGCTATAGAGATCGATATATCAGCAGCAGTTTAATATATTTAGAAATATTATTAGGAGTTTTTGACTTTTATTATGATAGGAAAATATGGGATTAAAAAAAGTCCACCAGCCCGGGACTTGAACTTGTTTCACCTAAAAATCACCAGCTTTACATGTCAGTGAATTGACCACTAGGCTATGGGGAACTGATAATTAGCAGCTTTTTGATAGATATTAGAAGATCCTCCTTGTGGTAAAAATACAGGGGGAACGGATCTCGACGGCTGTTTTTTTGCCGTCGGATTCTGTTCCCACTATAAAAAAAAAACATCTGTCGGAATCCGTTCCCCCACTCCCATTATTAGAGGTGTTGATGTAGTGGCGTTTAAAAATACATATTTTATTTTGTGTGGGGATGGAGCTAACCTGGTACCCGTCTATAGAAATATATTTAAAAGTTTTTTACTTTTATTATGATAGGAAAATATGGGATTAAAAAAATGTCCACGAGCCGGGACTTGAACTTGTGTCACCTAAAAATCACCAACTCTATATGCCAGTGAAATGACCACTAGGCTATGGGGCCCTAAGAATTATCTGCAGTTTGATAGATATTAGAATATCCTCCTTGTGGTAAAAATACAGGGGGAACGGATCTCGACGGCTGTTTTTTTGCCGTCGGATTCTGTTCCCCCTATAAAAAAAACATCTGTCGGAATCCGTTCCCCCACTCCCATTATTAGAGGTGTTGATGTAGTGGCCTAAAAGATGCTTATTTTATTTTGTGTGGGGATGAAGCTTACCTGGGATCAGTCTAAAGAAATATATTTAGGAGTTTTTGACTTTTATTATGATAGGAAAATATGGGATTAAAAAAAGTCCACCAGCCCGGGACTTGAACTTGTTTCACCTAAAAATCACCAGCTTTACATGTCAGTGAATTGACCACTAGGCTATGGGGGACTAAGAATTAACAGCTTTTTGATAGATATTAGAAGATCCTCCTTGTGGTAAAAATACAGGGGGAACGGATCTCGACGGCTGTTTTTTTGCCGTCGGATTCTGTTCCCCCTATAAAAAAAAACATCTGTCGGAATGCATTCCCCAACTCCCATTATGAGATGTGTTGATGTAGTGGCGTTTTAAAATACATATTTTATTTTGTGTGGGGATGGAGCTAACCTGGTACCAGTCTATAGAAATATATTTAAAAGTTTTTTACTTTTATTATGATAGGAAAATATGGGATTTAAAAAAAGTCCACGAGCCGGGACTTGAACTTGTGTCACCTAAAAATCACCAACTCTATATATCAGTGAAATGACCACTAGGCTATGGGGGACTAAGAATTACCAGCTTTTTGATAGATATTAGAAGATCCTCCTTGTGATAAAAATACAGGGGGAACGGATCTCGACGGCTGTTTTTTTGCCGTCGGATTCTGTTCCCCCTTTAAAAAAAAACATCTGTCGGAATCCATTCCCCAACTCCCATTATGAGATGTGTTGATGAAGTGGCGTTTAAAAATACATATTTTATTTTGTGTGGGGATGGAGCTAACCTGGTACCAGTCTATAGAAATATATTTAAAAGTTTTTTACTTTTATTATGATAGGAAAATATGGGATTAAAAAAAAGTCCACGAGCCGGGACTTGAACTTTTGTCACCTAAAAATCACCAACTCTATATGTCAGTGAAATGACCACTAGGCTATGGGGCCCTAAGAATAAGCTGCAGTTTGATAGATATTAGAAGATGCTCCTTGTGTAAAAAATACTGGGGGAACGGATTTCGACGGCTGTTTTTTTGCCGTCAGATTCTGTTCCCCCTATAAAAAAAAAACATCTGTCGGAATCCGTTCCCCCACTCCCATTATTAGAGGTGTTGATGTAGTGGCCTAAAAAATGCTTATTTTATTTTGTGTGGGGATGAAGCTTACCTGGGATCAGTCTAAAGAAATATATTTAGGAGTTTTTGACTTTTATTATGATAGGAAAATATGGGATTAAAAAAAGTCCACCAGCCCGGGACTTGAACTTGTTTCACCTAAAAATCACCAGCTTTACATGTCAGTGAATTGACCACTAGGCTATGGGGGACTAAGAATTAACAGCTTTTTGATAGATATTAGAAGATCCTCCTTGTGGTAAAAATACAGGGGGAACGGATCTCGACGGCTGTTTTTTTGCCGTCGGATTCTGTTCCCCCTATTAAAAAAAACATCTGTCGGAATCCATTCCCCAACTCCCATTATGAGATGTGTTGATGAAGTGGCGTTTAAAAATACATATTTTATTTTGTGTGGGGATGGAGCTAACCTGGTACCAGTCTATAGAAATATATTTAAAAGTTTTTTACTTTTATTATGATAGGAAAATATGGGATTTAAAAAAAGTCCACAAGCCGGGACTTGAACTTGTGTCACCTAAAAATCACCAACTCTATATGTCAGTGAAATGACCACTAGGCTATGGGGCCCTAAGAATAAGCTGCAGTTTGATAGATATTAGAATATCCTCCTTGTGTAAAAAATACTGGGGGAACGGAGTTCGACGGCTGTTTTTTTGCCGTCAGATTCTGTTCCCCCTATAAAAAAAAAAACATCTGTCGGAATCCGTTCCCCCACTCCCATTATTAGAGGTGTTGATGTAGTGGCCTAAAAAATGCTTATTTTATTTTGTGTGGGGATGAAGCTTACCTGGGATCAGTCTAAAGAAATATATTTAGGAGTTTTTAACTTTTATTATGATAGGAAAATATGGGATTAAAAAAAGTCCACGAGCCCGGGACTTGAACTTGTTTCACCTAAAAATCACCAGCTTTACATGTCACTGAATTGACCACTAGGCTATGGGGGACTAAGAAGTAACAGCTTTTTGATAGATATTAGAAGATCCTCCTTGTGGTAAAAATACAGGGGGAACGGATCTCGACGGCTGTTTTTTTGCCGTCGGATTCTGTTCCCCCTATAAAAAAAAATATCTGTGGGAATGCATTCCCCAACTCCCATTATGAGATGTGTTGATGTAGTGGCGTTTAAAAATACATATTTTATTTTGTGTGGGGATGGAGCTAACCTGGTACCAGTCTATAGAAATATATTTAAAAGTTTTTTACTTTTATTATGATAGGAAAATATGGGATTTAAAAAAAGTCCACGAGCCGGGACTTGAACTTGTGTCACCTAAAAATCACCAACTCTATATATCAGTGAAATGACCACTAGGCTATGGGGGACTAAGAATTACCAACTTTTTGATAGATATTAGAAGATCCTCCTTGTGATAAAAATACAGGGGGAACGGATCTCGACGGCTGTTTTTTTGCCGTCGGATTCTGTTCTCCCTTTAAAAAAAAACATCTGTCGGAATCCATTCCCCAACTCCCATTATGAGATGTGTTGATGAAGTGGCGTTTAAAAATACATATTTTATTTTGTGTGGGGATGGAGCTAACCTGGTACCAGTCTATAGAAATATATTTAAAAGTTTTTTACTTTTATTATGATAGGAAAATATGGGATTAAAAAAAAGTCCACGAGCTGGGACTTGAACTTGTGTCACCTAAAAATCACCAACTCTATATGTCAGTGAAATGACCACTAGGCTATGGGGCCCTAAGAATAAGCTGCAGTTTGATAGATATTAGAAGATCCTCCTTGTGTAAAAAATACTGGGGGAACGGATTTCGACGGCTGTTTTTTTGCCGTCAGATTCTGTTCCCCCTATAAAAAAAAAACATCTGTCGGAATCCGTTCCCCCACTCCCATTATTAGAGGTGTTGATGTAGTGGCCTAAAAAATGCTTATTTTATTTTGTGTGGGGATGAAGCTTACCTGGGATCAGTCTAAAGAAATATATTTAGGAGTTTTTGACTTTTATTATGATAGGAAAATATGGGATTAAAAAAAGACCACAAGCCAGGACTTGAACTTTAGTCACCTAATATCATCTGCTCTTGTAGTCAGTGCACTGCCCACTAGGCTGTGGGGGCCTATTAATTAACTGCACTTTGATAGATATTAGAAGATCCTCTTGTGTAAGAAATACAGGGGGAAAAGAATCCGACGGCAAAAAAACAGATGTCGGAATCCGTTACCCCACTCCCATTATGAGAGGTGTTGATGTAGTGGCTTAAAAAAAAGGCTTACTGTGTTTTGTGTGTGGATGGAGGTTTACTGTCATCGTTTACATTTAAGCATTTGGCAGATTTTTGATACAGAGCGATATAGATTGAATTTCATGGTACACATTTTGCATTCTTGTCAGATTTCGCTTTCCCTGGGAATCGAACCTATGGCCTTGGCATTGGAAGCACCAATGCTCTACTGTTTGAGCTACAGGAAAGCTATTTAAATAAGTGCATCAGTTTAAGGAATAATTTTATGGAGTTTTTGCTGTTTATTATGATAGCAGAGTACAGGTTCAAGAAAAATCACAAACTGGGATTTGAACTTGTGTCACCCAAAGCCATAGAGTGCTTAACACCGGTGCACTGCCCACTAGGCTATAGAGATCGATATATCAGCAGCAGTTTAATATATTTAGAAATATTATTAGGAGTTTTTTACTTTTATTATGATAGGAAAATATGGGATTAAAAAAAGTCCACGAGCCGGGACTTGAACTTGTTTCACCTAAAAATCAACAGCTTTACATGTCAGTGAATTGACCACTAGGCTATGGGGAACTGATAATTAGCAGCTTTTTGATAGATATTAGAAGATCCTCCTTGTGATAAAAATACAGGGGGAACGGATCTCGACGGCTGTTTTTTTGCCGTCGGATTCTGTTCCCACTATAAAAAAAACCATCTGTCGGAATCCGTTCCCCCACTCCCATTATTAGAGGTGTTGATGTAGTGGCGTTTAAAAATACATATTTTATTTTGTGTGGGGATGGAGCTAACCTGGTACCCGTCTATAGAAATATATTTAAAAGTTTTTTACTTTTATTATGATAGGAAAATATGGGATTAAAAAAATGTCCACGAGCCGGGACTTGAACTTGTGTCACCTAAAAATCACCAACTCTATATGTCAGTGAAATGACCACTAGGCTATGGGGCCCTAAGAATAAGCTGCAGTTTGATAGATATTAGAAGATCCTCCCTGTGTAAAAAATACTGGGGGA
Source organism: Phoxinus phoxinus (assembly GCF_949152265.1). Lineage (NCBI taxonomy): Eukaryota > Metazoa > Chordata > Actinopteri > Cypriniformes > Leuciscidae > Phoxinus > Phoxinus phoxinus. Next base: position 36,617,498 of record NC_136877.1, on the reverse strand, counting down.
ACGGATTTCGACGGCTGTTTTTTTGCCGTCAGATTCTGTTCCCCCTATATAAAAAAAACATCTGTCGGAATCCGTTCCCCCACTCCCATTATTAGAGGTGTTGATGTAGTGGCCTAAAAAATGCTTATTTTATTTTGTGTGGGGATGAAGCTTACCTGGGATCAGTCTAAAGAAATATATTTAGGAGTTTTTGACTTTTATTATGATAGGAAAATATGGGATTAAAAAAAGTCCACCAGCCCGGGACTTGAACTTGTTTCACCTAAAAATCACCAGCTTTACATGTCAGTGAATTGACCACTAGGCTATGGGGAACTGATAATTAGCAGCTTTTTGATAGATATTAGAAGATCCTCCTTGTGGTAAAAATACAGGGGGAACGGATCTCGACGGCTGTTTTTTTGCCGTCGGATTCTGTTCCCACTATAAAAAAAAAACATCTGTCGGAATCCGTTCCCCCACTCCCATTATTAGAGGTGTTGATGTAGTGGCGTTTAAAAATACATATTTTATTTTGTGTGGGGATGGAGCTAACCTGGTACCCGTCTATAGAAATATATTTAAAAGTTTTTTACTTTTATTATGATAGGAAAATATGGGATTAAAAAAATGTCCACGAGCCGGGACTTGAACTTGTGTCACCTAAAAATCACCAACTCTATATGCCAGTGAAATGACCACTAGGCTATGGGGCCCTAAGAATTATCTGCAGTTTGATAGATATTAGAATATCCTCCTTGTGGTAAAAATACAGGGGGAACGGATCTCGACGGCTGTTTTTTTGCCGTCGGATTCTGTTCCCCCTATAAAAAAAACATCTGTCGGAATCCGTTCCCCCACTCCCATTATTAGAGGTGTTGATGTAGTGGCCTAAAAGATGCTTATTTTATTTTGTGTGGGGATGAAGCTTACCTGGGATCAGTCTAAAGAAATATATTTAGGAGTTTTTGACTTTTATTATGATAGGAAAATATGGGATTAAAAAAAGTCCACCAGCCCGGGACTTGAACTTGTTTCACCTAAAAATCACCAGCTTTACATGTCAGTGAATTGACCACTAGGCTATGGGGGACTAAGAATTAACAGCTTTTTGATAGATATTAGAAGATCCTCCTTGTGGTAAAAATACAGGGGGAACGGATCTCGACGGCTGTTTTTTTGCCGTCGGATTCTGTTCCCCCTATAAAAAAAAACATCTGTCGGAATGCATTCCCCAACTCCCATTATGAGATGTGTTGATGTAGTGGCGTTTTAAAATACATATTTTATTTTGTGTGGGGATGGAGCTAACCTGGTACCAGTCTATAGAAATATATTTAAAAGTTTTTTACTTTTATTATGATAGGAAAATATGGGATTTAAAAAAAGTCCACGAGCCGGGACTTGAACTTGTGTCACCTAAAAATCACCAACTCTATATATCAGTGAAATGACCACTAGGCTATGGGGGACTAAGAATTACCAGCTTTTTGATAGATATTAGAAGATCCTCCTTGTGATAAAAATAAAGGGGGAACGGATCTCGACGGCTGTTTTTTTGCCGTCGGATTCTGTTCCCCCTTTAAAAAAAAACATCTGTCGGAATCCATTCCCCAACTCCCATTATGAGATGTGTTGATGAAGTGGCGTTTAAAAATACATATTTTATTTTGTGTGGGGATGGAGCTAACCTGGTACCAGTCTATAGAAATATATTTAAAAGTTTTTTACTTTTATTATGATAGGAAAATATGGGATTAAAAAAAAGTCCACGAGCCGGGACTTGAACTTTTGTCACCTAAAAATCACCAACTCTATATGTCAGTGAAATGACCACTAGGCTATGGGGCCCTAAGAATAAGCTGCAGTTTGATAGATATTAGAAGATGCTCCTTGTGTAAAAAATACTGGGGGAACGGATTTCGACGGCTGTTTTTTTGCCGTCAGATTCTGTTCCCCCTATAAAAAAAAAACATCTGTCGGAATCCGTTCCCCCACTCCCATTATTAGAGGTGTTGATGTAGTGGCCTAAAAAATGCTTATTTTATTTTGTGTGGGGATGAAGCTTACCTGGGATCAGTCTAAAGAAATATATTTAGGAGTTTTTGACTTTTATTATGATAGGAAAATATGGGATTAAAAAAAGTCCACCAGCCCGGGACTTGAACTTGTTTCACCTAAAAATCACCAGCTTTACATGTCAGTGAATTGACCACTAGGCTATGGGGGACTAAGAATTAACAGCTTTTTGATAGATATTAGAAGATCCTCCTTGTGGTAAAAATACAGGGGGAACGGATTTCGACGGCTGTTTTTTTGCCGTCGGATTCTGTTCCCCCTATTAAAAAAAACATCTGTCGGAATCCATTCCCCAACTCCCATTATGAGATGTGTTGATGAAGTGGCGTTTAAAAATACATATTTTATTTTGTGTGGGGATGGAGCTAACCTGGTACCAGTCTATAGAAATATATTTAAAAGTTTTTTACTTTTATTATGATAGGAAAATATGGGATTTAAAAAAAGTCCACGAGCCGGGACTTGAACTTGTGTCACCTAAAAATCACCAACTCTATATATCAGTGAAATGACCACTAGGCTATGGGGGACTAAGAATTGCCAGCTTTTTGATAGATATTAGAAGATCCTCCTTGTGATAAAAATACAGGGGGAACGGATCTCGACGGCTGTTTTTTTGCCGTCGGATTCTGTTCCCCCTTTAAAAAAAAACATCTGTCGGAATCCATTCCCCAACTCCCATTATGAGATGTGTTGATGAAGTGGCGTTTAAAAATACATATTTTATTTTGTGTGGGGATGGAGCTAACCTGGTACCAGTCTATAGAAATATATTTAAAAGTTTTTTACTTTTATTATGATAGGAAAATATGGGATTAAAAAAAAGTCCACGAGCCGGGACTTGAACTTGTGTCACCTAAAAATCACCAACTCTATATGTCAGTGAAATGACCACTAGGCTATGGGGCCCTAAGAATAAGCTGCAGTTTGATAGATATTAGAAGATCCTCCTTGTGTAAAAAATACTGGGGGAATGGATTTCGACGGCTGTTTTTTTGCCGTCAGATTCTGTTCCCCCTATAAAAAAAAAACATCTGTCGGAATCCGTTCCCCCACTCCCATTATTAGAGGTGTTGATGTAGTGGCCTAAAAAATGCTTATTTTATTTTGTGTGGGGATGAAGCTTACCTGGGATCAGTCTAAAGAAATATATTTAGGAGTTTTTTACTTTTATTATGATAGGAAAATATGGGATTAAAAAAAGACCACAAGCCAGGACTTGAACTTTAGTCACCTAATATCATCTGCTCTTGTAGTCAGTGCACTGCCCACTAGGCTGTGGGGGCCTATTAATGAACTGCACTTTGATAGATATTAGAAGATCCTCTTGTGTAAGAAATACTTGGGGAAAAGAATCCGACGGCAAAAAAACAGATGTCGGAATCCGTTACCCCACTCCCATTATGAGAGGTGTTGATGTAGTGGCTTAAAAAAAAGGCTTACTGTGTTTTGTGTGTGGATGGAGGTTTACTGTCATCGTTTACATTTAAGCATTTGGCAGATTTTTGATACAGAGCGATATAGATTGAATTTCATGGTACACATTTTGCATTCTTGTCAGATTTCGCTTTCCCTGGGAATCGAACCTATGGCCTTGGCATTGGAAGCACCAATGCTCTACTGTTTGAGCTACAGGAAAGCTATTTAAATAAGTGCATCAGTTTAAGGAATAATTTTATGGAGTTTTTGCTGTTTATTATGATAGCAGAGTACAGGTTCAAGAAAAATCACAAACTGGGATTTGAACTTGTGTCACCCAAAGCCATAGAGTGCTTAACACCGGTGCACTGCCCACTAGGCTATAGAGATCGATATATCAGCAGCAGTTTAATATATTTAGAAATATAATTAGGAGTTTTTTACTTTTATTATGATAGGAAAATATGGGATTAAAAAAAGTCCACGAGCCGGGACTTGAACTTGTTTCACCTAAAAATCACCAGCTTTACATGTCCGTGAATTGACCACTAGGCTATGGGGAACTGATAATTAGCAGCTTTTTGATAGATATTAGAAGATCCTCCTTGTGGTAAAAATACAGGGGGAACGGATCTCGACGGCTGTTTTTTTGCCGTCGGATTCTGTTCCCACTATAAAAAAAAACATCTGTCGGAATCCGTTCCCCCACTCCCATTATTAGAGGTGTTGATGTAGTGGCGTTTAAAAATACATATTTTATTTTGTGTGGGGATGGAGCTAACCTGGTACCCGTCTATAGAAATATATTTAAAAGTTTTTTACTTTTATTATGATAGGAAAATATGGGATTAAAAAAATGTCCACGAGCCGGGACTTGAACTTGTGTCACCTAAAAATCACCAACTCTATATGCCAGTAAAATGACCACTAGGCTATGGGGCCCTAAGAATTAGCTGCAGTTTGATAGATATTAGAATATCCTCCTTGTGGTAAAAATACAGGGGGAACGGATCTCGACGGCTGTTTTTTTGCAGTCGGATTCTGTTCCCCCTATAAAAAAAAACATCTGTCGGAATCCGTTCCCCCACTCCCATTATTAGAGGTGTTGATGTAGTGGCCTAAAAGATGCTTATTTTATTTTGTGTGGGGATGAAGCTTACCTGGGATCAGTCTAAAGAAATATATTTAGGAGTTTTTGACTTTTATTATGATAGGAAAATATGGGATTAAAAAAAGTCCACCAGCCCGGGACTTGAACTTGTTTCACCTAAAAATCACCAGCTTTACATGTCAGTGAATTGACCACTAGGCTATGGGGGACTAAGAATTAACAGCTTTTTGATAGATATTAGAAGATCCTCCTTGTGGTAAAAATACAGGGGGAACGGATCTCGACGGCTGTTTTTTTGCCGTCGGATTCTGTTCCCCCTATAAAAAAAAACATCTGTCGGAATGCATTCCCCAACTCCCATTATGAGATGTGTTGATGTAGTGGCGTTTTAAAATACATATTTTATTTTGTGTGGGGATGGAGCTAACCTGGTACCAGTCTATAGAAATATATTTAAAAGTTTTTTACTTTTATTATGATAGGAAAATATGGGATTTAAAAAAAGTCCACGAGCCGGGACTTGAACTTGTGTCACCTAAAAATCACCAACTCTATATATCAGTGAAATGACCACTAGGCTATGGGGGACTAAGAATTACCAGCTTTTTGATAGATATTAGAAGATCCTCCTTGTGATAAAAATACAGGGGGAACGGATCTCGACGGCTGTTTTTTTGCCGTCGGATTCTGTTCCCCCTTTAAAAAAAAACATCTGTCGGAATCCATTCCCCAACTCCCATTATGAGATGTGTTGATGAAGTGGCGTTTAAAAATACATATTTTATTTTGTGTGGGGATGGAGCTAACCTGGTACCAGTCTATAGAAATATATTTAAAAGTTTTTTACTTTTATTATGATAGGAAAATATGGGATTAAAAAAAAGTCCACGAGCCGGGACTTGAACTTTTGTCACCTAAAAATCACCAACTCTATATGTCAGTGAAATGACCACTAGGCTATGGGGCCCTAAGAATAAGCTGCAGTTTGATAGATATTAGAAGATGCTCCTTGTGTAAAAAATACTGGGGGAACGGATTTCGACGGCTGTTTTTTTGCCGTCAGATTCTGTTCCCCCTATAAAAAAAAAACATCTGTCGGAATCCGTTCCCCCACTCCCATTATTAGAGGTGTTGATGTAGTGGCCTAAAAAATGCTTATTTTATTTTGTGTGGGGATGAAGCTTACCTGGGATCAGTCTAAAGAAATATATTTAGGAGTTTTTGACTTTTATTATGATAGGAAAATATGGGATTAAAAAAAGTCCACCAGCCCGGGACTTGAACTTGTTTCATCTAAAAATCACCAGCTTTACATGTCAGTGAATTGACCACTAGGCTATGGGGGACTAAGAATTAACAGCTTTTTGATAGATATTAGAAGATCCTCCTTGTGGTAAAAATACAGGGGGAACGGATCTCGACGGCTGTTTTTTTGCCGTCGGATTCTGTTCCCCCTATTAAAAAAAACATCTGTCGGAATCCATTCCCCAACTCCCATTATGAGATGTGTTGATGAAGTGGCGTTTAAAAATACATATTTTATTTTGTGTGGGGATGGAGCTAACCTGGTACCAGTCTATAGAAATATATTTAAAAGTGTTTTACTTTTATTATGATAGGAAAATATGGGATTTAAAAAAAGTCCACAAGCCGGGACTTGAACTTGTGTCACCTAAAAATCACCAACTCTATATGTCAGTGAAATGACCACTAGGCTATGGGGCCCTAAGAATAAGCTGCAGTTTGATAGATATTAGAATATCCTCCTTGTGTAAAAAATACTGGGGGAACGGAGTTCGACGGCTGTTTTTTTTCCGTCAGATTCTGTTCCCCCTATAAAAAAAAAAAAACATCTGTCGGAATCCGTTCCCCCACTCCCATTATTAGAGGTGTTGATGTAGTGGCCTAAAAAATGCTTATTTTATTTTGTGTGGGGATGAAGCTTACCTGGGATCAGTCTAAAGAAATATATTTAGGAGTTTTTTACTTTTATTATGATAGGAAAATATGGGATTAAAAAAAGACCACAAGCCAGGACTTGAACTTTAGTCACCTAATATCATCTGCTCTTGTAGTCAGTGCACTGCCCACTAGGCTGTGGGGGCCTATTAATGAACTGCACTTTGATAGATATTAGAAGATCCTCTTGTGTAAGAAATACTTGGGGAAAAGAATCCGACGGCAAAAAAACAGATGTCGGAATCCGTTACCCCACTCCCATTATGAGAGGTGTTGATGTAGTGGCTTAAAAAAAAGGCTTACTGTGTTTTGTGTGTGGATGGAGGTTTACTGTCATCGTTTACATTTAAGCATTTGGCAGATTTTTGATACAGAGCGATATAGATTGAATTTCATGGTACACATTTTGCATTCTTGTCAGATTTCGCTTTCCCTGGGAATCGAACCTATGGCCTTGGCATTGGAAGCACCAATGCTCTACTGTTTGAGCTACAGGAAAGCTATTTAAATAAGTGCATCAGTTTAAGGAATAATTTTATGGAGTTTTTGCTGTTTATTATGATAGCAGAGTACAGGTTCAAGAAAAATCACAAACTGGGATTTGAACTTGTGTCACCCAAAGCCAAAGAGTGCTTAACACCGGTGCACTGCCCACTAGGCTATAGAGATCGATATATCAGCAGCAGTTTAATATATTTAGAAATATTATTAGGAGTTTTTTACTTTTATTATGATAGGAAAATATGGGATTAAAAAAAGTCCACGAGCCGGGACTTGAACTTGTTTCACCTAAAAATCAACAGCTTTACATGTCAGTGAATTGACCACTAGGCTATGGGGAACTGATAATTAGCAGCTTTTTGATAGATATTAGAAGATCCTCCTTGTGGTAAAAATACAGGGGGAACGGATCTCGACGGCTGTTTTTTTGCCGTCGGATTCTGTTCCCACTATAAAAAAAACCATCTGTCGGAATCCGTTCCCCCACTCCCATTATTAGAGGTGTTGATGTAGTGGCGTTTAAAAATACATATTTTATTTTGTGTGGGGATGGAGCTAACCTGGTACCCGTCTATAGAAATATATTTAAAAGTTTTTTACTTTTATTATGATAGGAAAATATGGGATTAAAAAAATGTCCACGAGCCGGGACTTGAACTTGTGTCACCTAAAAATCACCAACTCTATATGCCAGTGAAATGACCACTAGGCTATGGGGCCCTAAGAATTAGCTGCAGTTTGATAGATATTAGAATATCCTCCTTGTGGTAAAAATACAGGGGGAACGGATCTCGACGGCTGTTTTTTTGCCGTCGGATTCTGTTCCCCCTATAAAAAAAAACATCTGTCGGAATCCGTTCCCCCACTCCCATTATTAGAGGTGTTGATGTAGTGGCCTAAAAGATGCTTATTTTATTTTGTGTGGGGATGAAGCTTACCTGGGATCAGTCTAAAGAAATATATTTAGGAGTTTTTGACTTTTATTATGATAGGAAAATATGGGATTAAAAAAAGTCCACGAGCCCGGGACTTGAACTTGTTTCACCTAAAAATCACCAGCTTTACATGTCAGTGAATTGACCACTAGGCTATGGGGGACTAAGAATTAACAGCTTTTTGATAGATATTAGAAGATCCTCCTTGTGGTAAAAATACAGGAGGAACGGATCTCGACGGCTGTTTTTTTGCCGTCGGATTCTGTTCCCCATATAAAAAAAAACATCTGTCGGAATGCATTCCCCAACTCCCATTATGATATATGTGGATGTAGTGGCGTTTAAAAATACATATTTTATTTTGTGTGGGGATGGAGCTAACCTGGTACCAGTCTATAGAAATATATTTAAAAGTTTTTTACTTTTATTATGATAGGAAAATGTGGGATTTAAAAAAAGTCCACGAGCCGGGACTTGAACTTGTGTCACCTAAAAATCACCAACTCTATATGTCAGTGAAATGACCACTAGGCTATGGGGCCCTAAGAATAAGCTGCAGTTTGATAGATATTAGAAGATCCTCCCTGTGTAAAAAATACTGGGGGAACGGATTTCGACGGCTGTTTTTTTGCCGTCAGATTCTGTTCCCCCTATATAAAAAAAACATATGTCGGAATCCGTTCCCCCACTCCCATTATTAGAGGTGTTGATGTAGTGGCCTAAAAAATGCTTATTTTATTTTGTGTGGGGATGAAGCTTACCTGGGATCAGTCTAAAGAAATATATTTAGGAGTTTTTGACTTTTATTATGATAGGAAAATATGGGATTAAAAAAAGTCCACCAGCCCGGGACTTGAACTTGTTTCACCTAAAAATCACCAGCTTTACATGTCAGTGAATTGACCACTAGGCTATGGGGGACTAAGAATTAACAGCTTTTTGATAGATATTAGAAGATCCTCCTTGTGGTAAAAATACAGGGGGAACGGATCTCGACGGCTGTTTTTTTGCCGTCGGATTCTGTTCCCCCTATTAAAAAAAACATCTGTCGGAATCCATTCCCCAACTCCCATTATGAGATGTGTTGATGAAGTGGCGTTTAAAAATACATATTTTATTTTGTGTGGGGATGGAGCTAACCTGGTACCAGTCTATAGAAATATATTTAAAACTTTTTTACTTTTATTATGATAGGAAAATATGGGGTTTAAAAAAAGTCCACGAGCCAGGACTTGAACTTGTGTCACCTAAAAATCACCAACTCTATATGTCAGTGAAATGACCACTAGGCTATGGGGCCCTAAGAATAAGCTGCAGTTTGATAGATATTAGAAGATCCTCCTTGTGTAAAAAATACTGGGGGAACGGAGTTCGACGGCTGTTTTTTTGCCGTCAGATTCTGTTCCCCCTATAAAAAAAAACAACATCTGTCGGAATCCGTTCCCCCACTCCCATTATTAGAGGTGTTGATGTAGTGGCCTAAAAAATGCTTATTTTATTTTGTGTGGGGATGAAGCTTACCTGGGATCAGTCTAAAGAAATATATTTAGGAGTTTTTGACTTTTATTATGATAGGAAAATATGGGATTAAAAAAAGTCCACCAGCCCGGGACTTGAACTTGTTTCACCTAAAAATCACCAGCTTTACATGTCAGTGAATTGACCACTAGGCTATGGGGGACTAAGAATTAACAGCTTTTTGATAGATATTAGAAGATCCTCCTTGTGGTAAAAATACAGGGGGAACGGATCTCGACGGCTGTTTTTTTGCCGTCGGATTCTGTTCCCCCTATTAAAAAAAACATCTGTCGGAATCCATTCCCCAACTCCCATTATGAGATGTGTTGATGAAGTGGCGTTTAAAAATACATATTTTATTTTGTGTGGGGATGGAGCTAACCTGGTACCAGTCTATAGAAATATATTTAAAAGTTTTTTACTTTTATTATGATAGGAAAATATGGGATTTAAAAAAAGTCCACGAGCCGGGACTTGAACTTGTGTCACCTAAAAATCACCAACTCTATATGTCAGTGAAATGACCACTAGGCTATGGGGCCCTAAGAATAAGCTGCAGTTTGATAGATATTAGAATATCCTCCTTGTGTAAAAAATACTGGGGGAACGGAGTTCGACGGCTGTTTTTTTGCCGTCAGATTCTGTTCCCCCTATAAAAAAAAAAACATCTGTCGGAATCCGTTCCCCCACTCCCATTATTAGAGGTGTTGATGTAGTGGCCTAAAAAATGCTTATTTTATTTTGTGTGGGGATGAAGCTTACCTGGGATCAGTCTAAAGAAATATATTTAGGAGTTTTTAACTTTTATTATGATAGGAAAATATGGGATTAAAAAAAGTCCACGAGCCCGGGACTTGAACTTGTTTCACCTAAAAATCACCAGCTTTACATGTCACTGAATTGACCACTAGGCTATGGGGGACTAAGAAGTAACAGCTTTTTGATAGATATTAGAAGATCCTCCTTGTGGTAAAAATACAGGGGGAACGGATCTCGACGGCTGTTTTTTTGCCGTCGGATTCTGTTCCCCCTATAAAAAAAAATATCTGTGGGAATGCATTCCCCAACTCCCATTATGAGATGTGTTGATGTAGTGGCGTTTAAAAATACATATTTTATTTTGTGTGGGGATGGAGCTAACCTGGTACCAGTCTATAGAAATATATTTAAAAGTTTTTTACTTTTATTATGATAGGAAAATATGGGATTTAAAAAAAGTCCACGAGCCGGGACTTGAACTTGTGTCACCTAAAAATCACCAACTCTATATATCAGTGAAATGACCACTAGGCTATGGGGGACTAAGAATTACCAGCTTTTTGATAGATATTAGAAGATCCTCCTTGTGATAAAAATACAGGGGGAACGGATCTCGACGGCTGTTTTTTTGCCGTCGGATTCTGTTCCCCCTTTAAAAAAAAACATCTGTCGTAATCCATTCCCCAACTCCCATTATGAGATGTGTTGATGAAGTGGCGTTTAAAAATACATATTTTATTTTGTGTGGGGATGGAGCTAACCTGGTACCAGTCTATAGAAATATATTTAAAAGTTTTTTACTTTTATTATGATAGGAAAATATGGGATTAAAAAAAAGTCCACGAGCCGGGACTTGAACTTGTGTCACCTAAAAATCACCAACTCTATATGTCAGTGAAATGACCACTAGGCTATGGGGCCCTAAGAATAAGCTGCAGTTTGATAGATATTAGAAGATCCTCCTTGTGTAAAAAATACTGGGGGAACGGATTTCGACGGCTGTTTTTTTGCCGTCAGATTCTGTTCCCCCTATAAAAAAAAAACATCTGTCGGAATCCGTTCCCCCACTCCCATTATTAGAGGTGTTGATGTAGTGGCCTAAAAAATGCTTATTTTATTTTGTGTGGGGATGAAGCTTACCTGGGATCAGTCTAAAGAAATATATTTAGGAGTTTTTGACTTTTATTATGATAGGAAAATATGGGATTAAAAAAAGACCACAAGCCAGGACTTGAACTTTAGTCACCTAATATCATCTGCTCTTGTAGTCAGTGCACTGCCCACTAGGCTGTGGGGGCCTATTAATTAACTGCACTTTGATAGATATTAGAAGATCCTCTTGTGTAAGAAATACAGGGGGAAAAGAATCCGACGGCAAAAAAACAGATGTCGGAATCCGTTACCCCACTCCCATTATGAGAGGTGTTGATGTAGTGGCTTAAAAAAAAGGCTTACTGTGTTTTGTGTGTGGATGGAGGTTTACTGTCATCGTTTACATTTAAGCATTTGGCAGATTTTTGATACAGAGCGATATAGATTGAATTTCATGGTACACATTTTGCATTCTTGTCAGATTTCGCTTTCCCTGGGAATCGAACCTATGGCCTTGGCATTGGAAGCACCAATGCTCTACTGTTTGAGCTACAGGAAAGCTATTTAAATAAGTGCATCAGTTTAAGGAATAATTTTATGGAGTTTTTGCTGTTTATTATGATAGCAGAGTACAGGTTCAAGAAAAATCACAAACTGGGATTTGAACTTGTGTCACCCAAAGCCATAGAGTGCTTAACACCGGTGCACTGCCCACTAGGCTATAGAGATCGATATATCAGCAGCAGTTTAATATATTTAGAAATATAATTAGGAGTTTTTTACTTTTATTATGATAGGAAAATATGGGATTAAAAAAAGTCCACGAGCCGGGACTTGAACTTGTTTCACCTAAAAATCAACAGCTTTACATGTCAGTGAATTGACCACTAGGCTATGGGGAACTGATAATTAGCAGCTTTTTGATAGATATTAGAAGATCCTCCTTGTGGTAAAAATACAGGGGGAACGGATCTCGACCGCTGTTTTTTTGCCGTCGGATTCTGTTCCCACTATAAAAAAAACCATCTGTCGGAATCCGTTCCCCCACTCCCATTATTAGAGGTGTTGATGTAGTGGCGTTTAAAAATACATATTTTATTTTGTGTGGGGATGGAGCTAACCTGGTACCCGTCTATAGAAATATATTTAAAAGTTTTTTACTTTTATTATGATAGGAAAATATGGGATTAAAAAAATGTCCACGAGCCGGGACTTGAACTTGTGTCACCTAAAAATCACCAACTCTATATGCCAGTGAAATGACCACTAGGCTATGGGGCCCTAAGAATTAGCTGCAGTTTGATAGATATTAGAATATCCTCCTTGTGGTAAAAATACAGGGGGAACGGATCTCGACGGCTGTTTTTTTGCCGTCGGATTCTGTTCCCCCTATAAAAAAAAACATCTGTCGGAATCCGTTCCCCCACTCCCATTATTAGAGGTGTTGATGTAGTGGCCTAAAAGATGCTTATTTTATTTTGTGTGGGGATGAAGCTTACCTGGGATCAGTCTAAAGAAATATATTTAGGAGTTTTTGACTTTTATTATGATAGGAAAATATGGGATTAAAAAAAGTCCACGAGCCCGGGACTTGAACTTGTTTCACCTAAAAATCACCAGCTTTACATGTCAGTGAATTGACCACTAGGCTATGGGGGACTAAGAATTAACAGCTTTTTGATAGATATTAGAAGATCCTCCTTGTGGTAAAAATACAGGAGGAACGGATCTCGACGGCTGGTTTTTTGCCGTCGGATTCTGTTCCCCATATAAAAAAAAACATCTGTCGGAATGCATTCCCCAACTCCCATTATGAGATATGTGGATGTAGTGGCGTTTAAAAATACATATTTTATTTTGTGTGGGGATGGAGCTAACCTGGTACCAGTCTATAGAAATATATTTAAAAGTTTTTTACTTTTATTATGATAGGAAAATGTGGGATTTAAAAAAAGTCCACGAGCCGGGACTTGAACTTGTGTCACCTAAAAATCACCAACTCTATATGTCAGTGAAATGACCACTAGGCTATGGGGCCCTAAGAATAAGCTGCAGTTTGATAGATATTAGAAGATCCTCCCTGTGTAAAAAATACTGGGGGAACGGATTTCGACGGCTGTTTTTTTGCCGTCAGATTCTGTTCCCCCTATATAAAAAAAACATCTGTCGGAATCCGTTCCCCCACTCCCATTATTAGAGGTGTTGATGTAGTGGCCTAAAAAATGCTTATTTTATTTTGTGTGGGGATGAAGCTTACCTGGGATCAGTCTAAAGAAATATATTTAGGAGTTTTTGACTTTTATTATGATAGGAAAATATGGGATTAAAAAAAGTCCACCAGCCCGGGACTTGAACTTGTTTCACCTAAAAATCACCAGCTTTACATGTCAGTGAATTGACCACTAGGCTATGGGGAACTGATAATTAGCAGCTTTTTGATAGATATTAGAAGATCCTCCTTGTGGTAAAAATACAGGGGGAACGGATCTCGACGGCTGTTTTTTTGCCGTCGGATTCTGTTCCCACTATAAAAAAAAACATCTGTCGGAATCCGTTCCCCCACTCCCATTATTAGAGGTGTTGATGTAGTGGCGTTTAAAAATACATATTTTATTTTGTGTGGGGATGGAGCTAACCTGGTACCCGTCTATAGAAATATATTTAAAAGTTTTTTACTTTTATTATGATAGGAAAATATGGGATTAAAAAAATGTCCACGAGCCGGGACTTGAACTTGTGTCACCTAAAAATCACCAACTCTATATGCCAGTGAAATGACCACTAGGCTATGGGGCCCTAAGAATTATCTGCAGTTTGATAGATATTAGAATATCCTCCTTGTGGTAAAAATACAGGGGGAACGGATCTCGACGGCTGTTTTTTTGCCGTCGGATTCTGTTCCCCCTATAAAAAAAACATCTGTCGGAATCCGTTCCCCCACTCCCATTATTAGAGGTGTTGATGTAGTGGCCTAAAAGATGCTTATTTTATTTTGTGTGGGGATGAAGCTTACCTGGGATCAGTCTAAAGAAATATATTTAGGAGTTTTTGACTTTTATTATGATAGGAAAATATGGGATTAAAAAAAGTCCACCAGCCCGGGACTTGAACTTGTTTCACCTAAAAATCACCAGCTTTACATGTCAGTGAATTGACCACTAGGCTATGGGGGACTAAGAATTAACAGCTTTTTGATAGATATTAGAAGATCCTCCTTGTGGTAAAAATACAGGGGGAACGGATCTCGACGGCTGTTTTTTTGCCGTCGGATTCTGTTCCCCCTATAAAAAAAAACATCTGTCGGAATGCATTCCCCAACTCCCATTATGAGATGTGTTGATGTAGTGGCGTTTTAAAATACATATTTTATTTTGTGTGGGGATGGAGCTAACCTGGTACCAGTCTATAGAAATATATTTAAAAGTTTTTTACTTTTATTATGATAGGAAAATATGGGATTTAAAAAAAGTCCACGAGCCGGGACTTGAACTTGTGTCACCTAAAAATCACCAACTCTATATATCAGTGAAATGACCACTAGGCTATGGGGGACTAAGAATTACCAGCTTTTTGATAGATATTAGAAGATCCTCCTTGTGATAAAAATACAGGGGGAACGGATCTCGACGGCTGTTTTTTTGCCGTCGGATTCTGTTCCCCCTTTAAAAAAAAACATCTGTCGGAATCCATTCCCCAACTCCCATTATGAGATGTGTTGATGAAGTGGCGTTTAAAAATACATATTTTATTTTGTGTGGGGATGGAGCTAACCTGGTACCAGTCTATAGAAATATATTTAAACGTTTTTTACTTTTATTATGATAGGAAAATATGGGATTAAAAAAAAGTCCACGAGCCGGGACTTGAACTTTTGTCACCTAAAAATCACCAACTCTATATGTCAGTGAAATGACCACTAGGCTATGGGGCCCTAAGAATAAGCTGCAGTTTGATAGATATTAGAAGATGCTCCTTGTGTAAAAAATACTGGGGGAACGGATTTCGACGGCTGTTTTTTTGCCGTCAGATTCTGTTCCCCCTATAAAAAAAAAACATCTGTCGGAATCCGTTCCCCCACTCCCATTATTAGAGGTGTTGATGTAGTGGCCTAAAAAATGCTTATTTTATTTTGTGTGGGGATGAAGCTTACCTGGGATCAGTCTAAAGAAATATATTTAGGAGTTTTTGACTTTTATTATGATAGGAAAATATGGGATTAAAAAAAGTCCACCAGCCCGGGACTTGAACTTGTTTCACCTAAAAATCACCAGCTTTACATGTCAGTGAATTGACCACTAGGCTATGGGGGACTAAGAATTAACAGCTTTTTGATAGATATTAGAAGATCCTCCTTGTGGTAAAAATACAGGGGGAACGGATCTCGACGGCTGTTTTTTTGCCGTCGGATTCTGTTCCCCCTATTAAAAAAAACATCTGTCGGAATCCATTCCCCAACTCCCATTATGAGATGTGTTGATGAAGTGGCGTTTAAAAATACATATTTTATTTTGTGTGGGGATGGAGCTAACCTGGTACCAGTCTATAGAAATATATTTAAAAGTTTTTTACTTTTATTATGATAGGAAAATATGGGATTTAAAAAAAGTCCACAAGCCGGGACTTGAACTTGTGTCACCTAAAAATCACCAACTCTATATGTCAGTGAAATGACCACTAGGCTATGGGGCCCTAAGAATAAGCTGCAGTTTGATAGATATTAGAATATCCTCCTTGTGTAAAAAATACTGGGGGAACGGAGTTCGACGGCTGTTTTTTTTCCGTCAGATTCTGTTCCCCCTATAAAAAAAAAAAACATCTGTCGGAATCCGTTCCCCCACTCCCATTATTAGAGGTGTTGATGTAGTGGCCTAAAAAATGCTTATTTTATTTTGTGTGGGGATGAAGCTTACCTGGGATCAGTCTAAAGAAATATATTTAGGAGTTTTTGACTTTTATTATGATAGGAAAATATGGGATTAAAAAAAGTCCACCAGCCCGGGACTTGAACTTGTTTCACCTAAAAATCACCAGCTTTACATGTCAGTGAATTGACCACTAGGCTATGGGGGACTAAGAATTAACAGCTTTTTGATAGATATTAGAAGATCCTCCTTGTGGTAAAAATACAGGGGGAACGGATCTCGACGGCTGTTTTTTTGCCGTCGGATTCTGTTCCCCCTATTAAAAAAAACATCTGTCGGAATCCATTCCCCAACTCCCATTATGAGATGTGTTGATGAAGTGGCGTTTAAAAATACATATTTTATTTTGTGTGGGGATGGAGCTAACCTGGTACCAGTCTATAGAAATATATTTAAAACTTTTTTACTTTTATTATGATAGGAAAATATGGGGTTTAAAAAAAGTCCACGAGCCAGGACTTGAACTTGTGTCACCTAAAAATCACCAACTCTATATGTCAGTGAAATGACCACTAGGCTATGGGGCCCTAAGAATAAGCTGCAGTTTGATAGATATTAGAAGATCCTCCTTGTGTAAAAAATACTGGGGGAACGGAGTTCGACGGCTGTTTTTTTGCCGTCAGATTCTGTTCCCCCTATAAAAAAAAACAACATCTGTCGGAATCCGTTCCCCCACTCCCATTATTAGAGGTGTTGATGTAGTGGCCTAAAAAATGCTTATTTTATTTTGTGTGGGGATGAAGCTTACCTGGGATCAGTCTAAAGAAATATATTTAGGAGTTTTTGACTTTTATTATGATAGGAAAATATGGGATTAAAAAAAGTCCACCAGCCCGGGACTTGAACTTGTTTCACCTAAAAATCACCAGCTTAACATGTCAGTGAATTGACCACTAGGCTATGGGGGACTAAGAATTAACAGCTTTTTGATAGATATTAGAAGATCCTCCTTGTGGTAAAAATACAGGGGGAACGGATCTCGACGGCTGTTTTTTTGCCGTCGGATTCTGTTCCCCCTATTAAAAAAAACATCTGTCGGAATCCATTCCCCAACTCCCATTATGAGATGTGTTGATGAAGTGGCGTTTAAAAATACATATTTTATTTTGTGTGGGGATGGAGCTAACCTGGTACCAGTCTATAGAAATATATTTAAAAGTTTTTTACTTTTATTATGATAGGAAAATATGGGATTTAAAAAAAGTCCACGAGCCGGGACTTGAACTTGTGTCACCTAAAAATCACCAACTCTATATGTCAGTGAAATGACCACTAGGCTATGGGGCCCTAAGAATAAGCTGCAGTTTGATAGATATTAGAATATCCTCCTTGTGTAAAAAATACTGGGGGAACGGAGTTCGACGGCTGTTTTTTTGCCGTCAGATTCTGTTCCCCCTATAAAAAAAAAAACGTCTGTCGGAATCCGTTCCCCCACTCCCATTATTAGAGGTGTTGATGTAGTGGCCTAAAAAATGCTTATTTTATTTTGTGTGGGGATGAAGCTTACCTGGGATCAGTCTAAAGAAATATATTTAGGAGTTTTTAACTTTTATTATGATAGGAAAATATGGGATTAAAAAAAGTCCACGAGCCCGGGACTTGAACTTGTTTCACCTAAAAATCACCAGCTTTACATGTCACTGAATTGACCACTAGGCTATGGGGGACTAAGAAGTAACAGCTTTTTGATAGATATTAGAAGATCCTCCTTGTGGTAAAAATACAGGGGGAACGGATCTCGACGGCTGTTTTTTTGCCGTCGGATTCTGTTCCCCCTATAAAAAAAAATATCTGTGGGAATGCATTCCCCAACTCCCATTATGAGATGTGTTGATGTAGTGGCGTTTAAAAATACATATTTTATTTTGTGTGGGGATGGAGCTAACCTGGTACCAGTCTATAGAAATATATTTAAAAGTTTTTTACTTTTATTATGATAGGAAAATATGGGATTTAAAAAAAGTCCACGAGCCGGGACTTGAACTTGTGTCACCTAAAAATCACCAACTCTATATATCAGTGAAATGACCACTAGGCTATGGGGGACTAAGAATTACCAGCTTTTTGATAGATATTAGAAGATCCTCCTTGTGATAAAAATACAGGGGGAACGGATCTCGACGGCTGTTTTTTTGCCGTCGGATTCTGTTCCCCCTTTAAAAAAAAACATCTGTCGGAATCCATTCCCCAACTCCCATTATGAGATGTGTTGATGAAGTGGCGTTTAAAAATACATATTTTATTTTGTGTGGGGATGGAGCTAACCTGGTACCAGTCTATAGAAATATATTTAAAAGTTTTTTACTTTTATTATGATAGGAAAATATGGGATTAAAAAAAAGTCCACGAGCCGGGACTTGAACTTGTGTCACCTAAAAATCACCAACTCTATATGTCAGTGAAATGACCACTAGGCTATGGGGCCCTAAGAATAAGCTGCAGTTTGATAGATATTAGAAGATCCTCCTTGTGTAAAAAATACTGGGGGAACGGATTTCGACGGCTGTTTTTTTGCCGTCAGATTCTGTTCCCCCTATAAAAAAAAAACATCTGTCGGAATCCGTTCCCCCACTCCCATTATTAGAGGTGTTGATGTAGTGGCCTAAAAAATGCTTATTTTATTTTGTGTGGGGATGAAGCTTACCTGGGATCAGTCTAAAGAAATATATTTAGGAGTTTTTGACTTTTATTATGATAGGAAAATATGGGATTAAAAAAAGACCACAAGCCAGGACTTGAACTTTAGTCACCTAATATCATCTGCTCTTGTAGTCAGTGCACTGCCCACTAGGCTGTGGGGGCCTATTAATTAACTGCACTTTGATAGATATTAGAAGATCCTCTTGTGTAAGAAATACAGGGGGAAAAGAATCCGACGGCAAAAAAACAGATGTCGGAATCCGTTACCCCACTCCCATTATGAGAGGTGTTGATGTAGTGGCTTAAAAAAAAGGCTTACTGTGTTTTGTGTGTGGATGGAGGTTTACTGTCATCGTTTACATTTAAGCATTTGGCAGATTTTTGATACAGAGCGATATAGATTGAATTTCATGGTACACATTTTGCATTCTTGTCAGATTTCGCTTTCCCTGGGAATCGAACCTATGGCCTTGGCATTGGAAGCACCAATGCTCTACTGTTTGAGCTACAGGAAAGCTATTTAAATAAGTGCATCAGTTTAAGGAATAATTTTATGGAGTTTTTGCTGTTTATTATGATAGCAGAGTACAGGTTCAAGAAAAATCACAAACTGGGATTTGAACTTGTGTCACCCAAAGCCATAGAGTGCTTAACACCGGTGCACTGCCCACTAGGCTATAGAGATCGATATATCAGCAGCAGTTTAATATATTTAGAAATATTATTAGGAGTTTTTTACTTTTATTATGATAGGAAAATATGGGATTAAAAAAAGTCCACGAGCCGGGACTTGAACTTGTTTCACCTAAAAATCAACAGCTTTACATGTCAGTGAATTGACCACTAGGCTATGGGGAACTGATAATTAGCAGCTTTTTGATAGATATTAGAAGATCCTCCTTGTGGTAAAAATACAGGGGGAACGGATCTCGACGGCTGTTTTTTTGCCGTCGGATTCTGTTCCCACTATAAAAAAAACCATCTGTCGGAATCCGTTCCCCCACTCCCATTATTAGAGGTGTTGATGTAGTGGCGTTTAAAAATACATATTTTATTTTGTGTGGGGATGGAGCTAACCTGGTACCCGTCTATAGAAATATATTTAAAAGTTTTTTACTTTTATTATGATAGGAAAATATGGGATTAAAAAAATGTCCAAGAGCCGGGACTTGAACTTGTGTCACCTAAAAATCACCAACTCTATATGTCAGTGAAATGACCACTAGGCTATGGGGCCCTAAGAATAAGCTGCAGTTTGATAGATATTAGAAGATCCTCCCTGTGTAAAAAATACTGGGGGAACGGATTTCGACGGCTGTTTTTTTGCCGTCAGATTCTGTTCCCCCTATATAAAAAAAACATCTGTCGGAATCCGTTCCCCCACTCCCATTATTAGAGGTGTTGATGTAGTGGCCTAAAAAATGCTTATTTTATTTTGTGTGGGGATGAAGCTTACCTGGGATCAGTCTAAAGAAATATATTTAGGAGTTTTTGACTTTTATTATGATAGGAAAATATGGGATTAAAAAAAGTCCACCAGCCCGGGACTTGAACTTGTTTCACCTAAAAATCACCAGCTTTACATGTCAGTGAATTGACCACTAGGCTATGGGGAACTGATAATTAGCAGCTTTTTGATAGATATTAGAAGATCCTCCTTGTGGTAAAAATACAGGGGGAACGGATCTCGACGGCTGTTTTTTTGCCGTCGGATTCTGTTCCCACTATAAAAAAAAACATCTGTCGGAATCCGTTCCCCCACTCCCATTATTAGAGGTGTTGATGTAGTGGCGTTTAAAAATACATATTTTATTTTGTGTGGGGATGGAGCTAACCTGGTACCCGTCTATAGAAATATATTTAAAAGTTTTTTACTTTTATTATGATAGGAAAATATGGGATTAAAAAAATGTCCACGAGCCGGGACTTGAACTTGTGTCACCTAAAAATCACCAACTCTATATGCCAGTGAAATGACCACTAGGCTATGGGGCCCTAAGAATTATCTGCAGTTTGATAGATATTAGAATATCCTCCTTGTGGTAAAAATACAGGGGGAACGGATCTCGACGGCTGTTTTTTTGCCGTCGGATTCTGTTCCCCCTATAAAAAAAACATCTGTCGGAATCCGTTCCCCCACTCCCATTATTAGAGGTGTTGATGTAGTGGCCTAAAAGATGCTTATTTTATTTTGTGTGGGGATGAAGCTTACCTGGGATCAGTCTAAAGAAATATATTTAGGAGTTTTTGACTTTTATTATGATAGGAAAATATGGGATTAAAAAAAGTCCACCAGCCCGGGACTTGAACTTGTTTCACCTAAAAATCACCAGCTTTACATGTCAGTGAATTGACCACTAGGCTATGGGGGACTAAGAATTAACAGCTTTTTGATAGATATTAGAAGATCCTCCTTGTGGTAAAAATACAGGGGGAACGGATCTCGACGGCTGTTTTTTTGCCGTCGGATTCTGTTCCCCCTATTAAAAAAAACATCTGTCGGAATCCATTCCCCAACTCCCATTATGAGATGTGTTGATGAAGTGGCGTTTAAAAATACATATTTTATTTTGTGTGGGGATGGAGCTAACCTGGTACCAGTCTATAGAAATATATTTAAAACTTTTTTACTTTTATTATGATAGGAAAATATGGGGTTTAAAAAAAGTCCACGAGCCGGGACTTGAACTTGTGTCACCTAAAAATCACCAACTCTATATGTCAGTGAAATGACCACTAGGCTATGGGGCCCTAAGAATAAGCTGCAGTTTGATAGATATTAGAAGATCCTCCTTGTGTAAAAAATACTGGGGGAACGGAGTTCGACGGCTGTTTTTTTGCCGTCAGATTCTGTTCCCCCTATAAAAAAAAAAAACATCTGTCGGAATCCGTTCCCCCACTCCCATTATTAGAGGTGTTGATGTAGTGGCCTAAAAAATGCTTATTTTATTTTGTGTGGGGATGAAGCTTACCTGGGATCAGTCTAAAGAAATATATTTAGGAGTTTTTTACTTTTATTATGATAGGAAAATATGGGATTAAAAAAAGTCCACGAGCCCGGGACTTGAACTTGTTTCACCTAAAAATCACCAGCTTTACATGTCACTGAATTGACCACTAGGCTATGGGGGACTAAGAAGTAACAGCTTTTTGATAGATATTAGAAGATCCTCCTTGTGGTAAAAATACAGGGGGAACGGATCTCGACGGCTGTTTTTTTGCTGTCGGATTCTGTTCCCCCTATAAAAAAAAACATCTGTGGGAATGCATTCCCCAACTCCCATTATGAGATGTGTTGATGTAGTGGCGTTTAAAAATACATATTTTATTTTGTGTGGGGATGGAGCTAACCTGGTACCAGTCTATAGAAATATATTTAAAAGTTTTTTACTTTTATTATGATAGGAAAATATGGGATTTAAAAAAAGTCCACGAGCCGGGACTTGAACTTGTGTCACCTAAAAATCACCAACTCTATATATCAGTGAAATGACCACTAGGCTATGGGGGACTAAGAATTGCCAGCTTTTTGATAGATATTAGAAGATCCTCCTTGTGATAAAAATACAGGGGGAACGGATCTCGACGGCTGTTTTTTTGCCGTCGGATTCTGTTCCCCCTTTAAAAAAAAAACATCTGTCGGAATCCATTCCCCAACTCCCATTATGAGATGTGTTGATGAAGTGGCGTTTAAAAATACATATTTTATTTTGTGTGGGGATGGAGCTAACCTGGTACCAGTCTATAGAAATATATTTAAAAGTTTTTTACTTTTATTATGATAGGAAAATATGGGATTAAAAAAAAGTCCACGAGCCGGGACTTGAACTTGTGTCACCTAAAAATCACCAACTCTATATGTCAGTGAAATGACCACTAGGCTATGGGGCCCTAAGAATAAGCTGCAGTTTGATAGATATTAGAAGATCCTCATTGTGTAAAAAATACTGGGGGAACGGATTTCAACGGCTGTTTTTTTGCTGTCAGATTCTGTTCCCCCTATAAAAAAAAAAACATCTGTCGGAATCCGTTCCCCCACTCCCATTATTAGAGGTGTTGATGTAGTGGCCTAAAAAATGCTTATTTTATTTTGTGTGGGGATGAAGCTTACCTGGGATCAGTCTAAAGAAATATATTTAGGAGTTTTTGACTTTTATTATGATAGGAAAACATGGGATTAAAAAAAGTCCACGAGCCCGGGACTTGAACTTGTTTCACCTAAAACTCACCAGCTTTACATGTCAGTGAATTGACCACTAGGCTATGGGGGACTAAGAATTAAAAGCTTTTTGATAGATATTAGAAGATCCTCCTTGTGGTAAAAATACAGGGGGAACGGATCTCGACGGCTGTTTTTTTGCCGTCGGATTCTGTTCCCCCTATAAAAAAAAACATCTGTCGGAATGCATTCCCCAACTCCCATTATGAGATGTGTTGATGTAGTGGCGTTTAAAAATACATATTTTATTTTGTGTGGGGATGGAGCTAACCTGGTACCAGTCTATAGAAATATATTTAAAAGTTTTTTACTTTTATTATGATAGGAAAATATGGGATTTAAAAAAAGTCCACGAGCCGGGACTTGAACTTGTGTCACCTAAAAATAACCAACTCTATATGCCAGTGAAATGACCACTAGGCTATGGGCCCCTAAGAATTAGCTGCAGTTTGATAGATATTAGAATATCCTCCTTGTGGTAAAAATACAGGGGGAACGGATCTCGACGGCTGTTTTTTTGCCGTCGGATTCTGTTCCCCCTATAAAAAAAAACATCTGTCGGAATCCGTTCCCCCACTCCCATTATTAGAGGTGTTGATGTAGTGGCCTAAAAAATGCTTATTTTATTTTGTGTGGGGATGAAGCTTACCTGAGACCAGTCTAAAGAAATATATTTAGGATTTTTTTACTTTTATTATGATAGGAATATATGGGATTAAAAAAAAGTCCACGAGCGTGGAGTTGAACTTGTTTCACCTAAAAATCACCAGCTTTACATGTCAGTGAATTGACCACTAGGCTATGGGGGACTAAGAATTAACAGCTTTTTGATAGATATTAGAAGATCCTCCTTGTGGTAAAAATACAGGGGGAACGGATCTCGACGGCTGTTTTTTTGCCGTCGGATTCTGTTCCCCCTATAAAAAAAAACATCTGTCGGAATGCATTCCCCAACTCCCATTATGAGATGTGTTGATGTAGTGGCGTTTAAAAATACATATTTTATTTTGTGTGGGGATGGAGCTAACCTGGTACCAGTCTATAGAAATATATTTAAAAGTTTTTTACTTTTATTATGATAGGAAAATATGGGATTTAAAAAAAGTCCACGAGCCGGGACTTGAACTTGTGTCACCTAAAAATAACCAACTCTATATGCCAGTGAAATGACCACTAGGCTATGGGGCCCTAAGAATTAGCTGCAGTTTGATAGATATTAGAATATCCTCCTTGTGGTAAAAATACAGGGGGAACGGATCTCGACGGCTGTTTTTTTGCCGTCGGATTCTGTTCCCCCTATAAAAAAAAACATCTGTCGGAATCCGTTCCCCCACTCCCATTATTAGAGGTGTTGATGTAGTGGCCTAAAAAATGCTTATTTTATTTTGTGTGGGGATGAAGCTTACCTGAGACCAGTCTAAAGAAATATATTTAGGATTTTTTTACTTTTATTATGATAGGAATATATGGGATTAAAAAAAAGTCCACGAGCGTGGAGTTGAACTTGTTTCACCTAAAAATCACCAGCTTTACATGTCAGTGAATTGACCACTAGGCTATGGGGGACTAAGAATTAACAGCTTTTTGATAGATATTAGAAGATCCTCCTTGTGGTAAAAATACAGGGGGAACGGATCTCGACGGCTGTTTTTTTGCCGTCGGATTCTGTTCCCCCTATAAAAAAAAACATCTGTCGGAATGCATTCCCCAACTCCCATTATGAGATGTGTTGATGTAGTGGCGTTTAAAAATACATATTTTATTTTGTGTGGGGATGTAGCTAACCTGGTACCAGTCTATAGAAATATATTTAAAAGTTTTTTACTTTTATTATGATAGGAAAATATGGGATTTAAAAAAAGTCCACGAGCCGTGACTTGAACTTGTGTCACCTAAAAATCACCAACTCTATATATCAGTGAAATGACCACTAGGCTATGGGGCCCTAAGAATTAGCTGCAGTTTGATAGATATTAGAATATCCTCCTTGTGGTAAAAATACAGGGGGAACGGATCTCGACGGCTGTTTTTTTGCCGTCGGATTCTGTTCCCCCTATAAAAAAAAACATCTGTCGGAATCCGTTCCCCCACTCCCATTATTAGAGGTGTTGATGTAGTGGCCTAAAAAATGCTTATTTTATTTTGTGTGGGGATGAAGCTTACCTGAGACCAGTCTAAAGAAATATATTTAGGATTTTTTTACTTTTATTATGATAGGAATATATGGGATTAAAAAAAAGTCCACGAGCGTGGAGTTGAACTTGTTTCACCTAAAAATCACCAGCTTTACATGTCAGTGAATTGACCACTAGGCTATGGGGGACTAAGAATTAACAGCTTTTTGATAGATATTAGAAGATCCTCCTTGTGGTAAAAATACAGGGGGAACGGATCTCAACGGCGGTTTTTCGCCGTCGGATTCTGTTCCCCCTATAAAAAAAAACATCTGTCGGAATGCATTTCCCAACTCCCATTATGAGATGTGTTGATGTAGTGGCGTTTAAAAATACATATTTTATTTTGTGTGGGGATGGAGCTAACCTGGTACCAGTCTATAGAAATATATTTAAACGTTTTTTACTTTTATTATGATAGGAAAATATGGGATTTAAAAAAAGTCCACGAGCCGGGACTTGAACTTGTGTCACCTAAAAATCACCAACTCTATATATCAGTGAAATGACCACTAGGCTATGGAACCCTAAGAATTAGTTGCAGTTTGATAGATATTAGAATATCCTCCTTGTGATAAAAATACAGGGGGAACGGATCTCGACGGCTGTTTTTTTGCCGTCGGATTCTGTTCCCCCTATAAAAAAAAACATCTGTCGGAATCCGTTTCCCCACTCCCATTATTAGAGGTGTTGATGTAGTGGCCTAAAAAATGCTTATTTTATTTTGTGTGGGGATGAAGCTTACCTGGGACCAGTCTAAAGAAATATATTTAGGAGTTTTTTACTTTTATTATGATAGGAAAATATGGGATTAAAAAAAGTCAATGAGCCGGGAGTTGAACTTGTGTCACCTAAAAATCACCAACTCTATATATCAGTGAAATGACCACTAGGCTATGGGGCCCTAAGAATAAGCTGCAGTTTGATAGATATTAGAAGATCCTCCTTGTGGTAAAAATACAGGGGGAACGGATCTCGACGGCTGTTTTTTTGCCGTCGGATTCTGTTCCCCCTTTAAAAAAAAACATCTGTCGGAATCCGTTCCCCCACTCCCATTATTAGAGGTGTTGATGTAGTGGCCTAAAAAATGCTTATTTTATTTTGTGTGGGGATGAAGCTTACCTGGGATCAGTCTAAAGAAATATATTTAGGAGTTTTTTACTTTTATTATGATAGAAAAATATGGGATTTAAAAAAAGTCCACGAGCCGGGACTTGAACTTGTGTCACCTAAAAATCACCAACTCTATATATCAGTGAAATGACCACTAGGCTATGGGGGACTAAGAATTAACAGCTTTTTGATAGATATTAGAAGAACCTCCTTGTGGTAAAAATACAGGGGGAACGGATCTCGACGGCTGTTTTTTTGCCGTCGGATTCTGTTCCCCCTTTAAAAAAAAACTTCTGTCGGAATCCATTCCCCAACTCCCATTATGAGATGTGTTGATGTAGTGGCGTTTAAAAATACATATTTTATTTTGTGTGGGGATGGAGCTAACCTGGTACCAGTCTATAGAAATATATTTAAAAGTTTTTTACTTTTATTATGATAGGAAAATATGGGATTTAAAAAAAGTCCACGAGCCGGGACTTGAACTTGTGTCACCTAAAAATCACCAACTCTATATGTCAGTGAAATGACCACTAGGCTATGGGGCCCTAAGAATAAATTGCAGTTTGATAGATATTAGAAGATCCTCCTTGTGTAAAAAATACTGGGGGAACGGATCTCGACGGCTGGTTTTTTGCCGTCGGATTCTGTTCCCCCTATAAAAAAAAACATCTGTCGGAATCCGTTCCCCCACTCCCATTATTAGAGGTGTTGATGTAGTGGCCTAAAAAATGCTTATTTTATTTTGTGTGGGGATGAAGCTTACCTGAGACCAGTCTAAAGAAATATATTTAGGATTTTTTTACTTTTATTATGATAGGAATATATGGGATTAAAAAAAAGTCCACGAGCGTGGAGTTGAACTTGTTTCACCTAAAAATCACCAGCTTTACATGTCAGTGAATTGACCACTAGGCTATGGGGGACTAAGAATTAACAGCTTTTTGATAGATATTAGAAGATCCTCCTTGTGGTAAAAATACAGGGGGAACGGATCTCGACGGCTGTTTTTTTGCCGTCGGATTCTGTTCCCCCTATAAAAAAAAACATCTGTCGGAATGCATTTCCCAACTCCCATTATGAGATGTGTTGATGTAGTGGCGTTTAAAAATACATATTTTATTTTGTGTGGGGATGGAGCTAACCTGGTACCAGTCTATAGAAATATATTTAAAAGTTTTTTACTTTTATTATGATAGGAAAATATGGGATTTAAAAAAAGTCCACGAGCCGGGACTTGAACTTGTGTCACCTAAAAATCACCAACTCTATATATCAGTGAAATGACCACTAGGCTATGGAACCCTAAGAATTAGTTGCAGTTTGATAGATATTAGAATATCCTCCTTGTGATAAAAATACAGGGGGAACGGATCTCGACGGCTGTTTTTTTGCCGTCGGATTCTGTTCCCCCTATAAAAAAAAACATCAGTCGGAATCCGTTTCCCCACTCCCATTATTAGAGGTGTTGATGTAGTGGCCTAAAAAATGCTTATTTTATTTTGTGTGGGGATGAAGCTTACCTGGGACCAGTCTAAAGAAATATATTTAGGAGTTTTTTACTTTTATTATGATAGGAAAATATGGGATTAAAAAAAGTCAACGAGCCGGGAGTTGAACTTGTGTCACCTAAAAATCACCAACTCTATATATCAGTGAAATGACCACTAGGCTATGGGGCCCTAAGAATAAGCTGCAGTTTGATAGATATTAGAAGATCCTCCTTGTGGTAAAAATACAGGGGGAACGGATCTCGACGGCTGTTTTTTTGCCGTCGGATTCTGTTCCCCCTTTAAAAAAAAACATCTGTCGGAATCCGTTCCCCCACTCCCATTATTAGAGGTGTTGATGTAGTGGCCTAAAAAATGCTTATTTTATTTTGTGTGGGGATGAAGCTTACCTGGGATCAGTCTAAAGAAATATATTTAGGAGTTTTTTACTTTTATTATGATAGAAAAATATGGGATTTAAAAAAAGTCCACGAGCCGGGACTTGAACTTGTGTCACCTAAAAATCACCAACTCTATATATCAGTGAAATGACCACTAGGCTATGGGGGACTAAGAATTAACAGCTTTTTGATAGATATTAGAAGAACCTCCTTGTGGTAAAAATACAGGGGGAACGGATCTCGACGGCTGTTTTTTTGCCGTCGGATTCTGTTCCCCCTTTAAAAAAAAACTTCTGTCGGAATCCATTCCCCAACTCCCATTATGAGATGTGTTGATGTAGTGGCGTTTAAAAATACATATTTTATTTTGTGTGGGGATGGAGCTAACCTGGTACCAGTCTATAGAAATATATTTAAAAGTTTTTTACTTTTATTATGATAGGAAAATATGGGATATAAAAAAAGTCCACGAGCCGGGACTTGAGTCACCTAAAAATCACCAACTCTATATGTCAGTGAAATGACCACTAGGCTATGGGGCCCTAAGAATAAATTGCAGTTTGATAGATATTAGAAGATCCTCCTTGTGTAAAAAATACTGGGGGAACGGATCTCGACGGCTGGTTTTTTGCCGTCGGATTCTGTTCCCCCTATAAAAAAAAAACATCTGTCGGAATCCGTTCCCCAACTCCCATTATTAGAGGTGTTGATGTAGTGGCCTAAAAGATGCTTATTTTATTTTGTGTGGGGATGAAGCTTACCTGGGATCAGTCTAAAGAAATATATTTAGGAGTTTTTGACTTTTATTATGATAGGAAAATATGGGATTAAAAAAAGTCCACGAGCCCGGGACTTGAACTTGTTTCACCTAAAAATCACCAGCTTTACATGTCAGTGAATTGACCAATAGGCTATGGGGTACTAAGAATTAACAGCTTTTTGATAGATATTAGAAGATCCTCCTTGTGGCAAAAATACAGGGGGAACGGATCTCGACGGCTGTTTTTTTGCCGTCGGATTCTGTTCCCCCTATAAAAAAAAACATCTGTCGGAATGCATTCCCCAACTCCCATTATGAGATGTGTTGATGTAGTGGCGTTTAAAAATACATATTTTATTTTGTGTGGGGATGGAGCTAACCTGGTACCAGTCTATAGAAATATATTTAAAAGTTTTTTACTTTTATTATGATAGGAAAATATGGGATTTAAAAAAAGTCCACGAGCCGGGACTTGAACTTGTGTCACCTAAAAATCACCAACTCTATATATCAGTGAAATGACCACTAGGCTATGGGGGACTAAGAATTTCCAGCTTTTTGATAGATATTAGAAGATCCTCCTTGTGGTAAAAATACAGGGGGAACGGATCTCGACGGCTGTTTTTTTGCCGTCGGATTCTGTTCCCCCTATAAAAAAAACATCTGTCGGAATCCGTTCCCCAACTCCCATTATTAGAGGTGTTAATGTAGTGGCCTAAAAGATGCTTATTTTATTTTGTGTGGGGATGAAGCTTACCTGGGATCAGTCTAAAGAAATATATTTAGGAGTTTTTGACTTTTATTATGTTAGGAAAATATGGGATTAAAAAAAGACCACAAGCCAGGACTTGAACTTTAGTCACCTAATACCATCTGCTCTTGAAGTCAGTGCACTGCCCACTAGGCTGTGGGGGCCCATTAATTAACTGCACTTTGATAGATATTAGAAGATCCTCTTGTGTAAGAAATACAGGGGGAAAAGAATCCGACGGCAAAAAAAACAGATGTCGGAATCCGTTACCCCACTCCCATTATGAGAGGTGTTGATGTAGTGGCTTAAAAAAAAGGCTTACTGTGTTTTGTGTGTGGATGGAGGTTTACTGTCATCGTTTACATTTAAGCATTTGGCAGATTTTTGATACAGAGCGATATAGATTGAATTTCATGGTACACATTTTGAATTCTTGTCAGATTTCGCTTTCCCTGGGAATCGAACCTATGGCCTTGACATTGGAAGAACCAATGCTCTACTGTTTGAGCTACAGGAAAGCTATTTAAATAAGTGCATCAGTTTAAGGAATAATTTTATGGAGTTTTTGCTGTTTATTATGATAGCAGAGTACAGGATCAAGAAAAATCACAAACTGGGATTTGAACTTGTGTCACCCAAAGCCATAAAGTGCTTAACACCGGTGCACTGCCCACTAGGCTATAGGGATCGATATATCAGCAGCAGTTTAATATATTTAGAAATATATTTAGGAGTTTTTTACTGTTATTATGATAGGAATATATGGGATTAAAAAAAGTCCATGAGCCAGGACTTGAACTTGTTTCACTTAAAAATCACCAGCTTTAAATGTCAGTGAATTGACCACTAGGCTGTGGGGGTCTAAGAAATAGCAGCTTTTTGATAGATATTAGAAGATCCTCCTTGTGGTAAAAATACAGGGGGAACGGATTTTTGACGGCTGTTTTTTTGCCGTCGGATTCTGTTCCCCCTATAAAAAAAAAATCTGTCGGAATGCATTCCCCAACTCCCATTATGAGATGTGTTGATGTAGTGGCGTTTAAAAATACATATTTTATTTTGTGTGGGGATGGAGCTAACCTGGTACCAGTCTATAGAAATATATTTAAAAGTTTTTTACTTTTATTATGATAGGAAAATATGGGATTTAAAAAATGTCCAGGAGCCTGGACTTGAACTTGTGTCACCTAATATCATCTGCTCTTGAAGTCAGTGCACTGCCCACTAGGCTGTGGGGGCCTATTAAGTAACTGCACTTTGATAGATATTAGAAGATCCTCTTGTGTAAGAAATACAGGGGGAAAAGAATCCGACGGCAAAAAAACAGATGTCGGAATCCGTTACCCCACTCCCATTATGAGAGGTGTTGATGTAGTGGCTTAAAAAAAGGCTTACTGTGTTTTGTGTGTGGATGGAGGTTTACTGTCATCGTTTACATTTAAGCATTTGGCAGATTTTTGATACAGAGCGATATAGATTGATTTTCATGGTACACATTTTGCATTCTTGTCAGATTTCACTTTCCCTGGGAATCGAACCTATGGCCTTGGCATTGGAAGCACCAATGCTCTACTGTTTGAGCTACAGGAAAGCTATTTAAATAAGTGCATCAGTTTAAGGAATAATTTTATGGAGTTTTTGCTGTTTATTATGATAGCAGAGTACAGGATAAAGAAAAATCACAAACTGGGATTTGAACTTGTGTCACCCAAAGCCATAGAGTGCTTAACACCGGTGCACTGCCCACTAGGCTATAGGGATCGATATATCAGCAGCAGTTTAATATATTTAGAAATATATTTAGGAGTTTTTTACTTTTATTATGATAGGAAAATATGGGATTAAAAAAAGTCCACGAGCCCGGGACTTGAACTTGTTTCACCTAAAAATCACCAGCTTTACATGTCAGTGAATTGACCACTAGGCTATGGGGGACTAAAAATTAATAGCTTTTTGATAGATATTAGAAGATCCTCCTTGTGGTAAAAATACAGGGGGAACGGATCTCGACGGCTGTTTTTTTGCCGTCGGATTCTGTTCCCCCTATAAAAAAAAACATCTGTCGGAATGCATTCCCCAACTCCCATTATGAGATGTGTTGATGTAGTGGCGTTTAAAAATACATATTTTATTTTGTGTGGGGATGGAGCTAACCTGGTACCAGTCTATAGAAATATATTTAATAGTTTTTTACTTTTATTATGATAGGAAAATATGGGATTTAAAAAAAGTCCACGAGCCGGGACTTGAACTTGTGTCACCTAAAAATCACCAACTCTATATGTCAGTGAAATGACCACTAGGCTATGGTAGAGGATGGATACCCGACCCGAGCCCGACGGGACCCGCCGGTACCCGACGGGCCGGGCCGGGTTCGGACAGATATTTAGAAATGATGTTCGGGTTCGGGTCGGGCTCGGTCACATCAGCGCGATAAGGCATTGAACATTTTAAATTTAAAACAGCTTATGTAGGTAGCCGATGTGCCTGATGCTTTCACTTGATGCAAACGTTCGTTTTTGTGATTAAAATACATGTAAAATATTACCATAACATCCGTCTTCCTGTGTGCGGACATTTGTTTATGTAGCCGTGACAACGAAACGCGTGCATAATGTGCGCGCGCCAGGTGTTAAGAGCGCTTGTTGCTCCGCGCGCTGATGCGCTTGTCCTGTTGACATTTCCGATTGCCTTCCTACAGTTGCTTAATAAAAGCGGGCTTTCCACACAAACAAACGTACAATTGTCATTAGTATGAGAAAAAAATGGGATTTTAACTGTCGGGCTCGGGTCGGGCTCGAACATAAATATCTTTATGCCTGTCGGGCTCGGGTCGGGTTCGGTTACTGCTCTGTCGGACGCGGGCCGGGCTCGGACTGAAAAATTTGGCCCGATCCGCACTCTAGGCTATGGGGCCCTAAGAATAAGCTGCAGTTTGATAGATATTAGAAGATCCTCCTTGTGTAAAAAATACTGGGGGAACGGATTTCGACGGCTGTTTTTTTGCCGTCAGATTCTGTTCCCCCTATAAAAAAAAACATCTGTCGGAATCCGTTCCCCCACTCCCATTATTAGAGGTGTTGATGTAGTGGCCTAAAAAATGCTTATTTTATTTTGTGTGGGGATGAAGCTTACCTGGGACCAGTCTAAAGAAGTATATTTAGGAGTTTTTTACTTTTATTATGATAGGAAAATATGGGATTAAAAAAAGTCCACGAGCCGGGACTTGAACTTGTTTCACCTAAAAATCCCCAGGTTTATATGTCAGTGAATTGACCACTAGGCTATGGGGAACTGATAATTACCAGCTTTTTGATAGATATTAGAAGATCCTCCTTGTGGTATAAATACAGGGGGAACGGATCTCGACGGCTGTTTTTTTGCCGTCGGATTCTGTTCCCCCTATAAAAAAAAACATCTGTCGGAATCCGTTCCCCCACTCTCATTATGAGATGTGTTAATGTAGTGGCGTTTAAAAATACATATTTAATTTTGTGTGTGGATGGAGCTAACCTGGTACCAGTCTATAGAAATATATTTTTAAAAAAAATACTTTTATTATGATAGGAAAATATGGGATTTAAAAAAAGTCCACGAGCCGGGACTTGAACTTGTGTCACCTAAAAATCACCAACACTATATGTCATTGAAATGACCACTAGGCTATGGGGCCCTAAGAATTAGCTGCAGTTTGATAGATATTAGAAGATCCTCCTTGTGAAAAAAATACTGGGGGAACGGATTTCGACGGCTGTTTTTTTGCCGTCAGATTCTGTTCCCCCTATAAAAAAAAAACATCTGTCGGAATCCGTTCCCCCACTCTCATTATTAGAGGTGTTGATGTAGTGGCCTAAAAAATGCTTATTTTATTTTGTGTGGGGATGAAGCTTACCTGGGATCAGTCTAAAGAAATATATTTAGGAGTTTTTGACTTTTATTTTGATAGGAAAATATGGGATTAAAAAAAGACCACAAGCCAGGACTTGAACTTTAGTCACCTAATATCATCTGCTCTTGAAGTCAGTGCACTGCCCACTAGGCTGTGGGGGCCTATTAATTAACTGCACTTTGATAGATATTAGAAGATCCTCTTGTGTAAGAAATACAGGGGGAAAAGAATCCGACGGCAAAAAAACAGATGTCGGAATCCGTTACCCCACTCCCATTATGAGAGGTGTTGATGTAGTGGCTTAAAAAAAAGGCTTACTGTGTTTTGTGTGTGGATGGAGGTTTACTGTCATTGTTTACATTTAAGCATTTGGCAGAGTTTTGATACAGAGCGATATAGATTGAATTTCATGGTACACATTTTGTATTCTTGTCAGATTTCGCTTTCCCTGGGAATCGAACCTATGGCCTTGGCATTGGAAGCACCAATGCTCTACTGTTTGAGCTACAGGATAGCTATTTAAATAAGTGCATCAGTTTAAGGAATAATTTTATGGAGTTTTTGCTGTTTATTATGATAGCAGAGTACAGGATCAAGAAAAATCACAAACTGGGATTTGAACTTGTGTCACCCAAAGCCATAGAGTGCTTAACACCGGTGCACTGCCCACTAGGCTATAGGGATCGATATATCAGAAGCAGTTTAATATATTTAGAAATATATTTAGGAGTTTTTTACTTTTATTATGATAGGAAAATATAGGATTAAAAAAAGTCCACAAGCCGGGACTTGAACTTGTTTCACCTAAAAATCCCCAGCTTTACATGTCAGTGAATTGACCACTAGGCTATGGGGGACTAAGAATTAGCTTCTTTTTGATAGATATTAGAAGATCCTCCTTGTGGTAAAAATACAGGGGGAACGGATCTCGACGGCTGTTTTTTTGCCGTCGGATTCTGTTCCCCCTATAAAAAAAAACATCTGTCGGAATCCATTCCCCAACTCCCATTATGAGATGTGTTGATGTAGTGGCGTTTAAAAATACATATTTTATTTTGTGTGGGGATGGAGCTAACCTGGTACCAGTCTATAGAAATATATTTAAAAGTTTTTTACTTTTATTATGATAGGAAAATATGGGATTTAAAAAAAGTCCACGAGCCGGGACTTGAACTTGTGTCACCTAAAAATCACCAGCTTTATATGTCAGTGAATTGACCACTAGGCTATGGGGAACTGATAATTAGCATCTTATTGATAGATATTAGAAGATCCTCCTTGTGGTATAAATACAGGGGGAACGGATCTCGACGGCTGTTTTTTTGCCGTCGATTCTGTTCCCCCTATAAAAAAAAACATCTGTCGGAATCCGTTCCCCCACTCTCATTATGAGATGTGTTAATGTAGTGGCGTTTAAAAATACATATTTAATTTTGTGTGTGGATGGAGCTAACCTGGTACCAGTCTATAGAAATATATTTAAAAGTTTTTTACTTTTATTATGATAGGAAAATATGGGATTTAAAAAAAGTCCACGAGCCGGGACTTGAACTTGTATCACCTAAAATTCACCAACACTATATGTCATTGAAATGACCACTAGGCTATGGGGCCCTAAGAATTAGCTGCAGTTTGATATATATCAGAAGATCCTCCTTGTGTAAAAAATACAGGGGGAACGGATTCCGACGGCTGATTTTTTGCCGTCGGATTCTGTTCCCCCAATAAAAAAAAAACATCTGTCGGAATCCATTCCCCAAATCCCATTATGAGATGTGTTGATGTAGTGGCGTTTAAAAATACATATTTTATTTTGTGTGGGGATGGAGCTAACCTGGTACCAGTCTATAGAAATATATTTAGGAGTTTTTTACTTTTTTTATGATAGGAAAATATGGGATTTAAAAAAAGTCCACGAGCCGGGACTTGAACTTGTGTCACCTAAAAATCACCAACTCTATATGTCATTGAAATGACCACTAGGCTATGGGGCCCTAAGAATTAGCTGCAGTTTGATAGATATTAGAAGATCCTCCTTGTGTAAAAAATACAGACGGAACGGATTTCGACGGCTGTTTTTTTGCCGTCGGATTCTGTTCCCCCTATTAAAAAAAACATCTGTCGGAATCTGTTCCCCCACTCCCATTATTAGAGGTGTTGATGTAGTGGCCTAAAAAATGCTTATTTTATTTTGTGTGGGGATGAAGCTTACCTGGGACCAGTCTAAAGAAATATATTTAGGAGTTTTTTACTTTTATTAGGATAGGAAAATATGGGATTTAAAAAAAGTCCACGAGCCGGGACTTGAACTTGTGTCACCTAAAAATCACCAACTCTATATGTCAGTGAAAAGACCACTAGGCTATGGGGGACTGAGAATTAGCAGCTTTTTGATAGATATTAGAAGATCCTCCTTGTGGTAAAAATACAGGGGGAACGGATTTCGACGGCTGTTTTTTTGCCGTCGGATTCTGTTCCCCCAATAAAAAAAAAACATCTGTCGGAATCCGTTCCCCCACTCCCATTATTAGAGGTGTTGATGTAGTGGACTGAAAAATGCTTATTTTATTTTGTGTGGGGATGAAGCTTACCTGGGATCAGTCTAAAGAAATATATTTAGTTTTTGACTTTTATTATGATAGGAAAATATGGGATTAAAAAAAGACCACAAGCCAGGACTTGAACTTTAGTCACCTAATACAAGATATCTTTTATTTACTTTATCCCAGCATAAAACCATTTTTTATTAAAAAAAAATGGTCTCGTCTCCCTTTTTAATTTGATTACCGGTATTTAAAAACAGTGGTTGTCTTAAAATCTCTTCCTTGGTAAAAGACGTACAAACAACATACTTTCTAAAATCACCCCGTGCTTTTACAACCTCTTTATAAAACTCCGGTATTCCATTCATCATGTTTTCTTTTAGCTTTTTCCATAAAACATCATCTCCCATTTTTCCACATTTATTTAAAAATAGTTAATTACACCCTTTCACGCATATTTGTTTCCAGTATTTATTACGTAATAGTCTTATATCGACCATCATCTGCTAACATAGACTTTTATGATAAGTTCAAGGAAATGCTAAAGCAGTGTGATTTTAAAAAGGAGGTTATAGTGATGGGTGATTTTAATCTACACTGGGACGATAAGAGTACAAGGAAAAAACTGCAGCAAATTATGGATGGATATAACCTTGTCCAGATGGTTAAAGGACCGACACGGATCACAAACAATTGTAGCACCTTAATTGACTTAATCTTCACCAATCATCCGGAACGAATCACAAAGTCGTACAATATGTTAACTGGTCTCTCAGATCATAACATGGTGCTGATAACAAGAAAATTAACCAGAAAGCGATTTGAAGCTTATTCCGGGAAAAAGGAGTTCATTGGCATTCCAAGGAGCAAACAGGAACAATTTCATACAGCAAAAAGAAATATGAACTGGGACACTTTATTATTGGACAATGATTTGGAAATAATTAGTCAGAAATTCACTGAATGCTTACAAACTAGAATTAATGAATTTGCAGTGACAATCAAACACAAAAAAATTAAATGTTCTTTTCCCTGGCTCAGTGATGATATCAAACAATTATTGAAAGACAATGCCCTTAAAAAAAGCCATAAAATCAAAACTATCTTAAGAGAGACAAAACTTTGTTTTGTTACGGAATAAAGTGACAAGACAACTACGAAAAGCAAAGGCAGACTTTTTTATCACAATTATTGAAAATTGTCATGGAAACTCAAAAGCGATTTGGGAACAGATCAATAAACTAAAAGGTAAAACTTCTTCTAGTAATAACTCAATACAGCTAAAGAACAATGGCATACTTTTGCAGGATCCATCTGCTGTGGCACGGGGGGGGGGGGGGGGGGGACATTTGGTATGTGTTAGTATATTTGTTGGTTGCTTGTTTGGTTTATTATTTGGTTATTATTGTGTGATTACATGGTTAATTATTTTGTTGGCAATGGGACAGTCTAGTGGGTGGGGCTACAGTTAGCCTAAGGCTGTATTAGGCCCCATATCCTCAGTTGCAGGGTGTCTGTGCAGAGAGAGAGAACTGTGACATAATATGGCTGATTGGTAAAGTGTGCAGGGTCTTGAGAGACGTAGCCTGGCAACTTAATGCCCATTTATTTTCTTTTTGAACAGTTTTTGTTTTGCCTTTTTTTTTTACTACTCTGACACTGTAAATATTTGCACATATTTAAAAATATATATATAAAAATAAACAAGGGACCTTTTTTTAGAAAACGTGCATCCTCCCTGACTCCGCCGTCGGTTATCTTGCCACATTTGGTGTCAGAAGTGGGATAAGGAGTCAGAAGGACGTGAAGTATTACAACAAGCCAAGATGTCCAACAGAAGGGAGAGGAAGAAGGTGGAAGAGGATGGAGCGATAGGGGGCAACACTGAGCATACAGAGCCCACTCCAGAATCCGCCACAACTGATCCTGCTATCAACCGGATGGCAAAGATGTTCGAGTCCTTTATAGACGTGTAACGGGCCAGAGATGAGCGGCTGGAGAAAGAGTCATCCAGGCAAGCCCATCAGTTCCAAGTCCTCACCCATCAGGTGATTTAGCTACAGCTGGATGTGGAGGTAACTCGGGAACGGGGGACCGCTCCCACCGGACCTACCGGAGCCTACATATGAGCCACCATCAACCCCCAGCCGACGGCCTAGAGGCTACGAACCAAAGATGGCTAAGCTGGAAGACTCTGATAACATCGAGCACTACCTAATCACCTTTGAACGGCTTGAAACCGTCTTTGACTGGCCAAAGGAGGACTGGGCCATTCATCTCATTCCGCTACTGACTGGTAAGGCCCGGAGTGCATTTGTAGCTATGGATCCAGAGAGCACTTTGGACTATTACCTTTTACAGGAGGCAGTGCTAAAAAAATATGAGATCAATTCAGAGACTTACTGCCTGCAGTTCAGAGCCTGGGAGACCATCCCGGAGGAGACGCCACAGGAGCTTTACGTCCGGATGAAGGATCACTTCTGCAAGTGGGTCAAGTACGACCGGAGCAACAAGGAGGACCTCATGGAAACTATGGTGCTGGAACAGTATCTCAGAGTCCTCTATCCAGAGGTGAAGACCTGGGTCAAAGAGCACAACCCAGCAACTGCAGCTGAGGCAGCCAGACTGGTGGAGCACTTTGTGGCAGCACACATAGGCCCCAGGAGCTACCGCTATGCTGGAATGCTGGATAGACAAGCCCAGGGTAAGTCTGTTGGTGCTGGTAGAGGAGTGGATTTTGAAGCTACCCCTAGCCACAATAGAAACACACTGTCCCTTCCCCTAGATATTGGCAAGCCCCAAGACATATCATGTTTTAATTGTGGTAGGGAAGGTCATAAGAGCCCCTCTTGCCCCCTCAGGAAGTCTAAGTACACCCACCTGTGTTATGTTCCCAACCCAACCCCACCCTTTAAGACCCAGCAGAACAGAGACCCTGTTATTACAATTGAGCTTAACGGCAAGCTGGTCACAGCTCTCATAGACACAGGCTGTTCACAGACATTGGTACAAGCTGATCTAGTCCCCCAGGAGTCCAAGAACTTTAATGACAAGCTTACTATCTTTTGTGTTCATGGTGATCAGAGCGAGCACAGCACAGCGGATGTGTATGTTAGAGTGTGTGGTCACACATACCTACTTAGGGTAGGACTAGTCCCGAAACTCCCCTATCCAGTGTTGTTGGGGCAGGATCTCCCTGTACTACCGGAACTAGTGAGCAAGACTGCTTGGTGTGGGGTAGTCACTAGAGCTATGGCCAGGGAGCAACACCAAGAAGACCTGTCTGAATTGCCTTATCATGGAGAGGATATTCCATTACAGCCCACATACACTAGGGAAGAGCGGTGTGAGAGGCGCAGACAAATGGTTGGAGAGATTTTAGAACATTCCCACATGCAGCCAGAGTCAGATGTTGATTCCCCTAGTTTGTCTGAGGCGGACGTAACTTTTAGGGTTGATCTTGCTAAAGAACAGCGTGCAGACCCCACCCTGAGCCCATTGTTTAAGAAAGCAGAGGATGGTTATTGTTTTGTTCCTGCGCTGGGGAAAGAAGGGTACATTTTTCAGAACAACCTCCTTTATAGGCAGAGTGAGGAGGGACTTCAGCTAGTGGTGCCCCACAAATTCAGAAAAGAGGTGCTGGAGTTAGGTCACACTATACCGTGGGCTGGACACTTAGCTTATATGAAATTATTTTTTTATTGACCAGGGCTATTTGGAGAAGTGAAGAGTTTTTGTAAGTCCTGTCCCCAGTGCCAGCTATCGGGAGGCAAAGGCCTTGCCAATGCCCCTTTAATTCCCTTACCTGTTGTGGACACTCCTTTTCAACGGATAGGAATAGACATAGTTGGACACCTGGAGAGGAGTCAGGGAATAGATTCATTTTAGTTATCTGTGATTATGCAACCAGATACCCAGAAGCTTTCCCGATGAGAGAGGTCACTTCCAAGAAGGTTGCTGAGGCCATGTTACACCTGTTCTCCAGGGTAGGGATTTCCCGGGAGGTCCTAACAGATCAGGGCCCCAACATTATGAGCAAAACCCTCCGACAAGTGTATGATCTGTTAGGGATAAAAAGAGTCAGAACCACTCCTTACCACCCACAGACAGATGGACTAGTTGAGCGGTTCAACCAGACCCTTGTGAACATGCTCAGGAAGTTTGTGGATGACACTGGAAAGGACTGGGACCAGTGGCTACCTTACCTGCTGTTCGCGTACAGGGAGGTCCCTCAGGTTTCTCAGGTTTCTCACCCTTCGAGCTCCTGTATGCACATCAGGTTTGAGGTCCACTGGATGTCTTAAAGGAGACCTGGGAAGGAGAGACCTCAGGCAAGACAGAGATCATCTCCTATGTCCTGAAGATGAGGGAGAAGCTTGCAGCTGCAACTGCTATAGCTTAGGAGAACCTCCAGAGGGCGCAAGTTCGGCAGAAGGCGTGGTGTGATTGGTCAGCCCGTACCCGCTGTTTCCAGCCTGATGAGAAGGTCCTGCTGTTGTTGCCAAGCTCAGACAACAAGCTGCTTGCAAAATGGCAGGGGCCCTATTCTGTGACCAGTAAGATGGGACAGGTGACCTACGAAGTCCACATGCCAGAACGGCGCAGGAAACATCAGGTCTTCCACGTCAATATGCTAAAAAAGTGGAGTGAGAGGCCGGAGCCAGCAGTGTCTGCAATGCTAATCCGTGCGGTTGAGGAGGAGGAGGAGTACAGCGAGCAGTACTTGCCTGGCCGCGAGGACAGCGTGAGCTCAGCTACTTCTTGCCTGAAGACCTCTTTGTGGAGCAACCAGGACGGACAGCGTTGGTGGAGCACCGGATTGTGCTGAAAGACGAGCAGCCGGTGAGACAACCTTCCTACCGGGTACCAGAACGCCTGCTACCGGTCCTGAAGGAGGAGCTGGACATGATGCTACAGCTTGGGGCGATTAAGCCTTCCTTCAGTGAGTGGAGCAGCCCAATCATCCTGGCTCCTAAGAAGGACGGTGGCCTACGGTTCTGCCTGGACTTCAGGAAGGTCAACACCCAGGCCAAGTTTGATCCTTACCCCATGCCAAGGATTGATGACCTGGTGGAGCGCTTGGGGAAGGCAAAGTTCCTGACCACCCTCGACCTTTGCAAAGGTTACTGGCAGGTGCCTTTGTCAAGGGAGAGCAAGGAGCTGACGGCCTTTAGGACGCCGTTTGGTCATTTTCAGTTCACCGTGCTTCCATTTGGGTAGCATGGACCGCCAGCCACATTCCAACGCCTGATGAACAGAGTCCTCAGTGGGGGCTTTGCAGCCGCCTACCTTGATGACATCGTCATTTATAGTGGCAGCTGGGAGGAACATTTGCGTCATCTGCAGCATGTCCTCTCCTTGGAGAAGAAGGCAGGCCTGACCATCCACCCGAAAAAAATGTGCCTTGGCCAAGGAAGAGACTTCCTACCTTGGTTTTGTGCTGGGCCGAGGTGTCATCCACCCTCAAGTAGGGAAGGTGGAGGCCATCATGGCGGCAGAGCAGCCAACCACCAAGAAACAGGTGCGTTCCTTTTTAGGGCTGGTGGGTTGGTACAGACGTTTTATTCCAAACTTTTCTGAGAAAGCCGTTGTGTTGACTGAGCTGACCCGCAAATGACAGCCAAATAAGGTTGATTGGACTGAGGAGTGTGAGGCAGTTTTTAAAGACTTGAAGGGCTCCTTGTGCAAGGAGCCAGTGCTCCTTAGCCCAGATTTTGAGAAACTTTTCACGGTGCAGACCGATGCCTCGGAGAGAGGGTTGGGGGCTGTTCTGTTACAGGGGGACAGTGGACATCTCCAACCGGTGGCCTACATTAGCCGTAAGCTGCTGCCGAGGGAATGTAACTACTCCACGGTGGAGAAAGAGTGCCTGGCAATTAAGTGGGCATTGGACTCCTTCAGATACTATTTGCTTGGGCGCAAATTTTTCCTGGAGACTGATCACCGAGCATTGTCTTGGCTGGGACAAATGAGGTATTCTAATGCAAGGATCACACGGTGGTTCTTGGCAGTTCAGCCATTTGACTTTGACGTTTTGTATAGGGCTGGAAAATTGAACTGTACAGTGGACTTCCTGTCTGGGATGCCACAGGGGGCATCTCCAGAAGGGGGGAGAAATGTCACGGAATGCAGCCGTGAAGTGCTCACGTAGCGTGCAGCCAGCCAAACGCCGGTGCTAACATTCAGGCTGTCCTGCCGCTATTCTCCCGGTCATATCTCAGACATTTGGTATGTGTTTGTATATTTGTTGGTTGCTTGTTTGGTTTATTATTTGGTTATTATTGTGTGATTACATGGTTAATTGTTTTGTTGGCAATGGGCCAGTCTAGTGGGTGGGGCTACAGTTAGCCTAATGGTGCGTTCACACTGGACGGAATAGCGCGTCAGGCGCGAGTGATTTCAATGTTAAGTCAATGCAAAGACGCGTTACGCGCGTAAAAAAACCTGCGGCGGGAATGAGGCGTAGAGTGCGGCGCGGTAGACGCGAATGATTTGATAGTGCTTTTTGTGCATTCACGCGTTTGATGCGAATTCGCGTTTGATGCGAATTCGCGTCTGCCGCCCGAGTTGAAAAATCTGAACTTCTGCGTCAATTCGCAGTTAACCAATCGGAGCCTGCTTGCTGCTGTCACGTGGTGAAGTGACGTGATAAACGGGAAAATGCCCG
Organism: Phoxinus phoxinus; assembly: GCF_949152265.1. Classification (NCBI taxonomy): domain Eukaryota; kingdom Metazoa; phylum Chordata; class Actinopteri; order Cypriniformes; family Leuciscidae; genus Phoxinus; species Phoxinus phoxinus. Next base: position 36,574,577 of record NC_136877.1, on the reverse strand, counting down.
ATGTCATTTTAAATTTTAAATAACTTCTGTTTGGCCTTAATAAATGATTTTGTAATGACTAAATGCCCACGTGAAAGAAGGAATGACATACTACATTCAGATGTTAACTATGAATGTGAATTGTGAATTTAAACATTTCTCGTTTACCAGCGGCAAACGTCAGGAAGACTAGCCGAGGTACGGCTGTTCCAGGCGGGTTACATGAGCGCCGAGCGCCCGGTGATCGCCTGGATCTCACAACTCCGAAACGTCAGATCAGATTTTTTAAATAGGCCCTATCTTTATAAACAAACCATAGATTTGAGCTTTAAACAACGACATTCTCGACTGAACAACTCTTAAAACTACATTTCGTGTCACAATAACAGTAGTATTTTTCAATTTACCCGCCTAGCACTTGCCTCTCCCAGAAGAAGCGGAATTCGCCTCGGACGCACGTCAATTTTGCTCCAAACGCTTGTTTTTTATGCACGCCCATTTCGTTTGGACGCGCGAATGCATTCAAAATGTTCAAGCGTCAAACTAGACGCGGCAGGCGCGAATTTGACGCACTATTCGCGTCCAGTGTGAACGCAGCATAAGGCTGTATTAGGCCCCATGGCCTAAGTTGCAGGGTGTCTGTGCAGAGAGAGAGAACTGTGACATAGTATGGCTGATTGGTGAAGTGTGCAGGGTCTTGAGAGACGTAGCCTGGCAACTTAATGCCCATTTATTTTCTTTTTGAACAGGTTTTGTTTTGCCTTTTTTTTTACTACTCTGACACTGTAAATATTTGCACATATTTAAAAAAAAATATATAAAAATAAACAAGAGACCTTTTTTTAGAAAACTTGCATCCTCCCTGACTCCGCCGTCGGTTATCTTGCCACACAATAAATTAGTATTTTGTTGATTCTGTTGATACCATAGCCAAAAGTTTTTGTGTGAAATATAACAACTTACCTGTCATTAGTTCAGATTTGTTAATTGAGCCCCCACTAAAAATCTGTATCCATATTCAATGTGGAAAAGGCAATTACACAGCTTAAGTCTTCAAGAGCAAAAGACGTGTATGGGATGGACACACTCATGCTAAAACAAATAGGTCAGTCAATTATGGGTCCACTAACACATTATTAATGTGTCACTAGATCAAGGGATATTTCCTGAGTCAAGGAAACTAGTGTCATTCCTATATTTAAAGGTGGTAACCCACTTCTTACATCTAATTACCGCATTTTACCAACAGTATCTAAAGTTTTTGAAAAACTGGTTGCTAAACAAATCACCAATCATCTGAATTGCAGCTCTTTTCCTTTGTACTCAATGCAGTTTGGATTTAGGGCTAATCATTCTGCAGAGACAGCAACGTTATTTTCTGGAAAAGGTTAAATCAAATATGGACAAAGGAGGGATAGTGGGAGCAATTTTTTTAGATCTTCGCAAAGCATTCAATACAGTTAACCATTCTGTAGAATATCTATCAAAGTGCAGTTAACTATTAGGCCCCCACAGCCTGGTGGTCAATGCACTGACTTTAAAGGAACACTCCGACTTTTTGGGACTTTAGGCTATTCAACTTATCCCCCAGAGTTAGATAAGTCCATACATACCTTTTTCATCTCCGTGCGTGCTATAAGTCTGTTTGACGCACCCACCGCTAGCCTAGCTTAGCACAAAGACTGGATGTAAATGGTTGCAGCTAGCATACTAATCCAAATAAGTGACAAAATAACGCAAACATTTTCCTATTTACATGTTGTGATTTGTATAGTCACAGAGTGTACAAAAAACAAAGTCACATGAGACACAGACATATTTTAACCGTATAAATGCTGGGAACTATATCCCCTGAATATAGGGCGGAGTGATAACCGCAGCGCACCTGAGACGCGCTCTGAACGAACTCTCTGCTCCTCACCACGGCGCGTCTCAGGTGCTGCGGTTATCACTCCGCCCAAGTAGCAGTGCTTCGCCTTCAGAGAATATAGTTCCCAGTATTTATACGGTTAAAATATGTCTGTGTCTCATGTGACTTTGTTTTTTGTACACTCTGTGACTATACAAATCACAACATGTAAATAGGAAAATGTTTGCGTTATTTTGTCACTTATTTGGATTAGTATGCTAGTTGCAACCATTTACATCCAGTCTTTGTGCTAAGCTAGGCTAGCGGTGGGTGCGTCAAACAGACTTATAGCACGCACGGAGATGAAAAAGGTATGTATGGATTTATCTAACTCTGGGGGATAAGTTGAATAGGCTAAAGTCCCAAAAAGTCGGAGTGTTCCTTTAAGAGCTGATGATTTTTAGGTGAAACAAGTTCAAGTCCCGGCTTGTGGACTTATTTTATCCCGTTTTTTCCTATCATAGAAAAAGGCAAAAACTCTAAAATATTTATTTTACACTGGTGCCAGGTAAGCTCCATCGGCCCACACAAAATAAAATATGCATTTTTTTTAAGCCACTATATCAACACCTCTAATAATGGGAGTGGGGGAACGGATTCCGACAGCTATTTTGTGTATATTTTGTGTATTCACTGACATTATTAATTGGCCCCCTCAGTCTAGTGGTCAGTGCACAGACATCAAGAAATTATGACTTTTATGTGACACAAGTTCAAGTCCCGGCTTGTGGATTTTTTTTATCCCATTTTTTCCTATCATAGAAAAAGGCAAAAACTCTAAAATATATTTCTTCAAACTGGTGCAAGGTAAGCTCCATTCCACACAAAATAAAATAAGCATTTTTTAGGCCACTACATCAACACCTCTCATAGTGGGAGAGGGGTAACGGATTCCGACAGATGTGTTTTTGCGCTCGGATTCTGTTCCCCCTGTATTTATTACACAAGGAGGATCTTCTAATATCTATCAATGTGCTATTGATTAATAGGCCCCACAGCTTAGTGGTCAGTGCAGTGATATTAAGAGCTGATGTTTTTTAGGTGACACAAGTCCAAGTCCCGGCTCGTGGATTTTTTTTTATTTTTTATCCCATATTTTCCTATCATAATAAAAGGCAAAAACTCCAAAAAATATTTCTTTAAACTGGTGCCAGGTAAGCTCCATTCACACACAAAATAGAATAAGCATTTTTTAATTACAGCATTAGTAGTGTGTCAATTACTACAATGTTTATGGAAACCAGTGTTTAATAAACAGCTTTTATAAACTCTAGTGATGGTCATTAATGATTAATTAATCATTATCTAACAATCATTATGTTGTGACTTGTTCACCTACTTGTTGAGGCACATCATTATTAACTCATCATCCAGTAATTGTAGTAATTGACACTCTACTAATGTTGTAATTAATAATGTATTAATGCATATTAGGCTAATTGTGGTAATTAACAAATTAATGAACACTATTAGTTAATAAAATAAGTGACTATGGAATTAATCCAAAATTACATATTTAAGTAATAACAATTCATATATGAACTAATATATTAACCAGACAGACTCTTCATTAGTTGCTAATGAGGCAATCATTAATGAATAGCTACCTTAGATAATCATTAGTAATACATTAATTCAGTATTATCTGTGCATTAGTTAAGCATGAATTAATGGTTATTAGTGCACCCTTATTGTAAAGTGTTACCCATATTTTAAAATAACAATAAAAAAACTGGTGGCTTTACAATACCGATACATTAGTTGTAATCACACAAAACAATGAAGGCACATTTAAAATAGTCAGGCAGTTGGAGCACTTGAGATGGAATGACCCTATTAATATATATATATATATATATATATATATATATATATATATATATATATATATATATATATATTTAAATCATGAATTAATGAATACAGGGTTCCTACACATTTTCAAATTAAAAAATGTCATATTTTTCCAGACTCAAATTTCCAAACCTTTCTAGATTTGTCTGACTATATTTAACATAAATTGTTCATATACATCATTATATCTGATATATAGTACAATCATCTGAAAATACTTTCTAAGTTTTTTTTTCATTGGTTTTCTCAAAGTTATAGCATGCACTTACATAATGACAAGAAACCTAAAACGCTTTATAACCTGCATATATTCACCTCTGACAAATCAGTTTGATACAGTAAATGTTGTTTGATGTTGCACAATCACCAAACAGCAAAGTACAGACTGAATTAAACATTCAGTACATTATGAATTAAATGATCATTTACTCCTTTATCGGTGTCACGGTGTGGGTTTTGTTCCTTGTTGTCTGTCATGTGATTCCCTGTTTGCCATGTGTCTTGTTAATTGTCTGATCATTGTTCCCATGTGTTTCTGATTAGCCACGCCCCCTTGTTATCTTGTTTAGCTTGTTTGTCTGTGTATTTATACCTCTGTGTTTCAGTTGTTGGTTGTCGGTCGTTGTTTGCTGTAGCTTGTAGCTGTTTCTTGTTCCTTGTTCCTTTCCTGATCTGTTGTTTGTTAAATAAAGTAGTGCATGCATGTGGATTCTCTCTTCGTCCTTGCCGCATCGTAACAGAACGACCGACCAAACGATGAATCCAGCAGCAGCTTTGGGGAGTCTACAGCCAAGAAGGCGGCCACGCCTGATTCTCCTTCCCAGGATGGCCGCCCGAGGGGTCTTCACCGCCGTGGCCGCCCGAGGGTCCTGCTCCGCCCTGGCCTCCTGCTCGCCCTGGCCACTTGCACAGCCTGCTCCGCTCTGGCCGTCTGTCCAGCCTCAATCTCCAGGCCCTCTTCCGCTCCACGGGCCTGGCCCTCCATCCCTCCCCCGAGTCCGCCACCGCTTCACCGCCCACCTGAACTTTCATGTTTTGTTTTTTTGTCTTTGTTTTTTGTCCCTTATGGGCGTCAGGAGCCGCCCATAGGGGAGGGGCTATGTCACGGTGTGGGTTTTGTTCCTTGTTGTCTGTCATGTGATTCCCTGTTTGCCATGTGTCTTGTTAATTGTCTGATCATTGTTCCCATGTGTTTCTGATTAGCCACGCCCCCTTGTTATCTTGTTTATGTTTGTCTGTGTATTTATACCTCTGTGTTTCAGTTGTTGGTTGTCGGTCGTTGTTTGCTGTAGCTGTTTCTTGTTCCTTTCCTGATCTGTTGTTTGTTAAATAAAGTAGTGCGTGCATGTGGATTCTCTCTTCGTCCTTGCCGCATCGTAACAATCGGTTGCTGGTTTGAGTGGCACATGCACATTTGTTTACACATTCGTGCTTGACAATCACCAAACGATCACTAAACTTTAGCCATGAAATCACACAATTATTTTTGATATATTATTGAATTTAATTTGAGAAAACTGAATAAGGGAAATGGTCAGTAAAAACACATACATTTTTTCATACTTTTCCAGAATTTGAATTAAATCAAATGTCATACTTTTCCAAACTGCATAGGAAACCTGTTAATATATTACTTTAGTTGGGATTATGTTAGGATGACTGTCTATCTTTAAACTGTTAACCATAAATAATCAGAACAGACGCAATCATTTTATATTTAATGTATAGCTCTCTCTGACTGACCACACCTGCTTTTATTCAGATCTATATGTCCCAGTGCAGAATCTTCAGCATGTTTACCTCGCCAGTGTTTATATAACGATGTGTGATATAAGTGGATGGTGGGTTATTAATATGTCATCTCTGCTGGTCCAGGTTGCTGCCGGTCAGCAGGTCTCCTCCACAGGATCTATTCAGCAACTCTTTCAGTGCTTCATTGACATCGGTATTAAACACGCTGCTAAAGCTACAGTTTGGAAAGGTGACCTGGAATGAACCCACCACTTCCTGTACCCACTGCAGCTCGGCACAAAGCTCCTTCTGCAGGGCCTCAAAACGTGTCTGCCTCTCCTTGTATCGCTCGCCCACTCGGCTAACGCTGCCATCCACGCTCCTCATGTCTTCGTGAACGCCCCGTCTCTGGGCTTCGACTTTACGAAACTCATAACGAAGCTGGGACAACTCGTGTCTGATGCTTTCGCTTTCTTCTTTGTACCACATCTCCTTCTCATTGTAAATGGACACTAGTGCATCAATGTCCTCCTGCAAGGAGTCGTGGGCCGACGCCAGCTGGCAGAAAGTGCCCTCCATTGCTGACACGTCCTCCTCCACCTGTGCGAAGCGTTCAAAGTTGATGTAGGTGTTATTAGGAGGCATGCTGGAGTGGGACTTGATGGTGTACTCTTTAAGACGCTTCGTCTTCAGCTGCCTACGCTCTCTCTTCCTCTCTGGTGCTTTACTCCGCTCGTCCTTATGCTCATTAGACTGCCAATAGACAATGGGGTTAAGATTGAGAATGATATTTAAAGATTAAGAGAGAGAAAGCATGAAATAGAGGGAATATCAAAATGCACATAGTATAAAGCCATGTTCACACCAAGAATAATATCTATAAAGATGACAATAATGATGACTATATTAACTATTACAGTTTTTTACAATCGCTACGACAGTTTTTTTCAATACATTTAACAAGTTTCCTAAACTCTTAACACGGTTAGCACAACATACGTCTTTGTAGGCTATACAATTAACACATTTCTTGTTGCTTTGACACAAAATGCATACAGTTAACACAATTTTAAAATGCTTGAACTTCTTTTAAACACAAGCTCAACCAAGACCAAAACTATGTAATTTTACAGTCAAATTTACAAATGCTTTCACACTGTATGTCAGAACAGATAACATCATGTTCTAAACATAACTTATATAGGCTAAAGTCAAAGTGAACAGCTGTTCATATTGTGAATTGAAACACAAATATATGCCCTGTATTGTATTCCATTGCTACTGAGAAACAGCTTATTGAAGTTATGCAAATATATAAATTACAGCTGCTTCCAAAGCACACTCAGGTGTTGAGGTTCTTTCAATCGCATGATCATATGTTCTAAAAGAGGACTCTTTGGGCTGATCGTGTGTGGAAAAGGAACAATATAGAGCAACACAAAGAGAGAAAGAAAGAAAGAAAGAAAGAAAGAAAGAAAGAAAGAAAGAAAGAAAGAAAGAAAGAAAGAAAGAAAGAAAGAAAGAAAGAAAGAAAGAAAGAAAGAAAGAAAGAAAGAAAGAAAGAAAGAAATGCCTGCACGATGGAGAGGAAGACGAGTACCTGGACAAGGGAGATGTCTATGTTACAGTAATGTCCTTTTGCAAATAAAGTCTTTACTGCAAGAATTCTGTCTCTGTCTCTTTTTTTTCTTTGTTTTTCATAAACTGTACATAAAGCTACTCTGAGATGGTCATTCATTTTTTTGTATTGAATTTCTGCAGCAAAAGAAACAAAATGCAAAATGCAAAAAACCCAACAAAACAAAAATGTAGAGAGGCTTCAAAAGAAACTACAGTGCAAAACACAATATAAATATAATTTTATAGAGTTTAGTTTACAATGTGTGATTTTGAGCATGAAATTAACCGTTTTGCCAATTGTGTGTTTTAGGTGTGTTGGTGCGTTAAGAGTTTAGGAAAATTGTTAAACGTATTTAAAAAACTGTCATAGCGATCGTAAAAAACTGTAAATGCTCGAGCTCTTTAAAGCAGTATGGATTCTGAATGTCTGTCAATGTTTTTATCGTTCATTAGTTGGAAAAAAGTGATTCCAATGATATAATTCAGCCAGCAGCCATTTCACCCTGTAGCCCAAGACTGGTTGCCCACTGAAGCTAAGCAGGGCTGAGCCTGGTTAGTACCTGGATGGGAGACCTCCTGAGAAAACCAGGTTGCTGCTGGAAGAGGTGTTAGTGAGGCCAGCAGGGGGCACTCACCCTGTGGTCTGTGTGGGTCCTAACTCCCCAGTATAGTGAAGGGGACACTATACTGTCAATGAGCACCGCCCATCGGATAAGATGTTAAACTGACTCTCTGTGGTCACAAAAAATAAAAAATTTGCCCAGTGGCCTCTGTCCATCATGGCCTCCTAATCATCCCCATTTATATACTGATTGGCTTCATCATTGTCTCCTCTCCACCAGTAAGCTGGTGTGTTGTGAGCGTTCTGGCACACTATGGCTGCCGTCGCATCATCCAGGTGGATGCAGCACATTGGTGGTGGTTGAGGAGATTCCCCCCTTCCATGTAAAGCGCTTTGAGTGCCGAGAAAAGCGTTGTATAAATGTAATGAATTATTATTATAATTCCTCTTTGTCTGTATTGTTATAGGTGCGGTGTGACCTGTTATTTTACATTTAGAATTTGTTTTAAAACAATATTATTGTTATCATTATAGTTATTGCCGTTGGTGTGAACGGGCCTTGAATGCCTCTCAGGTAAACAATCTCAAACATACCTTGATCCAAGGGTGGTTCAAGGCATCTTGAATTGTAAGTCTCTTTCTGAAATACATAATTGAGTAATTTATGCAATTTTAATGTAAACAAGCATCATATTTTGCTCTCTGTCACAAGCTCAATGCACATTCAAATACACATGACCTCAGATGATCTCAGCTCACTCACTTGGTGTCCTTTTCTAGCAGTTGTCGTATAAAATTCTTGGCAAGCTCACTGGTGTGGCCAAAGAATTCATCATCAAACTCATAGTTCATGGCTGAAATGTTTCCAAGGGTGTCTTGCTTCGTTTCTCCTAAGAAAGGAGACGCCCCGCTCAACCTGTATTTAGAAAGCCTATTAGCAGAACATCGCTAAAATCACACATTTTTATATTTATAGGCTTAAAAAAATTGTGTACTTACAGAATATATGTAATAACACCAACACTCCTATAAAAGGAAAGCACTTAGCCATTTAAAATAAAAAACAACAATATCAAATTATTGAGATATTTGATTTAATATACACATAAAAAAATGATCTACCACATATCTGCTTCCAGTCCCAGTGGTTCATAATTCACAATTTCTGGAGCTGAAAACAGCAAAAACGATATGTAGTATGAAGAGGAACAAAATATTAAGAATTTAAAAAAGTGTGTTAGTGTCATGTTTTGTGGTTCCCTGTCATGCTTAGTGTTTCCCTGTCTTGTCTATTAGTTATCCCAGGTGTCTCTCATTTCCCACGCCCCCTTGTTATCCTGTTTAGCTCGTTTGTCTCTGATTATTTAAGACCTGTGTTTCTGCCCTGTCGTTGTGAGTTCTTGTTTAATGTTTAACTGTTAGCGTTGATGTTGGTTGTTCCTGTTCCCGAGTACCGTTGTCCTGTCTAGTTTCTAGTGTGTAATTTAGGCCCCGTTTACACGATGGGAAAACGCAGATATTTCTCTGCGTTTTGGCCTGTCATTTACACGAAAACGCCGTTTTTATCCCAGAAAACGATTATTTCTAAAAACTCCGGCCAAAGTGGAGATTTCTGAAAACGCCGGTTATATGTTGTCGTGTCAACTGGGAGAAACGGGGTTTTAGGTTCTCTCTTGTCGATTCTGAGGATTCTGATTGGCTTGCATGGCTTTATCCTTCTCCCTACACTGCCGCCCATAGGTTTGGCATAGTTATAAAGGCGCTCGACGGCGTATTTATGCGGGTTGTGTGCACGATGTTATTATTGAAAACGGAGGGGGGGAAATATTCGTTTCTCTAAATACCTGGCTATGTGTAAATGTGGCCTTAGTCTGTTAAATAAAGCGTGTGCTGCATTTGGATCCTGCCTCATCTCTGCTTCAGCCGCATCGGCGTTACAGTTAGGGGTCGTTTACACAGAACATGTTATTGCATTCCATTGTGCTGCTTTTCCATTGTATTTTATATGTGAACACGAGCTAGACGGACGTGTTTGACCATTGCACTCACGTCTTCTGTCTTTTTCAGCATCTTGCGCATTACACGGTGCTCTAAAAATGCAGAACTCAAGTTAATTCCACAGCCACGCGTCTCACGTATTTCAGCGCGAAAACATCTGTGTGAATGGCCCCTTAGTGTGCACGGTTAAGGCTGCAGGCTTTAGGGTTTAAACAGAACATATATCATACCTACAAACTCTGGTGTTCCAAAGATGTTTTTAAATTCAACCCCTTCAGCAATCTTGTGGGCCAAGCCAAAATCAATGAGTTTGATCCTGGGAAGTGGGGCGTTCTTATCCAGAAGCATGATGTTTTCAGGCTGCGAACCGAAAAATAAATTACACACACAGGAGCACACCCACACTCATACACAAAGACACACTGTTCAACTAACAGAGAATTCTTCAGTGTTCCACATCTGTCAGCGCAAATATGATAAACTGTAATAATCTGGGCAGTGTTATGAGACCAGTGGGTGTACTGTACCTTCAGGTCAAAATGAGCAATATTCCTTGTGTGTAAATAGTGAACGCCCTCTAGAATCTGTTTAATAAACTGTGTGGCTTCCTCCTCACTTAAAGACTCTTTCTGTGCCAGAAAGTCGAAAAGCTCTCCTCCAGACACCCTACAAAAATACAAAATCTCTTCTCAATAAGGATAGGATTAATAACTATTATTAAAAAATTATGCAAGCGCAAACTCATATAACAATGAAATCATTTTTATTAGCGTTAATACAAGCTCTACTCACAGCTCCAAAATCAGCACCACATCTGTCTTGTTCTCAAACACATCATGTAGCATGACAATATTGGGATGCTGTATCTGCTGTAGGATGTTGACCTCTCGCTCAATCTCTTCTCGGAGCACACCTCGCCGGCTAGCATTACTCTGGCGTTTCTTTATGAACTTAGCTGCAAAATCCTGGCCTGAGCACTTTTCACGACACTGCTTAACAATTGCAAACTGCCCACTGAAAGACACATGAACTGTTATAAAACACACAGACAACAATTTCATATCATAAATATACGGTAAATGAAAGACCATATAGAAAAGCATATATAAAAGGTATTTCAAGAAAAGATTTTCAGATTTGAAACTACACTGTGGAATCACAACAGTCTTAAATTGACACCATAATGTATCTAAACATTCATTAAAATTAGTGCTGTCAAATCGATTAATTACGATTAATCGCAACTAACATCAAAGTTTTTGTTTACATAATATATGTGTGTATATATATTGTTATATTTATATATATATATATATACTGTATACACACAGAAATATATTTATACATATACATAATAATACACACACACACACATTATGTAAACAAAAACTTGTTAGATACGATTATTAAGAATTATTATGAATATTTTATCATCGTCCAAGACTCTTTCATGAGCACAAGTTAATGTTATTTTTGTATATTGTATAAAAGTTGTCATCTCTGTATGTTTTGCAAGAAGAAGAAAAAATAAAAGAAAAAAGAAAAGTTAACGTTCTTCCGCGGTTGTCCAAGTATCGCGGACAAGGAACGTTAACTTTTCTTTTTTCTTTTCTTTTTTCTTCTTCTTGCAAAACATACAGAGATTACAACTTAGGTCGATAATAAAGTAATTTTCATGTCGTGTCAAAAAGTTGTTGGTCACTAAATAGTTGTATTCTGTACGTTTGACTCGTGTACGATAATTTTCTTCCAAAGCTTCTGGTACGATACTTGGATGTCCATTTCCAATCTGGCAACACGGGTCATCACATTGCAGCAATCAGCAAGTAATTTAAATCAATAAATCACTAAGTAAACAGCAAAATTCTTACCTTCCAAGTTCCTCTCCAATCTCATAGAAATTCTCAACCTGCTGCTGCTTGAACACAGCCATTGTGATCTTATTTAAAACAAAACAAAAACTCTTCTTAGATTTACAGGACTCATAACAAATAGTTTACACAAAGACTTACAATTGTTTGAAGAATAATATACAGCCTCCTGTAGCTCAGTGGTAAGAGTTTTGCGTTAACAACGCAAGGTTGTGGGTTTGATCCCAGAGGATTGTATAAATGTATAGGATGCAATGTGGAGTCGCTTTGGATAAAAGCGTCTGCCAAATGCATAAATGTATCTGTGCATGTCAGTCAAAATGGCCCTTTATTGCATACTGTAGGCTACAATAAAGCTGATCATTCAGTATTATAGTGACCTAAATATTTAATTCATGATGAAGGGACATATTTAGATCTTACTCAAGTTAACGACGAGGCCTCAACTATATTTAGCCTAAATTTATCCAAGGAAAACGGGTGTCTACAATGTTTTTGACAGCTATTTTGACTTAGCCTACCAGATGTCCTTCCTATGCTAATAGTTCTGATGTACATTTTGATGCTTTGACAGATGTTAAAGGAGCTCATCTTGAGAAAGAAGCATTTTTACCTGACAAACATGACAGCTTTATCTAGCTAGCAGTCACCCTAAATAACGGTAGGTCTGATCGTCACAACACCGGATTACCATGATCTCAAAAAGACGGTGTAGGTTAGGCTACTGCACTTCTTTAGGACTTCGGAAAAAATATTTAGAAATATTCTAGTTACGCAAGCACGAGCAAACGTGTAATGAAAATAAAAAACAAACATGTAAGGGCTTCTTAATCAAAGAGTTTGTGTGAAAAAATTCATATGTTTAAGATCATCTACAAGCACAAGATAGCCTACCTGTCATCGCCAACAAATATGTTACGTTCTGAATCCTTTCATGCTTCTTTCATAGAGTAAGCGCACTCGTCGTGAGTCCCAGCAGCTTGTTTCTAAAAGTGGACACGCCACCTGTTGAACAACACTGACAGGCTTGTCCCATGACTAAAAAACAAAACCCAACATAGAGGATTCTTTTAGTCGCTGACTGCAGTCAGTTTCAGTCAGATTAATCAATGTTTTTTTATTAATCAATGTTGTTCGTTGTCTCACTCCTCTCTTTCTACTGCTGACATGTGCAAAAAATAATCACTTTTAACATGTGGCAAATAGTTGATTTAGTTTTTGTTAAAGTAATGAAACACTTGCAAATAGTTACTTTTAAGTAAATATAATAAAGATCATGTCACACTTTTAACCAAGATCATTTTTTTAATAAGACTTTTAGTTGTACACGTACAGTAAAAGCTATCAAAATATTTAATTAATGCAATAAGTTAAATGCTCATCATAGAAGAGGTGTATTAAGTCATTGTTTGTATGACTGCTATAAATTCAAGACTAGTTCCTGTCCTGACCATAACGTGTAGTTTTATGATCTCTCCGTGTGAATTTTGATTTGTTAATAAAGACTGTTTATTTTGGATAGGGGAGAGCCGGGACAGTTGAAACAGTTTTCAGATAAACGTCATTTTCTAAGATAAGGTAGATGTTTTTGACGTGAGTGGTTTTCAAGGAAATCTCAATGTTTCATCCGTCAATTCAATCGTCCCGGCTCTCCCCTACTCCTTTGTTTCGTCATGCAATTTACACAACCACCGGCACAGATACAAAAAAAACAAACCAAGATTGGATGAATTTTTTTATTGCCTTATTCTTTCTTTTTTTTCTCTTCCCCCTCACAATGGACCTACCCGCCGTTCAGTGGATGACCACACAAGGGACCTTTTAGAACTGGCGTGCCTAACTTACTATCTGAACCGTTCACTCTGATTTTTTTTTACCACAACAGTCCAAGGCACACCTGCCAGTGAAAGGTCCTATGGGATATTTCGCCGTGTATGTGGAGTGGGTGCTGGTGAATAAAGGATCAGCATTCACCATCTGCCCCACTGAGGATGACATCACCAGCCCCACTTCAGCCCCAGAGCCCAGCCACCCTCCACCTTGGCTCCTCCCTCCCTCGGCTCCTGGGACTACCTATCTCCCTTACGGCTCTAGCGGGCTCCCTCGTCCGGAGGGACGTCTTGGTCAGCAGTCACTCTGCCTACACTACGGACTTCCGGGTCTGCTCTCTATCTCCGCCTGTGTCTTCACCTCCATCGGCTCTGTCTCCGTCTGATGTCCAACTGGTTAAACTGGCTCCTTCCTCCGTCGACTCCCCTGTGGGCCTTCATACTGGCTGTTGTCTGGGTGCCCTGCTCCTGCTCCTGGCTCCTCCCTCTGTCATCTCCTCTCATCTCGTGTCCTACCCTTCGCCTGCTACACGTCGTCCTTCACAGCTCCCTCCCTCCTCGATTGGACTTTTTACGGCATGGGGACGTGCCTTCCGGGAGGGGGAACTAATGTAACATGTAGTGTTACATGTCTGTTTGTTTATTTGCATTGTGTTTTGGTTCAGCTTTCCCTATTCTGGGATTCCTGAGTTCCCTGTGCTTATTAGTTTCTATAGTTCCTAATTTACGCACCTGTTCTGTTTTCCGTTGAATACTCCGTCTGTGTAAGCCTTCAGTTCATTCAGTTCTTTGTTCGGTCTTGTTTACGCTTATGTGGTTTATGGTTGATAGTTTTTCTCCTGTGATATCCTGCATGTGGATTTTGATTTGTTAATAAAGACTGTTTATTTTGGACACTAATTTGTTTCGTTGTGCTATTTACACAGCCACCGTTACACTGTCATATTCTTTTTCAAAATTAATCTAATAGAAATGCAAATATAGAGTCAATAAATATTTGGTTGAAATGTCTTTATGCTTTGAGGTCAATAATCAATAATATTGAAATTACTTCTATTAATTATAAGACTCTGAAACTTGATATAGTATAAAGTATATTCACTTATGTATTAATACTGTATAGTCTATGCAGTGGTTGGCCTAGTTCCTGATCCAATCTATATTTTTAATCTTTGATATTTATAAGGACGGCAACTCTGGCGGAAGAACCATCCAAAGATAATGCAATCACATTACCAGTAAGTTGACATTGACTAGGCGGATCAACTCAAACAATAGAACCTTTTATACTCGCAAGATTTACGTATGAGGAAACTAGGCAAATGAAGTGTGCCAGTTTTCCTGTCGCAGTGAATGAGTGATGAATTTTTGAAGATGGAAAGTGGGGTTTATTGGATGTGTGCAGTGCACTTGTGAGAAGCTCACAATGGAGCAGATAGAGGCAGCTATGTACCAGAAGATGAAGATATCTGAGAGATTAAATGAAAAGCAGATGGAAAGAATGGAGGGAGATCTCACCGCGGACAGAGGACAAAGGGAGCCCATCCTTAAGTGGTTTGTGGAGACTCAGGCTGTGCTCATCCTGTGTGACGGAAGTTTTCCACCCTGGTTCCAGGGCTTCATCTCCAGGCAGTAAGAACTAATGAGTGATAAGAAGTTTGGTAACAGTAACTGTTTCACCATGATCTGTAAAACCATCTGAATGTATACTGTTCGGGTGCAGGACTGAGTTTCATATGTTTATGATTGTGTATTGAGGCAGTTGCACTGGTGCATTGTGGTAACTGTTGCTGTTTGCAGTGAAGCAGAAGATCAGCTCCGAGACAAGAATGTTGGTTGCTTCCTTATCAGACTGAGTGAAAAAGCCAATGGATATATTCTTTCATACAAGTAAGAATAAAGATTTCTCTGTAATACTTACATTACACTAACATTATTTATGCATTACCTAACATGAACTGCAGAATAAAAAATATAATTTTACAGCATTTATTAATCTTCTTTAAAGTTAGTTCACAGCGCAATAACAGATACAACTTTTGGTTTTAAAATTGTCAAAATTAAAAGTAACTAAGTTATTAAATTCTGTAGAAGCGTTGTTCTTTCTTAGTTCATGTTAACTAATGTAGTTTACAAACGAGATTTTGTCATTTTTAGTAAATCCTAAATATATTATGGCAAAATCCCCTACAATGTACAGTTTGAAGCTGTTGTGTTTTGAGTTGTTTCATTTCTCTAATGCTTTATGTTCACAGAGGACAGGATCGTTGTCGCCATTTTGTCATAAATCAAACCAAGACTGGCATGTTCATCATTTCTGGTGATTCCAGCACTCACAACAGTCTCACAGAGCTGATCGATCACTTTAAAACCACACCAATCCAGCCTTTTGGAGAGTACCTGACTCCATACAACACAAAGATGGATTCTGTAGGAGAGGTAAAGTCAACCATTTTTGTATTCTTTGTAAAGGTGCACTCAGTAATTATTATACTTTTAAAAACTGTTTAAAGTGAAGTTGAAGCATATTAGATGAAAAATACATAATCACTAGCCTATTATAAGCTGTTTATTTGACATGCAGCCCCAGCTCCATATTAAAGGGGTGATGAACTGAGAAATCAAATTTTTCTTGAGCTTTTGACATATAAGAGGTCATCATACTATATCCTGTAAGTTTCAGAACTGAAAACTTTCCTGTTAGTCCAATAAAAGCTTTTATTGACACCAGGCACAGCGAATGACAGGTTTTTCAAAGTGGGGATCTATGACCTCAAAGGGTATCAAACACCGCCTCCGCAGAAGAAGATCAACGCCTACTTCAACACTGTCTGTTTAGCCCCGCCCACCGATTCGCGCATTACATGAAACTCATTATAATATGCAAAACTGTTATCCAATCATAGCAGTGGGCGTTTACTTCCAAGCCTTTTATTTGCCCATACAAATCGGTTTCAGGAGCTAGGCTCATAACCAGGGTAGAAAATAGCCTATTACTTATTCATTTTGATTTTTTTCATCCATTTTGATTTTTTTTATGTAAAAACCAAGTGAACGTCATAAGTTGACCTCAGACAACAATATGAAAATTTTTAAAAAGCCAGTTCATGACCCCTTTAAGATCACTAGCCAAATACAATCTTGGTAATCTTTTGTTATTGGACAGTTTTGCTTGAGGAAAAACTAAATAATTACTAACTGTGAATAAAGCACTTCTAAAGGCATCAGAAAGGAAATTGTTTGCTTTAACGTCTAGGTGTTGGGCATATTGGCCACCACAATATTTAAAAGAAATTACTAAGTGCACCTTTAAATACATAACAAATAGAATACTAGCATGTTAAGAATTGGTTTACAATGTATGTACTTTTGTGTTTCTTTCAAGGATGCCACAAATGAGCTTTATGATGTGGTTAAAAATAAGCCCTGGGTTAATTCAGGAGTGAGCGTTAAGGCTCTAAGAAGTTTATGGGAACAAACTAACAATGTCCCGCATAGCACGCCTCCCGTTCTGTCTTCTAAAAGTGGCCGGAAACTCACAACCTCCACCTCTATTGACAGGAACAGCCTGTCACAGGTAACCATATCAACTGCTTCCTTGGTTACTATCTCTCTGGTAACCACGGCTATTTTTTTTTTTTTAATTTACATATCTGTTAAAATTAATGTATGTACTGTATGACTTCAATTATTAGGGTATGAAAATTCCATCTGTGCCAAAGAAAAGTGCACCACTTCGGAATTCCTTAAGCGCTGGTTTTCCAGGTGAAAATCCTTCACATGAACAACCCAACTTTTCAGAATCAAGGACATCTGGAAGATCAGGTGGAGACGAAAGAGTAAACGGCAGAAGTGATATCATAGACGACACTGAGGGCTACAACCCTCAGTTAAAGTGGCCTCTCCACCATGAAAACGATCAGTCTCTAACCTCTAACTCTTGTATGCCCTCCACCCCTCAACCCTTACTTCCACCCAAAACAGCCTCCTGCTCTTACGCTGTCCTCGAATTAAAAAAAAACCATAGGCCTACTGGAGCTGGCCGAGTGCCACAAACTGACAAAGTAGCCCTACAGCCCAATCCACTCTACCAGGCCTCGTCCGTTGTTATCTCGGGGGAGAAGGACCAGCCAGGGCTAGTGTATGACAACCGTGCAAAGCCCATTGACAACATCCTTTTAGCAGAAAACCACTATCAAGACATACTTGAACAACGTGACAATAACACATATGAACATATGCCTGAGAGCAACACCTATGAGGACATTCGAGTGACAGACAGCAATACATATGCAAGTTTGGATGAGATGCAGCCACACACACAAAACAAGAAGGTGAGATGAGACCTGACATAATTACAAACAAATATAAATAATTTCTGCATTAATTTATGTTGTGAAAAAATGCTGAATCTGTTGTTTTTAACAGAATCATAAGTGGTGGAAACTTCGTCTGGAGAACAAGAAGTTATAGTCATCATATTATTTGAAGAAACACCACAGTTATAGGTGAATGCAAAAGCTACACATTTAAGTTTAGAATTATGAAGTCATAATTTTCATGTTAGTGTGTGCAGCGTAACTTATGGCTTCTACAGTTACAAAATGCTAAACATTGTTAATGCAATACAATGGTACAGCGATATTATTACGATAAAACATATTTTGAAAATGTATTTGAATACCTGCTCTGATTATATATATATCGTTTTTGTTGCACTCCTGCTGTTTTCTGTTTTCCCAGGACTTTATCTTTCAATGGTAGATTATGTAACATTTAAACCTAGAGTTTCTGTAAACCCAATCCAGCAACTCCACAACTCCTGTTTGTATGATACAATAGTCCTTGTCTACACATTTCTGAACCCATAACACTACACATCATAACTCAATAAAGCATTGAGATAATATTACAGTAAGTGCTCTGTATGAGGTTAGTATTGAGTAGGTTGTTTGCATTATGCTTGTCTCCTTTAAAGTAATGAGTTCCCCCATTTTACATTCATGTATGGAATAAGCTGTAGAAGTAAAAGCAGTATAGAATATAGACCTATACAAAACCATGCCTTTCTGTCATGCCTATGTTGTGCCTTCTATTATATACCATCCACACCAATTTGGTTAAAGCTTGTCTAATATATCTGACTTATTGGATGGTATCTTTGAGCCACTGAGACATTTCCACTGTTTGGACTCTAAATACTGATACACTTACAACCTCATGAAGGATTGGTGAGCTGCAGAACAGCCTATTATGCTATTTAATATACATTGTTTTAGCCATCAAAATGATCTGCCCTGGGCTTCACTGGCTTAATGTTTAAAGAGAGTTGATTATTAATTTCATGATAATTATATATGCTTATATTTTAAATCGTACAGTTACTTACATGATGAAATAATTGTACTTGAAGATCATGTTCTCAAAGTCAAGAAGTGACAGCTTCTCATCTCTCTATCCAATCCTGCCTCCTTTATTACCCACTGGGCAACCAGTCTCCTCTTCGTTTGACTGAGAATGGAGAACATGTACACAGATCATTTAAGATAGAATCAAAACAATCACCCCTTTAGAGAGGGGTTATTAAGACGGTTAAAAGCAAATTTATACCTTCATGATGGCAATGCGACATGACAGGTTTATATGTGTGGAGTGTAGACTGTAGAGGTACAAAATTGGCCATAAAAATTACCTTAACTTCAAGATTTGAACTATACAGAGGTTGAGAAATTGTGATGTGTACAAATTAATTATCTCAGCCTAAAACAGGACTTTGAGAATAGTAACAAGCATCTGTTGAATAAAATGTAGGTTCACACAATAAAATCCTGCTAGTAAAAAAGTAGCCTAACCTGTAAAAAGAGAATCATTGCAGAAATTATCAAGTGCTTTCATCTCAATTATCTGGTTACACACATTTGAACTATAGTGAAACAAACTATAAGTATGCTGTATTTTAAAAATCAATATGAGGTCCTCAAATTGTTCGTCTTTAAAATTTCATTGTTGTCACCACCAGACAGGCCCATGCCAGATGTTCAAATCTGCTGCAACCACTTTTTTACATTTCAGGGTAGATTAAATGCAAACATTTATTTTTCACAAACATTCAAAATGTCCAAAGCACTGACGCGATTCGAGATCGTTATCATCAGTCCCGTTGTTGCTCCAGAGAAGCAGCGGACCATCTCAGGGACTCTACGGCGGTAAAGTAGCCTGCAGTCTCCTCCAGGCGGTGACACAACCACAATTTACACTTTATTATTTACAAACCTTTCAGAAAATGTTTTCCATTATCTAACTTAAACTTGGCAGCGCTCATTGTCATTAAAACGTTTTTAAAACAAATATA
The DNA here is from genome assembly GCF_949152265.1 of Phoxinus phoxinus. Classification (NCBI taxonomy): domain Eukaryota; kingdom Metazoa; phylum Chordata; class Actinopteri; order Cypriniformes; family Leuciscidae; genus Phoxinus; species Phoxinus phoxinus. The sequence goes on along the minus strand of NC_136877.1, from coordinate 36,554,872 downwards.
TCGAATTTGATGCCATATAATTTATTAAATTGCATTCGGTGGATTCAAATAAGGGAAATTCGTGATAAACAAATGGTTTACCCAGCCTAGCTAAAATTCAGAAACCATGTGGTTAAAGTAAAATTACACCACATTATGCATAATTTGAATCAGAAGTCAGGTATTTTCCAAATTGTAAGTATAACGGATGTCTCAATAATTGAGGCTGATCATTTCCAATTCCTATCTCGTTCGTCCCCACAGCCTGTGACCCGGAAATCGACCAAAGAGCTGCACAACGCGAACACGAGGAAACTCCCAAAGTATTTAGAAAAAGGTACGGTTGCATCCCATGTGGAAGTCTTTTTTGCCGAAATATCTGACGCACGCATACTATACCAGAGTCTCTTTTACATCTGGGACAACCATGGGCACAGCTTGCAGTTATGGCCTACACCTGTCTGCATAGCCAACTGTATAGGCCTATCCTACTTCAACAGTGCAGTGCATTAATTAGCATTAATAATGTATCACTGAACAAATCACTGAATTGAATATCAAATTATAAACATGACCATTACCAAATTACAAAAAATTGTTGAAAGTAAAGAAAAAATGGTACAATTATGAACAAGCTTCACCAAGTAGGCTACTAGGCCACGTTTCACTATTTTTCAAACCAAGAAGTAGGCCTAACTCAGGAATAGCCTATGGAAGCATATAGACATATTTTATTTTATTTTTTAAATCATGAATACGAATCACGGTCCATTATTGTTCCATTAAGATTTATAAAGTTTATAGCTCGTTTATAGCAACTATGAGGTATGCTACTATAGGAAATAATAATAATTATTATTTAAAGTATAAACTAATAAATAAGAAATAATCATAATTGTGACAACAAACGCAGTATGACCTTTTATGTCATGACTTTTTATCTCATAATTTATATTTCTTTATGGCCATCCTTATCATGGTCGCGGGGACTTTTTAAGTCATCATTATGTTTAAGTCATCATCATTACATACTTTTCTTATGTGGGGGAAAGGGACTTCCACACTAGTCTGTCGCTCTTGACGTTATGGCTTCGCGATGGCGTGGCGTCACGACAGACACGCCCAGTCTTTTCCTCACTGCTGTGTGTAGAAAAGTCAGGAAACACAAGTTCAATCGCATCTTTTATGTACCGTTAGCCGAATAACGTTACTCTGCTACCGATCCAAAGCAAGGTAGCCAGGCAGGAGAAACAGGAAATATGGCGAAAACGTATGACTATCTGTTCAAATTGCTGCTCATCGGAGATAGCGGAGTGGGCAAGACGTGTCTGCTGTTTCGATTCAGTGAGGACGCGTTTAACACCACTTTCATCTCCACTATAGGTCAGTTTAACACTATGACTATTTGAATTGTATGTATACATTACAGGAATGTTTACTGTGTAGTCCTGCGGGGAAATAAATAAGCTATTATAGAGATACATGGAGGTTTACATACATGTGACTGTCTGTTGGAGTGACAGGAAGAGGCCCTGAATGTGACAGCCCGTTTACTGAGCTATTCATCGACATGTTTTCTATTGGCGTTTAAAATGACAATCAACCGACTTTCCATGTCAGGATCAGTTGGCATATACTACTTTTATATACAATTTGAATAAAACGTGAAAGTATGCTGTGTTTATATAGCTAGCATGATGGCAGCCTGATTAGCTGTTCGCTAGCAGTGTGGGCTGGACTGCACTTTCGTTTCTGTGGTTAAAGAGACGTTTAGGTGTTTAGATTCACATTTCACCACTAAACAAAAGGTCAAAGGGGCCAGAGCGAGCACTTTAACTTAACGTTACTTGGATAAGATTAAAAAGCGGATTTGTGTGCAGTCACTGGTGACTTATCTCATATATTAGATTTTTTATTTATTTATATTCTTAATTGCACTTTAACCTTAAAGTTGGCATGAAATAAAAATTATTTTAATGCCAACTTTACGTTTTCTAAACTCATGTTATTGATTGTACTATGAACAATTCAACTGTGCATGTTTCATTTTTAAAAAAAATGTTTGTGAAACGACAGACTTTTCTCTGGTGACGTATACACGACTTCTCCAATAATCATTAAGTCTGCTTAAACTTTGCCCCAGCAGACTCGTGTTCATCTGGCTCCACTATTGACTGCAATGCACACATCTCAAAATCCAATCTGCAACTGGTGAATTAAATCAAGACCCCGCCCTACATATATATATATATATATATAATCTGATTAGTCATAATACAGGAAGATGTGTCACTACTTCCGTTTCATTGCAACTTTGACACTATTATTACCTTGAAGCAGTAAACTGTTTAAGTCAGCTGACCTATATTGTTCTTCCGGGATAGGAACCCCTCAAAATAAGAATGTGTAAAATCATACATGTCACAAGCAATTATACACATACATGGACTAGGTCACCAGGCTTATAGTTCTTGAACACGTTATTTGTTGTGATATTTTTTGACAACTTTGGGAAGGCTCGTCTCTACCGTGGACCAGTATGTCATTTCCTGTGTGAAACCTGTGCGAGTTCCTTGACCTTTTGTCATTGTTATGCCACAGACTTCCCCTATTGCCATGGACAATACTGCTGTGTCACATCCCGTCCCATGTCCTGTCCGAGCTTTCACTGGTGGCAGGATTGTATGCCTCAATACACACACTGCCAAGTTTTCTCATAATTGCCATAAGCAGAGGATCACATTCTGTTGCTACCAAATGCAACAGTTTTACATGCATCGTGTGTAAAGCCTTTTGCACCACTGTAGTAATTTAGTTGCTCAGGCATATGTTAAACCATTCTGACCTTTCTTCTACACATTCCATATCCATGGTTACACCATGAAAACGTGCTAATGGGCCGATTCCCTTTTCGGTGGAAAGAGTTGTGATGTGTTCTGAGATGAGTCAGTTTCACCACATGTCATCATAGGACTCCAATGTGCGGATACAAGGTATTGAGATACAGTGTTTCACTTATTTCTAAACATTATTTTTGCAGGAATTGACTTCAAAATCAGAACAATTGAGCTGGATGGGAAGAAGATCAAGCTTCAGATCTGGTGAGAGTACAAGTCTGCATTATACGGTACATTATAAAGCAGAGATGCCCAAACCTGTGGAAAGATTTGGCCTGCCGTGGCGTGGGGGAAAACATGCCATTGAAGCATATCTTCATTTGCTGGATTCATCTACTGGCTTCCTATTATTGTTTGAATGTGGAGAATTTAAGTAAATTTGATTAAAAAATATATATAATGTTGGAAATCATTAGCCCTCAATCAAGTTTTAATTTATGACCAAGACTGGTATATAAAGTATCATTGTATACATACAATATTTAAAATGTGTGTTTTAAATTTGCCTTAAAGGGATACAGCCGGACAGGAGAGGTTTAGAACCATCACCACTGCATATTATAGAGGAGCAATGGTAAGCTATGATGCCTTATTCTTTTGAGTAAATAATGCGGGATTTTATTCTGCATGTAGTTACTATTCATAAGCTATGTGTTTTTTTTTTTGTGTTTTTTTTACTTTCACAGGGAATTATGCTGGTGTATGATATCACAAATGAGAAATCATTTGACAACATCAGGAACTGGATCAGGAACATTGAGGAGGTGAGAAACTGAGCTAATGCTGGAGAAAATAAGCATGAAGTTTTCTCTTAATTTAGTGAGTCTGTCATATGGATTCACTTTTGTCTGTTTTATCAGCACGCCTCATCAGATGTGGAACGGATGGTATTGGGTAACAAATGTGACATGAATGACAAGAGACAAGTTTCAAAAGAAAAAGGGGAAAAGGTATGTATAATTCAAAAATAATTTATAAATGACTGAGATTACTGAAAAATCTATTTTATAAAACAAATCTTGATCAAAGGAACTGTCTGAACAAGCTGTGTGTAAAATGCTGATGTGTTTATTTAAACAGTTCCTTTTTTTGTTGTTGCTACAGCTAGCTATTGATTATGGAATCAAGTTCTTGGAAACCAGTGCAAAATCTAGCACAAATGTTGAAGAGGTGGGGGAAAATTGTCTAATGTTGATCTAATTTGAATGCGCAAGATTTGCATATTTTACACGGTATCATACCATCTGATCTAGTGTCATATCTCTGTTTTCTTCAATTCTAGGCCTTTGTCACTCTTGCTAGGGACATCATGACCAGACTAAACAGAAAAATGGTGAGAATGCTGATGTAGAAAATGTTTATAATCTTATCTAAGAAAATTGATACGCTTATTACTGCTCACTGACTCAAACACAGTAGTATGTTAATATTATTGAAATGTTCGCAATATATGCAATGTCTTTATTGTGTCAATTCAAGTTATGAAAAAATGCTGACACCAATGCTGAATGGATTCTTCTTTGCTTGCATCTTTGTGTTTAGAATGAGAATAACCCTTCGGGTGGAGGAGGAGCAGTGAAAATCACAGAGAGTCGGTCCAAGAAGCCAAGCTTCTTCCGTTGCACTCTGCTCTAACCCAGCAGCTCCTGCAGCCTCAGTGTGTGAATGACTTCAATCATTTCTCTATGTGTGTGTGTTTATGCGAGAGTTTACAGTACCACTGGACTTTCAGCTGTTAGCTGCTGCTGAGAGCTCTGGACTTTAGTCTGTCTCATCTAAGGCCTGAAGAAAGTATGCTAGATAAAAGACTCTTGAGCTGTTCCCAAAACATTTATTTTAAACCAAAATATTCATCAACCTTAACCCTCCCTGGGCCAATCACAATTTAGTGTAGCCTGATTTGAATTTTGACAAAAATAAAATAAAATAAATCTGTCTTAAAATTAATTATATATAGACAATTTATAATTACATTGATTTTAAAGTGCTTTGTTAAAGCACAGTTTAATGAAGGAAATAATATGAAGAGATTACAGATATCAAACATCTGCCATTATGCAGTTTTTGGCAATAAAGACTGGACCTAAAGTAGCGACTGAAGAACCTGATAGTTTGACAGCTGGTCAAACTGAAAGACATATATATAATTTTTGTTGTCGTTGTATGTTTTTTTATCTACTTAAATTAGTTTTTAGTTACTGTTCCAAAGCAGCAATAAAATGTGGAATATAAAGCAGCGTTCCACAGGTTGTAGTCTTCCCCCTTTCCCTGACTTTACGTTATTAACCTTAATTGTAACAGAGACCAAAGTAAAAAGAAATCAAAACTGTGATTAATATTAACAGTCAAATTTTTTCTTTCTTTTTCGGTTGTCATTTCTCATATATTACATATTGAGCATGAAAAGAGAGTGAAAGTATGAAAAGAGAGGGCTTGGACACTTTTCCTAATGCTTGTTGAAGCAGCAGCCAGCTAGGCTCTGTATAATAGTATATACAGTATTACATTTACTAATGGTATTATATTTTTATACGTAAGCATCTTTTACTCACCACTTCATATAAAACATGTTAACCTGTGCTTATGTGAGATTTATTTGTTAATACTTATTTTTTTAAACTCATTTAAATGTTGTCACAGTATTCTGGACATTGTCTTTTTGAATTCCCTCTTTTATAAGACTCTTATGAGTGTGAAGTCATGTAGTGTTTACAATAACCACACTGCAACAATATCTTTTTTTTAAGTCGTGCACTGTTATCTGTGTGTGTGGGTCTCTCGTAGAGCCTCCTCACTTCATAAACCACTTAAAGTCCTGCTTGTGAAGTCAGCCACTCAAAAAGAGTGCAAGATTGCACTAGCTTGATTGTGTTCAAGTGTCCTCTGAGCTTATTGGTCTTTACCAGGCCCAAATGGAACCTGCAGAGTCTTATCGCTGATTTTTCTGGGGGAAATCCATTGAAATTCTGCTGAATGGTTTTAAACATGGTCAAATTTGTTAACCAGAGCTGAGAGTACTAAACTCTTATTATCTTTGAGCATATCAGACGTTACATTTCTGCGTAAATCTGCAAATTTTTCCGTGTACAGATTCCATGTGGGCCTTTTACAAAATTCAAACTGAAACGCTGAGAATCTACAAATGACAGAATTCACAGTCACTTAAGTTACTCAGAATGAATGAATGATTGATTCTACTGTTTATGTTTAATGGTGTACGATTGCTCGAGTTCCATTGGTTGTTTTGTATCTGTTTGATAGAACCGCTGCTCGGAGGTGTGCCATATCCACTTAAAGGGATAGTCCACCCAAAAATGAAAATTCAGTCATCATTTACTTACCCTCATGTCATTCTAAACCTGTATGTCTTTCTTTGTTCTGTGGAACACAAAAGAAAATATTTTTGGAACAAGAAATGTTGTTGTTTTTTGTCCATACAATGGAAGTCAATGGTAACCAAAACTTATGTGTTCCGTAGAAGAAAGAAAGTCATACAGGTTTGGAATAACATGAGCATAAGTAAATGATGATATATTTTTCATTTTCGAGTGAGCTATCCCTTTAATGGCCCTGTAGTCATGTTTTGAATATGCATGCAGGCACATTTGCATATTTTTCAATGAAACAGTGACAGCACTCAACCTCCCATATGAGCATAAAGTCTTACTGACTATTCAATGCAAGCTTTTATGTCCTATTTTATAACGTCTTCCTTGATTTTCTTGTCTGTTCTATAATATGTCAGAGTTAACTGATTATGTAAAAAAGATTAAAATATCTTTTCTAAGTTATTTACATGTGCCTGATTTTTTTTATGGTGCTTTACTGTATAAGATAATAAATCATTTATATGATATTATAATATTTTTCCGCTTTATTTGGAATAGGAATTTGGAAAGATGTGAAGTTGTTGAATAATAAACAGCATCACTGAAAGTTAAATTTCCCTTTATTTTGAAAAATGGGATATTTCATATCTACAGCACAGAGGTAGAACCCTTTTTTCCCTTTTCATTGCCAGGTTTTATTACGTTCCTCATAAATATGAATGAAGTATGCCTTTTAGCTAAGATGTCAGTGCATGAGCATAACTAGAGTTAGTTAGAAGTTTATTCCATACTGCAAAAAAAGAAAAAAAAAACTTTATCCGCTTCTTTAAGCTTGCACTCCTGCGATTATCATTATAAAATTATGTCTCTCTGGAGGGTCTGTAGTCATTGGTGTTGACTTCAAAGACCCCAGCCAGGTCTCTCACACTACTGGCTGCTCGAGGTTTATCCAGGACGTCCCCTGCGGCCTTCACCTTTCGTGGATTAGTGTTCAGACTCTTAGATCTGAGTGAGGGGTACATCCTGTCCTGTGCTACATACAAGTGATCTGAGTCTGTCCGCTCTTCTCTCTTCTCTTCTCCCCCCTCTGTTTTGATGCTTTCGCTATTTGCCTCCGTCTCATTCTCATTATTCTTCTTCTCCTCACTTTCCTCTTGTTGCGCTTTTGTCCTCTTGCGCTCCTTAGAAGCTCCTTCCGTATCTTGGTCCTCTACCTGTCTTGATTTCTCTGAAGATGTCTTGGGTGAAAGGCCGGACGGGGAGGGATGAACTTTGTAATCGAAGCGTGGAGGCCAGCGACCTAGCGTTGGCGATCTGCTTGCTTGATCCTGTAGGCCGTGAGGCTCCGAAGCCCACGTGTTTTCCGAATTGCCCAACCTCGTTCGTGGCACAGAGACATACAATGTACTGCTTTGGGATCTGTTCCCGTACGAAAGTGAGTTACTTTGAGTTTCAGTTGGGTACTGCCTCAGGGACTGCGCCCTTTCCAGAGGATGTGACATTGCTGCGTCTATCCTAGCTTCTAGCAGAGCCTGTGGGTCTTTAGGGAGATGAGCGGGGGTGAGTTTTGGGGATTGAGAACTCTTGCCTCCGCCTTGTGACTCACAGGGAGAGATGAGGATGTCCACACTGGAGCTGGAGCGTGACCTCTGCCGAAGGGGGACCACTTCCAATGTGGGACCGTAGGATGAAACATGTTGAGGATTTAGAAGGAGCTCGCCGCTGCCAACACTGCCACGATTCTCTGTTTGACCCTTCCTGTCCCCTGACATCTCATCACCACGGTCCTCGGCATCCAGGTGCCAGCGGTACAAACTGTAGCCGTCAGCACTGTTGACACTACCGCGACGAAGCAGGCCGGATTGGTCGACGGCCACTGTGCTCCCGGATCGAGAGCGGACTAGCTCGCTGCGGTCGATGCCAGCCAGCCGCTCCAGCGCGTGCATCATGCGGCCAGAGAACTCCTCTAGCTGAGCCAAGCGCAAGTCTATTGTCTGAAGAGAGGCTTTCATGGAGTGCTCTCGTTCATTCACCTCCTCCAGGCGCATGGACATGTTCTCGACCCTGCAACAGCAAGAGTTTCAAATGGTTGTTGTTGTTTTAAAGGGGTGGTAAAATGTCCTTTTCACAAGATGTAAAATAAATATCTGATGTCCCCAGAGTGAGTGAGTGAGTGTGTGTGTGTGTGTGTGTGTGTGTGTGTGTGTGTGTGTGTGTGTGTGTGTGTGTGAGCTGCTGCAGAGGGCGGGGTTTCAAGAGCTCATGTGTTAGCAGCTCCGATTACTTCACGCAGACACTAAAATTACAGAAACTGTTCTGTCTTAAATGTTAAAACAGAGTCAGACAAAGATGGAGAGACTCAAAAAGAAGTGACAACATGTAGAATGCAACAGGACGTCTCTGAATGGTTAGTTGATGAATTTATGTTGCTGATGTGGAATTAACTATCTTCAATTAGCATATTCTGTCATGGTAATCTATAAATCGCTGTTGGAACTGTTGTGAGATGCACACAGAGTGACTTTCTATTGCATGTGAAAAGATGGATGCTAAAGTTTGAGCTGACTCACAAATGTACGTTTTCACAAAAGACTGCGTGTTCCCGGGGGCGGGGTTTATGTACATTTTAGGGTTGGTGATGTCACTAACCCGGGAGGAATGTCGTGTAGTCCCTACCAGCCGTTTGTTGTAGTCCTTTTCTTTAAAGGGATAATTCCGGTATTTAACACCTTGAGTCTATATTGTAGTTTGTTTTGGATGAACAAGAGTGGTGGACAACATTTTTTTGACAATGGTTCCTCTCTCGAGTTTTTGACTATAAAAGAATTGGCCATGGACCCATTTAACATTGGAGTCAATGGGCATGTCCGAAATTGTCATTAAAACAACCTTTAACATTAGTTTTCAAAACTGTGCAACTCACCGAGTGATTTAGTGATGTTAGTTGATGTTCCAGAAACAAAAAGTGTTGCGAAATACAGTTTCTGTCGTGTTTTATTCGTCATTTTGTAAAATCCCATTGAATTCTGTGTTCAATTAATATGAGTGCTCGTTAATATAAATGCGCTACCGGAAACGGAAAGGGGGCTGTTTACATTTGGTAGATGTAGTCTTTTTGCTCGCTTCCGTTTCTCATAAGGCTAGCGAGCAGAGCAACTGTGCTCCGGGAGAGTAAACGAAATAAACAAACAAAACCTTCATTAATTGTTACTTGTAATATGACGTTGAACTCGACTGTGACCGTGAGTGTCCCGCGAGACATAAACATCGGTTATCGCCATCAAGTGGTCGGGAGTGTGCTAACGCTTCAGATTAAAATATTGAGCGGAAGTTACACAGTTGTGAAGTGTCTGAAAAAATAGTTCCACTATAGCAAAATAAACGGATTGGAATCATATATTGCGACGATATATTGTTTATAATCATCAACGAACACCAGTAACCACTCGGTGAGTTTAACAGTTTTGTAAACGAACATTATTGGCTGTTTTAATGACATTTTCGGACATGCCCATTGACTCCAATGTTAAATGGGTCCATGGCCAATTCTTTTATAGTCAAAAACTCGAGAGGAACCATTGTCAAAAAAAAATTTGTCCACCACTCTTGTTCATCCAAAACAAACTACAATATAGACTCAAGGTGTTAAATACCGGAATTATCCTTTAAAAGCAAATGTCTTGCTTTGCTTTGAACTTTGAGCGTTGTAACTTTGCAGATGTTGTTTATGCTCAAACAGCAACATAACACACTAACTAAAGTAAGAAAAGTGAAATATTTTCCCTTTAAAAGAAATCCCTTTAAACTCAATTGTTAAATGCAGGGCTCAACAATAAGAATGGCCTGCTTGCCCAAAGCCAGTGTGCAAGAGTTTTGGGCCAGCTGACAGAACTGTCACTGGATCTTTTGGGCCAATGCTACATTACCGGTGAACATTTTACATTCATTGATTCAGTACATCCATTTTTTAAGCTTTTTAAACTTAAATGTTTAGATTTCTGTGATGTATTCTACAAATTCTGCTTATTTGTCACCAAAAGAAAGTTATCAATCTGGCTAGATGGCAAATCCTGGATTTGGTGAAATTGCAAAAATAATAGTCTTGAAAGCATTAGTATGGGTCTAATGCACAGAATGCATTTTTGCACTCCATTGCATTCTTCTGCAGCGTCTTGTGCATGATGCCGCTCAAGTTAAAAGCTGTTCATGTTTTAAAAAAAAAAAACGCATCTCAGGATGGTGCTTTTTTTTCCTTTCCACGTTCGCCTCTTTTCTTTTCGCGAGTTTTTCAATGGCCCAAATAGAAAAAAAATTGCAGGTTTTTTTTTTTTTTTTACTTCAGCATCTATATTTACCACATATTTACCTCAAAATACAATGTGAAAGCAGTGCAGTGGAGTGCAAAAACACATTCTGTTGAAAACTACATACCAGCCAGTAATGTTTTACATTGTATGCCATAGTAAAAAAAAATATATATATATTCATTAAATATTTATGAATATAAATTTTCCATAATGAAAAAAAATAATTAGTAAAAAAATGGTAAAGAAGAATTAACATTTAAGAACAATGCTAAAAAAAATACAAATGTATCATTCTGAACAGCAGAAAAAACTTGTTGAGCCCTGAAATTACATCTGCAGGTGCAGTTGTTGTTTTCCATCCAGTACCTCTGGGAAGTGATTCGGATTCGCTCATCATTGGAAGAATGTGTTTCGTCCTCCTTCTCTCTAAAGTACTCCTCCACACACTGTTCCTCAAACTCATACAGACCCTTCAGTTCCTCCAGACTCAGAGTCAACTCTGAAAAAAAGAAAAAAGATGATAATAGCCAGTTTTAAAATAAGTTGCTATAACATTGATAGACTGAAGCAGTAAAAGCGAGTAACAGGAGTAATAACTCAGCCCGCGGTCTCTCTCGTCCAGCTCCCCTTCTTGTTTCTTTCTGCAGCGGCAGCACAGGCGCTTCAACACAATGTATATGTGGCTGAAGATGATGAGAGGAGGAGGAAGCACTGGTCTGTCATGGAACGTCATGATTAGCTGGTAGCGCTGGAACTTCCATATCTGGTTGGAGATGGATTTTACTTCAAAGAACGTGTTACTGTGAAGGGAATGAGTTCTCTTGATGAGTTGATCATGAATAAATGAGAACATAATACAGTGCTATGGCTCACATCACTGCTTTATGTTACAGGGTAAGCTTTATATTTAGTCTTTGACTCACTTGAATACAGCAATGAGCAGGTTGACCAGTAGGATGTTGGCTACCAATAGGTAACAGGCCATGATGGCCGGTGTGAGCCAGGCCCCAGGTATACACGGAGGGAGCTTTTTTCCATCTTCATCATACAAATTTTCACCACAGGGTGCTGTCATACATATCAGAGGTTAAGATGCAACCATGATGTAATGTGTTCGTCTGTGTTTGATAATTACACTGAATTGTGGGTAAAGTGGAAGAACTTTACACTCACGATTAATCTCCATCGCATAGACTAAAAGTATGTAGGAAAAAAAGAGAGAAAGCACAGATAAAAACCGTTTTTATCATTTCACAATCAGCCAACTGAAGATTAGTTAAAGAATTTTGTACACCTCTTTTCAAGTGAAGATAGAAAAGATACATCACTGTTCAAAAGTTTTCGGCCAGTAAGATTTTTTTTTAAATAAATTGATACTTGTATTAAGCAAGGATGCATTAAACTAATCAAAAGGTTTCTATTTCAAATAAATACTGTCATTTTGAACTTTATATTCATCAGAGATGACAAATTATCACAAAAATATTAAGCAGCACAACCATTTTCAGCATTGATAATAATAACAAGTGTGTCTTGAGCACCAAATCAGTATATTAGAATGATTTCTGAAGGATCATGTGACACTGAAGACTGGAGTAATGATGCTGAAAATACAACTTTGCCATCACAGGAATGAATTACATTTTAAAATATGTAAAAATTTTACAAAAGTAATGTTTTTACTGTATTTGTGATCAAATAAATGGAGCCTTGGTGAGCATAACACACTTCTTTCCAAAAAATTCACACTGACCCCACATTTTTGAACGGTAGTGTACTTCATGACATTCGCACAATAATTTATGTTTTAAATTATTTCATAATAATTTATTTCACATATTACTGTACAACTACCATTTTGTTTTTTATATATGTCCTTTATTATTATTAAAAAAATATTACTGAATGTAATTTTTAAATATGAACTCAGTTTTTTTTTTTTTCATTTATTCATTTAGCAACAAATGAGAATATACAAGCAGAATAAATGTAACCAAGGGATACAACAATTAGTGCTACCACACATAAATACCAGAGTAGCAGAATGCTTGAACAGAAATGTAGTAAATAAAAAAAAGATTTAAAAAAGTCAACAACTATGAACAATTAGAAGACACAGCTACAAACCTAAAACTCACAAGCAGGGTAGGTAAAGACCAGCACTGTCACACACTCAGTCCATCACACATGATTCAGTAGAGGGCGAAAGCCACGGCAGTGTGAATGGTCACATGATCGGGAGATGAGACACAAATCTGTCTGCAGAGTTCACAGATACAGAAAGGGTGGAATGGAGACCAGACGTATCATCCACACATGAATCAGGAAACAGAATCTTACTATGAACTCTAGTCTTACGGTCTATCGAGTCAGCAAACACTTCTCCATAGATCATCCAGTAGGGCATGTAGAAGATATTCCTCGCCAGACGCCACGTCGGCTCCTCGTCCGGGTGCAGGATGGCCTGACGTGCCACGCCGAAGCTCATGAGAACCACCAGCATGATCACCACAAAGTACAGCATGTCAATCATCTGCACGCACACATAAAAACACCATTATTGTTAGGAAAACAAACAAACAAAAAGCTTTTGAACCATTCATATTCAAGTTTTCATGTTAGTTCTCACCATTTTACCAATCATCATGACATACGGTCCCAAATACTTGTTAACTCCAAAGATGTCGAGGACACGAATGTACCAGAATATGATGTCCACACAGTAGATGACGCGTCCGTAGCCCAAGTAAGGCTCATTCTGCAGGCGCAGTAAAAGTCCCATAAGGAATGTGGTGATGGCAGCCAGGTCAGTGATATTCCAGTACTCTTCAAGCCACACGTTTATCTTCTGTTTCAGCTTTCCCGGCTCTGACATCAGGATCTACACACAAGCACATGCATCCAATGAAGGAAACACACAAATATAACGATATAGCAACTTCACCTATACTAGTACTTCACCTGTCTAACTTTCTCCAGTCCAAGAGTGATGATGTAGGAGATGACGATCCATTCCTGCAATGATGGCCATCTCTCCATTTTCACCAGGATGATGTAATTATACAGCATCAGGTATACCAGGTAGGCAGTCTGAGTAGATACATCATTCCAATTTATGATGTTATAAACATGTGCTACAACTAAATTTAGATTTTCCGGGTGTGTTTTGACCACATACCGTATTGAACCAGAACTTGGTATACGGAGCGTTAAAGAAGTAGTAAATCTTCTTCCCAACAGGCACTCGTTTCTGTCTTTTACCATCTTCCTCATCACCTTTCTTAGATGCTGCGTCCATGCTCACAGTGCCATCCTGGCAATAAACATCCATGATGAGAGGTTTACTCACCTTCACCTCATAAAGGTCCATACACATATACAGAATATATTATATATATATTGTATATACTCTACAGTTCAAAGGTTTGGGGTAAGGTTTTTTTAAATGTAGTTGAAAGTCTCTGAAAGCCCCTTGCTCATCAAGGCTGCATTTATTTAATAAAAAATAAAATAATAGTAATACAGAAATATATATATATATTACAAATAAAAATATCTAACTTTTCTATTGTAATATATTTTAAAATGTAATTTATGCCTGTGATGTCAAAGCTGTATTTTCAGCATAATCACACCAGTCTTCAGTGTCACATGATCCTTCAGAAATCATTCTAATATAATGATTTGCTCAAATCACTTTTTTTTATTATTATTATCAATGTTGAAAACAGTCATGCTACTTAATTTTTTTGTGACGCATGTTTTCAGGAATATTTGATGAATAGAACGTTTTAAAGAACAGTCTTTGTTTGAAATAGAAATCTTTTAAAACATTATAAATAGTTTTTTATTTATCCTTGCTGAACAAAAGTTTTTTTATTTTTTTTTTTATGAATTTATAAAAAATAATAATAATAATGGTAGTGTACATATATTTACCTTGGTAGATTTGTTATCATCCTCTTTGTCTTTGAGCTCTTCTTTGTCTTTGGAGTTTTGGTAAGACAGATCATCTCCAGTTCGGAAGTCAAGGAGAAGGATGGCTGGAGGAAAAATTATTCCAAGGATCACCTAGGAATGATATTGAATGATAAAAATGTTGATATATATAATACTTAGAATCTATTGCTTATGAATAAGCTTTATTTTTTAATGCAGACCTTGAGTCCATTGCTCTTGCCCACCCGCAAGCAGCCCATCCACATGTCAGTGAGCAGCATCTGGCTGCAGGTGTGGGCTATAAAGTCTCTGTGTTTGGCAGCCACAGCCAGTTTCAGACAGGTGGAGTTACTCCAATTCTTCAACTCATATGTCAACAGCTTCATGGCCACCTGTTCATCATGTTTGTATGACTGATCTAGCAGCTCATAGGCTAACTGACCAAATTCCCTGAGTGTGAGAGGGAGAAGAGATGTTTTATGTGATAAGTGACTGCTTGATTTACTTGACTTGACTGCTTGAATTATTTTATTTTTTTAATAGTTAAAATATTGTATTGTATTCTGTCCCATGCAACTAGTACTGTTTTGCCCTTCCTAAATAAAATTATAGATATCTATACACAAGATTTTTTTTAAAGAAATTGATACTTTTACTCAACAACGAAAGTGTCAGTAAAGACATTTAAAATGTTACAAAATATTTCCATTTAAAATAAATTCTGTTCTTTTGAACTTTCTATTCATCAGAGATTAATGACAACATGTATGGATTCCACAAAAATATTAAGCAACAGTTTTCAACATAATAATGGTTCTTAAACACCAAATCAGCATAGCCTATAAGAATGATTTCTGAAAGATCATGTTACACTGAAGACTGGAGTAATGATGCTGAAAAATAAATGATTTCTTTATCAAATAAATGTAGCCCTCGTGAGCATAAGATTTTTTTTTACCGCAATCATTAAAAAACACAACAAAATATTAGGCTACTGGCTCTAAAAAAATAATCACATAATGTAACAAAATATAATAATATTCCTCACTTTGAATTATTGTCCAGATCTTGTGAGATGTCGTCTACAAGTTCACTCCGTGATGATTCGTGGGCCATTGCTTTATAGAGTTTACATGCCACCAGCGCTTTCGCCATGGCCTCCTCTCCCCTCTGCCAGAGAAACAGCGCCATCTTCTGGCGCTTCATCAGAACTGCCCAGACCATCAGCTCGTGGAAGGGGTACTGGAATCGACTGACCTCTGGGTCATCAACGTCAATATCGATTTCTTCCTCTTTCTTCTTCTTCATCTTCTTTTTGCCTTTAGGTCTTGGGTCATCGTCCTGTCAAAAACAGATAGAATCGGTTGCGAATACAAGTTTTAGCAACCAGTCACATTTTTGTGTGTGTGTGAGAGTACACAGTACTTGCAAACATTCTGAACACAAAAACATAAGGTTTCAGTTTTTAATTTAGTGGCTTACCTCCATACCCAGAAGTTTCAACGCTTTGGGCTACAAGAGAACAGAAAGTGGGAGTCTTGTTTGAGCTTTTTTGAATATTTAAAGACACATTGGAAAATAACATTTTAAATTAGAAATACAAACAATAGAAAATATTTTTGCTGAAAAAAACGGCATAAGGGTTATTTTAATTTTAATGCTTCTGTTAATAATTTGTGATAGACCAAATAGCAAAGACAATTTATTACAGTAATTGAAAAGTTATTTGTAAATTTTTCTGTTTAAATTTTGAGTAAATATTTTGTAAAATAATATTATTCCAGCACCCAGATCTAAAAATTTGAGGTTTTCAGCCAGTGGAAAAAAAACATATTGGTTGGCCACTGTTATATTATTACTAAATTAAGCTATTATATTATGTTTAATGTACAGTATATGGAGGGAAATTTGATTGTGTGTTTTCATATATACATGAATGTATAAAGGTAAGGGGTTGGTGATTACTCACTCTTTTCAGTCCATAGAGGTTATTATAGAGTGTGCGGAAACTTTTCCTAGTATAGTTACACCGATACGCCCCTCCCATGAGGTACTCCAGAACCAAGCCAATGTCAATCAGAGTGATCTGGTAATCTGGTGGAAGGTTTCCCTGGAAACATTAAAGTCATAACGCCATAAAATAACTGGTCCTGCTGCACTTCTGGCTTAGCTTATGCTGCTGAAACTACTGAGAGAAAAATAACTATTGATGCAATGCTCTCACAATCACACACACAAACACATTCATTCACACTGTCAAGAAGATTAAAGTCTTATTCTTTAGAACAATAGGCCATAAAAGAAAATAAATGATGATCAAGGCACATATTATGAATAATAAACTTTACCTTTTTTACATCTCTGACCACAAAATGCAGTGTGTTGATGGGTCCTAATCTCTGAATGACAGGGGGGAAAAAATCATACATAGTTCACTGAAAAGCTCATCACAGATGTTTGTGGGCTAAGTGCTTTCTCCTCAACAACAGATTACATAAAATGATATGATAATGGATAATACTGAACACACGACAGACATTTTCAAATCATATTGCTTAGAAAAAGAGGAGGGGACTGGTGATAGCTCTAATAACTGGGCATGTGGTTCACATTCATCAATAGTTGTATCATTAAAATATAGAATGCACTCTGCACGGAGAGCACAGTAAAACACAGCGGCTACGTGACCCTCTAATCTTCCATTAATTGATGATTGTGTGCTAACTGTGTTATAGAGCTCTTCCAGCCGTGGGATTGTCAGGAAATGGTGGATGTTGACGCCATTTTCAATGAGGAGCTTCACAAAATCCACTCTGTCAAGCACGAGTGCGTCCATCATGGCCTGCTCCAGAGAATTAACCTATTTTACACATCAACACACACAGAAAAATATTACATTTAATTCACCAGAAAGAACATACACGTATAAACAGAAATAATTACTTCAATTACAACACACACACACACACACACACACACACATCCCTGTTTATTCTGCACTGAGTAAAGCACATGCTTATGGAAGCTTGTTTCCGCCACAGAATAAAAATAAAAAAGGTAATTGCGACTTTTTAATCTCACATTTTCTATATCGCAATTCTGACTTTATTACACGCAATTCTGTCTTTATTTCTGTCATTATGGAAATGTCCATGTTTCTGTCCCTACCCTTTACAGAAATATTACACTTGAAAAACAATTTATAATTTATTTATATTTTAAAATAAAACAATATGTTATTTGAACAATTACACCTTCTTGAGCCATCAATGTGGCAATATTTGTTTTTTTAATGAATTATATAGAATTCCAAGCACCACAGAGGTGCTCGTCCCCACAGTCGTGTACGAATATACAAATATATTATGTAAATTACATAAAAAAAAAAAAAATGCCGAATAAATATTTGACTATTTATTATGAAAGTAGTGTCACTGGTGTAACCGTCAAACAAAAATCTCTTATTTTGAAATAAAAATCACACTGATGACATCACTTGACTTCCTTCTTCCAATTTCCTGAATATCTATGAAGAAAGGCCCATGGTAAATCCCGTTTATATACTGTCTATGGTAAATCCACTGTCTCTTTTCAGTTATCCAAAATTGTATCATTTATCTCATGATTTCATATGAAGCTTTGAGTTGAACTCACTGGTAAAAAAAAAAAAGAAAAGAAAAAGAATACAAAATGGATTAAACTACTTAATTTAGTAACCAAAGAGGTAAGGTAACACCAGTGACAAAAAAAGTACATGCAGTCTTTAAATAAATGCATAAATGCTAAATCTAATAATGTGGTTTACTGTAAGTTTAAATGAAAGAGAAATACATTTTAAGACATCTTGCCATAACAAAAGTGTACGTTTCTGTCTAATGACCCTTCTCGCAATTCTGACTTTGTCACACAATTCTGACTTTATATCTCGCCATTCTAAGAAATAAACTCAGAATTGCGAGGTGTAATCGCAAAAAAAGGTCCCAATTATCTCTTAAAATGTTTTATTCTGTGGCGGAACAAGCTTCCATACATGCTCACTGACTCAACATTACTGAAAAATAAATTACCCAGTTAAGCAGCTCTATTTTCCTGGGGTCTGTCTCCTCTGGAGGCTCAGGTTTGGATTTGGCACCTTTGCCCTTTTTTCCCCTGGCAGGTTTACCCTTGCTGGCACGGGTGGCGATGGGGCTCTTTGGTTTATCCTGCTGGCTTGTGGACGAGGTGGGCAGGGACCTAGCAGTCTGGCGAGGTAATATGTGAATATGTATTGAAAAAAGGCAAATGTATTTTTTTTAAATAATTTCATTTTTTCTATACTTTATCAGGATATCTTTGTGGTATCTACTATGTGCCCCAAAACCCAGCAGTGCATAGCGACACCTACAGGCCAGTGTTGTCCGTGGACGAAGATCTGACTGCGAGCGATATCCACACGGTTCCAGGCCAAAGCCAAACTCAGCTGGTCTGGAGCTGAAGCATTTGTGCCTGATAAACCCAAAGAACAAAATGACCCAGAATCTTAAAATGGATGTTTAATAGAATAGAGCTTAATAGAATTAGAGGGGAAAAGCTAGAAGAAAATTATGTAAAAAGTAATAATATTCTGAAACAAAACAAAGTTATTTTCAGGGATATTTCATGGCTATTGTAATGTTCAGGATTAGTGCTATTGTAAACTCTGTGAATGTGGTCTGAACATGATTTCACCTTTCAGCAGAGCAGTTAAGATGGCCATCTCAATATCCTGCTGACCCTCTGAAGCCGTGCGGAAAACTGTGATCTGTTTCAGCACAAAAGATAAAAACGAAACTGTGTGGAATGTATATATATATTGTATGCATATAATTATACGCTACCATTCAAAGTTTGGGGATGGTAGGTTTTTTAAGTTGCCCAAGGCTGCATTTGATGAAAAATACAGTAAAAACTGTAATATTAAATAAATAAACAAACTGTTTTTTATTTTATTTTAATGCATTTAAATAATCTAATTAATTTATGTGATGGTAAAGCTACTAATACTCCAGTCTCAGTGTCACATGTTGCATCAGAAATCATTCTAATCTGCTGATTTGGTGCTCAAGAAACATTATTATCAATGTTGAGCTGCTTAATATTTATATAGTACCGTGATACACATTTTTTTCAGGATTCTTTGATGAATAGAAGGTTAAAAAGAACAACACTTATTTGAAATTAAATATTTTTTCGAAGTCTTTATTGGCACATTTTAATCAATTTGATGCATCCTTACTGAATATTAGCTATTAAGTATTAGCTTCTATAGAAAACCAAAAAATCGTACTGACCCCAAACTTTGGAACAGTAGTCATAACTCATGAATGACAAGCACAAACTGGTCTAAATGGTCATAATACTGACAAATGGAAACATGAAATATAGTTTATAATAGCTGTTTTTAACATGGTTGGACAGAAATGTATGATGTATTTGATCTAACTTTACATGTATGTTGAAAGAAAATAACTGATTAGAAGGATAAAATGTGAGCAATACAGAATTATAATGATTTGATGACTGAGAGGGGACACTGAGTACAGCACAGGGTTTCTAAATATAACACATTCACAAAAATTAAAATGAGACTTTTTTTAATGAATTCAGTATCTTTAAAAAAAAAAAAAAAGTCGGATACACTACACCACATAGAACAGCCAAGATACACACGCTTATTGTTACATGTTTATTGTTATGTGTTTTCTCAGTTTCCCTAAAATGTGTTCCTCACATGGTTTTGAGGAACTTGCCTCAGTGTTCCTGGGTTTTATAAGGAAATCTTTATTTTTTCTTAAAGGGTATAAACACTAAATAGGATGACATGCAAATGAAATGAATGTTGTGAAAGATAGAAAAAAAATGAGAATAAGAAAGAACAATGTATGATATAAAAAAAAAGCAAATGAGGCTGAATGAATGACAGTCATGTTTATTATCATATCTGTGAAATATAACAATCGAACAAATAATTTTTTCATAAATAAAACATATATTTTACATTGCATAAAAAATCTGGAACAAACTTGTCTTCAATCCGTTTTCTTGCCATTCCATCTTTTTTTCTGTTCTTTTTTTACTCACCAGCTCTCTTTTCTTCATGCACTCCATCACCATGAGATAAATCTGCTGTGCCTGATTGCGGTTGTAGTTGAATGTCTTCTGTATGGTTACTAGAAGCTGTTCTCTAACACTGTCATTAACCAACCTACACCAGAACATACATTTTTAGAAACCATGAGACAAAGGAGATTAATTGAAAAGGGGATTTTAATGTTAAAGGTCACCAATATTTTCCTTTTTTTCAACAGCACATTAACCTCTCAGTAAAAACAAATATTTTCTCCTGCTCTGTAGTGAATATGCTTAAGAAAAAAAAAAACATTTACAGACCTGCACCTTTAAGATTCATAGTCACTAAACTAAATCATCATCAATATTTTCTCACCCATCCTCCTCAGAGTACTTGTGAGCGAATGAAATTATGTCTGATGCTCGGCCGCTGCCGTCACACACCACCACGGGTACAGGAGGGTCCTCACGCAGACTCTCCAACACAATGGAGATTACATTCGGCCCGCCTTCAAGAATCAGACACACCAAAGGGACCCCCTGACCTAGACCTGTACAAACACACACATAAAACATACTCATGTACAAATATGCACAAAATAAGCGGTGATTAGACATGAAAAGATGCTTTCGAGCATGGTTGAGATGGTTGTTTTGACTGCAGTATGGGTCGACGTCTGGACCTCCCTTTGCTGTCCCAGCCTCATCAGGAACTCCAGGCATAGGATGACAAAGGGAAACCCAGGAGGTCACAGACTAGGCCTTTCATAACTAGACCAGCATTCATGGACTCCAACAGTGTTTGATTCCCTTTTGACTTGGTGGATTCATTAATATTATTTTACTGTCTTTACTTGTTGTTGTCAGAAAGTTGTCTGAGTGACTTACGTGTGTTGATCTTCTGCAGAGAGATGTGTTTCTCCAGCTGCCTGCGCAGACGGACCTCCGCGCCATACTTTCCGTGAGTGCCGTTGTCAGCCAGGATGAAGTGGGAATGGCTGTTGTTAAGCACAGAAAGTTTGCTGAGGGGGTTGGACATGGTTTGGTACGGTCGCGTCACCTGGTCAAAGCAAAAACGCATGATACATCACTCAAAAAGTCAAGTGAGTACATGTATTCCTGTGTAATGACACAAATGGCTTACATCTCGTCCGATCAGATCCTCTTTATTTTCCACAATACCCCACGGTGCAATTCCGATGGCACACACCTTCCCACGGGACTTGGAGGAGTGATCTTTCAGCGCATCTCCTACATGGCGTATCACTCCTGTGTAATGTGAGAAGAGGGAAAAAACATTAAATCATTAGTGTGTCATGTGGTGGAGTCATTCAGTTTATTGCTCAACAGGAGAGCACATGATTTAGCATCTGAAACAATATCAGATGACCATTTAAGTGAGGTCAGTTAGGTCACACCATGATTTGGTTCTAATTGACCACCTTCTTGTTTTGGCGCCATTTTAATTGCAATTTTCAGTGTAGTCAAAAACCCACCTGTACTAACCCCTCCAGTGAAGATCCAGGCCCCAGTGGTGACCGCTGCTTTTATCAGGCCCTTTCCGAACACTTGCTTGAGTTTGGGCTGCAAGTCAAAGTTCTGCAGGCCGCCATGCACAGAGATGAGCAGGGTGGGCAGCTCTAGCTGCCAGTCTTTCACCATCAGATGCAGAAGGCTATCAGGCTTAGTGTCATAGGACACACGGACATACTGATGATGAACAAGGAAGAGGAGAGAAAACTATATGACTTTAAAATGTTTAGGACAATTTCTAAGATGACTCATTTTGCACATTTTGCAATGAAAAAAAATACCATGGCCTTGTTGACATGACCTCCTCCCTGGAATTCAATGATGCCGTATGCGTCAGTGGGCGTGGCTTGTGTGTGCTTAGCAACTGACCATTTCTCTTGTGAAGGCTCATTCTGTACCCCCTGACCTTCATCTGCGCTCTTATAGGTGGAACCAGGAAGAATAGCCACATGTTGGTTTACCAGTTGACCACAACAGCACCTACAACAGTTAGCAAAAAAGGAAAAAAGCCACATTCAACCACCATAGCACATCTCATCCATTTTTTTTATTTTAAATAACTGCTCTTAAGTGCCGAATGAAGCATGTTTATAGATTATAACTATCATGTTGCAATAAAAGAAAATTTTAGTAGTTGGTCTAAAGTACTTTGTAAATGGTACAAATAAAGCAAATTAGCTTTTATTTTTATATTTATAGCCTATTTTCAGTATTCATTTGAATATTAGTTTAAGTTTTAGTATTTATGTTATCTTTAATATTTCTATTTTCTAATTTTACGTTTTTCCATCTTATATTTGAATTTTATTTAGATTAAAAATGTTATATATATAATATATAATTTCAGTTGTAATTAACAATAATAACACTGTTACTGACTTGTTGGGCTCTTTGCTGGGGAATATATGAATGCACTCCCTTTTTAGAAATGTCCTATCAATCCATGCCTTCTGAGCCTGCAAGACACAAAACAGGAGAATTCAGTATACTCATACTCAGTCATTTCAGGTGGAATGTCATGTCTAAACATTTCCTAAATCCCTTTTGTAATTCGTTACTTTCTTCTTTTTTTCCAGGAGCTACAAAAATCTGTTTTGCAGCTTATCTGTTTATAATTATTTTTGACTAATGACGTGGGAAACAATTAAAACTGCACTTGTAAAACGAATTGTGATTATATATAGGTCATCTGCGAATACAGTATATTTTCTCATTTTGGTCCCACTTTAAATTAAGTGGATTTAAGTACTATGTACTGACATTGAAATTAATCATTTGATACAATGGACATATTGTGTACATACATGTTTTTACATTGTACTTATATTTAAAAAATACCAGCATGTAACAGCTGTAATTCATTTATGTATTTACATTTGTAATTACACATTTGACCCTTCCCTTACACCTTAACCCACACCTACCCACACCAAACCTGTCCCTAAGTATCAAGTATCTCAATAGCAGCAAAGGTGTTTTACAATACAACATGAACACAATAAGTACATTGTAGTTATTTTTCGATGTAAGTAGTAGGCTACTTAAAGCCACTTAATATAAAGTGGGACCATAACAGCTGTAAACCACTCTGGGTAAATGAAATCACTTTAAACATATTAAAATTATGAAATCAACTGAACTAGGTCAACTGAACTTTTCCCACTCTCATTTGTTTACTTTCTTTTCATATATTTAAGAATTTGAATTGCACTAATGTGTAAGACAATGTGTGAAAAAAGTATTGTGACACATAAAAACTTTATGGAACTTTAAATGCAATCAGCTTAATGTTGTTTGTGTAACACAGGGATATTTACAGAAATATGCCTGAACCTCAATACCACAATAATAAACCAAACTGAAAATGAAAATTCATGCTGTGGATACAAAAAAATATGTCTTTAATGGAACAAGCTCTTAACAATGCCCAGACTGGGATTCAAACAGGTTTCAGTGACTAACCAAAAGCTTGTAAACTCCTTTCCCTTTTAATTTATACTAGACAACATTCAACCAATAAATATGAGGTATCATCATTAACAGTATTATAAGCTCAAACTGACTTACTAGAAAAGCACTTACCCTTGAAGTTAAAGAGAGAGACAAAGGGCTTACATAATGGCATTGTTATGAAGTCTTCTTCCAGCTTGCCATGCCTTCAACTGCCTGTGGCCTTCATTTATGGAGCAGTGGTCTTTATTTTGCCCTGGACCACGTGTTGCTGGACCTCAGTCTCAGAGTCTCATGACCACTGCTGAAGATAATCCTGCTGGGACCTCATGACCAATCCACTGGAACACCACAAACTAAAGCCCACTCTGAGGCTGTCTAATCTGCCTCATTGGTCAATGTGCTAATCTCACCATTAGCCCCTCCATACCTCTTCTATTAATGCTGTTTGTTAAGGTAAACTGGGAAGGATAGGAATGATGTGAAAGACACCAATGCCTGGCTGCCATTAACATTTATATTGGAAACAGTAAGTTTTTACCTGCTTCAGAAAGGTGATCTATAAAACTGTTCAACGTTACTGTAGCAGCACCACATAATAAAAAAAATAAACCAATACAGAAATCAAATTAAGCACAAGCACTCTCATTCACAAAGAGCAGTCTCGCTGAAATACAATCTGGCTCTGTCCCAAGTACATGTGAGATTTGTGTTTAGACATCTGTCGACAGCTTTTGACATATTTGGATTTTGGTATTTTAGAGCTTCATTTCTCTCAAATCCTAAATGATTTAGTCATAGAAACACACATATGGAATTTCCCAGAGGTGAAGCTGGACAGTCACACAAACCGTACTCTCAAACTACATTGTTATGGGAATTGTCTTTCAGGCAAAAACCTTTTGCATATATATTTATATGATATACTTTAGGTGACTGAGTAAAACAAAATGTTAAATAATTAATTTTTATTTTTTTAATTGGAGGAGAAATGACCTTGTACCTGTAACGTTTATGCTGTTTTGGTTTAGCTCTAGTTCACTTGTTTCCGTTGTCCTCATTTTCCCGCCACTAGTTTGTATCTATGGTTACTGATGAGTTACACACCTGTTTCTGTTAGTTAGCTTCCCATGTGTATTTAAGCCCTCAGTTTCCAGTGTTTAATTTTTCCCTCTCGTCTGTGTATTGTGTGGTTATGTTATGTTATTCTCCTGCTATTCTTGTGTTTATTTTGGATTTTTTAAAGACTATGTTTTTGTTCTTACTCCTTTGTCGTGCGCGTACCACTACAGCCGCAGCCGATTGTGGCAATGCCTTATAAGAAAGAGCTTTAATGACACTATTATATTATTTCTATAGATTATATTTTTCTTGTTTATACACTACCGTGCAAAGACGCATAGATAATATTGTCCCTAGTCCACAAGCTTCCTGAAACAGATTGACTAGTAAATTAAACAGAAAACCAGAAAAATCTGCTCCCGCTGATCCATAATTATAATTTAGTCCCTCAAAGCTCTCACATTAACACATGTCTACCCCGTGAGCAGCTACATAAAGGAGCTCTGTGAGAAGCTCAACTCAGATAATCCTCATCTAAGCAAATCAAGCAAAAAGCAAATCAACTCTGTCTGCCAATAGGAAACAAAGACTTACATTTCCACAATGTTTACAAGAAAGATAATTTCACAGAAAAATACAATGTATGATTGTGAGTCACCAAAAACATATGATTCGGGGAGTTCATATTAGTCCAACATTACTATGGACTATTGTTGATCATGGTGATTTTTCCTAAAAATATTCAGGACTACTATTTTATAATCCTAACATCTTTAACATTACATTTTAAAATAGCTTTTCCGTGAACACTGTTATAGAACATGTTCAGTTGCAAAAGCATAGCCTATTCATTTGATAAGAGAAAATGGTGTTGGTCAAGGCTACCTAGTTTACAGAGTTGGAAGGTCATTTGAAAATGACAGTGCTGGAAATTTTGATGCAACCTTGAATTTTCATGAACTCAGTAGACTTGTTTTCCATTCCAGTGCAAACTAAACACAAGCTGATTTGCAATGATTTCAGGTCCATTGTAAGCCCACTAAGTTTGCTTCTGTCCACTTGTGTTTGGATTTATTCCACAGAACTCTGCATTAATCACATAAGATTGAGAATTACAGAGAACAGGGGTTTAAGCTACCCGGGCCAGTGCTCTTTACTGGGCCATTATCAGAGATTAGAGGACAATGCTGAAAACAGGTTTTGTTCTGTATGTATGCGTGCAAGTGTGTGCGCGCACACTCAGAGATCAAGAGCACCATGGGAATCAGTGCATTCACCAAATGAGTTTACACATGTATTTGACCATCCAAAATCACTGCCAATATAAAAATATAACAGAAATCCCAATTTTTGTTAACATTATACAAACCTGCTATTTAAACTGCTTGATTTTAACAAAATCAAACCAGTCATTTTAGCAAACCAGTCAAATCTTAAAAAATGTGGCATATCCTGAGCAAATTCAAAATTCATTGCATAAGACAATGTAACTTTGGTTAATTAACCATGCCCAACGCAACCAAAGCTGGTCGCTTTAAAAGTGGGAATGATTCTACAAGCCCGTAATTTGAATGGGACAGAGGGCCCAAAATTCCTATAGCGACAGCTCTGATCCCGAACATAATTCAATACATGCATGTTTCTTAAACAACTCAAGATAACCAAATACATTGCAGTAGGTGGAGAATGGGGGGAATTCAAAGTTTGTTGGGGTCTCTTACCTTCTGAGATCCAGAGGATGTGCGTTTAATAGATGCACGCTTAAAGGACCCCTCTTTGCCCCTTTTCCCTCCACATGCCCTGTTATCCATCTTTATAATGAGCTCCTAAAGTCCAGCCATCACAATGTAGCATCACAGTCTCTGTGACCAGCAGACAAAATGTTCAACAACTGAAAATAGTGATGTCCCCTTCCAGCATCCCCAGCCAGACTGATTAATACAGACACAGCGAGATGCAAATAGTATGACGCTGACACAAAGACCCCTTCCTCGGCTACTGTATATGTGTGTGTGTGTGTGTGTGTTTGTGTAATCAGGCTTAATGGAGTTGCCCTATGAGTGATGCTCTTTAATGCAGGAGATTTAATAAATGGTGATTGAAGGTAAATCTACTTTGGGTAAAAAATAGCTCTTATGCTAAATAAAAAAAATGCATAGATAGGTCATGACTTGGGAAGTAAGAAACCAAATTGTAGGGCTTAGCTATGAATAGGACAGTGCAGCATAATCACTCATGTACCGATGTTCAGGTGATGAGATCAGTTGGCAGCACACATCGGCTATCAACACAATTTTTATCATCATTATCGGCATTATCAAGATTCTCAAATTATAAGAGTTCCCACATGGCTCAAAAACAATAGGCCAACACCTATTGTTCCCCTCCTATAAATGATACCGAGAAATGAATAAGAATCATTAATTCTACTGAATGATCATAGTCATGCCTGATTTAATGTTCAGAATCACTGGATTGGGAGTAGAAATCTTACATGGTTCAGCTAAACATCTTAATTTGGTTTTGTTACGTTAGCCCCTGGTTTCACAGACAAGGCTAGACTAAAATGCATGTTTGAGCTGTTTTAACTGAAAGCAACTTGCACCGACCTATCTCAAAATAATAGGTCAATGCCATTGCCAGTTGTTTTTTTCTCAAGATGCACACCAGTAGTTTTTATCTAAGGCATATTTAAACAAGCTACTTAAATGTTCTAATAGAACGAAGGCCTAATCCTGGCTTAATCTAAGCCCTGTCTGTGAAACCAGGCCTTAATGTTATTAGTCACAGATAATAAAGATTAAACCGCTCAAAAACATTTGAAGACGTGGCCCTGCACATTCATTGATGCACGGGCAACCAGAAATCGAAAACGATTCAGATAATTTTGTGATATTATCTATTCTCTATTATCCTGTTCATTTGAAGGGAAAAAAGTCAATAAGAAATAGTTTAAAAAAAACATTTCCACAACAAGAGAAACTAAACGCCTTTAAAACAAGTTTATTAGAGAATAAGCTAAATAGTAACAAACTGAAAAGCATCTGCATTTCTATGAAAATTATATATATTTATTTATAAAAAGAAAAATTTCATGTGAACTTCCAAGGCCTTTTGTGCTCCATACGTTTGTCAGTCCTCCACTGAGCAAGTTGGTGTATGAAGGCTGGAGAACTGTTTCTTGTAATAAATAATATATACACAGTCCTCTCCGCTGTGTGCCTCGTCTTCAATTCTTGTCATCCTTCCCCACGAGCCAGCAACTCAATTCACTCCATTTCTCTCTCACGACCTTGATTTCACTCAGCTGCATTAGACCCAGTGTCTATAACAGAGAAACAGTCAATTAGGAGGATTGCATCACACCATAAATTATGAAAATATAGCATATAACATCAGCACAGGCAAATCCAACTCGCGTCTTACTTTTGCCATCACACGCTACAATCTTTACTTTGTCCACCTTGACCAGATCAGTCACCTCCCGGAACTCGACGTCATTTAAAACAAACGTCCAGACGTTATCACAGAATCTGTATGTGTTCAGAGATCCCTATGGATAAAACAAAAATCTGTTATTTTTAGTGTCACAACAGTGTCTTAAGGTAAAGCTAGTTATCTAAAGAACTTGCATAAGCAGGCAAAACTCTGCAAATAGTCAACAATAACCTTAAGAAATAAGACATTCACTTGACTTACCCTAAAATTGACCCTGTTGCGGACCCGGTTGGCCAGCGCTGTGTTGATAGCTTTATCAAATTGTAAAAGTACTTGGAGGGCTAATTGTGGTGTGATTTGTTGAGACTATGAATGGAGGGAAAACATAGTTAAATATTTCCCATTACTGAGATAATTCATAACACACTATTGAGCTTCATTCATTAAGATTGTAGTTTCATTTTAATTAAACATAAAATGTATTAATGGACTAACGTTAGTTAAAGTATTTATATAACGTACATACTGAATGAAGTAATAAACAGCAAACTCTGTCTGTATGCTTGTTATTATTTAAACACAGACAGGAATGTCTGGTTGTTATGTCCCAAACTGCGGTCATTTGAAACCAAAAAATTCTAAGAAACACTATAATACTTAATTTATCCCTGACTATAGCAGTTAACTTATGACTTTTTCAAAAGCAGCTTAATTACAAACACAGCTGGTGTTAGCTAACACTCATTTAACGTTACTAATAAACCAACACATGACTAACCACGATCAGAACAAATTATAGACTTTAACACTAACATATGATAAAATAAACCACTGAAGGTGGATGACTGGATATGCATTTATCGTCTTTATACCATTATGTTTGTTTATCAATTTATCACATAATTCTGCGCTGGCTAGCCATCAAGCTACATAACACTTCACTTTGATTTAATCTTACCTGAATAAGCTCATCGAGACTCTCCTGTAGACTGTTTCCGAGTGTCGTGTTTCTGTAGAGTTGATATGCCATAGTGTATTTTCAGTGCGAACGCGAAAGTACTGTTTAAAATAACCGTAGGATCTTCGCTGATGCTTTGTGATTTACCCGCTGGATGAGCACTTCCTCAATATCCAAACTTAGACCGATCGCGTTACGGAAACACGCGAGGGACATACATCTCCATCCGATCCTGAATCGTACGAGGAGGCTACAAATCAACAACGGGGGGGTCGTACAATTTCTTTTTGGCAAGGAAAAAAATTATCATTCTAAAAAAACAATGAGGAGATATGAACGATTGTTTAAGTCACATAAACATTATTATCCAGCCTTATTTCTTACCACTCTTTGTTTGGTAGCCCAAGTAATGATTTGGCAAAGACTTCTGGCAATTTATTAAACGGACAGTAGATGGCAGCAGATGACAAGTCCAATCATCGCAGGGACATCTCTCATTTGATTTCAGGTTTTCTTATTTTTTCTTCTTCTTTTCTTCTTTAAATAAAGAATAATAATAAACAAAATATCACAAATAAATCTGTGTTGGAATGTTTCATGAGCCATTCCAATAAATGGGTGTCATTTGCTTCACTGAAAAAAATGATATGATCAATACATTATGACAACATAATGTTTTTACCATGTTTTTTTTTACATAGCTTTAACTCATCAAAATAAGTTAAGAAATGTTCAACTTTTTTGTAAGTTATACAAGATTCAACTCATTTTAAGTCAATTTAATATAATTTAAGTTGAAATTACTTAAACATCCAAGTTGATTGTACTTAATAATTTAAAGGCAGCAATTCTTTCTTTGTTGTTGAAACACTCTTTTGTTTTAAAGAAATGATTGGGTACATGTTCAAATAACATGTCTTCATTGTCTATTTCCAGCACAACTCTAGGCTACTTGTTTAGCAAGATGACAAAGCCAGTGAATGCTTGAGATGAAATATGAGATGTTTGATGTATAGGCAATTTATTAAGCAATTTATGAATTCCAATCAAGTTGTAATTTTGTCAATTTTGCAACAAAAGATTTTGACAATATAATATATTTGTTTTTGTTTTATTTTAAATAAAATGTTAGCTTTATACTGTATATAAATGTGTCTTAGCAACATGCACAAAGGAGTCACCATTTTAATTTTTAAAAAAAAACATATTTAACGTGTTATTTTAAAGTGTGAAAGATGTGGTGGAAATGTTCACGACTTCTGGAATTTAAAAACAAATTACAATTCTTCTGAGTTATTTAAAAGATTCTCTAAACAGATAGCATGCTAATCTTCTGAGTTAATCGGATGTGGGCGATCTACAATTCATTAAATGAATTAAAAATAAACTATGAAATTAAACTTTGTGTCATGCCAGTCTTTTATGTTCTTCAACACTTAAAATAGATGATATTGCAGATGTTTCTCGTTATATCTGCACACTGTACATGTGTTTCAAGGTTGTATTACAGTAACATTTAAGTTTATTTCAAGTTTAAAGTTTTAATAAATCATATTTAGTTAGCTAGTAAACTAAATTCATTGAAGACTTTTAATTTTTGTAATGGCATAAATAAAGAATATGCTAAAGAGATCCAACCAGAAGCAGAAGCTGAGACAAAATCCAGCTCTTCATTAGTAACACTTTACACAGACAAATGAAGATGCCAACAGATGCTGGAATAAGCATCTACTCAGGGGAAACCACTGATAAATCATAGTTTGGAAGAAATTTGGTCAAATACTTACTGCGCTTTAGCTTCATAAATTGATGTTGATAATGAATGGAAGTGTTTATAGAGATATTTGAAACGACACATCCTTGTAATGATTTCATTTTTAAGAGAATGCAAATAAGGCACCTGGTAAATAGATGAAAAAATGGAAGGCAATTATTTGGATACAATGAGAGAATGTGGGCTCAACACAAACCAAACCATCAACATTGATCAATGGTTCTGTTCACTCTGTGTTGGAATAATGGCGTTCGTTTAGCTTATTCATCTCCTCTTGAGCGTGTGTTTGTGTGCAGTGGAGGATGGTGGGGTTTAAACGATGATAGATACAGAGAGGCTGGCAGAAATGGGAGCTGCTTCCTTCATTTAATTACTGTGTCAAACTGAATTACCTTAGAAATCAGAAAACATGACCACTACACCACAGATTTATTCATACTTCATTAATGCTGGACTTTTGCTTTTTCCCTCAGTTTGATTCAGTTTTTTGTTCTGCAAGGAGTATTTTAACATTTATTTAGTATCACTCACTTTTGCTGGATGATATTGTTTCAACGACTCTTGTTTTGCTGTGTAAAAACTCTTTAATGGGACTGCAGCAACATTGTTAAATAAGGCTGTAAGGCAGATTTATACCTCTCAAAATATTGTTTCAGTAATTGTCTCAGTGGTCAGCAGAGGATACATTTATCAAATAACGTTTCTTTAATATTTTCAGATTTCTTTCAGGAAAATCAGAAAATGTTTTCTTTCAGAAATCTTTGCAATGTTTTCTCATTAGATTTGGATCTGAACACAAACTGAGAATGAATAAATATTTTAAATGAAGACAGACAGACAGACAGACAGACAGACAGACAGACAGACAGACAGACAGACAGACAGATAGATAGACAGACAGACAGACAGACAGACAGACAGACAGACAGACAGACAGACATAGATAGATAGATAGATAGATAGATAGATAGATAGATAGATAGATAGACAGACAGACAGACAGACAGACAGACAGACAGACAGACAGACAGACAGACAGACAGACAGACAGACAGACAGACAGACAGACAGACAGACAGATAGATAGATAGATAGATAGATAGATAGATAGATAGATAGATAGATAGATAGATAGATAGATAGATAGATAGATAGATAGATAGATAGATAGATAGATAGATAGATAGATAGATAGATAGATAGATAGATAGATAGATAGATAGATAGATAGATAGATAGATAGATAGATAGATAGATAGATAGATAGATAGATAGATAGATAGATAGATCTGTTCATGAATCAAAGAGTTAAACTGATTTTCATTAAGAGTCTCTCTCTCATACATCTGAATGCATTTTACAGCACACAGGCTGGTACAGACAGCAGAGCTTATCACCGATCATTACACCATTCATCAGCAGGAATTTCAAGAGTATGCAAATGTGATCAGCAAACAAATAATTACACAAGTCAATGAGAACAATTAACACAACAATGCCCCAGAGACTGAGATAAGCTTAATTAATTTCCCCATTGCCGTATAACAGCATGATTAAGCACAAACTGGATATTTTCTCAAACAGCTTCAGCATTATGCAAAACGATTCTGAGGCCATTCATTCTAATTAAATCAAATATGTCAGGTGATGTAGAGCAAAATTAACACATACAATCACATTTCATTAAAATCAAAAAGGTAAAATGCTGTCAAACATGTACTGTACATAAAAAGATAAAAATAAGAACTTTGTACTATAGCATCCTTTCAATGGCTGATATTATTTTGATATGGCATCTGGGGAATACCAAGAGAAAGGCCTTTATTTTATTTGATCTTATCCTGTTCAGTTCAAATAGAAAGATGAATCAATGCCACTCTTGACAGTTCATTGTCTCTGATGGACAGCGTTTTCAGTTAAATTTCCCGGTTTCGGCCCACCAGACCAAAGCTCACCCTCAACAGCCACAAACGCTGTGATGCTGGTTTGTCCCTATAGTTAAACAGTGAAGACGACTGCATCATCCTCCCCCACTGCTGGAGCAGGACAGATTAGCTCCTCTCATTCTGCTCCTCTGCCTTCATTCAGTGCCGTGGGTTCATTGTAACCCATTCTGCTATTGTGATGCCATGAGCTTCAAAATAACAGCCTGTTTAGTGACAATGGTTAAGAATTAATTTAGTCATGATGATAATATATAATAAAAATTAAACTAAATAACAAACAATTAAACTATCAAATATATAGAGATAATAATAATAAAAAATGCATTGGTATTAAAAAATTGTTTATGGTAAACGTTTGCAATAGTTATTTTGAAATGTTTGCACTACCGTTCAAAAGTTTGCGGTCAGTAAAAAATGTTTTATGTCTTTTTATATGTAAATCTTTTGTTCTCGTCAAGGTTGTATTTATTTGATCAAAAATAAAGTAAAAACAGCAATATAAATTTTTCTTTTAAAATAACTGTTTTCTATTGTAATGTATTTCAAATTGTAATTTACTCCTGTGATGGCAAAGCTGTATTTTCAGCATCATTACTCCAGTCAGTGTCACATGATCCTTCAGAAATCATTCATCATGATTTGGTTCTCAAGAAACATTTCTCAATGTTGAAAACAGTTGTGCTGCTTAATATTTTTGTGGAAACAGATCTATTAGAATTCTTTGATGAACAGAAAGTTCAAAAGAACAGAATCTTTTTGAAATAGATTTGATTTATTTTTTTACATTATTAATGTTTTTACTTTTACTTTTGATCGAATGTGTCCTTGCTGAAAAAATACTGACCCCAAACTTTTGGACATTTACTGAATTCAGTGGTATTCAGGACAGTGTAATTCAGGTTATACACAACTACATAACTGCACATATCTTATTATTTTTAATCAAATAATTTTCAGAAATAATTTTATGTATATTCATATATATATATATATATATATATATAGTACATATTCCTGGTTTCACAGACAAGGCTTAACTAGTCTCATTCTAAAATGCATTTTTTGAGCTGTTTTAACTGAAAGAAATGTGCACGAGTATATCTTAAAATATGTCAGTGCCATTGATTTAGTCTCAAGATGCTCACCTACGTTTATTTCTAAGGCACATTTATAAAAGCTGCTTAAATATTTCTAATTGAACTAAGCCTGCGTTGAGCTCAAAATGATCAACCGGTTAGGCTGACCTGAGTGCTTGGATGCATGGTCCTCCAGATGTGAGGACCCTGCCATCAAAGAAGAAGACCACCACCCACCCACCAATAAAGCAGCTGTCAACTCATACAGGAAATGAAATACTGCCTTCACATGTTCATTTACACTTACACACCCTTAATCTGGAGGGAGGAGCAAAAATAATAATTTCCTGTGGGAATACTGCCCCCCAAATTAATTACTGCAATTCAGCATTTTTAAATGGACCACTTAATAAAGTGGCAGCATAATTAAATTTCCAGCCCTGTGACCTTGAGAGCACTTCCTAGATAATTAATGATACACGCAGATAATCAATGCAGATAATCCATCTATGCACCAACTACATCGTACCACACAATGAAATACTGGCCCGTGTATAAAAATAAATATGACATGCAAACAAACTAACACAAACAAAAGTGACATCAGAACACAAGTACTCAAATTCAAGGTCATGAAACTAATAAACATCTAAATACAGTATACTTACGGTTCACCTGACTAAAATACAACATACAGACCTGCTACTACAACATATAGAAAGAACCCCAAGCCAGTTCCAGAATACATTTATGACCAATCCAAAGACCAATTTAAATCCAGAACCAAGAAAAAGATTATTTATTTAAAAAATGTTTTATACATATAAATAATGTTAAAGTTCTGGTAATGTCATGATAGTAAAAAAAAACCTTCTAGGTTTTTTAACTTTAATCATCACATTCGTTTCTTAATTCCCATATCAGCCATCCAAAAATACAAGTTAGAAAAGTTACTGACATCCGTTTAATTTACAGTGTGCAGTGTGCAGATCTTATTTTCATAAAGCATTCTGATTATCTCTTGATTCATGACTTGTTCAACCTCTGCTGAACAGAGAACACATTCCATTAATGTCATAGATTATCATTCATCCTAACCCTGCAACTACATTAATGTTTTAATTCACACTGATTATCAGATTAAGCAGAGCATAGACGAATGAAATCCAATATTTTTACAGAAATGACAGCTTCAGCGTAGGTTCTGCCAGGAAGACTCAATCAGCGTGCCACGTATTACTTCTCTCCTAACCAATCATGTGCTAACACTCACAGTATAAAAGATCGGTACTTACATTCGTCTGAGTTCGCAGATGCTGACGCTGCCAAGTACCTCCATCCTCCCCAACCACCACCCAGATGGCACCTTCCCCTTCATCCTCCCCACCACCACCAGGATGGTCCCTTCCTTAACCTCCAGGGGGGGTCGGCTGCGCCCCTGCCTTCGTCTTCAGGCAGGATATGCAGATTCCGCTACCCTCGCATTGCTCTCTAAGGACGGGGCCTACGCCAAAGAACTTTATAAATTCATGCTTGCTGGGCTGTTAATAAATATACGCTGTTATATCAATTTATCTCCCGAGTCTTTCTGGTAGAACTACACATCGTATGAAGTCGGAGGTACAGTTAAATCATGAGACGTGGTGTTATTTTACATTTTACTCATGAGAGATTTCAAATTAAGATTTCACACTTGCGTTCAACCTTGCACTTTAGCACATGAAATGAATTTAAATGCTGTACAAATTTGACATGTTTGACATTTTAATGGCCTTTGGCACTAAAGAACTGGCCTTTCTGCTATTGTAAAGTAATAACTTGAAAGAGAGCAACCTAAACCTTGTATGTGTGTGCGTTTAAGTGGCGCTACCTGATTTATGGTGGGCACAACAGCAAACAATCCATTTACTACACATTTATCCACTTAATCCTCAGCTTAACCGGAATGCCAATACTGTATTGACAAAATGTCAACACATTCGCACCAACAACACCGAATCCAACACAGTCTCATACATCTCTCCTCAAACAAGCAGGCAAGATCACACACACACACACACACACACACACACACACACACACACACACACACACACACACACACACACACACACACACACACACACACACACAAACACACACACTTGCGCGCGCACACAAGCAGAGTAATATGAATACGGAAGACTGCAACGCACTGCCGTTACAGAACACAGATGCCTGGAGGAAACAAGGCTGAGGAAAAATGACTGCTGTCAGAGTGACTCGTGATAAACCTTATCTGTACACTAAAGAGTTATCGATCTCATATGCAGATTCAAGACTAGCATACATTCTAGCATAGGCCAATACACAAGCACACAATGAACATAGAAAACTCACACAACTTACAGTAAATAACACACACACACACGAACACACACGTATATAGTGTATACAGTGTACATTATGTACATTCATTTATACAGACAAATACATACTGTGTGAGACAAACATGTTGTTCCTAAAATGAAATGATAAGCTATGTGTCAATCTCTCACCAAGGCTTCATTTATTTAATAAAAAAATGCAGTAAAAACAGCAATATTGTGAAAAATTATCAAAATTGAAAATAACTCTTCTAATTTAATATATTTAAAAATCTAATTAATTCCTGTGATGGTAAAGCTGAATGTTTAGCATCATCACAGAATCCTTCAGAAATCTGCTCAAGAAGCTTTTCTTATTATTGGCAATGTTGAAAACAGTTGTGTTGCTTACTGTAATATATTTGTGGATACATTTGATGAATCGAAAGTTTAAAAGAACAGTATTTATTTGAAATATAGAGAAAGAAATATAGAGATAGAAGTCTTTTAACACTCTGTTGCTTTAAAAAAAACCATCTATTTAATGCATTGATGCTAAATAGAAGTTTATTTTTTACTGTCTTCTCTCAAATGTTACCCTATTACCCCATTGTGACCCCCTGAGGGTCCCCAGATGCCAGTTTGAACACCCCTGCTCTATTGGGTGCAAATGCGGAAAGTGGCCCAGATAAGCCCCTCTGATTCAGTGTTGACCCTGATTCATCATCTGACTGATTGGACTCCTCATGAGTGGATGTAAGGGTTCAGATATTCTCCTAAAGGCCTGCTGACTCCTCTATCTAGACTGAGCCCTCTGAGACCTTTAGGCCGGAAAATCACACACACCAAAAAAGTGATGTCTGACTACCTCCACTCGACTCTGACAGTAGCGGAAGTGACAAATGGCCACGATTATTAAAAGAAGGTTACTTTTAAACACTGTTCCCTGGCAATGAGAGAGAATCGCAGCTGCTAAATCACTGTCAGGGGAACTAATGATAAGATATCATAAGACACGCAAGACACAAGACAAGATGGAGTGGAGCGTCTCCCTCCTTTAATCAGCTTCAGTCTCCACCTCTCGCCACTCTCACGTCTTTATCAAGCACACAAACGCACTTATTCCTGTTCACAGTGGTGTATCCATCACCTTGGCTCTGTGCCTCTCTCTCTATGGCTCGACTGAAGACTGGTTGTGTCGCTCAAGCAATTTCATGCAGACAGACAGCATGATTATGATAAAGAATGTGCTTATACTTGCTTTTGTAGCAGATACTGTTGTGAATTCTCTCCCTTTAAATATTAAGGTAGCTACGTGTGTGACGTTTTAAGTTGCGTTGTACGCAAATGACGTAGTGCAGCATTCTCAGCACGTACGGACTCAGTGTAATTGCCTATTCACTAAGCTACTCCAGTTGAGCGATCATATCGCGTTCACACATTCATGTGCAGTGTTTATGTGCAAGATAAAGTTTGTGACAAAGTAAGTTTTCTTCTAATGTATATTGTTAATAACGCAGATTGTCACGCTGTATCCCATCTGCGCTAAGTTAGACCATGTTTGTGATGTTGTTCGTCTAGCGATCTCTCTCTGTAATTTGATCCTGCTTAACGAGCAGATTATCCCGCTATAGGCCGTGGGCCGGACCCCGAAATTGTGAATTTCACAGATCCCTGCCAAGGAACTAAGTGATTTGTTTACAGATGGCATGTAAAAATTCTTATAAGTAGTGTAATCATTGTTTCCAACGTTGATGTGTGCACATTTTATGAAGATATCGATTTAAACTCTTACATTTTTAAACGGGCAAATTTGTAGAACTACTAAATCGTAGCGCCGGAAAACGTAAACAAATCACCCGTCTCCCTGACAACCAACATATTTGATACAGTAACTTTGCTCTTTATAACGAAATCCTGCGATTTAAATAGTCTTTATATACTTTTTGTCTACACGAGCTATACTATACATTGTGCACTTACCGTCAGAAGACCTCTAATGTTATTGATCACCCGTGACATACATGGAAATTTACATAGACCGCATAACAACAAAGCGGGACGCGATTGACAGCCGGTGTGCGACAATATGAAGTGCTGTATACATGTTGCTTCTAGGGCAAAAAGCCCAATAACCTTATTTTCTCAAACAAGTTGGGCATCATTTGTTCAGTGTGCCCAGAAATGGGTTAACCTCAACAATGCTGAGAGTTTAATAGCTGAAAAAGCCATAGCAACATTCAATTTAACAGAAACCTGGAGAGCCCAAGATGTGCCAGTTAATGTGGGCTTCCATAGGGAATGCTAACGTTACATGCTCTTCACCAATAAAGATCACATTGCAAGAGCATGTAGGAGGAGAGAAATGGCAGCCAAAGATACTGAAGGTATGTATCAAATCCATAAATTCTGCAAATTTTCTATTAAAATAATTGTGTATTGATCGTGTAACTTTGGCTATGTATGTGTGTATTGTAGTTAGTTTAAGAAAGTATGTTAAATAAACCTCACACTACCAGTGAATCTTAACTACACAAAGTGATTTTTTATTCATGTATATTTTTGAACATTTTATCTTAAAAAAAATTATTGAAAAGCTGGAGATTTAACAAGGGCAAAAAGCATATTCAATATAAGATTACAGTGAATAGTGTAAGGTTGACAATGAATTGAACACAAAAGTCATTTTTTTAAAGGAATGTTTTATTTGAAACAAAGACATTACATGGTATTCTTACAAATCTAAACAGTGAGATTACTAGATTAAAAGTAACCACCTTTGATAAACACATTCTTTGTCATATTTGTCTACCTGACAATGCATCCTATTCATACTGGAATATATACCAAAATATTTTCTATTCCTCTGTTCTACAGGAGAAGTTTGCAAAGCCTGCCAGACATACCTCCCCCAATGCAGCATTGATGGAGGATCGAGGGGGAATTCTATGCAGTTCATTGGATGACATTTCCACCAGCACCAAAAAGTGTCTTGGAGCTTGTGCATTGCCAGTGCAAAACATTACAATGTGTGTGTGGGGGGGGTGGGGGGGGGCTGCACATGTAGAAATCTACCATGCACAGACATGTGTCTATTGGTGCTTTTCCATTGCATGGTACGGCTCGGTTCAGCTCGGAACGGTTCGGCTCGCTTCACTTTTCCACTGCGTGGTACAACTCGACTCGGTACGGCACGGTTCGGTTCGCTTTCGGTTGCTTTTCCACTGCAGTTAGTACCGCTTCAAAGTGGGTGGGACTGATCGTTAATAGTTGCCGCCTCTACTGGCTCGGTAGTCATTTTTTTTTTTTTTTTTTTTTTTAAGTTTGTAGGTCCGGTGGTAGCCGTGTGCGGCTAAGAGCTGTGCTACTTCTTGGAACACTTTTTCATTCCGTGTTGCCCCATCCAGCTCTGGATCCGCTCCTCGGCAACCAACGAGAGGAACGTCTGCACCTCGTCCACTGACCACGATTCAGCCATTTCTTGTTTGATTTTTTTTTTTACCTCTTTTGTCAAGTAAATACTCTAAAAACAGGTGCTACCGCGTTGGCTGTTGTCTGGCTATTTACATCTAGCGGGTTTAGTGTCTCGTGTCGCAAATACAATGACGCTGAAGTGACGATTCTGTCTGACCAATCAGTGATCTGCAGTGTTTTCACGTCACATTTAGTATCGGTACGGTACGCTTGGAACCTCAACAGAGGTGGTACCATTTAAAGCGAGCCGAAGCGAGCCGTACCGTACCGTACCATGCAGTGGAAAAGCGCCAAAGCGTGCTGTGCCGAACCGAGCCGTACCGTACCATGCAGTGGAAAAGCACCAAAGCGTGCCGTGCCGTACCGTACCATGCAGTGGAAAAGCGCCATATGTAGGAACTGCACCAACGCTGTCTAAGGATGAAACACACAACATTGTGAGCGTGCAGCCATGGCCTGACTACATCTTTAAATAACTTGACACTAATAAAAGTTAATCTGGTACAAGTTCGTTTTTGTCTGGTGTTGTAAATTCACTAAATAGCCCTAGTTAGCCGTTGATAATCTAACTCAGGGGTTTTCAAAGTGTGTGGCGGGCCTCCAAACAGTTTCAGGGGAGGATCAATGGAAGTGAAACTATTACATTACTTGCATTAGTTATCAAAAGGAGATCACACAGAATAGCCCACATGTGTGAGAGTTCAGATACAGTAGTTTTGGGGAACTGTTTTCCCCTCATCAGGCTGAAACTAATAAATGCCTTAGGACAGACCTTTGTTTATAACTGTTTGGTGCAGTAAGAAGTTATGTTCAGCAATATTAGGCTATTTTGGCTCAAATGTTGAGTGCCTATGGGATAAAAAATATATAAGTATGATCCCAAAGGCATCCAGGAATTGAGCGAAACTTACCAAGTAAACTAAAAATGTGGTGGGGGGCACGTCGTTTCCCACGCTTTGTTTGAAGGCACGCAGTCTCAGACTTTGAAAACCCCTTATCTAATTTTTGCCTTACTATAACATTAGCCAACTATACAA
The DNA here is from genome assembly GCF_949152265.1 of Phoxinus phoxinus. NCBI lineage: Eukaryota > Metazoa > Chordata > Actinopteri > Cypriniformes > Leuciscidae > Phoxinus > Phoxinus phoxinus. Next base: position 36,513,741 of record NC_136877.1, on the reverse strand, counting down.
AATAAATCCAACGTGGACGTTGCCTCATGGAGATACCGTTAATACGTTGCCTACTTCACCCAAGTGAGGTGTTCCAAGAGCGTCTGCCTTCTGCCCTACAGATGTCGGCTTCACCATCAGGAGAGGAAACGCATGCAAAATATACAAAATACAATGTGCGATTAGACAGGAATCAGGAGATAACGTAAGCTAACTATATAACCGTGTGTGTTTTAGATCTCTCCCTGCCCCAACATAGCTGATTCAAACTGTCAACTCATTATGAACTATGGAAGCTGTTTATATCATCCGTGTTGGAGCAGGGAGTTGTCTAAAACAGGCAGGACAACGTGTATCGTGTAACTTACTCCTGGAGATGTTTTGGAAATACTCTCGCAGTACATAAGCTTCACTTCAAATAAGATAAATTCATATAACTGTTAGCTAGTTACACGGAAGGGGCTGAACGATGGAAAAAAACTTTAAAACTTTCTTCTTCTGGACGAAAAAAAAAAAACTTCAGCGTCATAGTCAACATTTTAAGACAAATGCAAATAAGCCCTTGATAAACTCTTTACAACACACAGTTAAATAAATAATTAGCTTGCGGTATCCACAGAACAAAAAGCTGATCCTACCATAACGTTACAAAGTTACTTCAGGTGCTAACACTAGCCAACTTGCCGTATACTAGCTACATTTAAAACGACAAATAGCTTAGCATTACCCACGTGTGTAGCATTCGGCGAACATATGCCAAGACCAATGCATTCAGACTTTTTACAATGTTTCGGATAATGCTAGTGCTAATCAGTTACCTACTGTTTCCACGATGTGTGGTGCAGCCATACACTAGCCAAAAAACGGAGGACTCGCCACTGACCGGCCGCCGCGCCCGCGAGTTCAGTTCACATCCGGGTCTTCGGGCACCGGTTCAAATAATGACGTGATTGGTCAACTCAAGTTGACAAGGTAACAACACGAGCTTTGATTGGTTCTTACTCCGGCTAACATTTTGTGGTTAGCTAGCGAGATTATATCTACGTTATATTTTTAATGTGCAACAATTGACGTTGGAAACAAGCAGTAATGTGCTCAACAACAATTTATAAAGCCAGTTATAAAAAATTAACCAGTTCCCTGGAGGAGATCTATCAAATCGAAAACTAAAGGAGAAAAACAGACTTGGCCCACTGCCTACTAGCATCGCGGCTCGTATTGTTCATGTTTAGGTATTATCTTGAAGTGCATTTCTCCGTGGGATAATATCCTTCACTGGTTGTCATTTATTACTGCCTTTATTAATGAGACAGTCCAATTTCTATCATCCATATTTTGGTGTTTTTTGTCAATTTCATTGCACTATGCAGTTTATTATTGCAGACTCGTACTAATATATTTCTCCATTTATATTTGATGTATCAGTGCATTTTACAGAGATGTTTATATTTGAGTTTGCAATCTGTTAAGTTGTTGAATATATTTAGACAATGAGTATTTATTTCTGTTATATTATTTATTTCAGAAACTACCTCAAGTACACTATTATGTGTATGGTCACTCTTGTACAATAAACGTCTGAACTCTATCTGATGACTCCGACTCCCTGACCAGAGTTCTGCAGCGGTCAATAATATAATCCACCAGTTTCAGTGGGGCAATCCCCAACAGATACAATGTAGTTATTTCTGATGCATGTAAAGTTTACGTTGTAGGACAAATAAAGTGTTTTTTTTTTTTTTGCTTGATGTTCTTCAGCTTCGGTTCTTTATCATGATTTTTCTTTCAAAGACTAACCCTTTAAAAGGTCCAGGTTTGCATGATAAAGATGGGTATAGAGGTCATGCTGTGGCACTCGTGTCAAAGCCTTAGCAAGGGGACAGATATGTTTCTCTGATGCATGCGGGGTTAATCACACTCTGAGTAAGGGCCTCTAGATTAATCTAATTAATAAAAGTCATGGTCTGTCCCTGCATATCTAATACTTTAAGCTAATGATGTCATAAATCCACCCTGCTAATATGGCAGGTGGAGAGAGGGTGTGTGTGTGTGTGTGTGTGTGTGTGTGTGTGTGTGTGTGTGTGTGTGTGTGTGTGTGTGTGTGTGTGTGTGTGTGTGTGTGTGTGTGTGTGTGTGTGTGTGTGTGTGTGTGTGTGTGTGTGTGTGTGTGTGTGTGTGTGTGTGTGTGTGTGTGTGTGTGTGTGTGTGTGTGTGTGTGTGTGTGTGTGTGTGTGTGTGTGTGTGTGTGTGTGTGTGTGTGTGTGTGTGTGTGTGTGTGTGTGTGTGTGTGTGTGTGTGTGTGTGTGTGTGTGTGTGTGTGTGTGTGTGTGTGTGTGTGTGTGTGTGTGTGTGTGTGTGTGTGTGTGTGTGTGTGTGTGTGTGTGTGTGTGTGTGTGTGTGTGTGTGTGTGTGTGTGTGTGTGTGTGTGTGTGTGTGTGTGTGTGTGTGTGTGTGTGTGTGTGTGTGTGTGTGTGTGTGTGTGTGTGTGTGTGTGTGTGTGTGTGTGTGTGTGTGTGTGTGTGTGTGTGTGTGTGTGTGTGTGTGTGTGTGTGTGTGTGTGTGTGTGTGTGTGTGTGTGTGTGTGTGTGTGTGTGTGTGTGTGTGTGTGTGTGTGTGTGTGTGTGTGTGTGTGTGTGTGTGTGTGTGTGTGTGTGTGTGTGTGTGTGTGTGTGTGTGTGTGTGTGTGTGTGTGTGTGTGTGTGTGTGTGTGTGTGTGTGTGTGTGTGTGTGTGTGTGTGTGTGTGTGTGTGTGTGTGTGTGTGTGTGTGTGTGTGTGTGTGTGTGTGTGTGTGTGTGTGTGTGTGTGTGTGTGTGTGTGTGTGTGTGTGTGTGTGTGTGTGTGTGTGTGTGTGTGTGTGTGTGTGTGTGTGTGTGTGTGTGTGTGTGTGTGTGTGTGTGTGTGTGTGTGTGTGTGTGTGTGTGTGTGTGTGTGTGTGTGTGTGTGTGTGTGTGTGTGTGTGTGTGTGTGTGTGTGTGTGTGTGTGTGTGTGTGTGTGTGTGTGTGTGTGTGTGTGTGTGTGTGTGTGTGTGTGTGTGTGTGTGTGTGTGTGTGTGTGTGTGTGTGTGTGTGTGTGTGTGTGTGTGTGTGTGTGTGTGTGTGTGTGTGTGTGTGTGTGTGTGTGTGTGTGTGTGTGTGTGTGTGTGTGTGTGTGTGTGTGTGTGTGTGTGTGTGTGTGTGTGTGTGTGTGTGTGTGTGTGTGTGTGTGTGTGTGTGTGTGTGTGTGTGTGTGTGTGTGTGTGTGTGTGTGTGTGTGTGTGTGTGTGTGTGTGTGTGTGTGTGTGTGTGTGTGTGTGTGTGTGTGTGTGTGTGTGTGTGTGTGTGTGTGTGTGTGTGTGTGTGTGTGTGTGTGTGTGTGTGTGTGTGTGTGTGTGTGTGTGTGTGTGTGTGTGTGTGTGTGTGTGTGTGTGTGTGTGTGTGTGTGTGTGTGTGTGTGTGTGTGTGTGTGTGTGTGTGTGTGTGTGTGTGTGTGTGTGTGTGTGTGTGTGTGTGTGTGTGTGTGTGTGTGTGTGTGTGTGTGTGTGTGTGTGTGTGTGTGTGTGTGTGTGTGTGTGTGTGTGTGTGTGTGTGTGTGTGTGTGTGTGTGTGTGTGTGTGTGTGTGTGTGTGTGTGTGTGTGTGTGTGTGTGTGTGTGTGTGTGTGTGTGTGTGTGTGTGTGTGTGTGTGTGTGTGTGTGTGTGTGTGTGTGTGTGTGTGTGTGTGTGTGTGTGTGTGTGTGTGTGTGTGTGTGTGTGTGTGTGTGTGTGTGTGTGTGTGTGTGTGTGTGTGTGTGTGTGTGTGTGTGTGTGTGTGTGTGTGTGTGTGTGTGTGTGTGTGTGTGTGTGTGTGTGTGTGTGTGTGTGTGTGTGTGTGTGTGTGTGTGTGTGTGTGTGTGTGTGTGTGTGTGTGTGTGTGTGTGTGTGTGTGTGTGTGTGTGTGTGTGTGTGTGTGTGTGTGTGTGTGTGTGTGTGTGTGTGTGTGTGTGTGTGTGTGTGTGTGTGTGTGTGTGTGTGTGTGTGTGTGTGTGTGTGTGTGTGTGTGTGTGTGTGTGTGTGTGTGTGTGTGGTGATGGAGAGACAGCACAATGTATTTACGTGTGTACTTAAGGAAGTCTGGGTCATCAATGGCGGGATAAGAATACACAACATCTTGTATTATCCACTCACGGATGCTTCATAGCATTAGGTATTGGATCATTTAATTAATTTTCAATTGCTAATAATAATTATTATTATTGATGTTAAATTTTATTTATTTATTAATAAATGTGTCAATTATTTATTAATTTATTTTTATTTATTAATTTTAACCTTTAACTTGTCATTAAAAATCAAACATGCATAATTGTGAGATTTGAACAAAGAAAAAAGCAAACAAAATTCCTACACAGTAATTCTCATGATAACGAAAAGGGAAAAAAATACTCATTGTTTTATTATAATTATGCAAGCATTGAGATTTATATTATCATACAGAACATGGCATTTGATCTAAACCAAAAACAGCATAAGCTTCAGAGTCTAACAATGACACAAATGCACATCAAGATAAGTGGTCTAGCTGAGACAGCGCATAATTAGAGTGGTCCATTTTACAAGTCTTCTAATAAATTTGAAATCTGCTCTGATAAATTTGAATAAATTAACAGGGCATTACCACACCACCACATTCGATTTGCATAGTGCATTTACTGAAATGAATATGCAAGCGTAAGTGAAAGGGCTGCTGAATCCTCTTAATTAGAATAGCTCCTCCCAGTCTGTTTTCTGAAAGAGATATCTTGACATTATTTTTGAGCGAGCATAGACTTGACTCCTTTGATCAGAGAGATATTGCTTTAACTCTCCTGACATCACAGAATATGGGTACCACCCATAATGTTGCTCATCATTTAATTCACAATGCAATTAGAGTTGTGATGACTCCTGAGGAAAAATTATGTTGCTAATTATTTATTAAATATTCACGATGCCCTCTGAGTGGAAGGGAGGGAGACAATTAAAGAACTCAGAGCGTATGCTGCATTACTTTACTGCATTCACAACTGCTCGTCAGCACATATGTTTTTTTTACTAGAAGTAAAAAGTCTTGAAAATACATTTGCAGCGATGCTGCTAATGACCATCCAGACGCCGTCCACGTTTAGATTAATATGTAAATATGTGAACAAAAATGACAGCAGTAAGAAAGCAGCAGTTAAGAAAGCATCTGAACAATGTGCACAAGCTCAATACACCGGAGCGCGTATAACCGACACATCCTTTTGATTTTCCTGGCAAAAAAAGAAAGAAAATCTGATTACAGGCTTCCATAAACAACCTATGAAGTCGGGGAAGGTCTCGTTTTTTAAAAGTTTTGTGGCTTTTAGTATGTTAGCCTTAATATTATAGTGAGCTCCAAAACAATGACAAAATTCACATGTAGAAGATAAGCATTTAAAACTTACAGTCTCACTTATGCCAATATGGATAAATGATTTTGATGGCATCACTCACTTCAGCTTCTTATTAGATTTTCTGTCCAATCAAATGCTAGAATCGAAAGCGTCCCGCCCCCTACATTATAAATAGACTAAAGCTGGCAAATTTTTTATTTTTTTTTACTTGTTCACACATTACAGGATAGGGAACAATTCAGACAGTGTAAATATGGTTTCTTTTGGGGCGAATAAAGTCTGGATTAATGCGAACTGCCACAGCTGACACACAGTCTGCTCAGGTCTACACGATAGCACAGAGCGGATATGTCGGCGCATACCAGAAAATGTATCGGACCCATTTGGATTCTGCACAGAATGCTATATTTTAAATATGGAGGAAATTAGGAGGAAACTGCTGCTTTACCGAGCTCAACTGCTCTGGCTGAGCGACGAAACCCTATTGGCTATTTTAAAAAAAGGGGAGGAGCTGTCTGATATCCCGTCCTGTCTCCCTGCTTCAGTGGAAATGACATCAACACATTGACTAATGCTGCGTGTCACTTCAGTTTACATTTAAGTTTCGTTAAGCTGTTCACACATTTGCAATAAAAAAGCAATTAATACATGAAGATTCATATATATTTAGCCCCTTTAAGTATCACACTTAATATTTTGATGAGCCTTTATTTATATATTTTCAGTTTTCATTTTAAATTTGGTTTAGGTTTTATACCCTAGTGTCCCCATTTTTATTAGTTTGTTTGTATTTATCATTTACTTATTTTTAATTTAAATTTTAGTAATTTTACATAACTTATTCCAGTTAGTTGCCAAGACAACATGTCTAATTTTCATTTAGTTTATCCTAAGTTTAAATTTAGTTCATCTTATCTTTATATTTTATTTTATTTCAGCTTTATTTAATTTTCAATGAATGAAACCAATATTTTAGTTAAATACAACAAGGGCATCAACATAATTTTTAACCAAATGATAGCAAGGCTATTTGTAATGAAATGCCTTTGCATGGTCACACCTTACCACTGCATTTGAGAGGGTTCACAGTGGCACAACACTTCCTCTGGTCTCATTACCATCAGAAAGATGTTCCTGCAGCAGGACCAGAGATGCACAGCCAGCTTAAGAGGAGGACGAGCTGCATCCTTGCATCAAACATGCTCATCATCAGCCATCGCACTTCAGAGCCACTCACACAGACTTCTCAGACAGCCTGCAGAGACCATAATGTATGCGTATAGACACATTCATACATAAACACACACCTCTAAGCAGACACGCTTGAGCATTAATAAATAGGAGGGCAGAAACGAAACAAACATCACAGGGAGTGTGTTATGACTCTTGAGAACAACATAAGAGGCTGAGAGGTCAATAATCCACTTTACAATCTAATACAATGACTCCCATATTTTGGTCTACACGTTTTGGTGTGTGCTACTCTGATTATCTAAAATAAAAATGTATATACTTTGTCAAAATAGAAACAAAACAGATGAAAGTAATAAACATTATGGCTTATTATCATATTTAATGTACAAAATCAAGGCAGGGGATCTTCACATTCACAACCATTAAAACAGAAATGGAAATATTAAAATAGTCATTTGGAAAGAAATGACTATTTTATTCAGCAAGGATGCATTCAATTAATCAAAATGGTTATTAATTGAAATGGTTCATTTCTATTTCAAATAAATTCAGCTGTGCCAACACAGGACTAAACTACATTTTAAAATATGATATAATAGAAAAGAGTCATTTTACGTTGTAATAATATTCCACACTACTGTTTTTAAATGTGTTTTTTTTTTAAGTGCAGCCTTGGTGAGCATAAGAGACTTCTTTTAAGAACATAAAAAAGGCTCCAAATTGTTTAGAAATGTAGTGTACTTTTACATACCTCAGTTAACTATTACAGAAATCTTTCGCCTATCAGCGCTTTATCAGGACTTTTGTCATTATTATACTGCAAATTGTTGCCCTGCTTAGGTGAGGCCTGGTTGCCGTAATGCTGACAGCCACAGGCAGATCCTCAGTTATCTTCATGAACTCTTCATGACCTGTCAGAGTGCCCCATCAAGTTATATAATATAAAAGTATTGATACATATTGAAACTTAAGTTTCGATAACTTAACATTTACCCTGCATTCTTATTATTTTAAACACCTTTTAACATAACTTTCAGATTGAGGAATAAAAAAACAGCAAAAGACAAGTAAATACAAGAACAGAATAAAAAATATTCAAAACAAAACACAAAAAGCCAGGCTCTAGGCTGGCTAAGGATGAGACATCATTGTGCAAGGGGCTGTATTTACAGGCCAGTATCATCTATCAGACACAGATGCGTCACATGTTCTCCATTAGACTAAATATCATTCATCACGGAATACAGCATCAACCTGCTCCCAGTCTCAGCCAGTGCTAGTGGTCAAGGGTTAACTGCAGCATCTACACACACACACACACACACACACACACACACACACACACACACACACACACACGCACGGCAGTTAGGTCAGAGAATGTTGGTACATTCAATATAATTCATTGCTTCCTTCCTCCAGCTGGATGCCTGTCAAAATGGAATGACAACAATAAAAGACAATAGTAATAATACAGATTAGATATTCACTTAACATATAACAGACAGACAACTAAAAAACAACAACAATATGGTGCTGACAAGGCTATATTAAAGCTATTTAAAAAGCTATTGATCTAATTTTAACTAATGATGTTTCTTTTTTTAATGCTAGTCTGTTAGGCTATGTTAAAAAATAATTAGAGATTAGATCGTATTTTAAGTTTATTGTTTTTTTTCTTCATATAAAATTTCTATAAATGCATAAAACCGTTTATTTTTGTTACTAAGACTGTGTATTAATATGTCTTTTCATTTTAAGAGGTCTTCACAAACCCATAGTATGCCAAATAAAACGGGAAAAGAACTTGGTATGTGATTTGGAAGTTCATCCTCCAATCAAAGGCCTGACGTCACCCCTCAGACCAATTATGACAGTCCTCATCTAATTTACAGGAGTCAGGATTGAGACATACAGATCATTCTGTTGTAATGCAGCACTTCTCCACGACTATCCCACGTTCTTTATTTTCATGGTGAAGCGGTTCATTATTTAGAAATTGACAATGATATTACAATGGCTAACAACTCTCCATACAAGCATGGCAATCAAGCCATTTTTAACATAGGCCTACTTCTCTAAAATATTCTTCATTTTAACTGATGATGTGAACTTAGTCTATTTTAACCTATGACGTTAACACCTTAGGAATAAAACACAGTTTAATCTGTTAAACGTCATTAAATAAATTAATGTATTAGGCTAATCACAAAAAATACTTAATTAACGATAAAATAGTTTACCAATAAAATGTGATCCTCACGCTGATGCTCTAAATTATATAGCCTAGGCTGCGACTACAAAACTTCACTCTGAGAATTAATGGATTTAACTCAAACTCATTTCGATATAAACACGCACCATTAAGGTATATTCCAGCATGTATCGCAATTGCGCTTATGCACATAAATTTACTTCTCCAGCAGTGTGAATGGGAATCTGCCTGTGTGTGGTCCTGAGTGATTGTCTAGCTTTACAAAGAATACGAACAAGTTAAATAGGCTATCTGACCTCCTGATAAAGACAGACATGCGGTTAATATGATTAGCCTATACAAAATATTAACTGAAATCTTAAGTTGAATTGGTGGCTTAAAGTTTAAATAATGTAGGCTACCAAACGGTGCCAAAGTAACGAAGATATAGCCAACTTTTTAGAACACTTAATTCGATTAAGAAATTCGAGTTGAAAATGAATTAAATGAATGAAAAGAAAATGTTTATACACAAACACGGAAACATTTTTTGTCAGTGTAATCATTAAAATTATTAATTTAGCCTATACAAATAAATAAATTAATTAATTAATTAGGAGCCCAATTGGGTGCCTTAGAAGAATTTTTTTTTTTTTTTTACAAATTACAATAGCTAGAAATTAAATAAAAACTAAATTGGAAAAGATCCGCTTCAGAAAAAAAAAGGATTTTAATTAGTGTGGTTATAATGGTTGGTGCCAAAATGACACTACCTCAACGTCAACCTGAGATTAAACGAAAAGCTAAGGGTTTACTATGCCAGAGCTACTGAGAAGACTTCTCCTTTGTGGTTTTCCCCACCTAAATGACTGCCAGTGTGCCATCATGCTGTGTATGTTTACAAAGTTGAAGAACAAAATAGCCAGGTGCATTTCACATCCAGTCGCCTCTTGCCGCGCTCTGTTCTCAGGCGGAGATGAATTTTATTGGTTCAGCGGGTCGCGTAAAAGAGGTGTAAATGAAAACTGTTTAGAAGACAGTGCGCGCGCCCCTCCTTTGAGGAAGATTGTCATGTGACAACACAGAGAGCACTTGAAGAGACACAGAAAAAGGGGGACAGAAGCTCAGAGACTTTAGCGCACACACAGAGAGAACTCCGAGAGGGGCCATGAGAGAAGACGTTGAGATTTTAAGTTTTTTTTTTAATGGAAAGCATTTCACAAAATCCTAAAACAAACGAATGAAACGAACTGCATAATTTGCTCAAAACTTTTACAAGAATGGATAAGTGAGTGTCACCTGAAGCACCTGCATTTATTAAGATGTCTGACTTTTTACTTCGGATCAGTGTGACATTTTCAACAAACTCGGAGTGTTTTGAAGCTATTCGTCATTGACTCTGTGACTCTCGTTGACTCTGAGGCTAATTCAAAATGCCTCGTCCTGGAAGAAACACGTACAGCGATCAGAAGCCGCCGTATTCGTATATTTCGCTGACCGCTATGGCCATTCAGAGTTGCCCGGAGAAGATGCTCCCGCTCAGCGAAATTTACAAGTTCATCATGGACCGGTTTCCTTATTATCGAGATAACACGCAGCGTTGGCAGAACTCCCTGCGCCACAACCTTTCCTTCAACGACTGCTTCATTAAGATCCCGCGAAGACCGGACCAGCCGGGGAAAGGCAGCTTCTGGGCTCTCCATCCCAGCTGCGGTGACATGTTCGAAAACGGGAGCTTCTTGAGGCGCCGCAAGAGATTCAAAGTGATGATCACCTCCGAGCACCTGCAAAAACCCTCAGACGCGGCGCATTACTTCCAGCAACAAGCCAAACTCAGAATGACAACTTTAGGGACACATCTACCTCAGATGACCAGCTACAACTTAAGTGTTTCACAACCCTCCACTTTCAAACACCCCTTTGCCATTGAAAATATAATTGCCAGAGATTACAAAATGCCAGGAAGTCTTGCTTTCTCTACCATGCAGTCCATGTCTACGGGTTATCAAATACACAATCAGTTGACCACGGCTTGGCCCCACATGTATAGCAGTAATGTGATAGACGCTGAGTATACTGGCTATGGAGTACCATTCAAATCCTTGAGTCATGGCGCGCAAAGTTTACCGGCGATCCCAGTGCCAATCAAACCCACCCCGGCTCCGGTTCCGTCCATCTCGACGCTGCAGGCGCGCCTTCCAGGCTTCCTCTCCGGCTCTCCACAGTCCCTGAGCCCGACCTCTCCCGGACAGAGCAGCCCTGCCACACCGAGCCCGACCTCGCTGCTCCATTCGGCCGCCGTGCACTGTCAAGAGGTCACTTAAAACTTTAAGTGGGACTTGAAACTTAACTTACACATCCACCGGACATAAAGGCAAGACAAGAAAACTCACAAAACATAGGCTATATCGCTGAAATTAAAAAAAGTTGACTTGTTTAAATGTTCTCGAAATACAGTGAAATTGAACAATCTGTTAAGTTTGATTATTAACTAAATATTTCAATGACGTGTCATTAGGCTACCTAATTTTTAAAGTTTAAGAATCTAATTGAAAAATGCACAATGGACTATGAAAATGTCAGAACAGAGCGTAAAGAGTTTAGGAAAGTATGATTATGAATTACAATACATTCTCCATGTAGATAATTTTACTTGTAACTTATATTTTGGGCTGCTTACCCATTAAAGCTCATCGACACCCAGTAAATGAACTGAAAGGGGATTTATGATTGCATGTATAAGCACAGATGCTGCAGCTTTTTCGTGTGGCAGTGTAGAAAAATAAAAATGGAAATACTCCAATGCACTTTCGGTGTGATGTTACAAATATCGCAAGAGATGTTGTTCCGTGAACAATGCTCAGTCTAATTTATCAGCTTCGTTGAAAATATAGTGAAAGCTGTTGTATATAAGTTTTCTGTATAATGTTGACATGCTCTTGTACTATAGCATGCTGCTTTTCACGTATATACACCTGAAATAAATTATAAACTTTGTCATCAAACCTTATTAAAATACCCTGAGACTTGTCATTTTAATTTGTGTAATGGAGTTGCCCAACATACAGAGTAAGAGATTTGAATCAGCAGCATAACAACAATAAAATCATCGAACACTTTTGTGATATTAAAAGACAAAATTCTGAACTCATGGACCACTTGTTGTGGACAATTGGTTGTCGATTAAAGATGAAAGGGAGGGCTTGTTTAAATGCTTTTACGCAACTTTAGTAGGCTAAGATCGGAGGGGAATTTATTCAATAAAAGACTGTAGGCCAATAGGCTACCTTAACTGAAATAAACGGGCCGGAATTGCTTATTTCCTCAATCGATGACTTGTCGCAGCAATTTTGAATTCTATTTATTACTGACAGTCTTCTTTATATAAAAAAAATCTACACTAGCGGACCCCAAACAAATATAAAAAAATATTCGTACCAACAACAACAAATAATAATAGGCTAATAATTTAATTAAAAATAAATAAATAAAATGTAATACAAATGTATGAGTTATTATTTTGGATAACGAAATATCAACCCAAGTGGCATTATGAAAAATAGCACAAAAACATTTTTCAGGGGAAATAATAATAATACACTCTTGTAGAAACTTTATAGTTAGCTAAACTATTGGAACATATAGTTGATGTAATGAAATACATGTGGTGAAGTTAAGGGGAAGTGACTTACTAAACCAATATTAATTAATATTTTTGCAATTAAGTATATTTTACAATTAGATTCTTTATATTTCTAAGTGTGGCTAAATAATTTGATCCCACGTAAATAAATATATCTAGAACTACAACGTCAAGAGACATGCATGCTTTTTAAAACTTTTACTCAACTTAAATAGGCCTACATTTTTATCAGTCAAAATATAAAGCAGCTGTTTTTCATATTCATTAATATTTTAAATTACTTAAATTACTTTAAATGACTGAATACTATAATTGTTCTGCTTTCTTTCTGCTGCATTTTAATAAACCATTAACTTAAGCTGTAAAAATAACAGCACAACATACAATCATATTTGTGTATGTAAAAAGCACATTTATAACATATGCCATAAACGATCTGTGTTGCATAAACTGCTTAGACTTGTCTTGAAAGTTAGTCATCTATTGTTTTCGTCAAGACTGGTCCTAACTTTTTAAAGTCTGTTACAAGAAATGGTACTATGTGGTCTAATTTGAATTGAACAATTAAGAATAATTACCTCTTTTCTTGCTGCTAGTTGGTCAAACTCTTTAAGACACAAGTGCTATCATATTGACACAGATGAAGGTTAGTATAGGTTGTTTGTTCGATACAGTATGTCGCATTTCATACATTGTCATGCATTTAATTAATATAATGCATTATGGAGAAACATCCAAGGTAATTAGCATGTGTAATTTATCCATTTATTCATGCATGTGGCCAATGGCCTGAATAATGAGCCTGCAGCCTTAACCCGGACACAGGAGATGGAATGGACAGGAACATGTTATTTACAAATCACACTAGAAAAACTAATGTCATCAAGCTTGAAATCAACTCACAACTTATTTGGTTAGAATTTTTTTTCCAGCAGTAAGCTAAATAGCCTTATTTATTTCTCACTGTGACATTAATAATTTGGGGCATGCATATTTATGAGCAAAATACCTGAACATGCTCAGGCAGGGGATGGCAAGGATATTTATAAGGCCATAAATCAACAAGCTGTGAAGCCTGAAGACTGAAAATCAAACACACACACACACACACACACACACACACACACACACACAAAGTTCTAAACAACTTTATTTATTTTTTTAACTAATGTGAAATAAATACAAATTGGCTTTGCATTTGTGCATTTCTGATCTGGAAATTGTATAATTAATAATTGAGGTATATCAATAAATATACTGTGTTTATCCATATCATTTCCAAGAATCTTTTAAAAATATTATTATTTTAATATGAAAAATATGAAAATGAACAGGCCTAAGTATTAAAAAGTAGGCTACAGCACTTCAGTGAGAAAACAAGCCCTGTTTTGAAAAGAAAGTTCAAACAGTGAGATAAGACAACTCTGCGGAGTTGTTGTTTGAATAGGAAAAGGTGCCTGATTTCTCTAGGATTCTTGTCCAGGATTCACAGTGCACGGATATTTGAGCTAACCCGTAATAATCAGCATGGCTGTAGCTGAAAGCAGCAGCAGCTGCAAAGGGAGACTCTGCTCGACCCAGCCAAACGCCTGTGTGTGCATGAAATCACTGTGTCAACATTTAATTCATGCTTCTAAGCAGAGACTGTGAGACAAATTACACCACTGGGAGGGACTGCCAATATTAGCTCAAGCAACAAATGTCATCACTGACCATTGGGCTTCTGACGTAAAGTAAAATACTCAAAGTAAATACTGTCAAAATGATGTTAAAATATAATATAGATGCCTTATAAAGTTTCTAGAATAAAATAGAATTTTAAAATGAAAATCGACTTATTTCTTTGTCAGCTGAACAGATGACTGATCACAAAACGATTTAAAAGATAGTGCTGTGAGTAAACATTCTCAAGTTTTTGGAGTAGAGCAAGAGCGGTAAGGACTGTTTGGTCAGCCATAAAACATCACCCAGCTAACACTGGCCAGGACTATTGTGTCCCGTCAATACACTTCAGGCCTTTCAACATGTTGCCAGGCGACTGGGTCCGTTGACACAGCGATGCTGGTCTGAGTGATCAATCCCCTGCGTGTCTGTGTGTTTGGTGTTGTGAGTGGGCAAATGCAGTTGCTTTGTCTCACTAAGAGACCTCCAGTGAGAAGAACAGCACGCTTTTGTGTGCGTAAGTTTTTGAGTTTACAACGCACAATGTAAAAGTGGCTGATGCCCCATGCCAAAAACACTAAAAAAGTACAATAGTTTAGAGTTTCTGTCTCTTTCAGAGGAGCAATCATTAATGCCCATCATCATGGGCAAATGAACAATCACTTGAAATGATAGACCTTCCTAGCCATCTTTTTGTATCACTCAAAAGTTTGTGATCATTAAGATTTTTTTGAAAGAAATTAATACGGTTATTCAGCAGCAAGGATGCGTTAAATTTATCAAAATGACAGTAAAGACTTTCACATTGTTGCAAAAAAAAATTCTGTTTCAAATAAATGCTGTTTTTTCTATTTTCCTTCTTTATTTTAATCAAAGAACCCTGAACAAAATATATCATGGTTTCTACAAAAATATTGAGCAGCACAACAGTTTTCAACATTCAAAATAATAAGAAATGTTTCTTGAGCACCAAATAAGAATGATTTCTGAAAGATCACGATACTGAAGACTAGAATAATGGCTGCTGAAAATTCAGCTTTGCCATCACAGGAATAAATCACATTATAAAGTATATATCAAAAGAGAAAACTGTTATTTTATATTTTAATATTATTTCTTCTTTGAAAAAAAAAAACAAATCTTACTGACTCCAAACTTTCCTTGTTTTGTTGCAGGGCTTAATAAGAAGAAGCCCTGAAGGAGTTCAGTGTCTGAACACTCAATATTACAAAGTCTGGTTCTGATCTGATAAGGTGGCGCCAATGACCCTCTTTCATACAGTAACAGCAGATGACTGACAGTTCCCTAAAGATGACAGGGCCTTAAGGTGCTGCTCTTGTGTAATACTGAAAACACATACGCTGAAAGAAACACGCAACAATATTACTGGGCTCCAGAGGCATCAGCATTAATTGTCAAGGACATGTTTGTAGTTGAATCAAGTTCAATTAGGGAAATATTGTCACAAGTTGGTCCAATTGGTAAAAAGTAAAATTTTAGGTATGAAACTCGACAAACTAATAATCTGCTTGTCCCTTGAAACATAAAATCACTCATCATCAGCTATATTGGCAAGTAGATAAACAGGTAGCTAAATAGTTGACTGTACTTTTAACGACGTTACTTTTTCCAAACAACCCATTCACACAAATAGCCATTTTCACATTATTCACAATTTAATTATTAACACCCTACCTTAACTGAAGCTCTGGGGCGTCTTCAGGTCTCAGGTGATGGTTTAAATGTGCGAGTGTAATGACAGGTTAAGCTCTGATGTTTCCCCTGCAGCCGCTGACTGGCAAGTTGATTTAGGCTGAGCAGGAATCTTCCTTGTTTCTCATAAACTAACACCTCTATGACACTTCAAAGGGTCAGTCGCACCTGAGGTGACAGAGGGCAGCGTGTTTCTGTGCACAGAGTGAGATGGACAGATAAACGGTTAGGGTTACCAATTGCTGGGGGTCAGGTGCTGCTTCCAGCTTTGAGTCACATTTTTAAGGAATCCCAGAAGGAACACAAGCATACACTCTAAAAAATGCTGGGTTGTTTCAACCCAATTTTGGGTCAAATATGGACAAACCCAAACGTTAAAAATGTAATTTGAAAATTGAACCCAACGGCTGGGTTTGTCCATATTTGACCCAAAATTGGGTTGAAACAACCCAGCATTTTTTAGATGTTTTTAGTATTAAAATCCTATGTGGTCACTGAAATCTCTAACCTGTATTTAAACCTATCAGCTTCTAAATCTAAATTTAGACTCAAATGATTATAATACAACCTTGCAAGTAACAAACTACAGAATTAAATGAACTAACCAAGGCAGTAAATGACTTGCTTTGAAACATTTCCGAAAATATCTTCTCCCATGTTGCATTAACAGGAAGGAAGAGTACATTTTCTGCTTGGCTCATAACAATGGCCTGAGTTTCTTTGATCTGTGTTAAGTCCTTCCCAATGTCAGGAACTAATAACTGACCTTTTGTAATTGGGATTACCTCCTCTGTGCTTTGTTCATGTTAACTTTGTTCTATTGTCGATGTATTTACAAAGTCAATGAGAAGATAATTAGTAATGAGTAGTGTAGTTTGAACTACCATGAAATCATGCCTTTCAAATCCTTTGTTTAACAACTCCAAGCAGAACTACATCTTCCATTTTTTAACTAAGCTGTGCTGAATGTTTGTTTAAAATGATGCTGAAGGTGTTTTACATAACACACCAAGGCCTGGTTTCACAAACAGGGCTTAGATTAAGCCAGGATTAGACCTTAGTTCAATTTGGATATTTAAAAGGATAGTTCACCCAAAAATGAAAATGACCCCATGATTTACCAACCTCAAGCCATCCTAGGTGTACAGTATATGACTTTCTTCTTTCAGTTGAATACAATCGGAGTTATAAAAAAAAAAATGTACTGGCTCTTCCAAGCGAAGCTTTATAATGGCAGTGAATGGGGGTTGAGATTTTGAAGCCCAAAAAAGTGCATCGGGGCCAGTGGTGGTAATAAAGACCTTCTGAAGCGAAGCAATGTGTTTGTATAAGAAACATATACATATTTGAAACTTTATAAACTACTGTTGTAAACTATTGTTTGAACTGCGAGAGGCATTAAAGCTTATACGCTACTCCTACATTGTACATTGCGTTAGGGGTTACTCTTTTCTTACAGAAACCCATCGCTTTACTTCAGAAGGACTTTATTAACCGCCCTGTAGTCGTATAGTTTATTATGATGGATGAATGCACTTTTTTGGACCACCATTCACTACCATAATAAAGCTTGGAAAAGCAATAATATTTTTTAATATAACTCCGATTGTGTTTGTCTGAAAGAAGACCGTCATATAGACCTAAGATGGCTTGAGGGTGAGTTAATCATGGGATAATTTTTTGGGTGAACTATCCCTTTAAGTAGCTTTTATAAATGTGCATTAGAAAAGAAAAAAAAACATCACTGGCGTGCACATTGAGGCAAAACAGTGGCACTGACAAAACATATTTCAGTAAAAACAGCTCAAACATGCATTTTAGTCTGGGACTTAAGCCTTGTCTGTGAAACCAGGGTTAAATGTTGTGATGACTCTTAAAGGGATAGTTCACCCAAAAATTTAAATTATGTCATCTGAGAGATTTCTCTTCCCTCATTGAAAGTCTATTCACCCAAAACTCTGACACTTCAAAACGTTCATAAAGATCAAGAGGTTTAATCCAAGTATTCTAAAGAGATGTGATCACTTTATATAATGAACGGATTTAATTTAGGCTTTTATTCACATGTAAACATTGATCAGCAAACATAGGCTACATAGAGCACTCAAATTTGGTGATCGGAAACTCGAGCATGCTTTCAATTGAAAAATTCAATTGAATTTTGGGGGGAGGGGGGGGG
Source organism: Phoxinus phoxinus (assembly GCF_949152265.1). Lineage (NCBI taxonomy): Eukaryota > Metazoa > Chordata > Actinopteri > Cypriniformes > Leuciscidae > Phoxinus > Phoxinus phoxinus. The sequence continues at coordinate 36,495,805 of NC_136877.1, read as the reverse complement.
GGACTATTCCTTTAACTCTTAAAACACTTCATGTCTGTAGATGATCACACATGAGATGGTATTTGAACACAGAACCATTATGATAGCACGACTGACACCTGGATGGGCAGAGACTGGTGTTTCTATCTTCCACAGGTGCGTGGCCTCAAGAAAGAGGTGGGCTGAATGTGGTGGAAGCAGTTAGTATTCTGTGAGAGTGAATTACTCAAGCCTCCATAAAAGCACTCTTTCTAAATAAGGGTCAATTTGATTGCTCCCCTTTACCCTTCAGCCAATTATCACACAATGGATGGAGGAAACTGATCTTGTCTTCATTCTGAAAAGTCCAATTCTCACATCTAGAGCAAAGAAGGATACAGAACTTTAATACAACTGTGATATATCTTACAATATTAATTTTACAATTAAAAAACAAAATGTTTATTTAATTTAGCAGGCATTGTATGCAAAAGCAGCATATGCAAAAATAATATGAAATGCATTCGTTTCTTATTAGTTAACACGCTAGCTTCAAGACCAGAGATTTCCATTGATGTTACTGGAAGAACGTTTACTTAAATCTGCTTGAATCAGTTTAGTAGGTACACAATTAAATAAACAAATTTGACATTTAAATAGCATTCTGCAGATTTTTATTTAACTGTTTTATTTATTGTTCGCTGTTCTTGACCGCAGGATATACATTTGGAGTCTATAGATCTGATTATTTAACTAAATGCAAACAGCAGGCTTCATGTTTCCTAAAGTCTGTGAGGTACAGATGGACACACACAAAGGGCAACTGTACCTCGATGTGAGCTGTACTATTTAGGTCAAAGCAAATCAAACAGAACAAGCTGAAGCTGAATAGAATGATTTATTCAAGCAGTGGCAGCTGATTGCCGTGACAACAGATTGCCTCCTGGTAAAGTTCCATTACAACAAACAAAGCTCTCAGGAACTCATAAACCGTCGGATTCATGACACAGTGTTTGAATAAAGTTCTGATGGTTTAATTACAGGCTCATTATTAATGTTTACATTTCTGATCATCAGTGGGAAGTTTGGCCATTGATCAATTCTCAATTTAAAAGTAAATTGTTTATAAATAAAACGGTTTTTTTTAAGCAATTGCCCTGTTATAGAATGTCATGAATTTCAGTGCAAACCTTTGGAACAGTTTTCCCAATTCACTATCAAGAAGAAAAGTATATTTGTATAGAATATTTACTTCAAGGAGTCACCATGACGCATAAATATAGTGGACACTTAAGTCACACTTAAAAATGGTTGCATTAGATGAAATATTGAAGGGGTGGTTGAGTATGATTTGATTTCACTTTTCTAACTTTAGTTAGTGTGTAATGTTGCTGTTTGAGCATAAACAACATCTGCAAAGTTACAACGCTCAAAGTTCAAAGCAAAGGAAAATATTTGCTTTTAAAGAAAAGGACTACAACAAACGGCTGGTAGGGACTACACAACATTCCTCCCGGGTTAGTGACATCACCAACCCTAAAATGTACATAAAGCCCGCCCTGGGAACACGCAGTCCATGTTGAGAAGAGGAAAAGTTGTTGTACAAGAGTACATTTGTGAGTCAGCTCAAACTTAAGCATCCACAAAATTTCCACATGCTAGAGAAAGTCACTCTGTGTGCATCTCACAACAGTTCCTATACCAGCGATTTATAGATTACCATGACAGAATATCCTAATTGAAGATAGTTAACTCCACATCATCAGCAACATAAATTCATCAACTAACCATTCAGAGACGTCCTGTTGCATTCTACATGTTGTCATTTCTTCTTGAGTCTCTCCATTTTCGTCTGACTCCGTTTTAACATTAAAGGCAGAACAGTTTCTGTCATTTTAGTGTGTCTGCGTTCAGCTGCCAAGTGCCAACACACATGAGCTCTTGAAACCCCGCCCTCTGCAGCAGCTCATTTGCATTTAAAGGGCCAGGCACAAATGGTGCGTTTTTGCAAACCCTCAAAATGTGCCAACTTTAACATGCTATATAAAATGTGGGGTATTTTGAGCTAAAACTTCTCACACACACACACACACACACACACACACACACACACACACACACACACACACACACACACACACACACTCTCTGGGGACATCAGAGATTTATTTTACATCTTGTGAAAAGGGCATTTTACCACCCCTTTAAATTTTTCCAATTACTTTTAAACAAACTGATCTCAAAAGTATTTTTTTTGTGAAATCAGTTGACATCAAGAGAAGAGTAACAGAATGAACACTGGTGAATTTGCATTAAAAGTCTGCTTGTGCTATTTCTATTTCTTTTAAATAAACCTCTTGATATTTTGATACCATATAGCCTAACATTCAAACATTTTTAAGCAAGGTTTGTAGGTATCAAAATACCTTCTGTGACTGTTTATTTAAAATCATACAAAATGTGCTCCCAAAAAAATGTGCTCCCTTTTTGTCTTGTAAAAAATGTATAATTTCTGGTTCAAAATTAGAGCAAAATTACCATATTGAAGGTATGCTGAAGTTTCATGTACACTGTACTGTGGTCACCATCCTGAAATGATTTGATTTTATATTTCTGGGTCACGGTGCCCACTCCTGACTCATTAAAACACCCAGAAAGACCCCAACTCAGGACAACAAGAGACAGTTACAAGGGTAAAATAAGACTGGAGTAAAGCCTCTTACTGAAAAAGAGAAAGACTCCCACCCTAGAGCTCCACAGGACTGAAGAGGGGGCGGTGTCAACATCACATTGTTTATTGGAGTGGTAATTCAGAGCTTGGTGGTCTAATGCGCTTGTGAAGCACTTTTAATTTTACCAAGTTTGCGTTTGAAAGGAACAACGGGTAGCTTTCATTCACAGGTAGCTTTGAAGTCTATACAAGAGGTTCTGACATAGTCAGTCCCTAAAAGTCTGAAACAGAGAACAAACCTCCCAGCTTTCCTTGGACTTGCCACCAAGTAGAAAATCCTTATCACTATCTTTTTCCAGCTGTAGGTTGGAGTTTAAGAGTGGATCAAAAGCGGGGACAAAGCAGTATTTTTCATTGAAATTCATGATTTTAAAAAATTATACATTTTGAATATGCTAAAGTGTTTATTATACCATTGCACAAGCACACACACACATATATATAATGATCTTCTCTGGGCTCAGATTAGGACTATTTGAGTTTGTATTCACTGATTATGGTTTTTCTCTCCCTCTAGTGGTCATAATAACTGCTCTTTCAAACTTGGTAATCCAATGCAAAAAATTTGATAAACCGATCAATGGCTGACAGATGAAGTGTTACACCAATGTAGGGTAACATAACAGAGAAAGTAAACTATTGACATCAGAGGCATGTGACTGCAGATTAATATTTTATAAACCGCTGATAAATATAAAATATTCAAATACATCTGTCAACGATACCTGATTTTCTGAGTATCGTTATTATTCAATCTTATGTTGTGATCCAGTTAAAAAAGAAATTAGGATATAAATGCCCTGAAATGAATTAAATAAGATCTACTGTATTTTTTCTTAAATGAGCATTTAAGATTCAAAATCTGAAATTACTTCCTTCCTCTATTTTTGTAGTGAAGAAAACCACTTTGTACTTTCGAGAATCCAGCCTCCGATTGAGGAGAAAATAAATGGGGTGTGTTCTTTACATGCCATAATTCTTTAAAGTTAAACAACCATAAAGGCTAAGAACTCTGACCTTCACCATCTAACTAAGCAAGAAAAGTCAATGATGTGTGAAGGCCCCACTCTCTCGTCATATACTGATTATGATAAAATATGTTTCAGCCTCACGAAAAATAACCGTATGTCATCCATGACAACACGGGGCCAGATTTCAACGAGACCCAAATTTCTTCACCACTAAAATGTTTTACTGTCGGCTGTAAAGCTCAAACTGATCTGGCATGGGACTCTATTCATTGGACATTGTTAGACCCTCCATTCTACAACATTTCATGTTCTATAAATATATATATATATGCCTTATATATACTTTTAGTTTGTAGTCTGTACTACTTTTATCGTATCGCTTTTGCTCTGTCAGATAACCTAAAAATGAAATCAAGTCAAATGAATAATTGTATTTAGTTCAGAAATATGATTTAATATCACTAAATCAACTTGACTACATAAGCTTAACAAATGCTGGTTACATTATCCACAGTGTAGATTATGCTAAATAACATTGTTTAAAAGTAACCAGAACAGAACATAAAGTGTGCTAACAATTCACATTTCATATTTAGATTTACTAATGAATTGATCACAAATAAAAAAAAAATCAGTTAGAAAAAAAAGCTCAATTCACCAATATGTTTTTTTTTTTTTTGTTGCAAGAATAAACCTATTTTACATAGGCTATTAACATTTGAATATGTATCCAACATTTCTATTTTAGCACTTGCTTGGTTAACAAATAACTGACAGACGGAAGAAGCCGATAGGTCTGTGGAGCGTCTCCGACTGCCTTTGTAGAGGAGCCATGATGCAGAGGGTGCCATGCCTGCCGAGGGCTCCCCGAGGCCATGCCTCCCTCTCCATCACTGCCATATGTTTGCATACTTACACAAACATATGAGCTTTGCACCCTGTTTGGCTCCGTTAGCATGTATCATTACCCGTTTGGCAGGACAAAATATAGAGCGCATGGTGGCCTAATTTAACTGCTTGGTGGATTATGTTTAAATTTTAAGATGTTGCTTTAAAAACAAAATCAAGATTGCTTTTTACTGAGCTAACACTGGAGGTGATGGATGTTTTATTTGTCGATATGACTTCCACAAAAGTGAAATAAGAAAAAAATCTTTTGTAATGAGAAGTCAAATTGCAATGAGCCATGCTCGAACAATAAACCTGGCTGTGAAGTGCCTGATGTTTTATTCACTCTTATTGCAGGAAACAAGAGGATCTTCTTTCATTATCAAGGGTCATTTACAATACCATAACGCATTTTGACGCTAGGGAAACCGTCCCATGATAAATTCTTTGCCGTGCCCTTCACAGTTGTCATAGCAGGACCATAAACAGCATTTATAATAATCTAGCAGGGCGGCGCACCCAGCTCGCTGATTAGCATGCAGAAGACGAGGGGATGGGAGAAGTGACAGAGGCCACGGAGCTCATTGATATATCCTCATTGTTCTTCATCAGAAACACCATGAGTGGTGCAGAAAAGAAAACACACATCAGTAATACTTTTGGGGATCACAGAGTCTTTTTGGAATTATTCCTCTTGTTTTTGTAGTGAAAAAGATGTAAGAGGCTGTACCTGAATCTGAATTCAATAATTGTGAAATTATACAGAAAAAACGTCTCAGGACTGCTTGACTGCTTAAAAAGAACAGTTATGAGCAGTTATGCTGTTAAATTGGGAATGTTTGAGGTAAAGAATTGCTTTATGACATCTAAAAACTAACATTTATCTTCAAAACTTTTGTCATACAGCATATAGAGTCATAACTCTCAAAGCGATAGTTCACCCCCAAAAAAACTAATCTTGTTTCAATAATAACTCATAATTATATATCGCATCATTTAAATATAATTAACATCCATACAACTGAATCAATGTAAATCGTCTCTTCAACACTTCTTTTCTTCAATTTCGGCTTCCTAATTTTGGCCACCCATTAGCCCACAAAGTATTAATAAACATGCTTCACCACATTATGCTATTATAATCATTTTACATGATAATGGACTTCAATCTCTTTCTGGTCAGACGTTAACGCTGACTTGAAGATTTTTTTCTTTTTTTGTGTGTGTGCTTTAAGCATCTTAAATTCATTATGTAATTCCTTTCATGGATTGTACAATGTTCACCAAAGTATTTCCTGAGATGTTATTCTGTTTGTTGTGGCAAGACTGTTTCGTAAAGAAAACAAAGGACAAAAAAGTAATTAAGTTCTGTAATAAAATCTCAAGCATCATAACACGCAACATTAAATACCCATCCGACTCCATCAATTACTCCAAGAGCACACACACACACACACACACACACGCACGCGCACACACACACACACACACACACACACACACACACACACACACACACACACATCCGCTAATTCAGCACTCTGTTTTAATAAACAATAACAAAATTCAGTAATTGGTACCACCCAAACCTTGAATTGCCATACTAGTTTTAAACGTGATGGAGAGCCTGAAAGATAAAAAGGCTGAAAGCATTAAGACATGTCTGAATCCAAAGTTTCCTTTCCTTAAAAGTTAAGGCAGTTAAGCCTTTGGTTTTGGACACAGCCTAGAAATATACAAAAGTTATGTTAGTGAACACTTTTTTAAACTCTATATTTCCACTTTAGCGAGGGGCTATTCACAATACTTTAGTATGGAGGGAGGCACAGACACAGACACAACTTAAAGAAGTATAAATCACATAGTAAGTAGTATTTTTAAAAAAAAAATTTTTACAAATGAATCAAGTGACAGTAAAGATTTTTTAGAATGTTACAAAATATTTTTATTTCAAACAATTAAAAAAATATTTATAAACTTTTTTAAACTTTTTATTCTACAAATAATTTTGAAGAAAATGTATCACAACTGTTTTCAACATTGATAATAATAAGAAATGTTTCTTGAGCTCCAAATCAGCACATTAGAATGATTTCTGAAGGATCATGTGACACTGAAGACTGGAGTAATTCAGCTTTGTCAATAATTGCATTTTAAAATAAACATAGTTAATTAACAATTAACAGTTATTTAAATAAATGCAGACTTGGTGAGTATAAGATTTTTTTTTTTTTTGTAATGGTACTTTTGAACGGTAGTGTGTTTACATTATTTTCTTTGCTAATTATTTTTCATTTTACTGTAATACTGCTTTAAAGTACTTCCCCTGAAGCACAGGCATTGAACTATGCAGATCACTGATAAAACTAGAATCAGTCTTTACAGTAAGAGGTCGGCTGACACACGAGAAGGACATCGTGCATGGCCTCTGCATAAGTTTACTTTGTTTTGGTTTTGGAAGGAAGCAGGATTGTTCACTGAGGCAGGGCATTTATCTTATATTCATCAAAGGCCGCCCACATAACAAACAGCCGTACTTGTTTGATTTTATAAATAATTGAAGTCTACAGGGAGTCATATTGTTTTAGGCCTAAATCTGTTGTTTACTGATAGTGTGTATGTAACAGCACCATTGCAGTGAGTGTGTTTGGATAGAGAGAGTGAATGAGAGAGAGAGAGAGAGAGAGAGAGAGAGAGAGAGAGAGAGAGAGAGAGAGAGAGAGAGAGAGAGAGAGAGAGAGAGAGAGAGAGAGAGAGAGAGAGAGAGAGAGAGAGAGAGAGAGAGAGAGAGAGAGAGAGAAACTCACCCAGGGCGGAAGCGCTTGGCGCGGAAATGAAAGCGTCTCTGTTTGCAGGCTGAGAGAGAGCACTGCACTCTCTTCATGGCCACGGGGCAAACGCAAGTCCCCAACGAGCACTCAACACAACAGTGACAGAGAGGCATCAAACAACCCATCTGAAATGAGAGAGTAAATATAAATGAAACCAGTATGTTTTTTCTAAACATTCTGCATTTATAAATCTCTGTAAGAAGGGTGAAACATGATCTTAATTATTAGTTAGCAAGAAGCAAACTAATAATTGTATCACTTTTGATACATAACCACCTTTTATGATGACAGCTGTGTGAGTGACAGAGGCTTGAGGAGTTTCCTTCATTTGACATCCTCTCATTTTCATTCTGTCATCGTGTACACCTCATTCAAAATAAGAAATCGAGATATGACAATAAGTTGATTCTGTATTCTTTTTGTTCCTTCAAGTGCAAGCTTTCATAAAGCTGCAGGGCAGAAATGGGGGAAATCATATATTCATCTCTAAGAGCTCTGCGAGTTAACGTTCTTGGCCGGAACAACCTGTGCAGAAGTTTCAGTCTCCAAATCAATTATTAGCACTGAGGTTTTGACACGCTCAAGAGGAATCAACAACTAGCATTAAGAAAAGTACAAAGCTGATATAAACAACACCAAATGAACTCAAGGCACCCCATGTCTATAAATTATACATGCAATCTAGCAAAGGGCCGGTGTCACCAGAATAGGGGTCCATGACAGAATCACAGCATCTATATGTAAAACAGCAGAGGCCTACACAATGTTCTGGCTGCACTGCTTTAAAGTGCACATAATGAGATGCGTCTTCCCCCCAGTCTATCTGCTTTTATTTAAGCAATATTTAATGGACTCCATATAAATATAAATGTATGCTGCCTTTTACTGATTGCCTATTGGATTACACTAACTTATTCATTTTCTATTTTTTCAGGTGAATAGGTCATTTTCACTGACCCCACCACAAAATAATTTGACCCCATCATAAAAAAAGTTTTTTCCTTATAAAAAGACAATTTGTAACAAGCTGGAAAATGCACAATCTTAAAAAAAACGAATGTTTAGCCTAAGCTTGCAAGGTATTCAAAAATGAAGTGGTGGGCCTGGACCCTGGAAAAGTGGTGGGCTTGGACCGTGGATATGTGGTGGGCCTGGACTGTGGAGAAGTGGAGGGCCTGGACCGCGGACAGTGGAGAAGTGGTGGGCCTGGACTGTGGAGAAGTGGTGGGCCTGGACCGCGGACAGTGGAGAAGTGGTGGGCCTGGACCGCGGACCGTGGAGAAGTGGAGGGCCTGGACTGCGGACCGTGGAGAAGTGGTGGGCTTGGACCGTAGAGAAGTGGTGGGCCTGGACTGTGGAGAAGTGGTGGGCCTGGACTGTGGAGAAGTGGAGGGCCTGGACCGCGGACAGTGGAGAAGTGGTGGGCCTGGACCGCGGACCGTGGAGAAGTGGAGGGCCTGGACTGCGGACCGTGGAGAAGTGGTGGGCCTGGACCGTGGAGATGTGGTGGGCCTGGACTGTGGAGAAGTGGTGGGCCTGGACTGTGGAGAAGTGGAGGGCCTGGACCGTGGAGAAGTGGTGGGCCTGGACCGTGGAGATGTGGTGGGCCTGGACTGTGGAGAAGTGGAGGGCCTGGACCGCGGACCGTGGAGAAGTGGTGGGCCTGGACTGCGGACAGTGGAGAAGTGGTGGGCCTGGACTGTGGAGATGTGGTGGGCCTGGACCGCGGACCGTGGAGAAGTGGTTAGGGTTAGGGTCTGGACCGCGGACTGTGGAGATGTGGTGGGCCTGGACCGCGGACCGTGGAGAAGTGGTGGGCCTGGACTGTGGAGATGTGGTGGGTCTGGACCGCGGACAGTGGAGAAGTGGTGGGCCTGGACCGTGGAGAAGTGGAGGGCCTGGACTGTGGAGAAGTGGAGGGCCTGGACTGTGGAGAAGTGGAGGGCCTGGACCGCGGACCGTGGAGATGTGGTGGGCCTGGACTGTGGAGAAGTGGTGGGCCTGGACTGTGGAGAAGTGGAGGGCCTGGACTGTGGAGAAGTGGAGGGCCTGGACCGTGGAGAAGTGGTGTGCCTGGACCGTGGAGATGTGGTGGGCCTGGACTGTGGAGAAGTGGAGGGCCTGGACCGTGGATATGTGGTGGGCCTGGACCTTGGAGATGTGGAGGGCCTGGACCGCGGAGCAGTGGTGGGCCTGGACCGTGGATATGTGGTGGGCCTGGACTGTGGAGAAGTGGTGGGCCTGGACCGTGGAGATGTGGTGGGCCTGGACTGTGGAGAAGTGGTGGGCCTGGACTGTGGAGAAGTGGTGGGCCTGGACCGTGGAGATGTGGTGGGCCTGGACTGTGGAGAAGTGGAGGGCCTGGACTGTGGAGAAGTGGAGGGTCTGGACCGTGGAGAAGTGGTGGGCCTGGACCTCGGAGCAGTGGTGGGCCTGGACCGTGGAGAAGTGGTGGGCCTGGACCGTGGAGATATGGTGGGCCTGGACCACGGAGCAGTGAAGGGACTGGACCGCGGAGACACCGGCACAGACACCAGAACGGACACCGGAATGGAAACGGACACCGGCACGGACACAAGCAGGGACAGCGGCACACAGACATGAAACGTGGACACCAGCAGACACCGGCACGGACACAAGCAGGGACACCGGCACACAGACATGAAACACGGACACCAGCAGACACTGGCACGGACACAAGCAGGGACACCGGCACGGACGCCTGAACGGAAACGGACACTGGCAGGGACACCGGCACACAGACATGAAACACGGACACCAGCAGACACTGGCACGGACACAAGCAGGGACACCGGCACGGACGCCTGAACGGAAACGGACACAAGCAGGGACACCGGCACACAGACATGAAACACGGACACCAGCAGACACTGGCACGGACACAAGCAGGGACACCGGCACGGACGCCTGAACGGAAACGGACACTGGCAGGGACACCGGCACACAGACATGAAACACGGACACCAGCAGACACTGGCACGGACACAAGCAGGGACACCGGCACGGACGCCTGAACGGAAACGGACACTGGCAGGGACACCGGCACACAGACATGAAACACGGACACCAGCACAGACAACGACACAGGCACCGGAACGGAAACGGACACCAGCACGGACAAGACACAACGTAATTTTTATTTATTTTACATGGTTATATGAGACTCACCAACAGCGGATACACAAACAAAACTAGACAAGATACAATGGACAATTTTTGTGGGAAAAAAAACTAAAAAATTCAACAGGATTCTTTGATCAATGTAAAGAGCAAAAGAACAGCATTTATTTGACATGTATTTATAAAATCTAAACGCCTTTACTGTCACTTTAGATCAAATTAATGCATCCTCCTTGGTAAATAAAAATATTGATTACTTTTTAAAAAAATCCTTTTGAACGGTGGTGTAGCTCTAATATTATTTTTTGCAGTTGTGTGGTTACAGTGACTGTTTTCCTAAGGCAGGGAGGGATGCCATTCACTGGCTGTCTTCACCCTAATTACTCAGCTGAATAATTGAAATTAAAATAGCCACCACATCTAGCACCACAAGGATGGGATCGTTCACCTCCGATAGCACCCGCACATCAATAATCAGATTATCAGTGGGCCATGGATAAACAGAAATAGCTGGCCTTAGCATATTTAAGAGCTACTTTAGCCGGCTGCTATTAACTCATCTCCCTGGTTATTTATGTCCTCTGCTTCTTAATAAGACTCTTGGCAATATTATTCTAATTATGTAAGTCCAATCAGCAGTATTGCATGTCTGGCCTCATTTACATTTGCCAGCACTTTGTCTTTCACACTGTGATACTAATTCAATGAGACGTCTAATGTTTACGTTATATGTGGCCTGCAGAGTTTGGCCTCCTCTACCCTTCCAGTCCATTAGAATCGCTGTGTATGTGCCTGTGTATGTTGTGCCTGTATGATTGGGTTTGTCTCTGAGCACATGACTGATTGATCAGGGTTGCTCTATGGCACAATTGAGTTTGCTTTGAAATACAAATATGTGTTTAGTTCTGTGAGGGTGTGCTGGCGGGCTTTTCTAGACGCCTGCCCATAGCAATTATAGCCTGTAGCTGTTGTAAACAAGTTTAATTTCACGAAAAATGATCGCCTGTAAACATCTACAAAAAATATCAGATGAATGTGTTTTGAGATTTATTAAGTGATTAGTATAATAAAATCAACTCACCCTATCCATGTTAAAACCAATACAATTCTTACAACAGCTGATGCCATCACAAAATAGATTGTATATAAGCATATAGATTTTGTTCATAATAAAATGTAACATTTTTGGAGCTTTCGGGGAAAAAGGAGAGGGAAATGAAAGGAGAGAGGGAAACCAGAGAGAAGCAATGACAACATCCTCATTGCTCTATCCCCTGTGCTTCTGAGGAATGACATTAATCTGGAAGATTAAAAACTGTCACGTCTGATGATGTACTGCCATCCACCTTCAGAAAACACACAGCAGTGCACACTCTATTATTCATGCTCTTTCAGACTGTGATCATAACAATATAGTTGACCTGGAGGACTCAATTACAATAACCGAGGGTCAGAAATGTCGACAAGGTGTGTGGCAGTGGACTGTATGCACAAGTTCAACAAATGATCAAGATAGCAAATACCTTATGTTCAATTGACAAATACACACATCACATTCTTTTCTGCCATTCTTATCAGCATTCTTAGTTCCCCTGGTTCAAGCTGTAATTTTACCTCAACTTGAGATCATTAAGATTATGGGCCTTTAATAACATTAGGCTATATATTAGACCTATATAATCTATATGCAATTAAATATTGAAATATTGAAAAATGTACTTTAAAAAAACGTAAACATACAAATAAACCGGCCAGGACAAACAGTTTATTTTGTACATTTTATTCAAATTCAACTTTATACAAAGAGTAGTATAGGAGCTGTCATAGCGATCCAATCTATGAATGTTAAAGTTTATTGTGGCTTTGTTATAATTAAATCGCCTTTTAAGTTTTAATAAAAAATAAATCAGTTTGTCTGCTAGACTAGAGAATGTAAGGCAGCTTGGAAGATCTGCTCCGAAGAGTTGGAAAGGGCAATTCAATAGTTCAAGTTAACCTACTGCCCTCTTGTGGCAGTAGGCCATACAGCCAGTAAAGTGTTACACATCAAATATGCTTCTTCAGCCTTTTTTTTTCTTTTTCTTTTTTGAAAATGACTAAAGATTTAGCTCGGGTCAGTCAGGCAGGTCATTCCATCAGCTTGGAACAGTCAAAGTAAAGGTCAGTGAACGTGATTTTGTGTCTCTTCTTGCTTTGTAACACAAGCTTCTGGGGGGCACACAGGTCTGAAGTAGGCTAGTGAGTTTAGGAATAGGGGTGCATAGCCAGTGGTTGTGCTCAGTTAATAACAATTTAACAAGTGATATAATAATGTATAATTACTATAAAGTAATCATTAATTTTCTTGTATAATTAAATAAAAAAAATGATTAGCCATTTAGAATATGCGATTCAGAGATGAAGGCTATTATACTAATGTTGTCCACTAGAGGGGGCCACAGGATAGCAAATCCTTTTAAGATCTCAGTTTAAACACTGAAAAATGTTCAATAAATTGCCTTGTTGTAAAAACTCGCATATTCATTATAGTTTCATAAAGTTGAACAAAGCCCAATACAATAAGTTTGCAAAAACTGTGATCTCCAAAATACTTACAGACCATTCATTATTTTTTTCTTAATTTAATGATATTGAAAACATATTTGTAAAGTTGCAGGCATGAATGAAGGCCCTATGTCCAATTGAAGAAGAGACACAATATTATTTGTCTATAGTAGGCTAGCCTACATATAATAATACTTCCATAAAGTATTATAAAAAAAATATTTTAATTTCTTCTAAAGCACTTTGAATTACCACTGCTTAGCTTTGCATTTACTGAATGAGCACTGTGCCACTGTTCGTCCGACTGTTTGCACTGTATTTTATTTTCTAAACTGTTTTAATTATTCTTATTTATTTTATTATTTATGTATTTATTTCAATTTCTTCTATGTAAAGCACTTTGAATTACCACTGTGTATGAAATGTGCTATATAAATAAACTTGCCTTGCCTTGCCTTGCCTAAAGAGACACTTAAAGAGTCATATTTTATATGGAAAGAGACATATCCATTGAATAGCCTAACTATATCATCTACAAAAGCCATAGGCCTAGTCCTTGGACGCTGATGATCGCCTCAAGTTAAACTGCGTTGTTTCATTTACCTTCTGTGTTGTTGCCCACACTTTGGAAGGATACATCTATGCTGCCTTGCCTTCAAAAATCAATCAGATGAAGGTATCCCAGGAGCTAACATTGGATGCGTACGTGCCCCAGCAGCCCTCACCTCACGTTAGGCAGATGACCCGTTGCCTCGCTGCCTTATTAATCAAGTCATTTTATGAAAACAGAAGCAAACTTAACTGATTTTGTATTCTCAATATGGAGTCCTCAATTACTTATCCCGAGTAAGGGGGGAAAAATCCCATTAGGGGAAAGTTTAGAAAAAGACCCAAATATAGCCTATTCATATATGCCTGTTCATTCTTTTCTCACGTAAATAGAGTACAAAATTGTAACCTTTAAATATCACCATGAAAATGACTGAGTTGATTACTTACATCAAGACAAACAAAAGTTTTTGTTAATAAAAAGTTGTTTTTATTGTTTGTTAACATGGGCAAACGGAGCATAATCTAATAATTATGTGCTAATTTGCATAAATACCACAACAGATATAAACATTGGGTATAGTATTGGGTATAGTATAGCCAGGTGAAAATGTTGTTGAATCTTGTTGACATATAACAGTAAAAGACTTGTTAAGGTCTGAATGGAACTCATTTAGGCTACCCATGAGCATTAATACATAGAGGCAGGAAGAAGTACTTTAAACCAGCCTTTATTAATTATTATTGCAGAGATGGGGTATGGGGCTGGGTCCGTGGGACTGTTTCTAGGGGATGAGTCTGAGGGAAGAACATGAGACAAGGGTAAAGAGAATGCAGACAAAAGGTAGGTAAAAAAAAAAGGGAACCCCCAGAAACAGTCCCATGGACCCAGCCCCAAACCCCATCGCAGCATTTGTAAGTTTTCGAATGCAGCCAGAGAATTGAGATTTCCTTAGAGTTTGATTGGTTTCCGGGTCACTGGCTTGAGGACGTAGGAGCGAGGAAACGAGGAAGCATCAATTTGAGTATAGAGAAGCAACCTGTCAATTCGGACATAGGCTACTTCTTTTGTCCCACACACTGTTAGGTAAAGCAATGCAGCCAATGTTTTTTTTGCAGGGGCGGATCTACCGTGGTTGCACGGTGTGGCAACTACCACTCAAAAGCTTTGCCACCCTAATGCCACCCCAGAATTATCCCAGTAATAAAATTTGAAGTATACCGCAAAATAATGGCAAAAACACTATATTTGTCTTATAGCTGCACATTGTAGTCAGTTTCATTCAACAAATAACTGGGGGGAAAAAGACAGCAAGGCCCATTGTTTTTTCCATTTGTTTGTGAATGTGAATCGGAAAATGACCGCTTCTCGGCTAACTGAGAAATCTAATGCCGTCTGTAAATCAATAAGATCACGGAAACTAACAGCAGAGTTAGGTAAGAATCTTTAACTAGATTGAAGCATTTATGCTGGCTTGTCTTAAAGCCAACTTATCATCTTGTTTAAAAATGTAAAATAGCTTAATGTTGTTATGTCAGAATATGTAAATGTTCTTGGTGTTTACTAAAGTGGTTGCTGCTGGGGTGTTGTTGCTACAGTAAATGGTTTCTAGGGTGTTCTGGGTGACCTGCCCTTAAACTTGCAGTGTATGTCATTCAAGTAACCTATGCAATATTAACAAAATCATTTGTCTTCTGGATGTTCTCTAAAATAATTGCCAGGAAAATCAAGCGTAGTGTCAGTTCTGGCAGGTCACGTTAGTCAAGCTCGCATCAGCTGATCCACGTCTACCTATAGGAATACGACGCCTATCACTATAAGCTCTTTCAGTATTATCAGTGGCTATAGCGTTTCTCAGGAGCAAATTACCCTCCTCCATCCCCAGCTCCTCCTCTCGTGCAGTCAATATTTGGCATTCTGATTGCCCATTGAATCTGAATAAATTCTCGAATTATGTTGTAGGCCTTAAAAATCTTGAATTAATATATCTGCAATTCATTCATGTTGCTGCTCTCCCTGCTGTTATCCATGCTAGGCTGCATGGATGCGCCGGGAGTTCTTGCCCAGAACAGAACCATACTGGCAATCCAAACTCTACCAACGATAGTGGTCCTGACAGAAATACAGGATTATAGTATTATTTGACAATAAATTACTGTAGTAAAAAATGTACTGTAAAATCAATGCATACCGGGCATTGATCTTTTTTCACTGTGAATTCACATTATAAAGTTGTCTTTAACCATGCCACAGAAATGATATTATTTACCATAATAGTATTATCGTTCCATGGGATCATAGACTTTACTAAAATTTCTGATCTAGTCAAGTCAGAAGTATGACAAATGAAAACATTTGTTAAAACAAAGAATATAAAAATATAAAAAATAAGAATATAAAAACTAATATATAAAATAAGCTAATTGGCTGATTTTAAGTTATTCAAACTAATCTTTGCATGACGATTTACCAATATCTTGTTTCAAATTCATAAATGTGTGTTGATGGATCTTTCACAATAGTGAAACAACTGCTGAGATTTATCTTTGAAAGATATGACATCATCTTGCAACAGAACACTTTTTTTTTCTTATAAGCATCAACTAATGATGCACATTGCACAGATAACAATACAACAAAACGCAACATACAACAAAACGCATTGAATGCTGGGTACCTTCATAGTATCCACTAGAAATACATTATGATATTGGGGGGTTTTTTCCAGTAATTTTTATATTTTCCAATACTGTAAACTCTTAGTAAAACTAAGCTTTTTTTTTTAAGTGTACAATTGTAAAAACTGGACTAAAATAGGCAGTAAAGTACTGTATATTTTACAATAAAGTTCTGAAAATGCAGTTAGATACAAGGGAAGTCCTAATGTAAAAATACTGTGGATGTGTCACAACACAACACCAATCATCACTCAATCACTAGGATACGCACACTCGTTCCCAATCACCTGATTATTGACTCTCTGCACAATGCACTCCCTCATCACTACTCACTATATACACACATCACCTTCACCTCAGTGTCTGGTCTCATCAATGCTACATCGACATACAGACTCCTTACCTGAATACTCACCTGTGATCTTTCACGCCAGTATCCTGTCTCCTGTCTTCCGTTTGTCCTTCATCTATCGTCCTGTTCCAGTTTGCCAGTCATCTCAGCTCATCACCAGCTGCACAGAAACCCATCATCAGTCTACAGCCAGCTTAGTCACCATCGACAATCTCCAGTCACCTTCCACTCACCATCGCCTGGTTCCCACTGTTGTCTCTACCCTCTGCTTACTATAAAACCTGTGTGCTATAACTCACCTGTCTGTTCTCTTCTGTATCATGACAGAAGACCAGACCAACATGCAGAGCACGATTGACCCCAGCAGGGATGGTCCATCGGACGCAGTGGGTTCCTTCTACAATGCTCATTATACTTCGAGATGCAACCACAGCCAAACGTGCACTTATAGCCTTCATGATTTCTCTTCTATCTGGACACGCGCTGCAGTGGGCTCAATCTATCTGGACATGGGCAAACACAGTCACATTTGGAACTGCAGAGGCCTCTACAAGTGATGATTATAAGGTATTTTTATTAAATGTATGGTTTTACAGCAATAGTTAAATAGCAGCAACAGAAAGGACACTGAAATTCAGGACACAGATTCTACTTTTTGTAGAATCTGAAATGATAGTCTGTTTCCTTTCTGTCTCAGAATCCTGGATACTTTGACATTCCAGCACAAGATGTGTCTGTGTGGCATGTTCCTAATAATATGGATTTGGAATACTGGGCCGCTACCTCCGTCCTGCGATACCACACTGAGAATCACTTCTTAACTCTCCACGGAGGAAACCTTTTCAATTTATTCAAGGTCAGATACACTTTTGGGTTTGAAACATTCACGAAAATATTTTTTGTGAAATTACAAAACACATTTTTTTCCCCCAGAAATTCCCTGTGAGGTTTGGAATAGGGACATGCATCACTGATAATGGACCTGCCATTCCAATAGTGTATGATACCGGAAATGTGGATTACAACAAAAATCTATATGGTCCCAATTCAAGAAGTATGTTTTTCCCCCCAATTTATAATTTATTTAAGCAGCCAAGTCACTTAATAACAAATTCTTATTTACAACAACAGCCTGGCAATACCTCTTGAATGAATATTTTTCAAATAGTTTTAATGAAAGTGGCTTCATCAGTTGACAGTCAGAAAATCTGTGTATTATTAAGGGAGGTACAAGGCAAGGCATCATCATTGTTGAGATCCAATCCCTTTAATGAATGAAAGCCATTTCATGTGTTCATGGACATATCATGACATATTATCATCAATGATATTCTGTACATTTTTCCCAGCAAATTTTATGCCTGGATTCATCTCATTCAGAGTCTTCAATACTGAAAAGGCTGCCATGGCTCTTTGTTCAGGTGTCAAACCAACCGGCTGCCACACTGAACATGTGAGTTAAAATAATATTCTGGGTTATTTAAATAACTGTATATGGACAACATTTGTGACATGCTGTTAATCACCACAGACAATATTTCATACTACTGTGTGTATAAACAGTAAATACATTGATAATAAAACATTTACAATGAAAATAAATCAACTGCATTTGAATTTGAAGAAGTGTATGTCTTGTTGTTAGCAATGTCCTCATATTGTTGCAGTTCTGTATTGGTGGAGGTGGACACTTTCCTGAGGCGGTCCCGAGGCAGTGTGGGGACTTTGCGGGTTTCGACTTGGATGGCTATGGTACTAATGCAGGATGGAGTGCTTCCAAAGAGATAACTGAAGCAGCTGTGCTTCTCTTTTATCGCTGACACTCCGGATAATCTAAAATCGTCAGCTTCCTTTCCTTCTTTCTAAGATATTACACATTTATTAACACCTGAAATTTACATACACAATTATTTGCTCAAATGTATTTCTTTATGATAATATCTTCTATGTTGGTCTGTCATCTATGAATGCATATATGGGTTTGTAACTGTAAAAACAACCAAACCAGATTTATAGAGCTGTTTATTGAGCTTCGGCTATTTACATCTAGCACCTATCAATGTTCATGGTTTTCTTTTTACAACTGTTCAAACGTGGATACAAATGTATAATGTTTAAATAAAACCAGTGGGTTGTCAATACTGTTCAGACATCAGATTAAAAATGTACTTCAGTTTAACTTCTAGTCTACAAGATACTTTGACAATGTTTTATGAATACATATTGTGGAGGAATTTTTAAATGAATCATAATAGAGAAAAATGATGTGATGATGATGAGTAATTTGTCATGTTACCTTTACTATGTACCTATCCTATATAAACTGTTGCTGGGGGGATTCTCTATGAAATTTGTGAGATCCTCCCGGTCGTGATTAAAGCATATTCAAAGACATTTTCTGGAGTCTGTCTGGTTACTACTGCAAAACAGGTTAGTGGAACACCAGAGATCTTATTCCCAAGATAGCGTTCATAGGGGACGAGTCGTCGGAGGTTAGGATATGCTTGAGGATAAATTTGTAAACATCTATTAGGCGACGTTTGGGGTCGATTAAGTGACGTCCCAGGTAAACTAAAGTCAGGTGCGTAGGGGAATTTCTCCCACAATATTTATTATTTTTCCAGATATCCAAAAAGAAGCACCAGAAAACACGGCTGATTTATAGTTACAGAGGTCCCTGAGATGTGGAACTGTCTGAACCCTCTTGAGCAGCCTGTGGTCTCATTTACAGTGTATTGTTTAGACTGCAGCAGCTCAACTCTGCTCAGTGCCCGTGAAAACAAGTGTGTTCTGATTCACAGTAATGAAAAACCACACCCCTACAACAAGGTATACCCCCTGCAATGAAACAGCTATTCGGGGTGTCTTTAGAGCCCCTCCCTATAGCTGTCAGCTGCGCCCCAATTCAGAGGCTGCATCCTTCAAAGGCCGATTGCGTCACTGAGGCGCGACGAAGGCTGTTCCAATTCGAGGGCATCTTCAAATGCGACCTCCAAATCCGTCCTTCGTTTCCCATGCAATGAAGGATACACCAGATGGATCCTTCGCGGCCTTGCCTACCCCACCTCAGAATGTATTGCGCACCAGTGACAACAGGATTTTTGAGAGAAATTGCCTTATTTCACTGTATATTATATATATAATAAATGAATGTCCACTGAATGTGACCCACAATCTTTGATTACCCTCCGTGGCCATGGGAAAGTGAACAATTTACACATTCAAAACCATGTGTACTTACAAGTGTTTTTATTAATTTGAACAACAATTGAAAAAAACTTTATTCTGTATTCTTTTCACAAAGCATGCTTATAATAATACTGCATTTTAGCTAATTGTTTCGAAAGGTCACTGCTAGACATCTTCAGCAGAACATTATAGATTATGTTCAGTCATCTCCTCCACAGAGATTAAGTAGAGCTTTCTGGTAGTCACCCTTAGTGTGCTCCTGAAGAGAAAAAGACAATGAAAAGAGATTAAAGAGATTTTTATTAAAATGCTTCTTGAATGAAGGCAAACTAAGAGCAGAAAGAAAAGAAGAGGGTGATAATAACAAAACAAATAAGAAAGATGTACAGTATACAACTGGATACTTACTGAAATTGTCTGGTGCAGAGATTTTCCAAAATTCCTCTTAAACTCTGAGCGAATCTTCATTAGATCGACTTCACAGCGGGAGACGATGATGCGCGTTACTACCTTCTCTTTCACACTTTTACTCTGCGAACATCAAAATCGATAGAAGAAACTGACCCACAGAACTCAAATTTAGCCAATGTCATCTCCTTACATGTCAAATGACACGGTTAGATTTTCAAATGTGATATAGACAATTAGATACTCACCTTCATGGAGTCATTGAGTCTGCTGGCAAAATACAGATGTTTGTTCTCCAAGCACTCAACTGCAGAAAGACAGAGATCAATCGTAAGAAAAGGTTACAGGTTCTCTGACTTTGGTAGGAGACTCTCTTCAGTTCTCTTCTGGCTTCTTGCCACTAATGCATTTCCACAGGGCTTTCCACAAAATGTTCCTCACCAAACAGCTTGTGATTATGGTTAACAAGACATGATAAAGACATTCCCAAGGAAGGAGTAAGAGTGTGAAAGTGTTATTAAGCCAGCAGGCATAACCATCATCAAATCTGCCAAGCACATCTCTTAAGTTTGACGACAGCTTATATGAAGAACAGACAGCTGATAGATACCTAGTGTGAGGAAGGATTTTTCCAGATCTCCTTTCACCTCCTTTTTAATGCTCTCCTTAATGTCGTATGGGCTGTATCTCTTGTACCTTTCAAACACTGAGAAAAAGAGGCTTTTATTAGGTTGTTGCACAAAGGATGATCATGAGAGTTGACTTCTAATACATCTCTGTTCACTTGTCACCTTTCTGCAAATGTGGGACACTCCTCTCAGAGAAGATTGTAATCCAGGTGGTCACATCAGTTCCTTTTCGCTTCACTCCAGCATCATAAAGAGCCTAAAAATCGCCATAATGGACACAGGATTACAAAAAGTTAACTTGTTGGTTATTCCAGTGGTCATCTGAATGTACAATGGTTTATCATAATATTATTTTAAGCATGTTGAATAAGAGTCAGTTGAATTTCCTAAGTTTAAAGGGCTCTACTCACTCTTGCATCATTGTCAATCTTCTCATAGTCGACCACGCTACTTGGCTCCTCTCTCTTGGCCTGTGGACATGAATGAATACAGTATGAGCACAGCAATTCAGGATCTGCACTTTGCAGGCTATGTTGGCGGTAAAGGAATTACCAGTTACTTATTGGGAAATAAAGTGGAATTTGATCATAATTACCACAAATAACTCTGAGACATTTTTGGTTAATCTATGTTACCTGTACAAGGGCCAGGAGCAGCTTAGCGACATCACCAGATGTGTCTCCGGAAATATCTTTCTCTAACTCCTTCTTAAACACTGCAGGAGAAAAGGGGAAATGAATGCCAGTGTATTTGTGCTTTGCTTGTTATGCTTTTTAAGGGCACTCACTTTCTCTGTAAACCTTCTTGATTTCCATCAGCTCTTCTTTATTGCGAGAACACAGCACCTCATTTAGACTCTCCTCATCAGTGCCCAGACCCTGCAAAACACATGCATACCGTGAATACAACTCTAACGACATTTAGAATGTTATCAAATGTTTTCATTTTTAAATAAATGCGGTTCTTTTGAACTGTTTTTACTGTGATAATAATACAAAATCATTCTTGAGCACCAAATCAGCATATTAGAATGAGTTCTGAAGGATCTTGTGATACTGAAGACTGGAGTAATGAGGCAATTTTAAAATACACTAAAATAGAAAACAGTTAGGCTATTTTAAATTGCAATAATATTGTAAAATATTCATTTGAATTTTGACCAAATAAATGCAGCCTTGGTGAACATAAGAGACTTTCAAAACCATTCAAAAATCTTGCAGATTCCTAACTTTTGAACGGTAATATGTGAACGGTAATATATATTTGAACGGTAATATTCAAATAATATTCAATCATATTTGAATATTTGAAGAATATTTGAATAATATTCAAATATTCAATATTTGAACGGTAAAATTGACCAAATAAATGCAGCTTTGGTGAACATAAGAGACTTTCAAAACCATTCAAAAATCTTGCAGACTCCTAACGTTTGAACGGTAATATGTTTTGAACGGTAACAGGACAGAACATTTTTAAATATGGACCAGGAGCTGAATTTTAAAACAGGGGAGAGCAGAAAGCAAGCAGAGTTTTCATAAACGATTAGAGATCAATGCAACATACCTTCATTGATGATTTAATTTCAGAGGCATCATACTGTGCTGTGCTCTTCATCAACCCCACAATCAGATGCTCCAAAGAGCCTGAGAGCGCCCCCTTCAGGGCACTCACCAAATCCTACAACACAAACAGCCTCAGGTTGTTTGAAACTTTGATAGACAATATACAGTATGTACATACATATATTCAAATATAGTTTTCATTAAGGTTAGTAGATGATCCAGTTAAAACAGAAAATACAGATGTTTAAAATTAAATAATTATGGTGTGTACCTTCTTTGCACGTTTTTCATACTCAAACACAATTTCGCTCCTTTGTGAGCAACAGCGTTTTGTCAGAATGTCAATGATGGTCTGCTCATCAACACCTGAAGCGAGAATGAGAGGAGAAGATAGTGATTGAGAAAAAAAGCCAGAGAGCATTATTAAGATAAGGTCTTGAAGGACTAATTGCACCTTTTAATTTCCTAGTATAAAATCATTAAACAGTCATTAACTAATTTGACACTGACACTACTAGCATACATTTTTTTTAAAGAAACAGAGTGCACAATCCCAAGCACTTAAAAACATTGAAGGATGCATGACTCAAAAGTGGTGCAGCAAAATATTTATTAAATAGCAATGCTTGAGAGAACTGTTATGTTATTACTTTAATATGTATTATGTCTTACAAGGCAGTGCAACACAAACCCGTTTTTCTTTTTCTTTCTACTAAATTGTAATTATACTTCCGGATGCTATCTAAATACAAATCCCAAGATACTTACTCATATTTGCCAGTTAGCATTAGTTATTTACAAATACTATTTCAACAGAGAAGGGCTCAACGCCCATTGAATTGCAGTCTTAAATGACCACAAATCCTGTTTAAGGTATAGCCAAAACAGAAGGCCAAAGATAATTTAGTTTGCTAAGCAAATATAAAAAAACAATGAAAGAAATCTTTCCCTGAAACAATTATGAAATTACATTGAGGACTCATTTTTGTGTTCAACATGAAAGTTTGGAAAGTTCCTTTGCAAATGTTTGGGGAAAATGTGAAATATGTATGGCACTATACCCTATTTTACCTTTGGTTTTGATGGCTGTCTCTATTTTGGCTGCATCCTCTTCTGGGTTGAAATCAAATGCTGGTACCACCGTAGGGCATTTAGGTTCTCTCTCCTGAAAAAAAGACATAAAGAAATATAGAAATATAACTAGATAATATTCCGAACAGAATCAAAAATAAGTTTTGGCCAAAACGAATGATGAATCTTAATAGCCACCTTAACAAAGAAATGTACTTTGTTGCATTTTTGATAATACTGCATTTTATATTAGTTGTCATACTTACCCCTCCATAACTCAATGTAAGTTTCGTCAAAAACTCAGACACTAAAGCCATTTTCCTGCAGAGGACAGAGAACACGCAATCATCCAAGGTGAACAATGAGTAGAGGAAAAATGAGATGCAATCTGTGTTTTAAGCCACTGTAAAATACAACCTCGCCCATAGTTTCAAAGGTCTAAGTGATAGTTGTCATAGATACAGTGATTAGTGTGGCAGTGTAGATAAAGGCTTCAGTGTCATCACAGGCAATTATGTAAGTCAATAAGCCATTTTACTGGCCTTAAAGGTGTCAATAAGAAAGCTGTATGTTATTAATAAAGACTAAAGCTGTTTGGTGTGTTTTTATTTCTTTGCAGCCAACACAACAGCGGTTATAGCGCCCTGCAGTGCTAACAGGAAATCATTTTCCTTCTGAAGCATACATGAGGTGATTTGTGAAGGAGACAAGAAGGTTTGCTGGAACTTTGTTCAGGCGCACCCGGACGCACACCCATGACACATTCCACAGACTTCTGACCATCACACACACACACACACGCACACGCACACACACACACACACACACACACACACACACACACACACACACACACACACACACACACTCACACTCACACTCACACTCACACTCACGCACGCACGCACACACACACACGCGCGCACGCACGTACACACACACAGATACTGAACTAGAAAATGAAAAGTAGTAGCTACAATCAGAAACAAAAATGTCACAATGCTAAACTTTTGCTAATATTCACAATACTGCTGTAGTCGGTTTATGTTTCTCAGTCTAATCAGTGGAGCACCACAACAGATGACAAGATTCTTACCTTAGATGCTGTGGAGTGTGATGGTGTAGCTCTGGAGTTCCAGTTGTATCTCTCTCAATGGGACTACCTCTTAAATGCACCCAGCCAATGACTCACTGCCTCCTCCTATTAATCCACACCCACACCCACTCAAGATGCAGACCCAAAAGTCACTTAATAGTTATTCATTTACTTGGCTACACATTCCTTACAAAAATGGACCATGGTATTCACACTTTGTGACCAAACCTCATAGTTATTAGAGTTAAGGTTACTACTGTATAGCTAAAAAAAATTCAAACAGAACTTTGTATTAACCATCACTGGCATCATAAATACAAAACAGTTGTTGTTGTGTTGTTGTTTTATAATTTTACATTATTTGAAATTTACTATTTGTTTATATAAGTAACCGAGTACGTTTCCTTTCGAGAACAGTCACTTCGTATTGCGTAGCTATATGCAGTGGGGACGCAATGTAAAACGCCGCACCAAGTAACTGGCTGCACTGAAGCCCAGAACCCCTGGGCTCACAGAAACAAGCCAAACTATATATATATATACTGTCGGGTCTGAATCATATATATATGATTGTGTTAATAAGCTCAAAATAATATACTAATAGAGCGGACACCGTTGGGTCTGATTATGTATAGGAACCAAAAACAGCCAGGGGCTGGTTCATAGTAAGGGATAGTGTGCTTGTGAACAGTGGCATGATACATAGATGAGACCGGACTTCATCGGGTCTAATCATACAGAAAGGACCTTCGCCTGCAGGGAAGGAACCTCCATGTTTTAGAACCTCACAAATGTGGAGGGCGAGGACCAACCGGCCGCCGCATAAATGTCCTGAATAGGAAACCCAGAGGACCAAGCCCAAGACGAGGTCATGCCTCTAGTTGAATAGGCTCTAGTGCCTATAGGGCAAACCTGACCCACTGAGGCGTATGCCAGGGAGATGGCATCCACTATCCATCTGGACAGTCTCTGCTTCGTGACTGGAGACCCTTTGAATCGGACACCAAAGCAGACAAAGAGCTGTTCTGATAGCTTATAGGGTGCAGAACGCTCCAAATAGACCTTCAGAGCTCTAACAGGGCAGAGCAGATTAGCTTCCCCATCCTCATCGGAAGGGGGAAGAGCTAATAATGTAAAAACTTCTCTAAACGGTGTTGAGAGCACCTTAGGTACATAGCCATGTCTGGGCTTGAGAGTGACTTTGGAGTCACCTATTCAAAACTCCAAACAGGAGGGGCTCAGAGAGCGCCTGCAGATCTCCCACTAACTTGATAGACACCAGTGCCAGCAGTCCCCGGGTACCCGTTGAGGGGCCACACATGTAGAGCCCATAAGTCAGGACGAGGGTGCCAGATCGTCCCGTTCGCTTGCGTGAGGAGATCTTTCCTCAGTCGGACAGGCCATGGGACAGTCGTCGAGATAATTCAACTTGCTCTATTGAAACTAATTCTATTGCCCCTTTTGCTAATAAATTTTGTATTTCAGAGCGAAGCACGTGACACATGCTGCTTCTCACCAAAGTCTTGAGAACCGCCTGAAACTTTAGGGGTCTGCGAGCGAATTGGAGCGAGTAGCCTCGCTTTATTGTGTTTATAACCCAACTCGACACCTTTATGTTGTGATTTGTGCACATACTGAGTGTAGGGCTGACTGGAAAGGCTTTCGCCTCGGGCAAAGTCATAGTGACAACTGGGAGGGGGCCACCTAGTTAAGGGGGACCGGGAACCGGTTAGTTGTGTGCTTGAAACATATACTCTTTATGTGTTTTATTGGGGTCTCTGTGAAAACAGCCTTTGTGTAGGGACGTGTGCTGAGCAGCGGGCCCGGTTACTACAATATAATACTACGCAAGACGAAGTGACCGTTCTCGAGGGAAACAAAGTAACTTGCATTACTTATTTGAAAAAGTAACTCAGATATTTTTTTGTAAAAGTAGTTACTTTACTAGTTACTTGACAAAAGTAATCTGGTTATGTAACTCACATTACTTGTAATGTGTTACCCACTACACTGCATCTGACACAGGCATGCATAATTCTTTTTCTTCATCTCTGATGTCATGGTTGCAGTCCTGCATGAATGTCAGTTAGCCTATTCATCATGAATGTATGAATGTACAGTATATGTCTTTAAATGCATGGAAAAACTCAGTTTGGATGAAAATTACATTATGGTGAATGATGAGAAATAGAGCTGTGTGATAACCCCATCACCCACGACTGTTCTTGGCAGAGAGGGCATGAATTAAGACTCACTTGTATGTGGTGTGTGAAATAAAGGCATTGTAGCACTACAGCAACTCATCCCAGTTAAACATTCCTAAATTAACATTCTGCAAAAATATTCACTCAGTAACTTAAAATGACAATAAAACAGAAATGACAATGCTATGTAGTCCATACAATCATTGAGAATGAAAAAGTAAACACATTTGACTCGCTATCAAAAATATATAATGGATAAACAACCATCAAGTCTTTTCCTTATGCAATTATTTTATGGATTACTGATCAATTGTTAAGAGTGAGTTAAACAGCCATTAATACGTTTAGCAGGATCAATTGGGACAGGCTGTATGTTGCATTAAACCACTCCACACATGGTGTTGGTGTATGTGTAGTATTGAGATAATGAGAGTGGTTGAGGGATTCAAAGGAAGTATGTTTGCTGAAGGTGGAGAAGCATTCCTCAATCAGCAGTTTCTGCCAATGAGTCGCAGTGATAACAGTGGGCTGGGTTTTATAGTGAGAGCGGACAGTACACTGACGTCCACACACACATCTCACACTAGCTGACTACAATCTATTCTGCTGATTTTCTCCTTTGTGCCTTTCATAACTAAAAGCAAAAGCTAATAAACATAAATGAGGATGACTGTTACAGTAGCTCAGAATAGATGTAGAATAAAAGTCCATCTTGCTTAGGGTTCATGTGTTCCCTTAGCAATCATTGTTCTAGCTTGCATCCATGGCAACATGCAACAAGCACTGAGTAATGACTTACCATAATGAAGTGATTAATTCCATAATCATAAATAATGGTCAGTCCATCTGCAAAGTGATAGCAAATACCATCATCATCCCAATCTTTGCATTTTATTCTGAGCTTGAACTGCAACTATCAATCTTTTATTACAACACTTTAGATAAGCAGCAAACTATTTAATTTAACTCAAATTCAACTTAAACAGAACTGAAATTATTTTTCTGTTCATATATTTGAGCCGTTTCTATAGTTAAATGATAGTGACTATACACTCATATATCTTTAATATTTACATATGAGCTTACATTTTTAAAACTACATAATACTGTAAAGTTCAGTTTGTCTTCCAATATATCAATGTAGCTAAAAAATAAATGTCAAGTTCTTGAACTTCCCACAAAACGACATGGAAATCAAGCATAGCGTTAGTTCTGGCAGGTCACATCAGTCAAGTCATTATCAGCAGCTTTATCCAATTACCCTCCTCCACCCCCAGCTCCTCTTGTCCACAGTCAGGACTTGGCCTTCTGATATTCCTCTTCTGTCGTTTATCTTGATTTATTGCATTAAATTACTGTCATTAAAAAGATTCATGATATGGTGGTTATCGTTGCGCTCCCTGCTATTTTCAATATAGGGTGCATGGATGGATAGGGAGTTCCTGCAGAACAGAACCATACAGCCAATCCTAACTGTACACTAATTGTCAATCTTTTTACGATAGTGGTCTTGAAAGAAAGACTGATCTAATCAGTGAGCCTTTAGCTCCCTTTAAAGGAAAACACAGGCAATCACAAAGCAGGATTTCAGAGTATTGTTATTTCGTCTGGTCATCAAACTTACTATTTAGGTTTTTTGAAATTAAATGCAAATATTCGGAGTAAAAAAGAAATTCCATAATGAATGCCCCAGGTTCATACGTCCTCTATAGAAGTGGTTCGCAACTTCCAAGGTTCCTCACTTATGTTCATTTTGCTGCTTCTTGATCCTGTTGCTTTTTAGTTCATTTCTTTTCCTGTCTTTATATTCCTTTTCGGACATCGTTGAGAAATGAGAAATCACACCCACTCAATAAACCTTTCCACCCTCCCTTGAAAAATTAAAACGACTTTGTTTAGTAAGGGGACAAATTAAAACCAGAAATGTGTCTTTTTTTTATTAGCATTTCAAGTTTTAGAAAAAGTTATATTATGTATTATAACGTATATAAATGAAGGTGACTTGACGAATATAACTTATTTTAATATAACAATTTTAAGTCAACAAATTTGCTGAAGCTGCCTAGAATGAACAAACTTCAAAAAAATGACAACATCGATTTTCATCACAAGCTGTGGGATTTTTTTTTTTTATTGTCCTCAGCACGTTCAACACACTATTTGTCAATGTGTGACATGCGTCTTTAATAAAAGTAATTTAGGGGTTAAACCTCTAAATACAAAAATCACAACATTAGATGAAAACTGTATTTCAAAGAAAACAATACTTTTGCATTTTTTGTACAGGTGTATATACAAAACAAAGGCAAAATACCTCAAAACGAACAAATAGGAAGAAACAGACTTTTTCTACAGATGTACTGGAGAACTAGTTGAAGAGTGCTTGTGGATTAAGTCAAAAGACCATCGGTTAATCTGTTAAAAATTAAGAATGGAAATATGTACAGAGGAAAAACCCCAGACTTCTATACAATGAAGTTTTTCTTCAGTACAAACTGTGATCCACTCAAATGATAGCATTACTCACAAATTAGCATATTATGGTGTGTATATCATATAAAACATTTGGTCATTTGTCAGTGAAAATATGACAACCTTAAAAGGGACTGTGTTACTGTGATACTCTTGTTTTAACATACACATAGAAAGAATAAGTACTCATGCCCCAAAACCAAAGCAAGAGAAAAATACAATACTGCCTTAGTGATGGACATTTAAAGGATAATTGGCAAATTAAAGAAAGAACATTCCAGGCCTCTGGACTAGCACACAGAGAATACCACGTTACACATCATCATAATAAACAGCTAGAATTCATACCAAACCTTGATAAGGTCAGAAATCAAAACGCATTTAATTGATGTAAGAAATTAATTTGCTAACCATTTAAGTGCCATAATACTTCTTTAACAGCCAACCAAAAAGTTAGATATAACCAGCACAAACAGTGGGATTGAGGACTGCTAAAAAGATATTCACAGAGAATACATAGGCCAAATTAAAATAGGAAAAGGGGTAAAGACACTGGGACATGGGAGAGGCCAAACCAAGCGAATTTCAAAGCAAACAAAAACACATGACAAAGTTCTGCATTTAAATCATTTGCATGCAATTTTCATATTCAAAACATGATTATGCCGTTATTATTGCTTTCTGCTCAGTATTGTTTTGGATAATTCTTCATTTACACACCAGACCCTGATGCTCGAAGAGGACGATTTCACTGTGCTTTTTACACATTTTTTTTTTTTTAAACGACTGTACTATACCGCCGTCTCCTTGCAGTTTCTGACTCTCCTCCTCAACTATAAAACAATAGTTTCCCTGAGCAGTCCCAAAATACCCTTTAATGAGGTCAGATATCGGATGGATTGTCTTTCACGGAACAGATACAAACAAGAACACTACA
Organism: Phoxinus phoxinus; assembly: GCF_949152265.1. Taxonomy (NCBI): domain Eukaryota; kingdom Metazoa; phylum Chordata; class Actinopteri; order Cypriniformes; family Leuciscidae; genus Phoxinus; species Phoxinus phoxinus. The sequence continues at coordinate 36,465,590 of NC_136877.1, read as the reverse complement.
GATAAAGCAGTGCCAGCCCTTACAAAAAACATTTAACAGATGTTAGATCGGAACATCTTTACTAAGGTTATTGCTTGTCCTTGTATGTAGGCTGCGTGCTCAAATGCATTCAATTTGGTTCAAATGCGTGTTGGTGAAGGGGCATAAAAGTTGACAAAGTTACTGTAAAAAAAAAAAAAAAACAAGCCTGTGTACACAGCTGCAAATTAAAGAATGAACGAAAAAGTGACTATATTTATTATCTCCTCTTCCCTGGTGCAAAAAAAAAAAAACTCTCAACATATCTCAAAAAGGGTCAGTTAGGAACAACGTCAACCACCAACATCCCCACAACATTTAATACAAACTGCTAGATCCCCTGGAATGTCAACATGCCCCTCATCTGTCAATCATCTCTCTACTCAGCTCACTTTGACGGAAATCTAATTACAGAATCAATATGGCACAACAGGGCGTCACGCCACTGTCTAGACAACGTGAGCTGGCTTTAAAGACAGATTTGACAAAACACAGACAAGTATTTCAGATCTCACAGACCTAAAATAACAGCATGTTCCTTCAGATTTTTTTCACAAAATGAATTGAAATCGTTTATTGCTGGGAAAAACACAAAGTGCTACCTTTCGTTAAGTTCTATACATCATACATTGCATGATTTAACTAACCATATAACAAGTATATATGCACGTATTTGAGCTCACTGCCTCAGAATATACCATTTGATCATGAAAGTTTCACTACGATAGTGATTCAGGTCTCATAGTTTTGAGTCCCATGTCATGCCTTGTCCACTGTCTTCTCCTGCGGCTGGGGCAGTGGTTTTGCCGAATGATGTCCCTGCTGAATGTCTGTATAGTGGAAGAGGTCAGTAAAGGGCAGTGCTGTGATGCTAGCACCAACATGGGCTGTTCATTGTGCCATCGGAGAAGAAAGACTCAGCTCCAGACGTTCATTTCCTGTCCCTGTCTGCCCCAGCCAGACACCTCATTACTCTCTATGGCCAGTAGAGGGCGCTGCTGGGGCAGTTAAATGCAGTGGGCGTGTCCACTGCGAATCCCATACAGTCGGAACAGGAGGCTGAAAGATAAAGCTGTGGGATTGAGGAACGCTCTGATTCACATTACAAAATATCGGCCAGTTTTTTCCCCCCTCGCATCTATAGTTTCCTCTTCTTGTCAGCCTTCTGGTGCACGGCCAATGGGGCAAGTTAAAAGTGTAGCTAGATTCTGAGAAGTGCTTTGTGAGAATGCAGTGTACATGAACTGAGGCTGAAGTGAGATTAGAGTTCTTGTCAGCATGTTAGTATTATCTCTCTCTCTGTGTCTTTTTTTCCTCTGAATCTGTGCAGTATTAGGATAAGTCTCTATCAGGCCTCCTGAGGCAGAACCTGCTCAAATTCTGAGCCAAACAGCTCCTTATAGAGTGGAGGGAAGCGTGTTTGGACCGTTTCTGGGTAAAGAGCTCTGAATGCGCTCAGTTTCTCCATGTGGCGACGGCATAACATCCGAACGGTGGACACTTTACAGACAAGCTAAAGGAAGGGGATCAAAAATAGAGAAATTTGACTTGGGTAGACAACTTAGGCAGTCAAATACTTTAATACAAATAAATATGTGCACATATAAACACACACACATATATATATATATATATATACACATACGTACGTACATACATACATACATATACACTTCCGTTCAAAAGTTTGGGATCTGCAAGATTTTTTTTATGTTTTGGAAAGAAGTCTCATGTTCACCAAAGCTGCATTTATTTGTTTATTTTAAAAACACACATACAGTGCGTGAGGAATTATTAAGCACGTTGATTTTCTGATCATATTTTTTTTCCAGGCACATTTTACCAATTCCAAACCACATTAATCTTAACTACTATTAATTTAGTATTTAATCATTTATAAGTGATATATAATTTTTCATGAAGACTAGAAAAAACGCCTTATATTCAGGTGTCCATAATTATTAGGCACGTTTTCTTTTACAGATAAAATACCTTAACTTAATATAAGTTAAGTTAATAACTTAATAATAATAAAAAAAAATGCCCATGAGAAGGATGCTGTATATGTAATATACTGTACATATAAATATAATAATACATATGCACATATCCTATATAAACAACATTTTTTAAATCACAATTAATCGATTTGACAGCACTAATAAAAAATACTTATATATATATATATGTGTGTGTGTGTGTGCACATACACTATACATTCAGTTTGATGATTATAGTGACAAACAGTGATCTGATGAGTAAAACCAACTAGTATAATATGAATGTAACCGCATTCATGCGCGTATGTACCTTTGTGAGAATTCCCTCATCCCTCTGGTTCTTCTGTAGGAGGTTCTGCAAGGCGATCTTGATCTTCTGCTGGAGTTTCTCCACTCTGGTCTTATCCTGCAGCCAGGAGCGATCTACACACACAAAAAGAGTTCAGCCCCTGCACAGATCTTGGGAAAAGCAGGGTTGGGAAAACTTCTGATGAGTTGGAATTAGAACTGAATTGGTCACACCCCAGAGAAAGTTCAATTGGAATGACAGGAAGCGGAATCAACTTAATCAAGTAAATTATGTTGTGTTTTCTGGGAAATTAAGTGTTTTACCACAAAAGTGAATTTATTAAATAGGATTAAATATACACTACCAAAGACACAGAGTAAAACCAGTAATATTGGAAAATACTATTACAATTTCTAAAGAACTCTTTTCTTTTGTAATGAATGTTAAAATGTAATTTATTCCTGCGATCACAAAGCTGAATTTTCAGCATCATTCCTCCAGTCCTCAGTCACATGATCCTTCAAAAATCATTGTAATATACTGATTTGGGGCTCCAAAAACATCTTACTATCAATGTTGAAAACAGCTTAATATATTATTGAAAACTGATTAATTTATTTCAGGATTCTTTGATGAATAGAAAGTTCAAAAGAACATTTTTTGTTGTTGTTACAAAACCTACCATAACATTCAAATTATAATTCTGAATGAAGTTTGCAACTTAAATAGGCCTAATGCCAAATGTCACATGAATAAAAAAGGAAAACAGATCTCATTTCATCCGCTTCTCGGAGAGTGTTAAAGCGTAGTCCGAACTGAAAACGATAGCTATGGACTTTTAAGGTAATCAGCTAAACTAGATAGTTATTTTTATTGTTAAAAACTTTTAAATATTAATCCGCATATGCGATGGACATCGGTTATGCTCATCTTTGCTCGCTCCTTTGAAGGTATCTTAAGTAATATGGCTCTATATAATAAACAAAGCACACGCCAAAGGCCTGAACTGGAAGTGATTCAAACGGTTTTACTAGAATATGGAAGCTTGTTGCACTGGAATTTTCAATTTTATTATTGAAAGTGCACAACCCTGATATTCAGAAAACAGAATTAAAGCCTCTGCATAACTGATGCAATCCCAACTCCCATTAATGAATCTCTCAGACATTGCCTTTACTTTTCTTCCCTCACCTGCAGACATCAGAACGTATGATGAAAACAGGCCAATCTCATCCTCACTTAGCTGCAGAGAGTTCAGGCTCTTAGCAAACTCGAACACAGAGCTGATAAGATCATCACAGCCTAGAAAAGCATAAAAACAGTGGTTAATGCTTTGCATTTCCATTTCCTTTAAAAAAAAGAAAGAAATCAAGTTCTTAATGCGCACCCAGAGCTTTGAAGACCTCCGGCCCAGCATATTTGCTGTCAAAATAGACAGTGTTGTTCTGGGAGTTATACGCCCGACACATCCTCACAAACACAACTTCTAAAGAACCTGAGAAGCAAAAAAAAACGCTCATTTTTCAGTGGTTCTGCCACAGATTGTCACTTCATTGATGTACTGTTGCTGGCTATGTGCACTAGGATATGTTTAGAGGTTTATCTGAGGTGTACCTGCTTTGAGCAGCACGATCTGATCATTCTGACAGAGCTCCATGAATCCATCAATGCGCTTGGCAAACTCAACCACATACTGCACAGCTTCGGTGACTTTAACCGCACACAGCTGCCACATGTCCTCCTGAGACTAGATGGTGCAGAGAGAGGGTCTGTTAGTACACACACCTGATTATTCCCCATAAAGTGCACTCATCCATCTGTCTGTCCATCCATTCATACATACATGCAACAACAAAGAGGAAATGTGGGGAAAACAAGAAATAATCTAATTAGCGCAAATGTGTCCTTTTTTAAACTTTTATCAACACGCACTACTCATAATACATAGCATATAATGCATGCAGTCGCTCCTACAGTCGACCAAGCGTTAGTCGAGCGTTTGGTCGACCAAAGGCTTAGGCTTAGTCGACCAAATTCGTGACAGAGAGATTGTTAACACAAATGGTCCATGTGGTAATTATGTCAGGCAAGGAAATCCAAACATTCACATATCATTCATCAACCTCAAACATGGCTTATCATTTAAAAACATGGAGCGTTACATGGACGCTCGCTCTAGCGTTAAACTAGATAAATGTGTAATATTATTAGGCGCATATCTAAGTGTATGTGCGGAGTCTGGAAGCTAAATTAGTCCCACACTTAAATTATTAATTAGTTACATTTATATAATAAATGTACGACTAGTCGACTAATGGCTTAAATTAATGACTACAAGTCGACTAGAAAAATCTTTGGAATCCCTATAAAATCCAGTGGTGGTCATTAAATAAATTTGAGACATTAAAACGATTCGTGTCGGCTGACCGCTTGTGATAAGATCACGCGAGATGTTAATACCAGGTTTGCACAGAGCCAAAAAGACATATATTCAAACACCTTCTTTTGGTACGTGTCCAGGTCGGTCTGCAAGACTGTCTGCCAGTTGCTGGGCTGTAGTTCCTCTCGAAGATACTGGCACGTCTCCAGGTGAGACTTGCAGATGTTCTCTGACATATGTTCTGTGTTAGAAACACACAAATAGAGTCAAACAGCTGGAGCTGACACACATTCGTGGGTTTGTGAAATGCACATCAGACATTTTGAAGCTGAATATTATTGTGTCACATTACATTTTCTAAAACAAATTCATTAAGACTAATTTCAGTGAAAAGGGGAAAAAGTGCCCTGGTACTGGTCTGTGTTAATGAGGCACTTCTTACTTAATGACATGTTAAATGGGCCATGGAGGTGAGTTCACAGACCCCTGCTGTTTCAAACCCTACAGCTGTCAATCATGCCTGTAATGGCAGCATCCTTATAATTATTTAGGGCGGCACAATGTAATTTAATTTGATATTTCCTTTCTTTGCAATTACGTGCCAAATGATGCCAACATAACTAATAGTTAATCTATGATCAAAATATTCTGTCTTTGATATGATCTATGATGTACTGAATTCAAGCATCCAAAATAAGAACTGATATAATAAATAAATGAAGATTTTTAAAAAAAAATGTGTAATATATATTTTTGTAAGTGATTAGTATTTTATAATTGTTACCTAGATCACTGTCAGGAGGTGAAGCGTCTCCATTGCTATAGCAACAATATTGATCCAGGCCAGAGTCTGAGCTAAGGTCGCATACAGGTTCTAGTTTAATGCCATCCATGTCAAGACCTGACTGGTCTGGAGAGGGCTGAATGTCCAGGTAAAATCCACCAATTGCTGGATCTGCCTTTCCCTCCTCTGGGGTCTGACCATTCACGTATCCACTGAGGTCATCGGGGAGCTCTGTGACGCCATTGGTTGACAGGGCGTAAGAGGGTGTGAGTGGCTCTGCCTCTCCTGGAGGTTGAGGTTCCCGCCCCTTCTCTGTCTCATCACCCACTTTCTCCTCCTGCTGCTGTTGGCGGTGTTTCTGAACTTCTGCGAAAAGACTGTCCCTCTGCTTCTTAGACATGCGGCCGAACTTCACAGCTGCGAGTGACCACACACAAGCAAGATGAAAGCAGTTGGTTAATCATTAATGACCTTATTATCATATATGTTCTAAAGCATCAGTAACGCTTTACAATAAAGGTCCCTTTTGATTTGAATAATGTATTAGTAAATGTTGGGATTGACATCAACTAGGATTAATAAATGCTTTAAGGCGCCGATATACTCAAGGCAAAGTTCTTTTCCATTCTTTGATTAGGGGTAAAACGAAGTACGAAAGCGTGAGCAGCGATATACAGTTAGCGAACATCTGACGCTGTCCACAATGCTGAGAGCAGCGTTTAGATGAATATGTAAATATGTGCTGTGTGCTTTTCTCTCAATAACAAAATAAACACAACAAAATTGAGAAAACAGCAAGTATTTAAGAAAAGCATAAGAAAAAAATCTCAACATAGCAACATGGATGTTAGCTTGAGCTCTGCAATTCGGCACTCCAGTAAAGTCACGTCACGTTTATTTATATATCACTTCATACAATAAATTGCTTCAAATCAAGCAGCTTTACTGTATTAAACATGAAAAACAGTGTCAGTGTCTGGTTTCATCAAAAGGACAACTTCATTTTCTACCATAAAGCACTGCAAAAGATGCAACTGAAATGAAAACTGAATTACAAAATATTTGAATAAATGCAAATGCTTTAGCATATGCCATTGCTTAATAACATCAAAGCTCATGATAAGTTTCTCTAAGGAGAAAATGAATGGGATTTTTACATTATAAACCCTATACTGTCACACTCTTTATAACTGCGGAGAATTAGATACACCAGCAGCCACATACACATCACTCAGACTACAGTGATAGTTGAGAGCATACCATCTCTTGACATGCCCACTGCTAAGCATTTCTGCAGGCGACAGTGCTGGCAGCGGTTTCTGCTGGTACGGTCGATCAGACAGCTTTTCTGCCGAGGACATGAATATGACACAGTGCCCTGCTGACTCCTCCTGAAGAAACCCTGGGAGAAAGAGAGAGAGAGAGGGAATACAACAATAGGTCACCTCTAGCTTCAACTTTTGACGTTTGCAGCATAATTCAGATTCATTTATTAACTCTTTAATCAGTCCAGTAACTAAATAGTACATGTGTCTATACCGATTACTGTGGCCATAACATTCCAGTCGCATATCTCCAAATAAGGGACTTCTAAAGGGATATGTCATGAAATGCGCATTTTTATGCCTCTTTCCAGTGCAGTGGTGCGTTATGTGAGCTCCAAATGAACTCGGATGCATGAAGAATGCATGAAGTGTAAATGCCTCTAGAGCACTAAGGTGTGCGCATGCACCTTCTGTGGTGGTTCGTGCCACACTCACATGAAAGTATAAACAAGGCTTTGGCATAGCATTCTGGTTTCACTTTAATCTTTTCGTGTGTAAATGGGAAACATTTTGGCCATTATAATTATAAAATGAATTAAGGTGAAGAATTTGGGAAATAAATATATTCTAATATTTGTAACTCAAATAATAATAATTTACACAACTATTCAAAAGATTGAGGGTGAGGATTTTTGGGGTTTGATTTTTTTTATGTTTTGGAAATAAGTATCTTATGTGCACCAAAGCTGCATTTATGTGATAAAAAAAATACAGTTAAGTAATACAGTGAAATATTATTACAATTTAAAATATATTTATTATATTTAAAATGTAATTTATTCCTCTGATGGCAGGGCTGAAATTTCAGCATCATTATTCCAGTCTTCAGTGTCACATGATCCTACAGAAATCATTCTAATATACTGATTTGAAGCTCAAGAAACATTTCTTATTATCAAAGTTAAAAGAAGTTGCGCCATGGATTCTTCTATGAATGGAAAGGTACAAAAAAAACAGCATTTATTTGAAATGTATTTAGAATTTTTTTGCAGCTTTATATAAATGTATTCACTGTAACACTGTAACAAGTAAAAGTATTCTTTCCATGTATACTCTCACACTATATTTGCTTCTATTTTAGAACACTTGATTATCTAATCAAAATAACAAAATATGTATTATAGTGACGATAAAAAAAAGACCTGAAATCGAATACATTTCTGATTTGTTTATACGTCTCTGCCAGTTGCATGACGGTTAACTTTCTGAAAGCACTAGCTTTAAATACAAAAAAAAAGCTTCGCTGCATACCGAATGCATAAAAGCGACCAGCTGGATATAAACTATCGTAAATAGATGGTATCAATCGTGACATTAAACATTTGGGTCGGGCTTGCGTGAGTTTTTGTCACATTGTTTTAACCGCTTGAGGTACTACTAATGTTAGCGTCCTCAGTCTCGATGCCAAACATACTGCTGTTCATCTAGTCAACAAATTAATTACTTTAGAAAATAATATGAAAACATGTACGGTAGTGTACTGTATACATCGTTTTTTTTGTCTATGTTTTAAATCCGTATATGTGCAGCGAAGCCGCCTCTGTGTCAAAAACACCACGAGGTGTCAGTGATTTCGACTCTACAGGCCGCTCTTATAATGACTGCGGGCTCTTCCCAGCCTCTCCAGCAACGGACGCAACCCGGAAAAACAATAGGTATGGATTTTTGCAGATAACCGATTGTTCTAGCAATCCACCAATCGGTCGACCTCGATTTTAAATGATAGTATAAAAATATATATAAGATTTTAAAGAAAATGTTCGACTGAGATGTTTCTTTTTCTGGTTGTCTTACCTTGCATCCCTCACAGGTGATAACACCATAATGGATCCCTGATGATTTATCTCCACAGATTTTACAGGGAATACTCTCAATCTGAGCTAAAAATATAAAAAAAGACAGAAAGACACTTTTAGGAAATTGAGAAAAAACAAAACAGTTGTCATTTTCTTTTTCTATGCTAAAATACTTTTCCCTGTGGCAGTTGAACATGCAGAGACAGCTATAATTAAGACATTTGTTAGTAAGTTTCCCATGAAATACTGTGAGGATTGTAACATTGCTCTCGTTTGAGTGACCCAACCATCCATAGCAACACTGGTTCAAACAATTGGCATGAGTTTGGGCTTTTTGTTCCGTACAACTAAAAACGGGCAGTGCGAAATCTAGACTAAAGTTCTTTGGCTATCTGTTTTTTGTCTCTTGAAAAAATACGTTTTTATTCATTTAAACTGATCAGCAGAGACCATAATCACATCAAGACTAATTCCACAGCTCCTGACCTCCTGAATTAGCTAACACAGAGAGAACAAGGCCTGAGGTTTGTTGTGCAGAGTGTAACCTCAGGCTTTAGCTACTGTAGCAGAACAACGGTAAAATATATATATACATATTTTTTAAATGAATCCAGGCAGCACCACATAAACCACTCGGCTTATTCAAGCAGAAAAAATGGCTATGACTACTGAGATCACCAACGGGACTGACATCATCTGTAAGTACAATCTGCTCTCCTAACATCCAACATTCATTCGGTTAACAACAGTATGACAATGCCATCATCCCTCAAGCCACGAGCTTGCTTCATGATAACGCTGTGGTGCATTTCAGTAAACATCAAAGTCAAAATGCACTCCTAGTGGGAGATGGCGTCTGCGTGCTCTGGATTGTATGCCGTAGTCATGCATGAGTCCCTCAGCGGCACGGCTGCGGTTGGTTGTGGAAGAGAACGCAGAGATGGTGTGCAAGGCTGTTGAGAGGGATGCTGGGGGAATAGAGCAGGAGGAGAAATCCATTTAGAGAAGAGCAATGCAGTCGTTCCGGCAGCCCTGAGGCGCATACAGTACAGGATGAAAAAGTAAAATGCATCTCATCACTAGAGTGCTCTCTTTTCTCTCTCTCTCTCTCGGTCATAGACTCGTACGTTTTTTTTTTTTCATCTGCGGACTCTATTTGCAAAAGCATCAGAGTTTGAGAATGACTATTTTCTCATGATTACAGAAAGGGCTAATCCCCTTTGGTTCTGCATGCCGTATTCATTAAGGGCATCCTCACCCTCTCTCATTAGATATGTAAAACCAATCGGCAGTAATTAGTTACTCCAAAGCACAAGACGCTAATCTGGTCTGAATTATGGATTAATACATCAAAGGCACATTCTCCCAGAGCAGCCGCTAAAGTCTTGCAGCAGTAGGTACCGCTGTTCAGCTCTGATGCAAGGGCACGGCTTACAGAGCTGCTATTTCAGACTACAGAAAAGGAACGTTCATGAAGGCCATATACAGATGAGGATTGTGAACGCATGAACACTCCACAACAATAGAAGGGTGTGCGTAAAGAGATTTGATTGCTGTTCTTAGTAGCACCGATATATCAGCCAGGCCAAATAATTTTATGATATAAAAGTCAAGTGTTTCTATTTTATTATTTAAAAAAATGAAAATACTTACACCTTAATATCATACAATTATTCAGCCTGTCTGATATATTGAGACACACACACACACACACACACACACACAAACACACACACACGGGATGGCAAGCATGGCTGTTCCCTGTGGAAGTAGGGTGCAGAGGCTTTCCTGCCAAATCAGCATGGCGGCTGTTGTCAGCTTTAGGCATGGACGAGAAAAGCAAAAAGAACGCTACTCGTAGGATGAGAGAGGAGGCTGAACGAGCCTCTTGCTGGATATGGAGTAAGAGAGAGGAAGACAGCTGTAAGCTAGGAGCAGATGGGCAGTGATTTGGCCACCACTGCCGACCCACCAACTGGAGAGTGTTGTGGTTAAGGGTCGAAACACTCAAGGAAGGTTGCGTACCACCTGATGATATCTGCTTCTGGCTGAAAGTGAGTGATTGAGTATATTCTGTATCATAATTTTTCAAAATATAAATACCTTGTATTGATATCTTATACCTTACTTAGATACACACACATATATACATATATACATATATATACACATGCATCAATAGACTGAAAAAAACACACCAGTCCACCACTACATGTTTTATCTTGTCTGAAATATTTTACAAGACAAGCATCAAACCAACCAATATTTTACAAGCGTGTACTATTATCCGCAAACGCAGACTTTCAAACACACAAGACTCTCTTTTTCTGTTTGCAAATGTCGCTTCCTCCTCATGAGATGTTGTGGTTTAACATGTTTGGTTTCTCTCCCGGTGTGAAAGTGCTGATGTGCCGTCTAAGTAGGAAACATAAAACACAACACCCAACCAATGTCAAAGCCTGCAGATACACACGCACAGACACACACATGCGTTCCCTCCCCCTTCTGCCTTCAGTAATCTGTTGACAACACTGACTCACATCGGCTTGAGATAAACACTCCATCATAACAAAGGAGGAAAGAACATTCTGGCACATAAAATAGTCTTAAACTGAACCATCCTCAAACTTGAAAGGTTTTTGCAAACACATAGACATTATGTCGTTATTTTCTTATTACCCTAATACATATTCATTCATTATTTGTCATTATCTGTAATTAGGTTAAAGATAAACACTTAAAAATGATCTGCTCCAAGAACAAACTGAATGGTGACCAAGCCCTTTAAATTCTACACAATTAACATTCATGGCTAACCTTAATTGACACTAAATAAAGCCACGGTGTTCTATGTGTAAGTGAGTTTCGGTTCTGGCATGTCAGTCTCAGCACGAATCTCTTTAATCTTATTAACCTCTGGTCAGGATGTCAGCAGGTCACGCAAGAAAAAGAGATACTTTTGCAACAATCGCTAGCTTTTTCGTAGACAAAAAAAGATCATTGATAACCAAACATTTGTGTTTGATCTGAAAACAGTGAAGGACACATTTGAAGTGCTGAAATAATCTCTTTGAAAAAGAAACAGCGAAGGCTCACACAGATGTTCCACTGCCCTATACCTTATCACTAATAGATAATGACAGCTGCCAGCAAGACTTTGCATTGCCTGTGTATGTGTGTGCGAGTATATGCGCGCGGTGATTCAGAGTGGGGGTGGGGGGATTAAGTAAGACACAGCCGTTGGTGGAATAAAAATCCATGCGCTCCTATGGCAGTCCACCCCTGCCTACCATAAATAGGTCAGTGGAACAACATTCCCCAATCATCCAGCATGGCAACATTCCCATGCCGTGCCAAACAGCCAACATGGCCGCCCTTGTATGAGCTGTCAGAAAGACGCCATCGTATCACATCACATACTGACTTATTAACTTATGCTCACTGCAGTTTCAGATGGACTGAGATGTTCCCTCAAACGCACACAATGCGCATTACTACAAATCAAAAAAGATCTAAGTCACTTTGCAATTCAAAATAGAAAACATGTAAATGAACATGCAAAACAGCACACAGGACAGTCCATGAGATGTTTTGGAAGCAAAACAGCCACATTATACATGCAAGAGGCATTAAGAGCTCAAAACATTAAAGAAACATTAACATAACAGCTCAGAGATATTTCTCATGCACTCAATCTCTCAAGTGGACGCACACACACACACATTTCCATGGATTTTCCCAACTTGTAAGTCCCTCTCCTACCTTTCATGGCTGTGATCATTAAGTACATCCTGAGGCTCTGTGGCCATGCAGAGGACCGTCAGAGAACAGCCTTGCCTCAAGAGCATGTGCAGGTTTGGACACAAGCGTTGTGCTGCCGACTGACTGTAGCGCTGCTGTGCCTCCCTCTGCCTCTCGTCTCTACCGCATGAGAATCCATGTGACCGTGACATAAGGACTAAAACCCTTTCTTCCCGCCCCCTCAACCCCGGAGTGACAGCTGTGTTGCCCAATAGGTGATTAGAGAGCAAGTGTTTAGATGACTATGTGCTTTAAAGGGTTAGTGTTGGCTCACCTTGCACTGCTCTGCAACGTGTTCTACTGATACTATACTGTATGCAGGAAGTGGTCTGCAGTGAACACTTCACATTATGAGAGCAAACCTAAACATTTTCCCTTCCTCCATGAGAGGCATCGGTTACCTGTAGCCCTTCTCACACCGTCTTTTTTGACGATATGTCATAACTATTATTACTTAGCACATTATACATTACCAAGGATCTAATCTAGAAATGAACTAAAGACATTTATACAATGTGCTGAATAAATGTTTTGAGTGGACTTTTCACCCTGGGGGTGCTTTGTGGCACTTTTTAAATTGACATAAGTTATCAATTTACCCAGACTTGTGTTAATTTCACTAACTTACTGCAAGTACAGTAACTTACAAATGCATGTATGTTTAATGCAAAAAATAAATGTTGAATGTAAGAATATATACTACTGGTCAAAGATTTGGGGTCAGTATGAGTTTTTTTTTATATATTATTTTATTCAGCAATGATGCATTGAACACATTAAAGGTCAATAGATGTATAATCTTACACAATATTTCTATTTCAAATAAATGCTGTTCTTTTGAACTTTCTATTCATCAAATAATCCTGAAAAAATGTAATCATGGTTTCCACAAAAATATTAAGCACAACTGTCGTCAACATTGATAATAATAAGAAATATTTCTTGAGCACCAACTGAGCATATTAGAATGATTTTTCTGAAGGATCATCGGACTAAAGTCTGGAGTAATGAAAATTCAGCTTTGCATCAGAGAAATAAATTACAATTTAAAAGATATTAAAATAGAAAATAAGATTTCAAGGTAGTACTGTTGTTTTTACTGTATTTTTGATCAAATAAATTTTTATTTGGTGAGCATAAGAGACCTCTTTCAAAATCATGAAAGAATGCTACTGACCCCTAAACAGTAATGTGTATGTTCGAAATGTTTGATGAAACAACTATAATGATAAAAAATGTTTTAAGTATAAATGTATTTGCATTGTATATTCATGTATTATCTGTTATGTATATTTATTAAAATAGTAGCCTAACTTCATAGCAGAGAATTTTTATGAGATTGTTAATGAAATTTATTGTACATAATTATTAATAAACAAATTATTAGTACAGTTTTTTAAATAAATGTTTTTGTATTTTATTTGTATATTCCGTAAAGCCACCAGCAGCGCAGCAGTGATTTGAAGTGGTTTGCCTACAGGATAACTGGCTTATTTGAAATTCTATCCATATGTGTGTGGGGGGTACAAACACATGCGCATGTAGCCTTATACAGGTCTGGCTGAATCTGAGGGGAACGTAGCCATCTGAATGCTAATGATCTGGCCTGGACCCAACACAACACCCTCTTCAATCCACAATCGCCAAAAGGTCTGCTCAAAGAAGCCACACAGCTAACAGAACCACGTATCGTGAAAAACCATCTCTGCGGTTGTGAAAATCACTATTACACAACACAGAAGCTGTAGGTAAGAACCTGCTGGCTAACCTTATCAGGTAAACGTTTCAAAGATGCCGGCTATGTGACCTTAAAGCAACAGTTCAGCCAAAATGAAAATTCTCAACATTTACTCACACTTCAAACCAATATGGATTTCTTCTGCGAAACACAAAACATGAATTGATGTTTGGTTTGTTTAATAATTGATTAATTCATTTTGGTTCAATCACCTCATGGACCACAGTTTGAGAACCACTGTTGTAAACACGAGCCTCTAAATCCTGTTCCTTCTAGAAACATCTTCCACATGCTGTCCAACTGAGGACTGAATAGTTGAAATAGAGATGGAGCTGCTTCTGCAGGTCTCATGTTTCACGGGCATGACAGCAGTGTGAGGATGGGGTTCTGTTGTGTGAGACACTCTCACGGAGAAATGCATCCCTCTGCAATCCTGAACACAAGCCCTCACTGGGCTAGGTTTAACTTCAGCAGGACAGACATGCTAATACATGCTCCCAGCTGCTGCTTGTTTGCTTGGTGTCTCCAACACAAAAATCAAGACACACACAAAATGAGCAAAGCCTACAGTGACACTCTAACAACAAAATCTATTATTTAAGAACCACCAAATACATCTGAATGCAGTATGCAACTAAGCCCGGGCATAGTACAGCGCATAAACTCGTTCTAACGTTTTTCACACTTTTCTTGAGTATAACTTTCCTTCCAGTATTTTCAAAGTTCACAAGGGACATCTCAGCCAGTAAAGGGGATTTCAAATCATTCAGTGCACAAACAGGAAGTCTCTTTTGGTAAACCACAGAAGCATCCCAGTAGTGTGCAATTTTTTTTTTTGAGCAGCTCATCTCACCTTGACCAAAAATGTTCTCTCATGTAGGCAAAACATTTCAGCATGAAACCAATATACAGTATAAGAAATGACTATCTCCTGTTTCCTTTAACATCTACATTAGTTTACGAAGGGCATGTAGAGCACATCAATAACAAAAGAACAGAATCTCTTTATGGTTTACGAATTAAACCATTTAAATCAAAATCGTTGTCGAAAGTGTATGTTCTGAAAACAATATAATAATAATAATAATTATATATATATATACACATTTAATTAAAGGTGACTGATATATCATTAATCTGACTTTTAAGTGCTATAGTTGGGTCCCCTGTGCATCTACCAACCGAGAAAACGTGCTAATTTTACTAGTAATTTTGTTTTGGTAAGCCTTTCTTTGCAAGCATGTCAAAAAATAAGATTAAATTTTGCTCCCCTTCTGATGTAAAAAGGGGATCTTATTATTATATTACCACCCCTTAACCTGCATGTTTCCATTTTTTTTACAGTCTATGGTTTCCACACACGGCGCCACCATTTGGTTTACGCAAGGGACAACAGTTGTAACAGTGTAACCAGTTCTAACGCAATGGCAAAAGTTCGAGCAAAAGCATGCAAACTGTTCTGTCGTTGCAGCACAGACGAGCACAGAACGCTAGAGTCCCAGCCTCAGATGAGACAAAAGAGCAGTGGATTCATTTTATTTTCAACGGAAATCCCCCAGAAACAGATAAATCAAATGTAACTCCACATAAATGTATCCACTAACCATTCAGAAACTTCCAGGTGCGTCTAAAAGTTGCAACCTCTTCCTGAGTCACTGCACAACTGGTTATTTCTGAGATTTTGGATGAGTGAGATTATTCGCGTGTTTTGTAATTGTATCCGAAGCTCGTGTAAAGGATCGGCCATCTTCTGAACGGAGGCGGGAAGCAGCAGCTCATTTGCATTTAAAGGGACACACACAAACGGAGCGTTTTTGCTCACACATTCTGGGGACACCATAGATTTATATTATTTCACCTATAATATAGGTTAATTAAACTTTTTTACATAATTTTATAAATGTAATTTATAAAATTCTCTTTTTGTATAAGAACAAAATATTTTATATTATAATAGCAGAAATAATACAATAAATAATAATTTATGAAAAATAACAAATTGTATTATATATACATACATGAGTGTGTGTTGCGTAAAAGAGAGATAGATTGTACATGTAAACATGGTGTGGGGTGAGAGGAGGTGATAAAGATCAGTTACACCACTGACAAACTGGTAAACACAACTTTAAGAAGCAGCTACACATATATCTCACGACGATCTTATAGGAGGTGCAACAATTACCCAGAAATAAAACCTTACTGAAAAGTGATGGGCGTTGGCGGCAGAGCACTTTTTTAAACCAGCATTTATTATCACTGTCATCTGATCGGTCTATTCTTGAAGATCAAAGCATGCATTTTCACTTTCTCACATTAACCCCAAAAAATCTGATTAAACCAAAGTGAGATGGATGTCAAAGTGGGTGTCAACATTCTTCGTTTGTTGAATGCTCAAGAAGTTTGGTGTCACCTCCTCACTTAAATTTTTTTTAACAGCTTCCCTGAGCATTTGGTCTTAAATGCAAATAGAATATGTTTAATATATAACATCTGTGGCCACAGGAATTTACACTTGCATGAAAACTATACTTACACGTGTGTGTTTTCTTAGCTGAGGAGACATCTGAAAAAGACAAGAAATAAAATGCATATTAATCAGGGCTTGTAATATAGTTTATACAGCCTTGTTGTGTATTATATATATATATATATACACTGTATATATAAAACATTTTTTTAGAATAATTTCACTTTGATTTAGATACCACAACAAAACATTTAGCCTTGAAAAGCTAAGGGATTTTTCAAGATGGATGGATATCTAGAGAGCAGGGTGACTAGTCAACCCAAAAATGTGTCAATTAAAACGTCCTGGTCAATATATTGCTTAATATAATAATAATGAAAATAATCAAATACAGTATAGTACATGACCTGAAGTACACGTTCATGTTTATGTAATTGCTTGGAAGAGACTTGAAGGCAATCAGTAATCCCAAGTCATCACAGGCCCTGGCTTACGCTTTTACATTCAGGGCAACTCAGGCCAGCGCAGTCAATCACCATTAATCCATCCACTCCCTTTAATCAGGGCTATTGTACTACAGCCAGATCTATTGTGATGTATAGTGTCCATCTGAGAGAAATACAATCTGTCATGACTAGTGATACTGTCGAAACGAGATACAAGTGGTAAATGGCAGCTGCCAATCAACAAAGCATTAACCAGTAATTTGTGACAAATGAATTTCCATCTGCTTGTAAATTAGACTCAGTAATAAAAGAGTTCATGTCCAACTCTCAGCACACAGTGCGAGGAAAATGAGACAACCAATAAATTGACTTTTTTTCCCCTATGAAAGACATTAGGGTTGTCACTGTACCAAAATTCCAGTAGTTGGTACCAATACCAGTAAAATTGTACGGTTTCTCGTGCAAATTTCGGTACCAAACTGTTGGAACAGTTTTACTATTTTATTGAATTATTTGAAAGTAAAAATTAATTAAATTAGTTTAATATATGATGATAATAATAATTATAAACAAACATTCGAAGGCTACATGGCATGCTGATACAGTTTACAAGTAAACATTGTTTATAAAAAGATCAAGTAACAAAGAAACACATTGACATAACAAGTGGTAGGTCTCTATTAGTTTGCATTTACACTCTAAGGGCCCTATCTTGCACCCAGCGCAAATTACTTTGTAGACTGACGCATGTATCATTCCTATTTTGCACCCGACACACAGCGGACTTTTCCCTCCACAGAAGCACGTCGGTAAATTAGGGAATGAACTTGCGCTTTTTGGGGGGCGTTCCCTGGTGCTATTTTGCAGTTTCAGAAAACAATTCCGCCTCCGACCAGGAAAAACTTGTCTTAAGTCAGTGGCGCCTTATTCAGATGCTATTTTAAGGGCGCATGCTTGGCCATAATGTAACGCGTGCACAGCGCGCATACACTTTGCTTCTCTCATCAACAGAGACGCAGCGATTCCAATTTTTGCAAACCATACATAATTACAAGGAAAAATATTACCACACGAGGGAAATCATTGTGGTGTCCATGAAGATTTGAAAAAATAGGCATAAATCTAGCTTACACATTTACCCAAATTATTCAGGCTAATAATGACGGATCAAACCTGTTTGATCAACAAAAGTTAACAAAAGTTTATAAAATTGACAGCATATCTTTACTTGGGGCATTCAGAAACAAGGCTTGCTACTTTCCAGCTGTAATCGCTCGTATGTGATGATTATTACCAGTGTGTTGAAAACATTGATTAAACATACTCGCTTCATGCAGACACACTCCAAAGTTGAGGCCTTTTAGTGTCGTCAGCGGCACTGTGCGGAGTTCTGCCGCTGTAGTGGACATACACCATAAAGTGCGCACTGAACAAAAGCGGATTTTGACAAACACCTCATCTACACCGGATGTGACCGTTATTACGGGCAGCTTGCGGCTGTCTACACTAGATGCGACGAAGCGACCATTTTCGTGCCAGAAGTACCGCGAGCACCTGAAGAATGTCAGAAATAGAATGGGACATCAGTTTACCGTTGGGAATTTGTAGTGTCGCACCGCATCTAGTGTAGACAGCATTACTGATTATATTGGGTTCTATTTGATTTTGACACGTCACTTTTGAGCACTTACAGAGATACACAGGAGCTATGAAAAGAGCAGCCTATCAGTGGGTACCGAATAAACCCAGTACTCCATTACCAGTAATGCTGCTATCATCACATTTTTAAATTTCAGTACAGACTTGGTGCCGAAGTACCGGAAATCTTAACAACCATAGAAGACATATTAAGGTGGTAAATGATGTGCACTTTCATGTTAGACTTAAGCTTGTTTTTCAAGACTGTATTTTATCACGGATGTGAAAGTAATAATGTTGAAAACCTCAAGTAGCAGTATTAAAATTTGCATTGTTTGTAAAATGACTGTAGGATCTTAAGAAGGAGATTATAATGACTTGATGCTTAAACCAGCATATTCATTAAACTGATGAGAAGAGCTTTCTCTTTTCTTAGCTCTTTTTCATGTGTTATTTTCAGCTGGACCAGAACAAATGTTCTGGCTTACGGCTTTTGAGCAGGCACATTCATTATTCCTCTCCAGCTGAAAATCAGAATGATGAAAAGAGTGAATCTGACTGCAAACCTTTATTTATCAATCTATTTATGAAATGAAACTGAAGAGGCATGAAAAAAAAAACAAGCCCGCTTTGTATCCTTTTATTCACAAAGCTAAGTAAGAAGGGGCTTCAGATCTGATGATACTCAGCAGCGAAATGACAGCGAATCTCTAGTCGTTGTTCTTTCCATCCATTTCTAATTGGTTTAACTCCTTGGTCTCAGTCTCAAACAGCCTACCCTTGAGTCTCTTTGTTTCTGTCTGTTCATATTGAAATTTCCCTGTAATTCTTCTCATTCCATGCTGAGTTTGGGTCCTACGAACAGAAAGCATGTTTTTGTGGGATGTGCATGAAAAAAAAATGGCTGAAGAGGATTAGACCGCAATAACACTGAAGCAGTATGGAAAGCAAAGATCATATATTTCACCTGAGACCTCATCATATACTCACTGCATAATTAATTATACTAAAATATAACACCTGCACACCAGCTGGGAGAACACAACCCCCTGGGTTTCAAAATGTGTGTCAGTTGGCAGGATCCAGGGCATATTGGGTTATTACATTTTTTAGGATGGCTTTTAGGAAAGAACATGTGTGCTTTCTATCTTTTTTGAGAGATTAGTCAGACCTGAATGACACAGAAACTGCCTCAGGATTGAGGTAAACTACTCACTTGGTGATTTTCTCAATCCCGTTTAAACCGGACACTGAGAGGATCGACAACATCCAATAAAGTGTAATAAAGCTAATTTACACAGTCGTTTAACAATGTTAATAAATCATCAGTTATACCATTACACAATTCGCCACCTTGGAATTATAAGGTTCTATCTGCATTCTGACTGGTTTTGAGATATTGAGCTTTAAAGTTTTTGCATTCCATTCGACTGTGTAGAAAGAACCTTTTTATTTTCTAAATAAAGTTAAAAAATGTACACAACTTAAAAAACAACATCACATAATGTAAAGAAGTGGTCACAGAATAAGAATATGTGAATAACTAAATTGTTACAAAAATGTCAGATAGAACCTTATAATTCCAAGGGGACGAATTAATAAAGTGTTAGCATTGATGATGACTGAGTTACTGATGTTGTAGTGAAACAAACATATGGTCTCTTCAGCTCATACCCTTGGGTCTGATTATTTAATTCACTGATTTTATCAAAGCCAAATTTGGTACTTATGTGATTTTGAGTTATGCAGAGTTGAATGGGTTCATGAGAGGATGAAGTTGCACTTTAAATGGAAACAGATATAATTCTTCAGGTGAGCTGACCGTGTTGGGGGTTAGTTAGGGATGTGAGTACAGCCCCCCATCCCCCGATCCCCCATCCCCCCCTGACTGATGAAGTATTTATAGCGCTCAAAGCACAAAATCCACGATAAGAAGGTTCTTCAATCAAAAACATGATCCACAAAGATTCATTCCCTGAACAAACAACACAAATCCCAAAATCCCAAAACCTTCTCCCTCATACGCTGAAATTATACATCTCTACAACCTAAGCTGCTTACCAATGTATGAATGAACAAACTGACAAAATATTTGTGTAAAATATATATTTAGTATATAAACTACTGTTTAAAAGTATGGTGTTGGTTCATATATTCCTTTGATCGTGAAGCTGAATTTTCAGTATCATTACTCCAGTCGTGTGTCAAAGGATCCTACACAAATTATTCGAATATGCTGATTTGGTGCCCAAGAAACATTTATTATTTTCATCAGTGTTAAAAACAGTTGTTTTACTTGATGTTTCTTTGAAGTTCAAAAGAACAGTGTGGTGAGCAGGACGAGGCCGAGCGCTACCTGCGCGACGCACCGGTCTCGTGACTCTCACTGTCGTCGCTCCTCCTTTTATGCCTCCGAAGCTCCTCTGTGAGAGATACGAGACCGTCGCGCAGGTGTCGCTCATCAGTAATTACGCCACCGGCCTCGCGCTGTCCTCTCACGGCCCTCTGCCTCGTCCTGCTCGCCACAAACAGCATTAAATATATATTATATATATATATATATATATATATATTAAACACTATATTGGTCAAAAGTTTGGAGTTAAATGTTGTTTGTGGCGAGCATATAAATATATATATATATATATATGATTGCTTATATGGCAAAAACATTTGGTTACACTTTATTTTAAGGTGACCTTGTCACAGTGTAATTATACATTTAAGTACTGAGTATTATTAATGAACTAAATGTGCTTACTATATGGTTAGGGCAGGATTAGGTTTGGTTTAGTTGCATGTAATTAGGCAAAAGTTATAATCATAACTATAGTAACAAGGACACTGTAAAATAAAAGTGTTACCCAACATTCTTCAAATTTTTATATAATTATTAGGCATGTAGTATTCATGACAGTTGTTATTTATTGAGAGAGCATTTCTTCAAATTAACACATGCAACACTATGGTTGTTATAGTAGTCTAGATTCTGCTATTCTGAAAAATAAAATAAAACATGAAAAGAAAACATTGTCACTATCTAATTCTGTTTGTTTGCGGGACAACTTTAAATGCTACTTTGATTTTTATATATATATATATATATATATATATATATATATATATATATATATATATACATATATATATATATATATATATATATATATAATTCTGTACAACACTATGGGTATGGCAAGGGTCAAAGGGTTCAAATGGATGCTAATGCTCACAGGATGTATTTTTCTTACACATGGTTACACATTACACATGTGTACAGCAGGAGAAGAAAAAATTCATACAGGTTTGGAACAACTTGAGGGTGAGTAAATGATGACAGAATTTTAATTGTTGGGTGAACTATGCCTTTAAATCTCGTAACTGTGTTGGCATCATCGAGTGTCAGTTACACTGGTGACAGGTATTCTCTCTTCATTTCTCAGGTTTTAAGATCACACTGATATCCATGAAGGGCTTTACACTCACACCGCTCTAGCTCTGCACACTCCCTGGGGCACACACATCAATCATAAACCCCTGAATCAATCAACGCCAAACAAAATGGATAACGAATATTACAGACTCTGGAATCTGATTGGATGAGCCATGTTGAAGCCGTTGTTAAATGCAGATAAACATATAACTGTAACTGTACATATTAATGTGCCAAATTTCTTTGTTTGGAAAGTGTAAACAAAGGCTAGGCTGATGAACTATATTACTTTGCGGAATAATTATTTACTCAAGATTACTGATATCAATAAATGCAATTTGCTATTATATACACACGTTGAATTCATTATGAATTATTTAAAGGTTTATTTATAAATATTGAATAAAATAAGAAACATATTTGTAATGCACAGAGCACACTTACCAATTTATAGGGAAACTAAATTGTCACAAATTTAAAATCTAAATTGTTGATAAAACGGTGAACGTCTATATACGTTTTGTCAGATATCATCTCGTTACAGTGCGCAGTCCATGTTTGTGTCTGTCATTTAACAAATTAATGAAAGACTGAAATAATCATTTATGGAGCCCTGTGGCCTGGTTTCAGTTGCTACCCAGATAAGTTTGAGATTAGTTTGAGAAAACTCAAGAAGGTGGATTGGTCATTAGCGGTGTTCATCGCCATGGCAACTTACGCTACACAGCTAACCTGCTCCGGAGTGTGGATTTATTCTGAGTTCGAGATCACAAACCCAAACTGGACCAATCAGCTGTAAGCAAAGTAACATGAATCTGATGCAACAAAGCCACTCCCCCTGTATCTCCAGCTGTAGTTTATATTTAAAGAAAACTTTAGAGACGCAATTGCTCATCTTTTACCGCTAATTATTATTTATCGTATTAACATTATATGAATTGTAATTAATTATATATTTATATATTTTGTAATGAGTATAATATATTCTTATAATTATTCTATAGTAATAATTATATATTACATTATATATAATGCTTTTAAGCAACGTCAGATATAGTCCGATATTTTCATTCAGCTCCCTTCTCAAACTTTCGCTGAAGGAGCAGTGTTTATTCCTGCCTTGTAAATGCTTTTAATTTCATGCTAATTTTCAAAATGACCTCTTGACCCTTCAGAAGAGAAGTAAATTGTGCTGTCTCTCTTGCGAGAAGCGAATCAAACTAACGCGCTCCATGTTTCGCGTGATTGGCAGTCACACTTTCATGTGGACAGGCTTCAGAGTTAAGCGCAAACTCTGGATCAAACCTGAATTGACAAAACATTTATACCAAACTTTGTGAGACCGCTGAACCTGATCTAAACCAAGTTGGATTCATCAACTCTAAACCTACTCTGAAACTCAGGGCCCTTTCACACCTACCTTGTTTGGTCCGGATTTTCGGACTTATCAGTTTGATCCTAACCAAAATTACAGGTGTGAAACCTCCCTCGGACCACGGTCCGGACCAAACAGGCGAAATTTGGTCTGATGAAAAGAGGTAGTCTTGGTCCGGATCAAACTGAACAAAGGTTTGGTTCGTTATAGTGTGAAAGCATTTTCTGTAAGGTTCGGACTTTCAGAACCTTTACAGGAAGTTCCGGTGGTTCCGGCGTAGGGGAACAAAGATAACAGGAAAAGTGAGCCGTGGTAGCACATGGGGAGAGGAGGAGACAAGGTTTTTTATTTGAAATATGGTCTGACGACATAAGTCATCTGGAAAAACGCTCGCAGTCTTATCCTTTCCTGCTGGCGACGATCAAATGTTTGCACAATGAGGACGTTCATTTGGCGAATTTGAACTAGCCTCGCGTATAGTTGGTGCTGCAGGTAGTAATACCATAATAATAACAAGTTTCAACGATATGCGTCGGTTCATTCATTGTTGTCAAAGTTACCCGCCGATTTGACAACACGCTGACGTCAGACGCACGTCCGTTTACAAACCAATCAATGTCGAGATGCAGCCCACATAGATGATGACGACAGGACGCAAGCATGTCATGTAAAGTTATTTAGTGCGCTCGCATAATTGCAGTGTGAAACCAAACCAAAACTTTCCGAATGTATAAAATGTATCAAAACATGAACTTTGGTTCGGACCTTGGTGCGGACATTCAGGTGTGAAAACGCCCTCCGAGTTTGTTCAGCTAGCTTCTTGCAACAGGCCACTGAACTATCAGTAAGTAACTAAAGCTAAATGTGGAGTTTATATATCAACAAAGTAACCTCTGTTACTTTTTTTTTTACTGAAACCCCCTTTTTTATGGAATATTGCAGTGTTTATTATAAATGATTTATCCGTGCACAATGTTTTTAATTCAAATATTCTTAATCTTTAATCAAATTAACTTCCCCTGCCTCTTGCAGCATTATCTCTTCTCCTCTCTGATGACGTGTTTATTGGCACAAGGGTGGGACAACCTGTCACTCACATGACATCACAGCAATAGCAAACCACAACGATGTGACAATCCAATCAAACCCCCAGGGACAAAATGATGTCCCGCCCAACATTTTTTTGACTACCACAACTTCCGTTTTATGCTGACTTCAAAGGCATAAGTAAATGGAGAATATTAAGCATCAGTCAGGTTCAGGTAGAGTTTCACATTATATTTAAATCGCCTTTCCAGTCCATTTTCCTCTTTCTCTCTTTCACATCCTTCACACCACTATTTCTTTTGTATATTTCCATCAGTCTATTTCTGGCTGACAGGCTTACAAGAGATGATGATCGCATTTACGTAATAGGCACACACACACGAGTGCACAGACACACACCCACAGAGATCCAGACAGCACTTACACAAACACTCCCACTGTGCATTACAGCACAGCACTAAGATAATGCCAAATTGGGTTAGTAGAGCAGTACTGTGTTACACAGAACAACAAATCACACTGAGGAGGTACGAGAAGGGAAGAAAGAAGATAAAGGGAGGGGAACGAGTGGTTATGTAGTGGACTGCCAACACCAGCTCAGTTGATTGCTTATGACCAGCTCTGCATGTTATTCTCTGCAAGGAAAAAGCATGTTGATGTTCCCCTGCCGTGCGTAATGAGGGGGCTATCAGCTCCTACTGCGGAGAGGGAAATAACGGTTATGCACCAAAGGGAGGAAGAGAGCGAGAGATCACATAAAGAGATCATGGAGAGTGTATGTTAGCAGCAGGATAACAGAGCTTAAACCTCCAAAGGGATTAATAAAATCTGGTTTCCAGGGACTCTGGGATATTTGAATTTAAAGGTTTAGCCATGCACAACAGACAGAGAACTGGAAAATATTTTTCAGTATTTTTTTGTAATGTTTGTCCAAAAATCTAATACCACTATCTTTCTACTTTCTCACTACTTTCTCAAACCAAAATATGTATTAAATAAAACAAACCTAGCAGTCAAATGGAAACGTAACGCATGTAGGAACGACAATACTGGATAACTCAACTGAGAACAAAGAGGAACTTAAATACACAGTGATGATGACTAAATAACTAACAGGTGTGATGATCGAATTAATGAATATCCATGACAACTAATGACTGGCGGGAAAATAGAACAAAGGAAAAAGGAAATTAAAGAGAAACAGACAAAAAAGCCCATGCTCGCGCCGTGATAGAAGGCTTGAGGGAAGAAGGGTGTAGGATCAGGAGGTGGACGAGGGACCGGCGAGGCGCTGGAAATCCATGGGGAGCAGATGGAAGGAACCAGGGCGGAGGAGAAGGCGGAAGAAGCCATGGAGGAGATGATGGGAGGAACAATGAAGGAGAGGATGATGGAAGGACCCATGGAGGAGTTGACGAAGGGGGGACCCATGAAGAAGTTGATGGTGATAGCATCCAGGGAGGAACGGACAGCCGACAGCCATGAAGGAGGCAACCCATTGAGCGCAGCAGATAGCCCGGAAGTCTGTGGCAATGATGGAGCAATGACTGACCAAGGTGGAGCCGGTAGAAGGAGAGAGCCCAGTGGAGCCGAGGAGCTGATGGGAGTCAGGGGCAAGGGAAAGTCTGGCTTCGGTGGAGAGTGCAGGAGAGGAAGACTGGGTGTGGAAACAGGGTCTGTGATGGACAGGGATGGTGGTGACGAAAACAACTCAGTGCTGGAAGATGATTGTGTCACAATTTCAAGGTCAATGTATCGTTATTTCATAGCCGCAGGTATATTTGTTTTGAAGATAAAAATAATTTGGTCATCCCCAAAAAAAATAAAATAAATGTAGTCCAGATGATGATGATGATGAAGAGACAAAATTTTCCAAAACAAAAGATTTATTAAATAAAACAAACTCAGTTAATCCACAGATGATTAGCAGGCGAATGGCAATGTTACAGAGAGTAGGAACGACACTACTGGACAACTCAACTGAGAACAAAGAGGAACTTAAATGCACAGTGATGATGACGACTAAATAATGATTGATTAAATGTGCATGACAACTAACGACTGGTGGAAAACTAGAACAAAGGAAACAGGTAACTAAATAGAAACAAACTAAAAGTCCATGAAAATTAAACTATAGAACTCTCAGAATGTGGCATTTGTGTTACAATTTCTTCTATTCATTCATGGTTTTTACAAAACAAATACGTTTTCAACATAAGAAATGTTTAAGCACACAAATCAGCATATTAGAATGATTTCTGAAAGATCATGTGACACTGAGTGAAGACTGTAATGATGAGATTAATGATGCTGAAAATTCAGCTTTGCCATCATAGGAATAATTCTATTTTTTTTTATAAAAGAATATACTAAAATAGAAAACCTTTGGTTACACTTTTTTAATGTGTCTTTGTTACACTGTAATTGTATATATAAGTACTGAGTAACTACATACACTTACTATAGGGTTAGGATTAGGGTTTGGTTCAGAGTTAGTTGAATGTAATTATGCATAATTTATAGTTATTACTATAGTAACTACATGTAACATATGCAGCAATGACACTGTAAAATAAAGTGTTGCCGATCCATTTTTGATTCTTATTTTGAATTAAATGCATGAATATAAAACATATATAAATTTATTATGAATTAAAATTTTATTTTTATTTTTTAAATTATATTTGGAATTTCTTAGTAGTTTGTTCCATTTTTGCTTTAGTGACAGCAGCACTCCACTCAAGCCTAACTCCACAGGTTTCTGTACAAATAAATTGTAAAAACCTGATCAAAAAATGGTTCTCCACCATGATTTCAGAATGATCTATCATAATCTTTAGCTTCAATAGAGGCAAGAAACTCTGAATGTCTGAGCAGAGAAGTGCACATGATAAAGGTCACAGTCACACATTTGCAAGTCCCCATGTAGGACTAGTCAATCATTTTATCCCTTATAACTCATCATTGATCACCAAAATGACACATTTGAAAGTTTTTTTTTTCCAGTGGAAAAAAAAATGTCTTCATGCCTTAAAATAGATTGAATGTAACTACAAACTTGCTTCATTTAGTAAGCAGATCCATGAATATCCTAATTAGCCCCGCCTCCACTCACTCCAGCTCAGACATTTAAAGGGTTCTGAAGAAATACAAAATAATACTGTACATTAGAGGTGTGCAAAACTATATCTTGATTTTTTCAAAGTTTTGTTGATAATAATTAGATGATATTTTGGTGTGCTGGTACCATGGTTTAGGCCTGTTGTTGACAGCTGACTCACGAAGATATTCATATTTTTCATATTCTATGCACTAGCAGTGACAGAAATTAACATTTTTATTAAGGAGCAATATTTGCCACCTTAAATTGATTTCATGGGGCATTTTCACCTATATGCAGACATTTTTTTAAAACTTAGATGCATCACCTTTTATGTCAAAATCTAACATTCAAATGTTAAATTCAAAACATTAAATTCAATTAGAATAATAACACAGTACCACTGTTACCAGTCAAATTAAATTATTAAATCAAAATCTATCTTTGCAATGCAAAGGTGACATAGAAGCGGCATCAGAAATGGCATTAATATATTTATACTGCATTTAGAATTGCATAAATAAAGCTATGAGGTTTTTTTTATTCAATATTTAAATATGAACTGATTTTTTATTTTAACGTTTTAATTAAAGGGTACTTTAAATATGAAACTAAAACCGCCAGTAGGTGGCAGCAAGTCACTGTCTTAAGTGAGTTGAGGGAGTCATTCATTCAACCGATTTGTTAAAACGGCTGATTCATTACGGAAAGCAAGTGATGAGTCATTGAATCATTAAACTGATTTGTTCAAAACGTGGATTTCAGTCCAATAAATCATTGCTGTCTGTTCAGATTTAGTCTGCAAAATAGTCTGCAAAATAAAGGGAAAACATACAATATTGACAATATTGTGTCTAAAATGTAACTCCCAATGTTCATTTAACTGTTGTATAAAATAAATATCACATTTGCAATTGTGCACAGGAACACGTCACTTTTGCACACCCCTATGCACAAAGAATGAATGGCTTCTCTCGAGACTCCCCTGCTAGTTTGCGGTTAATGATATGCTAAAGCCCGCTGGCACGTTGACGTGATTGGTTACAAGGTAATTTGTGACGTCAGAAACACCAGCGATTTCAAACCGCTTTTTTTAGACTGTCTTTGGTTTACTGCAGTTTTAAAGGTGACATATTATGCCCCTTTCACAAGATGTAATATAAATCTATGGTGTCCCCTACCCTGGAAACCCAGAGTTCTCACGAGAGCACAAGTTGAATTTGCTCAGCGAGTTACTCCAGTAATGATGCTCATTAAATATGCCCTTCTATCTGAGCTGCACCAATCACATCGGTTTATCTGATATAGGCGGGCCAGAGGCGAGATGCTGTGACGTTATTAGTAAACATTGCAAGATGGCTATGGATGAACACCAGTTGTTTGAAACGGCGAATGATTACGGCGATCTTTCAACGCTACAATGAAAGATTTAGACTTGCTTTTTTCTATAAAAGAGGAACAGAAGACGGCGCTCGAATCGTTCCTTTGCAAGAAGGACGTTTGTGCTGTTTTGACGACCGGATACGGCAAGAGTCTAATCTACCAGTTAGCTCCGCTGGTAGCTAAGCGTATGCGGCTTAGACTGTGTATTGTTGTGATTGGTCGTAGTGTTATCCAATTGTGTGCAGTGAGATTTTCAAATGCATGCTTGGTGCTGCCCCTCGAGCTGGTCGACTTTCATTAGACGACGCCAGACCATTAATCTTTCAGATTTAGGTCTGGATTTCCAGGCTAGGTGTCCCCAGAATGTGTCTGTGAAATTTCCGCTCAAAACACCCCCTGATAATTTATCAAATGCTGCGTTTCCACCGAAATTCCACCAATTAGCATGTTCAGCGCACAAGACCCACCCCCGAAAGTTCATGAACTTTGAAAAAGTACTACCTCGCCAGCAGGGACTTCCGGAGGGGGAAATATTTACCCGGAACTTCATTTAGACCCTGGTTCCTGCGGTGTAAACACACCGAGTACCACCCCAAAGTTCCTAGTTCCTGGGGAAAGTTCCCGCGGTGGAAACGCGGCTGTAGCTTGTCAAATTTGCCCCTTTTTGGGTGTGAGCAAAAATGCTCTGTTTTTGTGTGTCCCTTTAAATGCAAATGAGCTGCTGCTTCCCGCCTCTGCTCAGAAGACGGCTGATCCTCCTTTACATGAGCTTCGGATACAATAACAAAACACGCAAATAATCTCACTCATACAAAATCTCAGAAATAACCAGTAGCGGAATGCAGCCTTACAGAGAGACTCAGGAAGAGGTTGCAACTTTTAGATGCACCTGGACATTTCTGAATGGTTAGTGGATACATTTATGTGGAGTTACATTTGATTTATCGGTTTCTGGGGGATTTCCATTGAAAATAAAATGAATCGTACTCGGTTACTAACGTAACCTCGGTTCTCTCTAGGAGAGGGAACGAGTACTGCGTCGAAAGAACGCTACGGGAAAGATATTTCTTTGTCGAGATTGAAGCCTAAAATTAATCCTTAATTTTGTAATATTGTAAAACGCTTTTCTGAAGCATACAACCTAGGCGGAGCAATACAGCTCACCCATTGGCTGCTCTGCCAGAAAAGCACAGCCTATGCGAGGCCAGAGACGCTGACCAATGAGGACGCTTCGCGCCCTTCTGTCACCTCCCGCCCAAACAGGCGTGGCCTAGGCCTATAAATACGAGCATAGCTGTCTAACACACTGATTTTTGTCAATGAAGCGACGCAGCGTGGGCACGCACGGCCATGAGACGCAGTACTCGTTCCCTCTCCTAGAGAGAACCGAGGTTACGTTAGTAACCCAGTACGTTCTCTTACGTAGAGTTCTCTCGTACTGCGTCGAAAGAACGCTACGGGAACCCTATGTAAACCGCCGTGCGTGCTCTTGGACCGACACAGACACCTAAGGGCGCGCGCGCCCTGGTATACAAGTGCCTACCCCAAGAAGTATAGGGAGAGCGGCTAAAATAGTATCATCCCTTTATAGTAGTGCCTCTTAAGGCACAATAGTGTTGTACAAACGGGGCTTTCCGGGACTCCGGGATTTCTTCGTGAATTCAGGAAGAAAAAGGCGCGGGTCGTGAGGACGGTAACGTACGTTCCTCTGCAGAAAAGCAGCCATCCAGCCGGCAAGCGCATCGATGCTGGTCTTTCTCCGTCGACGCTCACGAGCGGCGGGGGAGGGGAGATCCTCGGAGCTCGCCCATCCCTCGCTACCCGAAGCGAGGAGAGAATAGCAGTCGTCCTCCACAGACGCGGCTTCCCCCTCGTCCATGACGGACGCGGCGGCACACAGCGGCCCTTGTCCGTCGGTCAGAGAGTCCAGCGAAGCGGGCGGAGAAGCTGGCGGAGAAGCTGGCGGCAGCAGCGGCGAGCACCTCGTGGTGGAGGGAGGTTCCGGGCTCCGCTGAGCACGGCGCTTTTCACGGCGCGGCACTACAGCGGGCGGAAAGATGTAGCTTCAGTAAAGAACGCCAGGCGAGTCCGCAGAGTCACCGTAGGCATCAAATCACAGTGATGGCAGCCGCCATCGACGAGAGCTGAAGCTGCGTGATCATACCCAGGCAGGAAACACAAGCACGTGGTCCCCGTCGCTGAGCGGGGCTCTACACGAGCCACAGGAGGTGCGAGGCATCTTGAAAAAGACGCTCGACTCTTTTAGTGGTGAAAAACTGTGTGACGCGACGGCGAACACACACACAAAACACACACACATAATGTAAAGGATATTCCACGCCGGAGAAGCGCAGCAGGGAACGGCGGCTGAAGGCGGCGATGACCAGCGGCTTCAGGTAAGAGGCGCGTCCTGCTGAGGTGCTTGTTCCAAACGGCTGTGGCGGCTCGAATCCAATCCAACGATGCGTGCAGCTTCGTGAATTTAGAAAAATCAGTGTGTTAGACAGCTATGCTCGTATTTATAGGCCTAGGCCACGCCTGTTTGGGCGGGAGGTGACGCAGAAGGGCGCGAAGCGTCCTCATTGGTCAGCGTCTCTGGCCTCGCATAGGCTGTGCTTTTCTGGCAGAGCAGCCAATGGGTGAGCTGTATTGCTCCGCCTAGGTTGTATGCTTCAGAAAAGCGTTTTACAATATTACAAAATTAAGGATTAATTTTAGGCTTCAATCTCGACAAAGAAATATCTTTCCCGTAGCGTTCTTTCGACGCAGTACGAGAGAACTCTACGTAAGAGAACCACTGCTCTCTTGTCTCATCTGAGGCTGGGACTCTAAATTGCGTCACCACCAGTCCATTGCGTTAGAACTGATTACACTGTTTTCGCTTGTGAAACCAAATGGCGGCGCTGTGTGTGGAAACATGGAGGTTAAGGCTGGTAATATTATAATAAGATCCCCTTCCTTTGTCAGAAGGGGAGCGAAATCTGATCGTCTTATTTTTTGACATGGTTGCAGAGAAATGGTTACCAAAACACAGTTTCACGTTTTCTGGGTTGGTAGATGCAGTGGGCACCCAATTATAGCACTTAAACATGGAGTAAAGTCAGATTTTCATGTTACTTTAAAAAATACTCAGCAATGGTGTTGACTTATGAATTTGCACATGGTTTGTCTTAAAGGGACATTATGTAGGAACTACTCCCATCTAGTGGTGAATTTGTATTTTGCATTCAAACTAATTTTGCTCTCCAGCGCCTCGCTTTTTCAAATGCGCATTGCATCTACGGTAGGCGATATGTACCAAAAAGCTTTGACAGGATGTCTTCTAATAGCACTTTGTCGAGTTTTCCTTCAGGTGAACAGGTGTGTTATTTCAAACAAACTGCAACATGACAACAAACAAACGAATGTTACAGTATGAATTACTGACTGTGAAAAACATGAAATATTGTAGTTATGCCCAGGGTGCGACTTGTGAAAAAATGTTTTGAAACAGTGTTATTCATAAAAATAAATCATGAGAACATGAACTTCATCACTGCATTTGCAGGAATTAAAATAAAATAAATAAATAAAATTTCAGGAATTTACTAAAAAAGTAGGCTAAATCTTTTTTCTTATTAAGTAGCCTAACGCAATATTTTTACTCTAATATCTTTCCCCACACATATGAACTGTGATCATGCAATAACGTTAACTTTACATCTCGATGCTGAGCTACAGTGAAATGATAGAAAAGACATTATCTGTGATAGCAATTTGCCTCATTCGCGCAAACTGGAGTAGAATGAGGCTCGTGTCTACCGCGTCGCGCAAACGTGTCTTTACATTGAAATCACTCGCACCAGACGCTCAAGAGTGAGTGAGTAATCATTTTAAAATAAAATTGACTTTAATCAAACCACGGATCCGTGATAAGTTTTGTGATGTGTCTCGCCACTATAGTAGCACTATGATCACTTTGAGGGGAGGATAAATGTATCCCCACCGGGGATAAAAAATAATTAAGCAGAGGCAGGGATACATTGACCAGAAAGGGGGAAATCCCACGCAAAATATTCACAACTTGAGCTAATGGATTGTTTTTGAAAAAGGAGAGCTATATAAAATTAGCCACATTAGCTACATTAGCTTGTTTTCTGTAATCTACGGTCACGTTTCCTTTTACGTTCTATTTTTGACTTTTTTGGCGACGATGTTTTCTTCTCCTGCGGCTTGGCATATGTATGGTCCATAATAACAATGCAATCCAGACTTTTAAACTTGCCGGTGCAGTTTCAAGCGCCTCTCACTGCTCTGCACCTGCGTTTCTGCTGGTTTCGGCTGGCTCTGAACGAAAACGCGTTGTGGAAACGCGTTGGCTTAGTACTTTTTGTCCCTCTCTGCTATTATAGTTTTGCAAATGGCGGAACTACATGGAAGCCTCCGTGGACCTACCCGTCCTATGTATATAAAGATAATAAATACTTCATTTACAAGGATAAGTCAGATAATTGGCCGAGGTATTTGTACACCATTGAGGACATATTTATTAATCAAAATATTGATTTTAGATAATCCCCCCAAAAAATACTTATTGTCCCTTTAAAGCATATTAAAAACACTACATAGACATAAATATTGATTTTCACCACAGGGGGACAATAATAAATGCAAAGCTGATTAGAAATGTTCTGTATTACTCTATGTTAACATTATATGGATCTTTAATTATTGACCGACAAAGTGTAGAATAAGAAATATGTATTCTTCATTTCATTTTATGTCAATGTTTCTTTATTTAAGGTTTCAAAATACTCTAACATTTCCAGACTTAAATTAATCTTGAAATCCCATATTTTCAGAATGATCTCTGACTTTTGGCCCCCAATGTGTATATGCTGAAACTAGGAGCAATTGCTGTTCTGTCAATAATCTGTTCATAAAACCATCTGCTACTGTACAGATGCCAGTATAGATTCTTATGTAATATGTTGCTTTTATGAATCACCCACGAGATGTCACTCTCAACGGCACTAAAAGATTTGATCACATTTCACAGCATGAGAAAAAGGTCATGTCGTCAGCTTTATGAAGACTACCGCCCCCTCATGGCACATAAAATTAATGCATGTAATCAAGTAATCTCAAATCAATCTCAGAATCCACTACTCGAACTATTGAGCAGTATTAGGATTAAAAAAACGGGGGAAACATCAGCATTTACATGTAAAACCTATTCTAGTCTTTCTTATTAAAAATATCTCTTGACGGTAATGCATTTCTTATATCCAAGTAATAATAAAAAAAAGAGTGCAGGAGGAGAGGCGGTGAGAGAAATAGCAGATGCGAGAGAGAGAGAGAGAGAGAGAGAGAGAGAGAGAGAGAGAGAGAGAGAGAGAGAGAGAGAGAGAGAGAGAGAGAGAGAGAGAGAGAGAGAGAGAGAGAAATACACTTTGAATGTAGACTTTATATAATCCCAATCACTAAGGATTAGCTTCATCTTACATAAACCCATGGCTCGGCGCTCTCCTCCCTCCCATCCAGATGCTGCATCTGTCAAATTACTCATTTCCGCCAACTGCCAGGTTTCCACTAACAACAATTCCACTAACATCTCCTCTCCAGACAACAAGCATTCATGCTTTTACTTGATATTCTGGACTAAATGAAACATTAAATCTCATAAAATGTAACTGTAAGAATCCTTTTTAGTTCCTGACATTTGCTAGTTTGCCAAAAAACAAGCAAAAAAAAAAAAAACTACGTACACTGACACATATATTATATTTTTAAAGGCACCCACCAGTGGCACAGTGACGCTTTAGAGTGAGATAGCATGTAAATAATCAGAGAGTGCCGTTTCCCCAACTGAAGGGAAGTGTGACAGAGCAGCTAATGCATTTGAGTCACCAAAATCACATACACACTTACGACAGCCAGCCATAGCATTACAATTCTAGTAGACGCCTAACAGTACAGACACGATGATGAAGCATCTTTAAGACCTGTCCTGCTCAAACCCAGATGTTTATTTGACAAACTAGTTGGTGAAGGTGGAAGCATATGTGTTCATAACTGCAACGAGACAGAGCCGGTAGATTCAGTCCTGCTGGCTGCGTTTAACAGGATGGAGAATGAGTTTAATGGAAAAATGTAATGGCTTTATTGACGTCATCTCCATTTTAAAATTCCACATCGGTCTTACTCTGGATGCAGATTTCCCTGGGCCACAGTCATGTGTGTCTGCTTCCAACAGCACCGCTCTCTCTCACGATCTCCAATTCATCAAAGATCGCTCATCAGCACAAAACCCTTTTGATTCAGATGTTATCTCATGGTAAGCTCACGCTTTATTCAAAGATAAATAAAGTCGCCTGATGAAATTAGAGACTCGCACACATAACGCATGTTTAAACTGATGCGCTGGATGGGACAACTGGTTTGCCCTGTTTGGTTGTGGCTAATGTCATGCCTAAAACTTTCCTCCCGGTGTTATGTGCAAAGATGTATCGCTCTACTTTCACTCGCACTTTCTGTGTTAGTGTAAGAGCAGAGAGAAAGAGAATGAGAGAGAGAAGTGAAAGAGAAGGGGAAACGGGTGGATATGAGATAGACTTACATTTACTATCTGGATTGTCACACTGGGAAGGTGTTGGGAATGTTTTCCAATTAAACAAATTGTCCACTTAAAGATTTATTTTTTATTTTTTAAATGAATACTTATATTTTAGCAAGGATGCTAAATCCATTTATCCCTAAAAGAATTGATAAAAAGTGACAATAAAGAACTTTCCATTCATCAAATAAACCTGATAAATACTGAAAGTTTCACGGTTTCCACAAAAATATAAAGCAGCACAATTCTTTTCAACATTGATAATAATAAGAAATGTTTTTTGAGCACCAAAACTGCATATATTTTTTAAATATATTACAATAGAAAACGAGACTTCTCTCAAAAACATTGCAAAATATTACAGACCCCATATTTGAATCGCATTTGTTTTGTTGGTTTCAAACATCTAGCCTAGTTTATTAGAATAAAAAAAATAAAAAACATTTGTTATAGCTCTTAGTCAAAGCGAACACAATAAAATATCACTGGGATACAGTGAAGAAAAGTGTAAACTACATTATACATTTGACCTAAAAGTTGAATAGCGTGCTCCGGATAAGTTTCCGATTCGATTTTTTTTGTAACTCAGCTGTTTCATGAATTGTTTTACAGTCTAAATTTAGCAGTAAACTCATTATTATAGCCTAAAAAGTTTATTTATTTACAGGTTCCCAATGGGACAGCACCTAATGAACTTATGCGCCAGAGAAACAAGCGCGCAGCCATCTTAAGAATTTTGTCTTTGAACTTCCGGTTTTTGTAGTAGCTCTGTACATTTTTATAGCATTGCTGTCAAAGAGTAATTAGCTGGTGAAGTGGATTTACTTATTGTACAGTTAACAAATGTTATCATGAGAATTGTAATGTTTGAAGAGGATGACATAAATGTCAGTAGACCGGGAAGCCTTAAAAATCGTAAGATGTTACCTTCGTGCTGAGGAAATACAAACCGGAAGACAGAACACAATGAGCACAGCGCTGAAAAGGGGCGGAGCTACATAAGGTCTGCAGTGTTCAATAAACTGTATCTTTTTTCTGGGCAACGACAAAACAAGAACACGAGAACAGAACACTGAACATTTATTCAAAAATGAACTAGTACTTCTCTAAGGTTACTGTGGTTAAAGTACAACTTCAACAAGAAGGTTTGTGGTAACAACCCAGAGGATGGTGTAAAATAACCAGTTCTGCTACTGTATAAATCACTATGAGTTACATAACTGGTTCACTAAATATTCCTGCCTGACAGTGACCTTTAAGTTGATCAAGATAAGACGACAAGGTCTAATTTTAAAAGGTCTAATTACAAAGTCCTTTAACAAGTTATAACAGAGTATGTTACAACACTGATCAGAAAAAAAAGAAGAAAAAAAAAAGCTTTATGGAAAAACAGATGTTCGCTCACTGAACTGTACCACTGCTACAGTGTATCACATACCATCTCACTTGCAGATGTGCTGTGTAAGGGTAGCTGGACCACCTGCCTTAACCAGTGGGAAAACTGTCACAGAAGACAAATAGCCTGGCCTCAGTCCAGTAGCTTATTGAACGAGATGTTTACTCTTCCCTGGCAGAGGACAAACATAATGGCCAAATGACCCATCCATACCCAACAGATTTTATGAATATGGAATTATAAATAACATTTAGTAGACCTCTATGTGCAAATTTTCAAAGGATCAAATTAAGTAAGAAAGTAAAAAATATAAAATATATACTAAATAAAATACAAATAAAAATATAAAAAAATACGTATTTTGAACACACGGTAGAGAATATATACATGAATAATTAATCATACTCGCAGGTTCTGATTCTAAGAAGCAAGTTGGTCCAGATAAAGTGGGCACTGTCCCATCTTTAAAGGGATAGTTCACTTTAAAATGAAAATTATGTCATCAAATACTCCCCCTCAAGTTGTTTCAAACCTGTATGAATTTCTTTCTTCTGCTGAACACAAAGGAAGATATTTTGAAGAATGTTTTTTTTTCCTACTATGGAAGTCAATGGGACCAGTTAACTATTTGGTTACTGACATTCTTCAAAATATCTTTCTTTGTGTTCAGCAGAAGAAAGAAATGTTTCAAAATTTTCATTTTAAAGTGAACTATCCCTTTAAAGGGGGGGTAAAATACTTAGTTTCAGTCAATCTCATGTTAATCTTGAGTACCTATAGAGTAATAGTGCGTCCTTAATATCTCCAAAAAGTCTTTAGTTTCATCATATTTATAAAATAAAAATACAGCTTTCCGATTCTAACCGGAAAAAGCCGAGGTCCTTGATTCTGGGCGTGGGCGGAGCTATAGAGTCAAGCGGGAGCGCCCGGGAAGGTTTGCTTATTATCGATCGTGGTGCGGTATGCCATATTACTATATATATATATAGTATTTGGTTTGCAAATCCAGCGACGACCTGGGTCTTGTTAATAAAACATTCGTCACTGAAATGACAAGAACACAAAACCGCACTTGCCACACTCCTTTGCTGTCCCGGAAATACAAACTGCATCCACTGTTCCAGTAACACTGGGTTCTTTGGGAAGCTGAACAAGGTAAACTTTCCCTCACATGCCAAAACACACTTTTTTGGAGACATTCTTGACATCAACCATTCCTATTTAGCGCTGCTGATGATGATTTCAGGTAGTAGCGCGTCGATGCATAGATATTATATAGAGATATATGATGTCTATGCGTCGATGAGCGCGGTCTTTCTCTCCTCTGGTCGACGTGTGCGTGAACGCGCTTTTCCGAGAGCAATGCTCATATAAGGAGTTCCACTCTGGTCTACGTCATTAGATCTACGATAGAAAAAAACCAGCCGAAACTTGTTGCAATCTGGAAGTATGATTTTTAGCACAGAAATTCTCTGTTATTCGTTCAAAATAACTTTTCAAACTTTGGGCATTATTAGCATGAGAATCCATCTCTTTAACACTGTAAACAACTCTGAATACATGAAACACCATTGTACCCCCCCTTTAATGGATAAACGTTTTGCAAATCCCATTTAGAAATTAGACCTCATGGAGATTTGAGAAGCAGTTGTAAAAAGGTTATAGTGCTGTAGTATTACTGTGGTCATTTTAACCACTGACTCTTCATATCCTCATCCTTTGGAAGCGTTTACAAAGACAATTTGCTTTTGCAGAGCAGAAAACAGGTACACAACACGAACCAGCTACAGTGTTTGAGGGCAGGTCAAAGTAGTAGACGTTGTTCGCGGGCAGCCAATGAAGACCATAGGCGAGCATTATACTGCGTTACGTATGCAGGTCAGGGAAGTGAGACTGGAATTCCTGATGACTCATTTAGGCTTTGTAACTTTGCAGACCGTTTACATTCACAGACAGCTATATTACACAACTGCATGAAATGTAATATTCGAAAAAGCATAACAGGGGCACTTTAATTGACTCACTTCTCTATGTTGAATTAATAGTGAGCTGTTTGAGATTATAGTTTTTCTGCCAGCTGCTCTGACATCATTCAACAAAAGTGTAGCTTACTGCCAATGCCACAAAGCATGCATCCATCCAGGAATGTGTGAGAGAGACTATGTGTGTGTTTGTATTCCTCCAGCTTAGGACTATATTGTGATATTGAAGAAAAATGTGATGTACTCGTTAAATAACGCAATAGTTCATATGCAATCCGTTAATGCTTTAAGTGTGCAAAAAAATTTATATTATATTTAAAAACTGAAAATGGTATAACCAACATGTTTCACATTCTTCTTTTGTGAGAAGAAAGCATCCCTACAACGTTTGAAAGTGAAGTGAAGCGAGACGTGCGCGTCGTGTTCTTTACCCGTCCACCTAGAAACAAAAATGTTGTGACGCCAAACCCCCTCATGGAAGAAGAACCCTGTCGTGTTTACAACTAACAATGAGCACTTATCAGGATCAGCTAAATGCTAGATTTCCAAAAGTATGTGAAGTATTTAAAGTTTGCGGCATACTCTTTAAATAAAATACATCTTTAAAGTTTTACACACCGGTCTGTTATTGTTGAACAGCATGGGTGTGTCTAAAGATTGAATTTTCTGTTTAAAATATATGATCTGCTGCAAATCAACTAAATTTCAACATGTGAATGGCCGATATTTTTTTCCAAAGGGACATCGATATTACATTTTCACAACTCTAAACATGACGTGGAACCAAACAAGCTGTGATTGGTTGCTTTACATTTCAGTCAGACCTTGGCCAATGAAAGCTGACATGTCCCCACCACTTTTTGCCAGAGACGATATTGTCCCAGCCACTTTTTGAATACATGAATACAAATTAAACATTTCCAGTTGACTAGCAGAATATTCATTTCATTCGTTTGTTAAATAAGAGGCGATCTGGTGTTGGAATGGGTTGTTTTTGAAATCATGCTATGTGTTTGTTATCCGGCTCTTCACAGACGAGCACTTCAATCTATCGCTTAACTCCTTTGCAGAGACTTCTCTCTTCGTTCCGGTTAAATCACAAAACAAAATGCGAACGAATGTGTCCTTGCTCTTGATACTGTATACAATCACTGATGAACATAGTTGGTTATAATGAGGGGAAAAAACACTAGGGCAGATTAGAACCCAGAAACTCTGACACTCTTAACAAACGTTCTATCACCAGACAATAAGGCCACAAGAACAGTTAAGGTGGATTTATGCATTTTATTCACTGACGCAACGAATCTTGGGACTAACAATGTATTACAGTAGATTTATAAGGATGAAATGTTAAACATGACCTTCTATGTCAATAAATTAAACTCTATATATTGTACTATTTAAATTATTGTACATATCATGTATTAGCGCACACACACTATCCCACCCACATTTTAAAACAAGGTTATGCCACTGATGTCACGCGTATGTGTTCAGTCTATTCAGTTCTCGTAAGTCATTGTGATAATTATGCATATCGCGATATATACATTTGCGAATTGCGAAAATATATAAATATACCGTGCAGCCCTAATCCAGCTGGATAAGATAAAGGAGGATGTTTTGTCCAAGCTACTTGACATGACACTCTGACAAATGATACTGAGATTATCACACTGTTTAGACTGGAACTCGGTGCAATGGAAAATAGGATTCAACACAAACATCTTCTCTTGGAAGGTCAGTGCGTGTGCGTATACTGACAATTTATCAAATTAAAGAGAAATTAGATGATTCATCTGAACTCAAATCTTCTGTCAAAAGAATGTTGAGAACATCATCAGTGATGATGAAATAGTCACTCAATGAAACATTCCTGTAAAGAAAGGAACTTTCAAAAACAGCAGGGATGTGCAAAACTACATATTTTAAAAGCTGACTAGTCAGTTAACTGAACAACTAGCAGACTTGTCTGTCTTGAGGCATAATTGGGCAAAACAACGTGTAAAATTACAGATTTTTGACTAGTCGGTGGGTTGGCTGACCAACAAGACTTGAGGAAATGCTGTATAGTTACTTAGGCTGGTTTCTAGTTTCTTTTAAGAAAAGTCAGTTCACTCAGTCTGCAGTCATAAATTACAATACCTTTGGGCAGCTAATTCGGGCATGCAAGACCAACACCTATTTACTTGAATGGGGAAATACCGAAATCTCAAAAACTGCTTGGTAAACCCACATTAAAATTACATAAATTGGCAAAACAATCTGACATAAATCTGATGTACCTTATACGGTAAATTTCAAGTTATGCGCATATGCCAAAAGCGCATCTCAGGACACTGACCATTTCTATGGCGATTACTTTAACAATTGCCCATTGGCTCTTTTATTTAGAAGGCAGGACTTATTCTGTGATATTGCACATTGCATTTTTTTCTATACGAGTGAACCATCTTGGTATATCACAGTTTTATTGAGCTTTTCCACTGCATGGTACGGCTCGGTGCGGTTCGCCACAGCGCGGTTCGGCTCGCTTCAGCTCGGTTTGCTTTTTCACTGCAGTTACTGTAGTACCGCTTCAAAGTGGGTGGGATTATAGACGACAAGCGCTGGCTGTTACTGGCCATTTAAATCTAGCGGGTTTGGTGTCTCGTGTCGCAAATACAATGATGCTGGTAGTGACGATTCTGTCTGACCAATCAGTGATGTGCAGTGTTTTCACGTCACATTTTAGTATCGGTACGGTACGCTTGGAACCTCAACAGAGGTGGTAACATTTAAAGCGAGTGCGAGGAAAAGTGCCAAAGTGTGCCGTACCGAACCGTACCATGAAGTGGAAAAACGCCATTAGTTTGACAGCATGCAGGGTTTTATTTTTTCTACACATTTTATTAGAGTAGTGTCAACTACTCTAATAAAATTAAACATTTTGAATTCTGTTAAAAATTAAGGCTGTCAACAGAATAAAATAATAGCAATTAATTTGATGGTTTTCGACTTTCAAGCTAGTCGACTCCACTAACCAATTAGCTCCACTCCTATGGAGTGCAAACTTTATGACCAACTAATCAAAACACCCTAATACACAAAGCACCACAATGACTCATGAGGAACCTGTGAGGTGGAGAGGCTCTAAATGTAAACAATCTAGTAGCTCTCTGGTACATACATGCTGCAGGGGAAACATGAGGCTTGCAACGGGACCCAATCCACGGTTACAGCCCAGCAGGGAGTACACAGAGTACAGTGCAGCGTATTCAGATAAACTCAGCATGAACACTTGCCCCTTTTCTTCTGGAATGTCACTGAGCAAGAAGGTAAAAAAAGAGCACCAAAAAAACAACAACAATCCTGTGAATGTTATCTTAAGGCATAATCGGTCAGATTTTGGGCCCAATTCTCTCCTTAGATTTTGCGAGATTTACCCATGTTCACAGTCGGGACTCGAATGGAACCTGATGTGTCTTGGTCACATTTTGTATTGGCATTGCCAAAATGCCAAATGTTATTAGATGGAAAGAAATGGAAGCATTACATGACAAATGGACAATTTCCTGGATCTACTGACTTTGGTAAATGAGTGTAAAGTGAGATTCCAAACATAAGAGTGTATCATGTAATCAAATATTCCAACAGATGGACAACACATTTCTCCTTTACCTAAAAGAGCAGTTAATGATTCGCATCTACTCGAAAGCTTGCCTTCATATCAGCAGCTCCTCAACAACCCCATTTACAATCAGTTCAATGTTCTGTACTTCTGAACCGTCTAAATCCACAGCAATACTCAGATTACAGTGAAGCCCGGTATCAAAAGCCAATTAGCCCAGAGTGAGTAGATCATTTGTTAGCTCCTCTCACCAAAACCTCATGCTATGGCCATTTTGCAAGTGCTTTAAATGGTGTGTAGAGTACTTAGAAACCTGGCAGCATCAGATGGGGTGCACCTGTAGCCAATTACGACTTTCTCCACTGCAATAACACTATCGCTAAGGTGTTTTTTCTCTCTCTCTGTTTGAGTATGTTCATTTTTCTGTGTTTCTCCACAATTCCAGACCAGACTTTGTCAAAGCCAATTCTAAAACACCAGTTGCATGGACTCTGGAAACTTCCCTTATTCCCCCAATTCGCAACATTCCCATATTCATTTTATTCCACTGGAAACCCAAACATCCTAAGACAGTATTTTCCTCATTCACTCCTATATTCATGTTAACAATACAAGCCTTTTAATAGCAAAGGCCTGATCAATACCTAAGGTGGTGGCCAATACATGTGTGCACAAAGCTGTTGAAAGTAATGCTCATTTTTCCCAATATTTACTGGAACAAATACAATATATTTACAGGGCAGTAGATGTTGGAACTAAGCTGCGTACACACAATTCTATAATAACCGTAATTACTGACAACCCGGGACATCCTACTTAGAGCTGTTCATGTTCTATGGCAACACTATGAATGTCAAAATGAATCTGTGTAATTTGAGTAATTAATAGATAAAACTATAATACAACAATTAACAGTTGTTATGCAAATATCTTATTAATAAACATTATGAATAAAAATAGTTTATTTAGGGCGTTGAGGGCATTAGAAAGTTATTCAACTCTGTGCCAGCTACATTAAACTGTATGTGTTCTAGTATTATTAATACATTACCAATATTATAGAAATTATTAGAAATATTCTGAAATAACTGTTTCACTACATTTTACTGCTGAAGCCGCATGTGTTTCCGCATGACATTGCAGAGGTCAGGTGGTACAAGTCGGTGCTCTCCAAAAATTCTGAATATACTAGACTAGGGTGTAACAATACCCTCATGTCACGATTTGATGCATATCATGATAGTGAACTCAAGATACAATATTATGGCGATACTCCAAGACGTATGGTAAAAGCCAAAGGTTAACAAAAAATTCACTTTTGATTAAAATGCTAAACTTGGTTTTACATTGTGTGTGTGTGTGTGGGGGGGGACCCACACAAATATTCCCACATTGCATTATTATACATTACATTCAA
Organism: Phoxinus phoxinus; assembly: GCF_949152265.1. NCBI lineage: Eukaryota > Metazoa > Chordata > Actinopteri > Cypriniformes > Leuciscidae > Phoxinus > Phoxinus phoxinus. The sequence continues at coordinate 36,421,564 of NC_136877.1, read as the reverse complement.
CATTATATATAGTAGTTTAATGTAGCACTGACACCAAATCTCAAAATCTCAGCATTTTTGTATTGTGACACGATACATTGTTACACATCTAGAATATACAGGTTGTAATTATGACTTGTATTAGGACTGGAACACTTGACCAAGTCGGAATCACAAATGTTAATAATTCCAATATGGCCAGTGAACACACCTTAACATTACACAGAATGGCCGCTTCTATTCAAGTAGAGACACTGTTATTAGCCAACGCATAATTCTCCTTCAACCGAAGTCCATTGCTTGGACATGTAATACAGCTCCTCTCCTGGTTTATTTGTTGCACTTGAGCACAATCTTGCGCCTCACTACACAACAGCCTCAAGTAGACAGAAGATGCTCAGCAATGGCCTTGCACATTTTTGGCTGAGTGCTAGTGTGTAGCCACTTGTCTACCCTGAGGCCCACCAACTCCACTGGGGTGAAGAATTTGAGGAAGCACAAGAGGTTATGTAACATCATCTCGGGTAGGTAGTCCCTGTGCGGTGTAAAACATGGAGGTTTTAGAGTGACTGCTGAGTGGAAGAGTCTCAGCTGCTGGGGCTGAAGAAAACTCCTTAAAGGGATAGTTCACCCCAAAATGACAAATTCAAAATGTAGATATTTTGAAGAATTCTGAAAAAAATAAGTCATACAGGTTTGAAACAACATGCGGGCGAGTAAATGACGACATTTCCATGGTTTGGGCCTGGGTATGAGGAATAAAATCGGAATAATCTTAGTCACAATTTGATTTCTTCTGTGTAGGGCAAAACGGGGCTAAAGGCGCACTGGGAAAAGGCGCCTTTGATTTGATTTTCCTCTCAACCACTAGATGATAAAAAATTGTTGCAGCACTTTCCAAAACATCCGCTTTTCAAGATGCATTTGGAAATTTGGCAGATCATTGACAGGCAGCAGCGCAAGTTCTCAGTTTTGTTCAAAGCAAATAAAGCAAAAGTTTTTAACGGAAGAATATGTAAAATTATGGTATTTGGGGTAAAGGGCGTCCCTGCTGTTGGGGCGAAAAGCACAATAATTAACATGATAATAAATAACTGGCTGACTTTTCCATTTGTTGACATGACATAGTTAGATTCAGATGGTAAATATCATATTGGGTGTCCGCTGTCCACCTAAGAGATAATCACCATATTTATTTATAATGAACAATCATATTTAAAAATATGATATTAATCATATCATATAATAATATACAATTTATTATTGCTATTGTAAATCTATATTAACTTATTAAGGGATCTCGTTCTATGCTTTCAGAATATTTTCTTTTTAAAATAATTGTAATTTTATATTAACATATTTTAATGACAGTAGGCTATATTGAACAAAAATGAATTACTTTATTTATCAAAATAAACTAAATTGTACAAACTTTGCTAAAGTGATTGTTTTGAGTAAACTTCTTTTTTTTTTGCAATCGCACTATGGGAGTAGTGAAATTGTGCCATTAGCCCCGTTGTACCCTACATCAGAGTGAAACCGATTATAGAGAAGAAGAAAAATGTAAGGTGGGGACTTGTTTTTATCCATCAGTTGTTGATTGGATGGAAGCAACTGAATGCTAGCTTGCAGTTAATTGTAAGAAAGGGGTGGGGTTTAAGCAGACTACATGATTGGAGAAGTCCAGTATATGTCACCAGAGAGAAGTCTGTTGTTTCACTGCAAGTTATGAAAAATTTTGCTAAATAAATTCTTAAATTAAACATATGGATCGATGAATCATTCACAATAAGACCAACAAGATGCATTTACAAAATATATAGGTTGAATTTTAATTTCATGCTAACTTTTTTGCTCTACTTGCATAATGTTTGATAACAACTGACAAAAAAAAACCATTTAATTCACGAAGGATCAATGCCAGTGAACTATTTTCATGAATTGACTATGGACAGAGGGCCTTTCAGTGGCTGATTAATTATGTTGACCATCCAAAAGTTTAATGTGGATTTTTTTTTAAATCCTGCTATGATTTAAACCTCACCACGATGTTATGTTATCCACGCAAGTTAAATTATTCTTCAATAGGCCTACTAGGCAAATAATTTGGCCAAATATCAGAGAAATTTATCTTAACCAAGCAGGAGCATTTGAAAATATAGGTTAGCGGGTTAGGAGTGTCAGACCCTTTTTTCTGAGTCCAACTGAAACTCCTCGAGAGGCCGGATCCATGAGCGTACCTGCCTCCGTTCTTTAGTTACGTAACCGGACAGCGCGACCGTGTATCCGCGAAGAAAAAACGAGGCAATCGTGTCAACAACACACAGAAAAAATAATAATACTACAGCGAGCTACATATTTAAAAACCGCAATAGTCAAGCATGAAACCCAATTTGTTTACACGAGCACAAAAAAAGAAAGAATATCCCTTCATATCCTCTCCTTCTGTGTGTGACTTAACCTGTTACATAACAGCGCTCCACACACACGCAAGCACAGCGCAACGCCTGCCAGACACACGGGCGGCGTCTCAATACCAAATAAGCTGCCTATTTTAGACAGCACTTGAAGGCTACATAGTAGCATATGGAGCTCAAAAATGCTGCAAAGCTAGGAAGCTACACTAGGTTTTAAAGCACAGCCACGACTGCCAAAGCCAAGCGGACCTGAAATCTGCTCCGACTAAACGGTCGACCGTACTACCGAATGACACATTAACCGACCTTTCTTTGACTTGTATCCCTATATCAGAAACATACAAAAGGGGTGTGGCAGTCCCATGTAAAAAAAAAACGGCTTTATGCTTATTTACACACTAGAAATCACCACGCTATGCAAATATTCTCTCGTCTGTAACCTAAAACGTTTAGTGGAATAGACGTTGCATTCAAATGTGTATTATTATTAGTAGCCAACTGAAACATATGGACACGGCCACACTGCTGTCTATCGACTACATACACAATGAGAGCAGGAGTAGATAAAGAAGACACAGGTGAAAAATGACAACATTGATTAACTAGTAAGCAGCATGTGAGTAATCAGAAAGGTGCCAGTATGTTTGGGCTCGCTTACAAAATGTGTATCACATTAGTTCAATTTGCACTAAGCGTGCATGAGCTAGCTAAACTACCACCAGGCCTACATATATGAAAAATAACATATTTAATCTGTTTAATCCATTGTAAATTCAGAGCTAATGTGAAACAGGTCACATGCAAGGACTGGAGTTAACCTGTTAATGTTATATTAAACTCAAAATTTGATCTCCGTGAACTTGAATAAAATGCAAAATAATCCACAAGCAGGCGGTGGTTCTGTTCTTCAAGCTTACCCTTGTTGGTACTTGAGCAACTCTGCCGCCGAACTGGAGCTGGTTTCTCGGTTTCAGCCTTGCTGTCCTGTTTCACCGGGCTGTCCTCCACCGAAGCGCCCGCTTCAGAAGCGCTCTTGCGCGGCACCGTGACGGACTCTGGCGGAGACTCCATCTTCATCTGCGGCTTTCAGTTACTTTTACAATAGGATCACTTTGTAGAACAATTCTGATTCGTTTTACATCGTCTTTTGGTTCGGATTGCACTTAAGCGTGTGACAGATCTGTTAGTGTTCATGGGAGCGGGTGTGGCTCTTCTGTCCACAGACAGCGCTGTTGAGCGCGAGACATGGTCACGCCAAACACACTATTGACATGCTCTCAAAAAACATTCCAGTAAAGCCATATGTGGCTCACTTGTTCAAGTTTTATTAACATAGCAGTTTATTGCCATTTCTTGCGACAAAATTCAGTTTGCAGCCACGACTCAGCATACAAAAATTAAAATAGGCGAACAAATATAATTTGCATTTAATAAACAACAATAAAATTCATTTTGAACAAGTAAAAATGCTCATTACAATAAATAAATAAATAAAATATATGTCCCTGACCCTGTACTTTACCTATGTACAATTTAATTAAACTAATTTCGAAACGATAGATCGACGAACTAGTTCAAATTGGTACATTGAAAGATCCGACTCAACAGAACGATTGTTCACTCATAATACAAGTTAATAATAATCTTTGAAAGGTAAATCTGCTCACATCGACAATTGAATGGATGCACGTCGTCAATATTTGTGCTCAATTTGGGTGATTTATATATTTTCTTTGTGACAATAATTTAACAATTCTCTGCGGTTGTCGAAATTTGAAGTTGTTTGTCAAATGCAGGTTATTAGTGAATATATGTATTTACTCAGTAAAGCAAAGGTTGTCTCGTCTAGACTTGTAGGCCTATCTTTAATTCCCTCTCTCGCACACACGCACAGGACAGACAGCATGCTTGACATGTGATGAGCGAACATGCTGCTGACGTACTTCCGCTGAATGCAGTTCCAGTCGAGGCGCAGTTTAGGCTATCTAGATTCTAGAAACACAATATATAAGACAAACAACAGATTTATTTCAAGCCCAAAATTTTATTAGGTATCCTGCTGCTGACAGTCTTTTCGAGTTTCTAAAAGTGTATTTTTATTTTTACTATTGTGAATGGCAACATTTAGACCGAATTTCCATCAGCATTAACAGCTAATTTGCTAGATTAGAATAACAACTTTAATCATGAAAAGTATGTACATTATGTAATGGACAATATACCATTAGTTTAAATAACGTGTATAGCCTAGATTTTTTTTTAAAGAAAGAAATATCAATATCTTCTCAATAGACACATGGTTCAAAGTCTTGGCTTTTGCATAAAACCTCTGTTCTATAAAGGCCCTTTAACTGACACTTGTACAAAAAGAAAATCCACTCCCTTCCCCATTTGAAAAAATGTCATTTTTTCATTATTTAATTATGCGTTTCTCTAAATGCACTTCAAGTTGTATCCAGGTGCAATCAACGTGCAATATAGTTTACACGTAGAGTGGCATAATCATAGTTTTCATAATAGAGTTCAGTCTAAGACTGGTACTAGATCAGATACTAATTTTATTGTGCTGTGTTGACATGATCACAGTTACATAACACAGTATACTTCTAAAAAAAAGAGCTTATATATCTAGAGAAGCTGATGAGATCAGGAAATTCTTATGTAAAGCCTGACATTCCTAGTGTTTGCATTGGATTAGTGGAGATTTATGACATTTTTGGTGTCTTTAGCTGTTACAGCTGTAACATTGACCTGTGGGCGTATGTCTGATGCATAGGAAATAGGAGGACATGGAAAGACCCACTGCAGAGGGCATGGGATAACCAACCTATCCTTTCCTGCCCACACCAGGCCAATAGGGGTCACTTGCACCCACATCCAGGAAGCCGAATAACTTGGAGAGGATCCATTGCCAGGTGCTTTGACACTACATTCACTGTACATCATTGTGGGAAAACTGTGGAATACAGTGCAATATTTCCTTGCTGTATAGACACGCACCCTTTAATAATGCCATGGTTACTTACAAAACAAACATGGAACCATGAGAGGTTAATGACACTTTCTCTACACTCATAGTAAACTATGTCTTCAAGTGTAGTGCAAGGGACAAAAGAGGCATATGTGTTCTGTAAAACATTACAAAAGAAAACAAAATATTTGAATGTTATAATTTTTAAGTGGAGAGCAATTTTATGCATCATTGTTGAGTAAATGTACACAACACATGTGGAAGGATGATCTAGAAAAGAAAAGGAGAGTACTATATATGTCAGCTTTTTGTCTTCTTTTCTGACAGGATTTGTGATCAAGGTAAGTGAGCTAAACTGGACAAGCTTCACATTGCACATTACAGTTGTATATCGCAGTGATTTTTTTTTTTTGTAGCAAGTGCAGTTAACAAAATTATCTTTTTTATTACCATATTTGTTTTCAAAACACCAAACAAAACAAGATAACAAAAGGATCTTAGTGCTTAGATCTAGTGCTAACTCCAAAATTTCAGAGATACATTTAAAACTTCAGTGAGTTCAACTAATATATTTGCCAAACAACCAAAACATATACATACATACAGTAACTGATGCTTTGAAGGCAAGGCAGGATAATAACCTTAGGAGATGTGGCCACACGTTTATGTAGTTCGACTGATTTAAATTTTGCCCATTTTGATGAAGCGCTGAGATTTCTGTCTTGCCATCTGATATTGCTTGCGTGAAAACTGGGCATTGTCGATTCCTTTTCGTAGACTCTGTGGAGTGTGAAGCAAAAGAGGTCAGAGAGGCCAGTTTGTTCTTGACAGAAAATGAAATGCAGTCATTTTGATAGCTATGTACTTTTGCTCAAAGTAAAAGCAAATGTGAGCCTGAAAGTGATAATACCAGTGACACCTGTGTAACTACCTTGATCACAGCTTAAAATCTATGAAATAGCACGCTAAATATAAAATGCCCAGTGCCATATTCAACACTGGGCATTTAAAGTTTGCTTGTCATTTTCGCGTTAATGAAATTACATGAATTAAAAACTAACAAAACTTTAACAGCAGATTTAATTTCAAAACAAAACATACACCTGTGATGTTTACCTCAGCCATGACAGCATTTTTCATGTTTATCACTTTCACTAGCGCCTGTCCATCCTTCCTAATGAGGTTCATTTTGTTCTGTTCCTGCACCAACATCAAGATTGTTGTCAAGCAATGATCATTTATACACCATATGTCAGTTAGAAAGCCTGTACAATTGTCAATCTACAATCAATGTAATTCCGTATCTGCTAATACTAAAAGTAGCATTTATGTACCCGGTAATATATCTTCAAATCTCCTCCCTCTGCGCTTGGAGGCCTTTGGAAATTCTCAAACTGACATTCCCATTCTTTATTGAAATGTCCAATCACATCGATCTCCTTCACACACATCACTCTCCTGAATGAAAAAGAAACCAACACACACACACACAGCATATGGAAAAGAGAAAATGAGGAAAATGTCACTGTTTCATCATTTTCCAGTTGTTGGAATACCTGTTGGTGATAATGATGTTTGTTTTTCTGTGCCCTGGGTACTCGTAGTGTTCTCTGAAGATCTCTCCATCCAACTGTTTAATCTCAGACCTCTGAAAAACATACACACTCATGCAGCACTATACACAAAATACGGCACACGCTGCTTTATGGCTCTGCGCGTATACTCTTGTAGCAATAACAATGTGAATAATTTGCAAATCAACAAATCATAAATCATCTGAAATGCATAAAATGATCATAGTTTCATGTCAAAGAGGAGTATTGATTTATTCCAGGTCAATCACAGGAGTCAAGCAAGATCTTCAGTTAACACCATTACAACACAGTAAAGCCACATTAAAACAAATGATTACATGACAATTATGAACCATGTGTTATGTATATAAGATAAATATACTATAAAGTATATAGGAAAATACATCAGACATTAATTCCAACATGCACTGTAAAATGCCTATTTATTTATTGCATATAAATGAGGTTGCATATATTAATATGCGCATTTGATGTATCCACAATGATTAAGAATAAACATTATGTCAATAAATATATTTTATATAGACTGTCATTTTGTTATCACAGTTCAGATGCATGGAAATGCATTTACAGACATAAGTTTAAAGAAATGAAAAGGAAGTTTAGAAAAATAGACAAACTTTGCCAGCTCCATATCCTATTCAAAACAAATACAATAATTATTTAAATATTAATTCGGAAAATCTATTATTGTTTGCCATCATATGGTTTTGAAGTCTTAAAACTACCTTGTTTTCTAAAATTTAGGAAATTAAATTGAAATAAAGGATATAGTGATATAAAACTAATAAAATATAAAATGTTTGAGGTATAATGCTGAAATTATTTTTGGCAAAATGAATAGAGACAAATAAAAATAAAAAGTTTTCTAGATAAGAAAAGTAGCAAAGCTTTAAAGGTGTACAAGACAGACAACTTCAGATGCAGACTTAGGATATTATGTAATTTCCTAAACTCAATAATGAGACATTCCATTGTAGGTGCACCAGGCTAGACTGGATGTAGCACTGAATATCCAGTTTGGTTCATTTAAGTGCAACAATATCTTAAAAGTTTTTCATAACATGGATCTTTAAGATAATAGTCCCAAACCCATCTCCCACTCCCATTTTACATTTCCTCAGGCTGCATTTGGGAAAGGACAGAGAAGAGAGAAAATATGAAATATTAAAACAGGAATTAATTTCTTCACAGCAGGGATGGAGTCAGTTCAACTTTTGAGTTTAAGGTCAGTTTCAATAAATACAATTAGAATTTTTACAAGAGGATTTGGAATTTGGTTGAGTTTAAGGCAAAACATCACAGTTAAACATCATAAAAAAGACATCTAGGGTAAAAAAAAAATCTGAACATTGAATAAAACCAGTTTCAAATTTATTTTGTTGACACATTAGAGTTAAATGTTTTTTATAGAGTGGATTTTGGATATCTCTTTTTATCAATATATAAATTAAAAAAAACTGTCAAACGTCAGAAGACAGAAGCTAACATGTTTTTTATCATGTGATTTCTGGCACAATGAATGAGAAATATTTTTTGAGAAAACAGCCTTTAAAAGGTATGTACTGTAATCAAAATCCATAGACACAAATAGATAAAATAAACACTTATGGATTGTTCTCCCCACTAGTCTGAAAGAAGACATTGTAATGAAGAGAAATAGCCCCAAAACCTTAAAATTGACCAGTGCATGAAAAAAAAATAATAATATTGGTTTAGCCTGTAGTGTGTTGCCTTAATCTGTCAAACTGACTCCAATCCTTCAAAACAATTTGGCTGTTAGTAGTTGTTAAATTAAAACAGAGGGTCATGCTGAATAAAATCCTTCTCATCGGGGTTTAGTAGCCTGGTCACTAGGGTTGACAGGTGACCTCACCTGAAAGAGGTCATAGCCCCCCGACTCATGCTGGTCGTAGGGCCGTATGATGCCGTCCTCTTGTACGAGACGCACTGGCCTTAATTTGGTCACCTCCTCAGTTGATTCTGCTACCCTGCAAATCAAGTCAGAAACAGCATCTTAGAGAAGTCTGACAAAGACAACATCCTGTGATCTAGCGGGTTTTATATCCATGTAAAAATGTGTGGGCAACGGGTGAGTCATTCTTAGTGAACAGAATCTACTCAATTAAAGTTCATCTGAGCATGCCCGAACAGCCTTGAACAAACGCAATGCATCTCAAGAGCCATTTAAAAAGCGTCAACCTACAAAGTTTCTTTGTGCTATTGCGTGCAGTGTCTGATTCCTTAAGCCCTCTCTCACCTTTGGTTACTTCTACAGTGCGAGCATGGAAAGGCAATATGATTAGTTCATACAGTTAGCGTTGATCAGTTCGGATCACGTTATGGAAAACATAACGAATGGATGGATGATTTAACGTATAAGCTAGAGAAATCACTGGAGGGGTGGGGGGGCATCGCTGTTCCAGCTTGTCGGGAAAGGTTTGGCATGAAAAAGCCAGGGGTGGGAACACCGTAAAACACAACAGATTTGCCAACTCATCTTTTCAGGCCAGAAGTAATGAAATGGGTGAAAAATGTGATTGGTTAGCCTGGTCATCGACTGCCTTTGAAATCATAATGTTTCTTTTGCTATTGCGCCCAGTGCATCAGCAGTGCAGTGAGCTCGTGCAGTGGACTTCTGACAAGCAGAGCAGTCGGAGAGTGAGAGGGACCCAAAGTCCACCCCAAAAAATGGAACTCATTTACTCACCCCCATGTCATTTCAAACTTGCATTACTTTTATCTTCCGTAGAACACAAAAGAAGATTTTTTTTGTCCATATAATGAAAGTCAATTGGGTCCAAAACAGCACTGGACTTTCATTGAAATGACAAAAAGCACTATTTTATTTGTTTTGTTTTTTTGTGTCATACAGGTTTGGAATGACATGATGGTGAGTAAATGATGACAGCATCTTTATTTCTGGGTGAACTACCCCTTTAACTAGGTTTGATTATTGAGACACTATATATAAAAACACGTGTCTATTTTTTTATTTAAAGGACCACTTCCCTTAAATATAGTTACAAGTGAGTATACGCGTTTTTCTGTACCTCCGCTCCTCTATCTACTATCTCTGCTCCTGTCTGTGCTGTTCTGCTCATCAGACTTTCCACTGGCCCGAAAATGCACCAGAGAAAGGGGTGTGGAGATCAGAAGCAAATGTTACAATGATGGGAAAATAGGCACATGTTGATGAATCCAGTTATAAGGGGATTCTTGAACTGTAGATTAGGGCAGAATGCTACAGCTCACATCCTTTGCTGCCCAAGATGCAATACTTACCTTTCAACAATTCACACCCTGTAAGATTAAAAATTAATTCATGCTGCCGATTTTTTTTGGACTCAGGAAACAAGCAAACCCAACTGAGTGAATGCAGAGGGATCATTCACTGTCATCTCTCTGGGTAACATGGGCATATAAATACACATACATTCACGCTTCAGTCATCCAGACCTTCATACGCACATCTGTACACATACACTCATGAGTGTCCAAATACTCACTGAACTAAAAAGAACAAACACATCCAGGAATTAACTTATGAAAAACATGAAAGAAAGAGTCACAAAATTAGTTGACACTCAGGAAAAAAAAGAAGAAGAAAAGGGAAAAGAAAAAAGCACAAGACAATAAAATACAAGAGACACAAATTAAGACACTGACACAATTACAGTAGATACATCTTAATTGATAGTCTATGGTATATATCTTTTTTTTTTTTTTGTATTATTAAACATGTTTCTTGTCCTTTCGGAATGGATATCATCATCAATATCTTCCTCCCTTCTAAAAGATTGCTTAGATAATATAAATATTTTTTTAAATTTTGAGTGCAATGACATCTGCGCTTACATAATATGATACATCAAAACATTCTCTCTGTCCTATAGCAGGAAGTAGACAAGTTTTCCAAGCTATACTTAGGATAGGGGGAAGTGGCCTCATGACTTCCACTCAATGAGTAAATGTGGGTGAGCCTTCAAACCGCTTGTGGTCCCATATCAGTTCTTGGGTTCCAAATATTGCTTAATAAACATCTTCATTTGAAAATAGGAACTATGTGAAATTGTGAATGTATACACTACAGTTAAATAGTTTGTGGTCCGTAAGATTTTCTTTTGTTTTAATAAAAATTATCTGATTGAATAGAGATTCGAAAGAAAACAGCATTAATTTGAAATAGAAATCTTTTGTGATGTTATAAATATCTTTACTGTGACTTTAGATCAATTTATTGCATCCTTGCTGAATAAAAGTTAATTTCTTCGTACTAACCCCGTAAAAACAAACGTACTAACCCCAAACTTTTGACCAGTGTGTTTGTATGCGTGTATATAGATGTATAATTCATGTGTGTCTCACCTCTGAATGCCCTGAAAAGTACTGCTTGCCATGTCTATGATGCCCCCTGTAGGTCTGGCCACCACTCCAACCAGGCCTTTCCCAATGCCCTTGAAGAAGCCTGCAGCCCCTTCTTTCTTCGCACCTAAACCCATGACAGATTATTAAATGACATATTATATATTCTTGTCCATGGTTCTGCTGTTGAGTGGTTGCCATTATATACCGTACTTGTGTATTTTCAATGGCCAATAAATTGTTACTGTTTACCTATTTATTTTTGAAAATATTTTTGCCAAAACTGAATACAAAAATAGATGATGAAAAAGATGAAAAAGTGATGCATCAGCAGTAAACTGCCATACCTTCCACCGGTTTTGTCACAATTCCTGTTACTCCACCAACCACTCCCTGAAGGAGAACATGACAGAAGTCAATTCATGCTATCCACAATGGAACTTTGTTATATAATGGAAAGATAGAAAGTGAAATGATTGGATGTTTTCTTGGATGTATTTTATAGAAGTCAGGAACTTCAGTACCTTAAGGAAACCCTTTCCTCCTTTAGCCAGACTTTCTCCAAAGTCCTTAGTGGGTCTGTTCATTTCCTCCCTCCGCTTCTGCTGATACTCTTTGTCCATAGTGATGGCAGCCAAGCCTTTACCTACAGAGCCTGTTATACGGGACACCATGCCAGCTGCGCCCCCTAGGAAGATAGAAACAAAACAAGAATCTGCAGTAAGGATCCTCAGTGAGTAGTATATAGGCTTTAGAGAGAAAAGCAAGGTGCCTTACCCACTGTGTGGCCCAGCAAACTTCGAACACCGATAACAAAACCTTCTGCAAATTCCTCAGGTCCTTGAACAGCCCCCTACACACACAAACAAACAGCACAAATGTAACCAATCTCAGACCACACAAAACATAACTTGATAACCTTGTAAACCTGACACTGCAATGGTGATTTAAATAAATATACCTAAAATACCTGGCATTTAAAAGAGAACACACATGTGTACTGAATTAAATGACGAGACCTGAATGAACATATAAATTAACAGCATTTGTCAGACCTGGATGGGCTCATAGAAGAAAGCCTCCACTCCTTCTGATAAGCCTCGGATCAAGCCAAATGGATTTCCAAGAACATCCAGACCCAAAACCAACACGTACATCTGCGTCAAGAACTATGAGGAGAGAGAAAAAGACTTTCAGATGCACTGATGAAGTGAAAATGTAAGTGTTAGAGAGTGTATGCTCATGTAACGACCTCTGACATAGTATGAGTGTGTATTTAGATCACCCACTTGTTCAGTGTAGTGTCTGATCACCGCCCACATCAGTTTCTCTCGCCGGTAGAACTGATATTTCACCTCAAAGTAAGCCAGTCTGAAAAAAAAGAGCGAGACAAAAAGACATCAATCAATGCCTAAGTGAATCGTACTTTCAAAGAGGCATATGAGTCAGTATTAGAGTGCATGCACATCTGAAAGCCTTACTTGAAAATCAGATCATCTACATCAGTGAGTGTGGCACCAATGCTTTTGAGCAGGAGGTTGACGGACTGAATGGCCACCATATCACCCTGCTCAGAATCATCTCCACTGGAGCCCAGAGACAGACTCAGATGCAGCTACACACACACACACACACACACACACACGTTAAACAAACAATTACATGACTTGTTTGATCCAGCTACCCATCAAGGAAATGTATCAATCATTTCTCATTATTAAATCATTCATATGCTGGTAGACAAGTAAGATTCAGTTGATTCAGTTTAGTCTTTCATATGAAAGTACAGTCAAGCACGTCATTAACCTGGGAAAACATTGGGGAATAGGGGAATAAATATCATTCATATGAAACTCCACTACTGGTCAAAAGATTGGGGTCAGTAAATTCCTTTTAAAAGAAATTCAGAAAGAATGCATAAAAGGTAAAGATAAAGATATTTAAGATGTCTATTTCAAATAAATTCTTTTGAACTTTCTAGTTATCAAGGAATCCTGGAATTTATCTAAATTTCCCAAAAATATTATGAAGAACAAATATTTTCAACATTGATAATAATACAAAAATTTTCGAGAACACAAAATCCGCATATTTGTATAATTTCTGAAGGATGATGTGACACTGAAGACTGGAGTAATGATGTTGAAAACTCAGCTTTGCAATTACATGAATAAATTACATTTTAAAATGCATTAAAATAACAGTAATAATATTTCAAAATATTACTGTTTTACTGTATATTTAATAGATAAATGCAGCCTAGGTGAGCATAAGAGTCTTCTTTCAAAAACATTAAAAACTGTATCGACCCCGAACTATTAAACAGTAGTGTGTCACTGTCCAATCATGCTGTAGCATGTGGAAGACTGAAACTAGGGAGAAGGTCTTATTTAAAATGTTGTTGACAAGCGACCTTGAAGAGATCATGTGCTGTGTTTTGAAGTGGACTGTGGTGCTGATTCATTACTTTAATAGGGGAGATGTGGAAATGCTCAAAGAAGCTCAGGCCCGAGGTGTCTGTCATGGAGCTCTCCATCAGCTGAGCCTGCAGCGCCTGCAGATCCTTCTCTATCAGCTTATTCTGAAGCACAGAGAAACACATACTGACATCTCCAGCCCCCTCTTCATTCACATTTCATAAAGCCACACATCAGTGAAACAAACACAGAAGAATGTAATGATGGAGGAAGTTTTTACCACTGCGATCATTGTGGATTAATTTCACTAGTAACATTATGTGATAGAATGTGAACACCTGCAGGAGGATGTAGCAGTTACCTTCTCTTTACTATCCTGGGACTCGATGGCTGGGGTAAACAGGTTGAGGATTGCCCCCAAGAAACCCTGATCGATCTTCACTGCCATCTCCTGTACTAATGCCATAAAGTACCTACAGAAAAACAAGCACTGCCAGTCAAAGGTTCGGATCTACTCATTCTTTCTACTTAAATATAACAATAAAGTAATAAAAACTATGAAATAACACATGGAAGTAAGGTAATTATGTACCGTAGTTTAAAAAATGTATTTAAATTTGAAAAATTTCCATTCAAAAATTTGGGGACAGTAAGAAATGTTAATGTTTTTGAAAGAAGTCTCTTATGCTCACCAAGGCTGCATGTATTCAATTTAAAATACAGTAAAACAGTAATATTGTGAAATATTATTAAAATTTAAAGTAATTGTGGAAACCATGAAAAAAACTAAATCTGGATTCTTTAATAATGATGAAAAAAAGAATAATAATTTGTTACATTTATATAGGGCTTTTCTAGGCACCCAAAGCGCTTTTTATAGAAAGGGGAATCTCCTCAACCCCCACCAGTGTGCAGCATCCACACGGATGATGCGACGGCAGCCATACTGCGCCAGAATGCCCACCATTAGCCCTGCTTAGCTTCAGTGGGCAACCAGTCTTGGGCTACAGGGTGATATGGCTGCTAAGCAAATATATAGCGAAAACTATCGTTAAGATTTTATCACCCAGCCCTAATTTCACACAAGAGAGAAGAATGCGATGTGGTTAATTGATTTGAATTAGTACATGTGAGACTGTGACACAATAAGTAAAAAAAAAACGTAAATCAGGGTGCCATCACTTACTTAAACTGCATGACTTGGCTGTGCTCATTAAACCTTGTGATGACGCTCACGTCAATAAATGGCTTCGGCTCTAAAGATAAAAGGGATATGGTGTGTTCATGTCCACTCAGAACTGTATTAGCTTAGATGCAGCCTTTATAGCTGGTGTTTGTACCTGTGTCTTGAACAATAGATTTTGGAAGAGGAACAGGATGAAAAACAGTGGGAAATATAGCTCCCGGCAGCTGATTATCCACCTGGAACAAATATATGGTGAACATAATAACTGAACGACTGCCAAAAACGACGGAAGTGTGATATTCAACAAGTACATTGTGTGTGGGTGTTACCTGTAGCCAATAGAGCTGTGCACGTAGACTTCTCTGGTGAGGCGACTGTTTCAACTCAACATGAATGCCAGGCAGGAAGTTTCTCCTGATTTGGCAGGAAAATGGCTGTCTCATCAACATGGGCAATCTCCCAAAGTTGACCTGTTTTAATAAAGAATACTATAAAGTCTAACAACATAAACAATCTTATTAATCAAAGTTTTCCTGGTAAAGTCCTTTATTACCTCTAGGCCAGTTTCCAGTCTAGTCCAGACTGGTTCACTCTTGCTGCTGATGTGGTTCTGGTAGGCTTTCTCCAACAGTCCGATGTTCTTGTTGTTAAAGGACTTCCAGCGGTTCTTTGGTCTCATCTCCCAAACCACACCAGAACTTAAAAACACAATTCAATCATCATCAAAAATCACCTTGACAGTCAACTGGCATTTATGTTCCCCTTTTAAAAGTCTTAGAAGCATTTTAAATGATTAGTGTTACAACAACAGTACTGAATGCAGGGTGTGAGTTTATTTACCTGGTGATGCCAACGTATGCAATCTCCTGCCTGATGTCATTGTTGATGAGTGACAGGCCCAGGTTCTGTAATGAGATGTTGACTTCCTGCTGGAACTGCTCCAGCTCCTCCGCCTGCCGTGCCTTTGTGACTATGCCGACATCCTCTGTGAAGATCAGCACCCGCTGGCGGCCGTCCAGGAAAGACACCCAGTGAGTCTGAACTAAGCTGCTATAAGAAAACTGCCCACACTCGTCCTAAAGACAAGAACATGGGAATGACATGAGCAGCAACATAAGACGATCAGCAGATTCACTGACCCAGAATCCTTCTCTAACCTTGACAAGGTCCAGTTCTCCAGTGTGGTCTTGACAGCTCCAGCAAAGCTTCCTCTCCCCTGCTGGATCGTCCCATGCAAAACGCTGAGCTTCACCTGGTCTCAGTGCCCAAGACTCCTCACATCCTCTGCACAAGCACAGAGACACAGACTCAGATTAGAGTTAGGAAACATCCACACACTCCAAAACAGTGATAAGAGAATACAGATGTAAAAAAAAACGACCAGTACTTTTGGTACCACAGTCGAAAAAGGAGCACTTGTGCACAGTTAACATGTGAAAGGCACTTCTTAATCAAATTCCTGGTCTCGATTGGTTTGTTTTAACTGAATGTACAGTATGTAAACAGCCAGGTAAACAAAAAAAAAAGTCAAATATATTGGATCTGTGCATTAGACAGTTTAAATGAGATCTTAACGATCTTTCGTTGTACAATAAATATATTGTTTAGTTTATTATTATTTATCACTGTATATATACTATACAATACAGACTGTATTTGATCAAAAATACAGTAAAACAGTATGTTGTAAAATATTATTACAATTTAACAACTGTTTTGTATTTTTATATTTTTAAAACACATGAGCTGCTTTCTTAGGGATTCTTCGATAAACAGAAATATTTATTTTTGTAACAATATAAATAGATTCACTTTTGATCAATTTAATGCATCCTTGCTTCATAAAAGTATAACCACAAACGTATTTTATTTGTTTATATTCATTTGTTTCGTTTGTAATTATTCTTTTGTCTTTATTTTACTACTGGCTTAATTGAATTAAAACAACAGAATGTAGTCTTCAAGTATTCCTCAATTAAGTAAACATAGCTCAAAAGTTAATATTTATATCAACATTTAACATTCATCAGACATATTCAGACTTTTCATTCATCTGTCATATGAAGTCAAATATTAAAGCGGTCAGACCTCTGTCTGAAGTTGACCGTTGCTGCGGGCGTGTGGTTCACAACCAAAGCAGGTGCAGCTCCATCATAGTAATCAGTGAAGCTGACGACAGTGGAGTGGTCTGAGATATTCACATCCACTATCACGCCACCATACTGATGGAAAAGAAGAATAGAATTAGGTGCTCAATACGGTTTAATAACGTATATTTAGCATCGCGTTTACATCCAGAGCATGTTCACCTGATCCATGCGCAGCAGAGTCCCGTTGTCCTGCTTGCTGAAGAAGAACGATTTGGAGATAGATTCAGATCCCACAACTCGTGCACACAGCTTCCCTGTGCTGGACTCAGGCCAAAAAGGCAAACACTGTAACACACACAATTGTACAGTCAACACAAATACAATGAGTGCATACTGGAGCCTTTGATAAAAGATGAATTCATCTCTGACCTCAGTGGAGGAGATGTAGTGCCACTTGTTGCTGAAACCATTGTTATTTTGCACCTCTCCAACCTCAAGCTCAAACGAAGACTTATTGACCAGCGTGTAGAAGGGACTCATGGTAACAATTCGTGTCAGATTAAAGCTGCTCATCTGGATGCTGACCCCAACCTGGTACATCAAATGAGATTTTCCACATGTACAAATTCACATGTACAGTAGCACTTAAAAATGTTGATTTTAGTTTTTAGTGTTGTATTTGAGTGTATAGATTTTTTATATCGGGCATCTCTAACCAGCCATAACATGAAAATAATTAAACATAAGAGAGATGCACCAATATTACAATTCTTTGACGATAGTTATTCACCATGAAATCAAAATGGACAATTCTTATTTTTTTATGTAATATAGTGGTGTTTATTATAAATATTAATTATAAATTTATTAATTATTATATACTTTTTTTCCTCCAATCAATTCCAGATGGACAAAATCAAGTCCCGCTCTACATTTTTCTTGTTCGAAAAGCCGTTTCACTCGGACATATGTCACAAAAAATGGAAGAAAAGATTATCGCAACTACCGTTTCATGCTGAATTGAAATGTTCAAAGCATTTACCAGGTAGTCCCCGCCTTTGTCTGGACAGCGCACACATCCATAGCTGCCGACAGTGTCCAGCGAGAAGCCATTAGACCAGGAGCTGGTGGACACAGAGAGTTGCACCTGAAAGGAAGAGCAGCATGTACATTTAGAAAGGAATATCTGAACATTTTGTATTGGAATCTACAGGTAAAACATGGCTTTCCAAACATGACAGCCCAAACACATTTTTCTTCATGATTTGGCTAATAGCTGTACAGATTTATCGTTCAAACACTGCCAAAGAGCACAATCCAACCTTATTTTTGCTGAAGATATTCTTCTTTTTAAAGGAGAACAGAATGACGTCTCTGAAGTCGGATGGGTGTTTCACACAGGTATCCTCAGCACGATACTGCAGCACGCGGGACGTCTTATTGATGATCCAGTATGGACTGTAAATGGAGAGGATCATTTTGCTGTTCACGTGAGACACATGCACACCCACATCCAAGGTCAGTCCCTCTATGGTGTCGCAGGTGAAGCAGACGGAGAAGAACTCAGGCATGTCTCTGCTAACCCTCATACGCCCATTCCAGTTGCGACCTTGGTACTTGATCAAAGCAAGTTCCATTATTTCACCGCCAACATTCGAATTCAGCACATCCGCCGCACTTCCCTCCTGAAGCTCACAGATGTCAGCAGAGCGCTATGAGAGACGTGATGAGGTTAATTAATGTCTGTTGGCTGATATTAAATAGATAATAAATTATACTGATTTTTAATATGAACGTGTCATACACAAATGTTTGGGGTCAGTATGATTTTTTTAAATTATATTTTTATTTAGCAAGGACAAATTAAATTGATCAAGAGTAACAATATAGAGATTTATAATTCAAAAGATTTCTATTTCAAACGAAGGCTGTTCTTTTGAGCTTTCTATTCATCAAAGAATTCTGGAAAAAAAAGGATTATGGTTTCCAAACAACATTGATAATAATAACAAATGTTTCATTAACACCAAATAAGCATATTAGAATGATTTCTGAAGAATAATGTGACTGATGACTGGAGTAATTACTGCTGAAAATTCAGCTTTGCCATCACATGTATAAATGACATTTAAAAATATATTAAATTAGGAAAAAGGTATTTTAAATTGTAATAATATTTCACAATATAACTGTTATGACTGTAGTTTTTATCAAATAAATGCAGTCTTGGTGAGCATAAGAGACTTTTTAACATAAAAAAAAAAAAATCTTACTGACCATAAACTTTTAAATGGTAGTGTATGTCAAATGGATTTTAGCATTTGTGTATTGAAACTGCAATATTGCGCACCTCCAGCAGGTAGTGTATTGAGTAAGGTAGCAGGTTTTTTACAGTGACAGCTGGGTGCAGGTGGATAACATAAGCAGGGTCCCAGTCCCCTTCCCCGTGGCTGGCGATGTGGCTGAGGTCATCAGGCACGGCCAGTGTGTTCACCACCAGTGGCAGGAAGCTGCTGTCTATGGCAGGGCACTGCAGCATTGCTTGAACCTCTGAGCTCACGTGCACCTGTTCCTTCCATGAGATGCATGTGGACGACGCGCGATACAGATCTTCTAAAGGACCAACAGGCAGCAAGAACAGCTGACTCCTGATGGAATACATAAAGCACAGAAAGTTACATTATAAAGTACAAAAAAGTACAGGTGGTTTATTTGACAGTATATTGCGGGGGTGTCAAGCACACACTAAAACTAATACTAAATTATGCAAAAAAATTATGAAATGTTTGTGATCATTTATAATTTTGTATATTTCTAATATATTCTATTTTTAGCTATTTGATAGGGTTGCAGAACTCTTTAATGTGTTGTTTTGGACCTTATTTTTAGGTATTTTTGTTCGCCTTGTACTCTAAAAATGTATAATTAAATCTGAAGTTATCCAGCTAAGAGCAGCATGTTGCTTCTCTTTTTCTTGTCAAAAATGTAGTTTGATTAATATTCTCTAATTGGCTATTTCATATGTAAATGTAATCTAAAGCCCCCTGGTGCATGAAAACAATACACCCCTGGTATAGTGATTGAATTGTAAATATGCATGATATGTAGTCAAAGATCTTCTTTACAGTTGCCACTCAAGATATTTAACATGTGAATTCAAAAATGCACTGAAACAAAGTAGGCAGTTACACTTAGCCCATACCTGTAAGCTTCTAGGGGAACATGACACTCCTTCTCAGGCTCAGCAACCCCTACATTCACCATCACTCCAAGTTCAGAAGAGTACTTCAGAATGGCAAAAGGCACTGAGAAATGGTTCTTTATCTGTTAGCACATAATTAACATACAGTTAACTATCAATGTCACTGTGATTTTAACAAGGTCGTTTTCATGAATGATTATTTCTTTATCGAGACAGATGTACGCTCTCTGCAGGTAAAAGTGAGCAGACGAACCTGTAGGGGGGACCGCACTGTGATGACCTTGTTGCCCTCGCTGGCATCGATCTGAAGCAGCACAGACACAGCTTCCATTTGCATGGGTCCTCTGACATTATACAGCCTGCGGCCCGGCTTACCCAACGGGATATTTGAAATCTCGCTATAACCTGAGGGAACTGCACAGAGGACATTTATGATTAGGATTAGGGCTAGGGTATTCATGACCTAAAAAGTTTTACACCATCTCAAATATTATAGGATAATATCAAAATTATTTAAGGGTAATATAACAAATAGAATAAACAGATCTGACTTCCTATATGCTTGTATGGGTAACTTAAGTACAAATGGTCAAATGGTTCAAAAGTTAGAGAGCGACCTGCCAAGACAGCATTTTTGGACATCCTAGACATGCTTGAACTTTCTAAGTGCATATTATGCCCCAAAATGCTATCTAGGTAGGCAGCTTACTAGGTTTTGAGGTGCAACCGTAGGCATTTGAATGGTTTACAAGGTGTACATTATCCATGTTACTGACCTACGCTGAGATTGAATAAGCAGCTTTCCTGCCTCTGCAGTGCGGACAGTCGTGATGAACGCTCAAAGGATGAATAGTCTAAATCCACACTTTTATCCACAGCCAATTCGTGCAGTTTTCCCAGTGTGGATGAGCCAACCAAACGCAGGTTAGCGCTGTGCTGAACAATGAGAGGAATGCCTAATGAATTGCGAATGGTGAACGAGGATTTCTCCTTGAGAGAATGGTCAAAAGTGGAGGCTGTGCTCTCGGAGAATGCCTGACAAGAGAGAAAAAAATTAACAAGTTTAATTTTTACATGCTTAGCATACACTACTGTTCAAAGGTTTTGGGTTGGTAAGATTTTTTATTTTTATGTTTCTGAAATAAGTATTTTATTCTTACCAAGGCTGCATTTATTTAACAAACATACAGTAAAACAGTAATATTGTGAAATACTTATACATTTTAAAATAACTGTTTTCTATTTAAATATATTTTAAAATAAAATAAAATTTCCTGCTGAATTTTCAGCATCATCTCCAGTCTTCAGTGTCACATAATCCTTCAGAAATCATTCTAATATGCCGATTTGGTGTTCATGAAACATTTCTTATTATTATCAATGTTGAAAACAGTAGTGCTACTTAAAATATTTGTAGAAACTATGATACTTTTTTCAGGATTGTTGGATGAATGAAAAGTAAAAAAAAAAAAACATGATTTATTTGAAATGGAAATCTTTTGGAACATTATAAAGGAATTTAATGTCACTTTTAGTTTACCTTAGCCAGGTTGTTGAAGACACCGAGGCAGCACTTGGACACTGTGATGTTCATGGTGTCTTTGGAACATATGGTGATGGCTGTGCGAGGGTCTGGCAACATAATAAAATCCTCCCCAGGACCTGGACTTTTATCTCGAACAGGGTTATTCTTCATCTACACACAGAAACACACAAATAATCACTAACACAACAACCTTCAAGATATTTGATAAGGTGGGAACGTGGATTCATGTTTAAACACAGAAGTGAAAAAAGAAGCGAAATTCTACTTGCGTCTAATTTTAGCTTCCACCTCTGTTTCCCATTGTCCACTCTCTCAAGCAGTGGCTCCCATACCGCATGAGTCTCGTTGAAGTAATTCACCTCCAGTGTCATATCTGCAGAAACACTAAGCAATGACGACCAGTTCTGAGCAGTAGCGGTGAACGATGATTCTGCAAGCAGCAAGGGAACAGTCCGATGCCCCAAGCCTGACTCCAACGTGACCTGCACCACCTTCACGCTCATCCCAAAACTCTCTCCGTCCTTACTGCTGTCCACATCCTGGAAGCTCTCAGTGACCTCGGAGGCCGTGTCCACACCAAGGAACCAGTAGTTTGCATTAGCAACTTTTATCAAAGACCAGAGACTGTTCAAGTCATCGGACGTCTGCTGTGACGGCTCTTCTTTAGGTTTGGGAGCCATGGCCGCCGTGATGGTAATGAAAGTGTTAAGAATGATAGGAGAGATCTGAGACAGCAAGACGGAGAAAAAGCAGGTTTGTTCAACACAGATTAGGAAATACTCAAATGATATGTAATGGAAACATAAGATATTTGCATAATACTGTAAATATTTACACAGAGAAGAACATGTCATAATCTTGACATACAGTTAAAGCATCTTTGTACACACACAAAAAAGGTGTAGTCTTTTACAGTTTAGGGAGCAAATACACTAGCATCCAAAAGTTTGGGGTCACTACGATTTTTTTGTTTTTAAGAAATCAATACGGTTATTCACATGGGTGCATTCAATTGATTACATGTGACTGTAAAGACATTTCTATTGTTACAAAATAACGGAATTATTTTGAACTTCTAATCGTCAAAGAATCATCAAAGAAACCACAAATATTAATATTAATTAAACAGCAGAAAATATTAAATATTAAACAGCAGAAATGTTTCTTGAGCTACAAATCAGTGTATCAGAAGGATTTCAGGAGAATCATGTGACACTGAAGACTGGAGTAATAATACTGTAAAATTCAGCTTTTCCATCACAGGAATAAATTACATTTTACATTACATTACAAAATAGAAAAAAAGTTATTTTAAATTGTAATAATATTTCACAGTATTACTGTTTTACTGTATATTTGATAAATAAATGCAGCCTTGAAGAGCATAAGAGAGTTCTTTCAAAAACATTCAAAATTGTATCGACCCCGAACTATTGAATGGTAGTGTACTGTATATGTTCCTCTAGTTATTTCACAAGATACCAATATGGCAAACAGATAACACCCACTTTTACTATGACCTCCTCTACAGTTACAGAACCAGTTAATGGGGCATTGGCTGGCATTTTGGTCTCAAGTTCAACAGAGCATGGTCTCAGCACCTGCAGTAAATACAAATTCATAGTTTGTAAATCATTATAGAGACAAATGCAGTTACATAACATGCAATACATTTTCACTGTGCCTCTTGAAAAAAACAAAAAACATAAAACTTTATTCCTGTTGTAAAAATAGAGTTAAAACAGAAAAAAAAACATTAGTAGGAATCAATAAACATACGGTGGTCACGGCTTTGTCACCCTCCGTCCTGATGAAGGGGCAGGCGAGCACTTTGAGGCTTTTGACGCTGGCCTTCATGGCCTGGCCGGTTTCTTCAGACAGCAGGCTAAAATCACACTGGAATGAGGCTACCAGCGCAGGAGCATCGGCCTTCATCAGATCAGCCACAAACACAACCTCTGGGTCCACCACAACTGCTCGCAGTCTTGTTCTCGGAGCTGGGGCTGATGATGACATTTTTATTTTTGTTAAACACAATTTTGCATGATTGTCCCCAGTTATGAATGATGACCAGATTAACATTTTTGTTTTAATTTATAGACATTGTCCTCAAGTATTTCTAGCCAAAATACTTTAGAACTGATAAAAAAAAAAAATGCATATTATTGACTATAACTATTTTCATGACCAGGAAGATTTAATTAATTTCCATGACTTTTCCAGGTCTGGAAATCACACTTTTGAAATTCCCAGACATTTCCTATTTCCAGGACAGTGAGACAACATTATTTTAGCAGTTCTGTTTGACGCTCCTGGAAGCAAAAAAATGACAAATTGAACCTTTACAACTGCAAGTTCAGGTTTAACCCAAATTGTTTTGAGACCCTCAATGACAAAACGTTGTTCACAGTGTAAATCTACAATATACTGGTTTCACACAACATTTTACATTCAACAGCTAATTTTTTTCAGCAGTAGCATTCACACCTGCTTTAGGTTCACACTGGATTTTGGGTTCTGAGACGTATTTGAGCGGCAGCTGATTGGTTTTCTCTTGGTGTGTAGGCGAACTTGTAGGCAGGGCTTGCACAAAAAAGTCGGCGACAGCCAACAGGAACTCCACGCTAGCACACAGATAGAGCTTCTGCAGCACAGCGACCACCGAGCGCTCATCCACACTCTGAGAATATTTCACATCAATCATGGGCTCTGTTGTCTCTTCATCACGCCTTCCCAGCATCCTTTAGGGAAAAATAATATTGAGCGATCAAACCAGAGGGATGAGGCCAAGAAACAAAACTGTATAAAAAGTAGATGCTTATTTCTTCTGAAATGCTCTTTGTCTGTCAATCATTTTATGTAATGTCACATTAAATAAAAGTGTTTCTTAGTTGTAATTAAGTGTTTTAAACAATTTTTTTTTTTACATTTCATGTTTTTGAAAGAAGTATATTGTCCTCACCAAGGCTAATTTATTTGATCAAAATAAAGAAAAAAAACTTAATATTGTGAAACATTATTACAATTTAAAGGGGTGGTATAATTCCCTTTTCACAAGATGTACAAAAAATCTCTGAAGTCCCCAGAGTGTGTATGTGAAGTTTTAGCTCAAAATACCCCATGGATATTTTTATATAGCATTTTAAAATTGTCACTTTTTGAGGGTGAGCAAAAACGCACTGTTTTGTGTCTGGCCCTTTAAATGCAAATGAGCTGCTTCACTTGTGTGTGTGTGTGTGTGTGTGTGTGTGTGTGTGTGTGTGTGTGTGTGTGTGTGTGTGTGTGTGTGTGTGTGTGTGTGTGTGTGTGTGTGTGTGTGTGTGTGTGTGTGCGCGTGCGTTAGCAGCTCCATTACCTCTTGCAGACAAGCACTAAAATGTCCGAAACTGTTCTGCCTTTTATGTTTAAACTGGAGTCAGACAAAGATGGAGAGACTCAAGAAGAAGTGACAACACGTAGAATGCAACAGGACGTCTCTGAATGGTTGGTTGATGAATGTATGTTGCTGATGTGGAGTTAACTATCTTCAATTAGCATATTCTGTCATGGTAATATATAAATCGGTGTTGTGAGATGCACACAGAGTGACTTTCTATTGCATGTGAAAAGACAGATACTAAAGTTTGAGCTGACTCACAAATGTACTCTTACACAACAACTCTTCCTCTTCTCAACATGGACTGGGGGAGGGTTTATGTACATTTTAGGGTTGGTGATGTCACTAACCCGGGAGGAATGTCTTGTACCGGTAGTCCCTACCAGCCGTTTGTTGTAGTCCTTAAAAAACGATTTCTTTAAAAGAAAATATCTCCCTTTGCTTTGAACTTTGAGCGTTGTAACTTTGCAGATGTTGTTTATGCTTAAACAGCAATATTACACACTAACTAAAGTTAGAAAAATAAAATCATAATCAACCACCCCTTTAAATTAACTATTTTCTATTTTCATATATTTTAAAAAGTCATTTATTCCTGTGGCACAGTTTCAAAAACATGTAAAAAAAAAATAGTTTTTTTTGACCGGTAGTACATATATTGTAATTTATAAATAATGTATATAATTATGTTTATTTTATAATTGTTTGTTGTTGTATTAGGTTTTATTATGTGTAAATCACCTGGATGTGACTCTTTCAATGCCGCTCCTCCTGTCATCCAGTGTGCATGTGGTGAGGATGGTGGAGACCTCCATATTCCCATTACTAAACATTTTGCCTGAAGTCGCCATTTTACGCAGCATAAATTCACCTAAACATAACTGCTCCTGATGTACAGAGGGCTAGAGAGAGAAAGAGAAAGAGAAAGAGAGATAGAGATGGGTGGGGGGGGGGGGGTAAAATGTTCACTTTAGGACTGTAACTGTAAACAGTCACTGATGTTCACCAGTCTGTAGGCTTTATACACACCTGTACAGGGTCGTTACTGTAGAGCATGAGCCCAAGCGACTCAACATTAAAGTTGAATTTGACACTCTCCAGAAGCTCTGTCTCGTTCAGTTTATTTTCAGACAGCTTCTCCACAATCTCAGAGCCTACACAAAACAAGGCCATCCGTTGAGTTCTTCTCTATAAGCAAGATCATTATACAAAACATCTGTGTGCACCTGTTTTCTCTCACCAGTGGCCGTACGTGCTCTGACAAGCACACTCTCTTGTTTGAGGGCTAACTCTGAGCCAATCGGTGTGTCAGATTGAAGGCTGCTCGCCTCCCCGATGTTCTCCATCAGAATCCGCAGCAGGACAGTCAGGTCATCTTGACACAGAGCCACCTGGAACATGTGAGAATCTCGATTCATTTTCCAAAAATCACTCCAATTTTATAATTACATATAACCAGATCCCAGAATATATGGACCAGACAAAACTATAATAATTATAGTTTATAAAAATAGTCATTTCCACAGACTGTGACATTAGATTTACCCAAAAATAAAAACTCATTTCTCATCATTTACTCACCCTCAAGTTGTTCCAAATCTATATGAATTTCTTTGTTATGTAAAACATAAAAGAAGATATTTTGAAGAATGTTTGTAACCAAACAGTTGTGGGGCACTATTGACTTCCATATTATTCTTTTTTTCATATTATGGAAATCAATGGTTCCCCACAATTGTTTGATTGCCTTCAAAATATATATTTTTTGTGTTCAGCAGAAGAACACAAGAACATGTTAGGAACAACTTGAGGGTGAGTAAATGCATGAAGTGAAAATGTATTTTTCCTAATTGCATGTTATTGATGTTAGTGTGAACGATTCATCCATGCAAAAAAAAAAAATGTTCTCTTCGTTTTTTTAAATCAAAATGTCATAATGCAATCTTGCAGTGAAACTACCAGACTTTTTCAATAACCTGGTTTTCAATACTTGGCTACTTGTGTTATATTGCGACTTTTTAAAAAGCAGAGAATATGTTCTGGCATCATACATCCGGTATGTGAACAGACCTTCATCGGCTTCAGATCTCCATCCACCTCTATGGCAGCCATCTTCTGGTACCATGATGCCGCCAGGTTACGTTTTACAGACAGAACCAGGTTGACTGGCTCCAACAGTTTTGAACTAGGCTGATTTGAGTCCTGCTCCATGAAAATTCTGAGGATATCGAACAAAAGGATGCATAAGAGGAAACATACAAAGTTGTATTATGAACAACTAGAATGCTGGCTTTGAAAATTCATGAAATGTATTCTGTTCCGTTTATTATCAGATCTGTAAATGGACATATGCTGCATATAATTATACTGTGAAAAGTAAGTCTGAGAATCCTAGATAAGCTTCATGGCAGTGGGCTACCTGGACAGCTTTAGCTGAGTGAGTTCGATATCCATATTATCTATGACAGCAGGCAGCGGACAACCTTCCACTGGGAGCAGAGAGAAGCTGTTTCCCACAGTAATGAGACCCAGGTCCGCCTCCACAGCATTATGGGATGTGGAGGACTGAGGGATTATGATAAGGGGGGCCTTCAGTCTAATGTTCATAGCTAGTCTGAAGCTCTTTTGAGCAAAATCCCTCACACTGGAAGCTGCTTTCTCCGCGGCCTGAGCCGTGGCAGCACTGAGAGCCTCTTTAGCTGTCTGGAAGTTATTACTGAAATTCTGTAGAGAGAGAAAGTAAAGGTAAGTTAGTGTGCTTGAATTAGGAGAGGCCATGGGTGCAATTCAAACTCACCAGCAATGACATGACGAATTTGTGAAGGTAGACTACTTGAATACAGCCCACGTTAAGTTTCACTTTGCCATCGACCTTTGAAGTGTCTGTATACCCAGCCCCCTCGGTGGCTTTGGGTGTTAGACTCATGCTGAAGCTGAACACCTCATCGCCTACGATGGAGATGGCCTAGAGAACCAGAAATAACAAATAACAGATATTGCAGTTCACTTTACTATCACTTCAGTTGTATTTCGTTTAAATAAAATCCAACTTAAAAAAATATAACTGTAAATAAAATAGTTAGATGAATGGTAAAAGTCTAGAAGATTAACTGTCTGGCTAACTTGCCTTCTTGTGAATTGTTTTAGGATCCACATTGATGACGATGAAGTCACGCAGACGCGTGGATATGTGTGTCTGAGTTCCTTGCATTTGTAGAGAACCATCCAAACCTACAGGAGGAGCAGTTTTAGAATCAACCACCAAACAAAACCAGCTTTTGAATAAACAAGAAATATATATAAGCAGATGATACACATAAAACAAATACGCATTTAATACAACAATTTTAATACACAACCTGATTATAACATTTTCTGGCAAACAACTAAAGTTAGTATATAATATTAAATGCATTATATCCTAAATACAATAATATTGATGTACTAAAAGCTTTCATTTTTAAGCCTGTATTAATTTATTATTGTTTTGCAGTAATGTAGTAATTTTATAACAATATACAGCACATGGTGTTTTTTAATTTTCAAAAAAGAAATGGATTGAAACCTTGAATCTTGATGTCTGCCATGTTGCTCCTCTGGTCACACACCAACACATTAAATGCACCAAGCTGCATATTCACCATCAGGTCAATGATGTCACCATCAGAGGGAGAGCTCAATGCAGCTAAGACAAAAAAACATTCTTCATTACTTCATCCTTAAAGTGTGTGAAACAATTCAGTGTTTGTCAGTTTCAGTGAGTGTGTTTACTGGATTTAGCTGAGGAAGTTCTCATGTCGTCACTCTTTTTGCTCTCTCTCTCAGGCGAGGGCAGACTGCTGGTGGACAGGGCAGCAGACAGGAAGTCCATAGTAGAGAGGAGAGCCTCAGTATGCAACATCAAGTCTAGGGAGGAGAATACCACCTAAAGACACACAAAGGCCTCTTACACCCTCAATTTCCAAAACTGTTAATGATTTTAGATTATTTACAGATGCTTACATTGATCTTCTGCTCAGTATTCTGGTAAACGCTGGCAAAGTTGGGCCCATTTCGATCAGCCTACAAAGACAGGAATCAAGTTTAAGATCTCCATTCATGC
Organism: Phoxinus phoxinus; assembly: GCF_949152265.1. NCBI lineage: Eukaryota > Metazoa > Chordata > Actinopteri > Cypriniformes > Leuciscidae > Phoxinus > Phoxinus phoxinus. The sequence continues at coordinate 36,392,318 of NC_136877.1, read as the reverse complement.
ATTCAATGGAGCATGAACCTCTCAATCCCTGCTACTTGTTTGTCTTCCATTATGAAGATTTCAACTGTAATTATAGGAATACATTAATAAATAATCTGATCAATTAGCACTGTTTCTGAAAATATTACATAGCCATCTATACATTTACACATCTACAGTATGCATTTCATCAGAACTTGATTAATATCCATTCATGTCTCTGTTTACTTATGTTTACTCACCCTCAAGTTGTTCTAAACCTGTATGAGTTTCTTTCTTCTGTTGAACACAAAAGAAGATATTTTAAAGAATGTTTGTAACCAGACAGTTGACGGCACCCATTGACTTCCATAGTATTTTTTTTTTCCTACTATGGAAGTCAATGGGTGCCGTCAACTGTCTGGTTACAAACATTCTTTAAAATATCTTCTTTTGTGTTCAACAGAAGAAAGAAACTCATACAGGTTTGGACCAACATGAGGGTGAGTAAATGATGACAAAATGTTAATTTTTGGGTGAACTACCCCTTGACTATATTGTCAATCACTTGACAATATAGGAGGTTTTTAACCATGTTTGTATAAGGAGTTTGATCATTAAAGCTAGATCTTATAGACTAACGCAATGATTGAAATTATGCACATCAGAAAGAAATAGATACCTTAAAATATTTGACTTCAAAAAGATCTGCTCCAGGCTCTGCTGAAGAACTGATTATACAGAGCGGCTCTCCATTTGAATCTGAAAAAAAAAAGTTAAAAAAAAAATGCTTTATTTATATTACCGGTATATACTTAAACTATGTGTTTAGGTTCACAAATATAAATTAATTCTACTAATTTATGAACTGTGCACTGTGAGTTTTTTTAAACAAGTGCTACAAACCAGGGAATTCTAGGCACTTCATGGAAATAGTTTTGATGTATGTTGTGGCCTCCATGTCATATTTTCGAACTTTGGTATCAATTCCAAGCTGAGCTACATGGAGAACCAAAAAGGGAGACTCTTGCCCATTTTTAGACTTTTTCAACTTCAGCATAACCTACAAAAATGGGAAGATACAGGATTCTCAGAAGATAAAAAGGTACAGGATTCTCAGTCCACACCAGATTCCTAGTCAACAAATCTGGAGTTATTACTGCAAGACAACTGAAAATTAAGAACTTAAGTGAGGTTAATCACCTCCTTGATTTCAAAATTGAGCAGCACATTGACAACATTCTCTGTAAAAGCACCATTGGTCAATGCAGGTTGAGGCCCTGTCCCCACAGGAAGTGTCACTATCAATCCTTCATCTATAACAGCTTCATCTGTGGAGGAAAATGGGTAAAATGAAGCCCGCAAAGAAACTTTACTGACTAAAGTTTAGTGACAGATTAAACCTTTAGCAGAAGTTTTTGTTCCCTCCACTACAGCAGTCCTGCTTCCCTCGCCAATGTTCTCTGCTAGGATTCTCATGAGGACCCCAAAATCCTCCTGGCCAAGAGCCATCTACAGATGCCAGAAAAGTACTAATCTTTAGTTCTCTCCAGGCAATCACCTTTGACTCACATTTTAGATTTTAGATTAAACACTTTCGAAACATCACGAGAAACTCACGTTCATTGATCTAAGTCCTCCTTTGACCTCCACTCCGGGAATTTTGTTGTACCAGGTGGAAGCCAAATTACGCTTGACTAAAAGCTCGAGATTTATGGGCTCCAGAATTTCAATATCTAGATGAGCAGCATCATGCTTCAGAACAGTCCTGGAGAAAGAAGAGAAAGTTAGGAGCCATCTCTAAATCTGAATCAAACAGGTTCAGAAAATTAGTGTTGTTATTGTTAACAAACTAAAGCTATTAACTTATAAAAAAGGACTTAGATTTTACTCAAAATGTTGCCTTGCCAACAAATTGAATTAAATAAATGTTAACACTTTATTTCGATAGTGTACTTTAGACATTCTACTAACTTTGCAACTACATGTCAAATAACTGTCATTAAAGTGTTAGTTGACTGTCTGCTTAATATTTGCTAACACTTTATTTTGTTGGTCCCCCAACAGATATTCTACAGACTATAAGTAACTTGGCAACTACAAATCAACTTATTCTACTAACCCAAACACCTAACCCTAACCTAACAGTCTACTGACAGTCTATGAATACTCTAATGAGAGTTAGTTGACGTCAACTGTAGTTTAAAAGTTACTTATAGTTAGTAGAATGTCTAGTGGACTATCGAAATAAAGTGTAACCAAATACATTTATTTTGAAGTACTAACATTACTAAAACTAAAAAAAGTAAATAAATGTACTGTAGATTTAAAAAAAAAATGGTTTAAATACAAACTCCCACAAAACATAATACTTAATAGCATTAATACCCAAGCAAAAATTAAAAATTAAAACTAAAAATATAAAACTAAAAGCTAATTCAAAATATACATATACATTGTAAATACTATAGTATTATAGTATTTGTAATACTATAGTAAATGCTAATAGTTTGTTAATAATACTAAAATAATTCTGTCACTAAGACTAAAATGACCTGAAAATAATGCAGTTCTTTAACTTGATTGTAAAATCGGCTTCATATCAAATAAATTAATTTGGAAGATCTTTGTTACCTAGATAGTTTGAGCTGCGTGAGTTTTACATCCATGGTCTCCAAAACTGCAGGCAATGGGAAGCCCTCAGCAGCCAGCAGAGAGAAGCTGTTTCCCACAGTAATGAGACCCAGGTCAACCACAAATGCATTATAGGATGTGGAGGACTGAGGGATTATGATAAGGGGGGCCTTCAGTCTGATGTCCATGGCAAGTCTGAAGCTCCTCAGAGCAAAATCCCTCACACTGGAAGCTGCTTTCTCCGCGGCCTGAGCCGTGGCGGCACTGAGAGCCTCTTTAGCTGTCTGGAAGTTATCCACAAACATCTATGGAAGACAACCAACAGTTAGTTACAGCTTAGTGTGACTTGACATGGCTGTGAGGGAAGGTTTTAACTTGGGATCCACATTAGGAACAATTCATGCAGGGATGTTCTTGTCTTTTAAAATGCCTGAAAGCCAAATTTACAACAAACAGTTGCAAATTCAACAGGGGTGGAAAAAGCAGTGCTGGTGTGAAACAGTATTTTTCTGTGAGATAAAGTAGTAAAGTTGATGATTATATTGTCTGGGTATGACAGGTGAGCTGTTTCTATTAAGCATGTCGAGAATGAAAGTTAGAACCAGTAAAATAAAGGCATCCATAACGTGCGAAATTCCATCTCAGATTTCAGTGATTTCTACTTCAGTATGCAGTATGAGATACAAGCAGACATGCAAATACACACATTCGTGATCAAGTCATTTAAATATGCTTGGCCTTACTGCATATAAATAACACCATAGGGTGAATATGCATAATTTAATGTCCACTTCTTTAACAATATCTCACAGTTAGAACAGCAATACCTCACAATTAAAACTTAAGTAGTGAATGCTAATATACTTAATTACAAAAAAAAAAAAAAAAAAAAACAGCATTAAAGCTGCAGTATGTAATTTCTATAACATGAGCAGCTGCAAACAGAATTGTAAACTGTTACTGACTTAATACTGACTTAAAGGAACACCACTTTTTTTTGGAAATAGGCTCATTTTAAGACTTGGCATTTCTGACCTGTTTCCAATAAATGGAAGATGAAAGAAGGATTTACTTGTTAGGGGGTACACAATTCTGTATGATGTCACTAGTGGTGCAGAAATTCCAAACTGCAGTTTTAGTGTTTAAAAAATCTCAAGTATGAATGCAATCTTTTGAGAGATGCACAAAAAGACAAACATGTCTTGTGGTTCTTTGAACTACCTTATTTGAAAGGTAAAGCATAACTAAAAATGCATACCCATTATAAAAGAGTTTATTATATATCAGTGGTAAATATTATTAACAATGTTAGTGACTGGAAACTGCTTCTGTTTAGTTTAAATCTAATTCAATTTTCAGGACTAAGCAGCAGAGCTAAAAAATTCTAAATAGAGGTTTCCAGCTTTCAGAATATATATATTACTCTATAATATTCTTCTTTATTTTTTAACCAGTAGCCTGCCACTAGAACAGCGTCTCTCAACCTTTTTGACTCAAAAGTCCCCCCCAATATGTTCAGTATTTCTGCTGCAATAATGGCAAAGCTGATTTTTTTTTTAACTTTTTTTCATAAATTATTTATTTATTATTATTCATTAATAGTAATTAATTTTTTTTTATTCCAGAACTTTATGTTTTTTAATAAAAACAGAAGTTTGTATTAAAACAGCATGATTTCAGGTTACATCTTCATTTTGTTTGTTTTTTTGAATTTAAATTTAATTAATTTAGATTATAGTAAAATATTGTTTTTATATAAAGATACTAAATTTTTTCTGAATACTTTTAACTAATCCAGCTGCTCCCTTGAAAGTTTGCTGAGGCCCCTTAGTTGAGAATCACTGCACTAGAAACAAAACAAAGGCAGTCATAAACATCGCTGTGAATGTTGTTAACCTGGATTAACGTTTCCATCTTACAATCAAATTAAAGGTTTAATTATGTGCACAACAAATTCAGTACAATTAAGTGGGGTGTAGGCATATTTCAATGTGTGCAGAGGTGCATTTGAAGGTATGCTGCAAAGCAAAAGACTTTAATGCAGCATGCCCAAGGCTGTACCTCATCAGCAGAGTACTGATAGCTAAAAGAGTCCTGAAAAGAGGAAGACACAGTTAACAAAAACTATGAGGGGGGAAAGGTGTCGGAGCAAAAAAAAAAAAAAGGGGGGGGGAGACATAAATGTCCAGACAAAAAACAACAACAAAAAATACAGACACTGAGAAATACTGATTTTCAAAATCTGTGTCCCTGTTTTAGCAATAAGTGACTTATCTGTTGGTATTAACTTGACAGAGTAATACAGACGACAGCATTTGAGCACAGATATGAAAGGGAAGTGCATTTGCATTAATTCTCACCAATAAAGACATAAGGAACTTGTGCAAGTAGACAATCTGGATACAGCCAAGTCTCAAGATAACTTTCCCATCCACTTTGGAGGTGTCAGTGTATCCTTCGCCTTCAGTGGCCCCGGGGTACAAGGTCATCTTGAAGCTGAACACCTCTTCTCCAACAATTGACACCGCCTGGTGGTACTCACACAAATATGACTGGAGCACAGAAACTTGGCATCTGCAAATCTTCCAAAAACATTACGACTTATCTCTTACCTTTTTATGGATGGTTTTAGGGTCCACATCAAGAACCACAATGTCACGCAGACGGGCAAAAACATCAGTTTCTTTGGCCTGGACCAACACAGATGCATCAATGCCTGACATAAATGAAAGAACCACGTTTGGTTAACTTGCATAAAATGTTCTTATGGAAAAGAAATTAAATGAATATATAATGCAATGTAACCATTTTAAGAAAAGCTGACTTTGATGTACAGACACTTTAGTTTTTTCTACCTTGGATCCGTATGTCAGCAATGTTGCTTCTGTCATCGCAGACAGCCACTCTGAATGAGCCAAGCACAGCAGACAGTTTAAAGTTCACAACACCAGAGTCCTTCGAAGCCTTGGACACTAAGAAAATATAGACACTCCAGTTAAAACACTCAAACAACACACTGTGTGACAATCTGAAGCCAGTACTGTCTGTAACATGCTTTAACACAAGCAAAACAGATACCGTTTCAGACTCCTGTTAGTACATGTCATGTCAAGACCAGTGCAAAGGTTAAAAAAAAAACATTAGTTACCCATGAAAAACCCTATAAAGCGGAGACAAAGACAACATGGATGACTAATAATTTGACAAGCAAAATGCATTTGTTTTCACACGTGTATTGTCAATATGTGTGTGTGCCTGCGTTCCCACCTGTCTTCCCTGCTGCCACTCTCTGGTCTCGTCTCTTGGTTTCTCTTTCTTTAGAGGCTGCAAGGTCTTGTGGTATTGCCGAATTCATGTAGTTGATGGTAGACAGCAAAGCTTTAGTGTGCAGCATGAAGTCCAATGAGGAAAATTCCACCTGTGAAATAAAATACTTAATTATTTTTCTTTTGAAAAAGCTTTTATTGAAAAGTTAAATTAAGTATTTGTTTCTGAATATAAAAGCAAAAAAAGACTAAAGGCCAGTTCACACCAAAGACTATAACTATAACGATAATTTTAAAAATCATTCTAAATGTAAAAAAATAGCCACACCACAACTATAACGATAACGGCACAGAGGAACAATATCGTTGGAATCACTTTTTTTATTTTTTATTCCAGGTGATAACATTGACAGCCAAAGAGAATTTAACGTACTTTAAAGAGCTCGGGCATTTAAAGCAGCAGCCGACAAAACTGCAGCATGCGCTTATAATAAACAGAGCAATAACGTTTATTAAAGTGGATGTTAATTTAATTATCATTATAGTTGTCGTTCTTGGTATGAACGGGCCTTAATAATGTGATCCTAACTATGTAATAAACATTATTTGTATATGACTGTATTGAGGGACACACACACACATCAATATTTTACTACATTAAATATATTTATTCATTTTTATTTTACTTTTTTATCTTAATAAAAAATGAATGAATGAATGAAGGCATTCAATTATTTGGAACTGTAAAACTTAAACATACCTTCAGTGTCTGTTCTGTATTATTAAATAAGGTGTTAAAGCTGGGTCCATTCACATCAGCCTAAAGGACACAAAAAGGCCACGCAGACCAGCACAAATCAAACCACTTAGCTAAAACAACCCATTTTAGAGAGTCTTTTATAGAGTGCTTGATAAGCGAGATGCCCATGCTTACTTTGATGAACTCTACTTTCAATAGATCAGAGCCATGCTTGTCTGAAGAGGTAATTAAATGAAGTGGCTTATTTTGCGCATCTGAAAAATATACAAACAAGAATGAGAGAGACAGCATCCCTGAAACAACATCAAGTACTTCAAACAACTAAACGTTGATCACACGTTATGTACGTGCATGTACCTTTTGTCTCACAGTAATCCAGGCTGATCTTGCGCAGGTAAGATTTGACAGTGAGATCGAAGGTTCGTATCTTGCCCTCAGCGCCCAGTTGAGACACACTGAGAGCCAAAACAACATCTTCCTGCGCGGCCTGCCTCGTAAGCTCCAACAACACCTACATATACACATACATATAGACACATATACATAACTTCACACTGAAACACACAAATGGTCAACATAAACATAAACAGGAATCATAAACAAAATAGTTGTAATCAACTCGTGGAATTCAGAATGTTTTATCATGACAGCTTTTATGAAATGTGGAGCTCTTGTGCCCACTGGTGAACTGGTATGCCTTTTTAAAAGGAGAATTGTATGCTGTGAACAAAGTAATGAGAAGAACGTACCTCTTTGACTTCAAACTGAAACTGCACTTCGGTCAGCTCCTCTAAGGTTGATCTGAGAGAGTCTTCATCCACAGACTTCTCACTGATGTCTTCCTCAGATTCTAAACACACAAGCCCGATCAGACACACAGACAGATACATATCCGCATATAAACAGTGAGAAAATCTGTATAATTATATGAACAGAGGCAATTAAAAACAAAAGACTGGTGTGGCATTCATGAATGTTTAGATTTTTCTAAATGAAAGAAGTGATTTCTTGTGTGTGAAAGTACATGCGAGTATCTGGATGAATTCTGACCTGACGCAACAGTATAGGACAGAACTGTGGGGTCTAAACCCAAGACCTTTGGCCTGGCATCAGACAGCGGCATCCCCAACATCTTCTAAAGAATATCATCATTACAAACAACAGGAAATGATAAGGAGGGAAAAAAAAAGTCTGTTTAGTTTGTTTGCTTCCTGTACATGTACAGAAAGGTCATACTCTCAACCAAAACTAAATGTTTTCTGTGGCAACATTGGGGGGAAATCTGCATAATTTATTTAAACATGGTAAAAACATGTTAAATGAAGCTGATTGGTTGCATTGTAGCCCACTGGTAACATTAGTGTAAGAATGTATTTCAAGGAAAAGGTTTTTTTTTTTTTTTAAATCGGAAGAAAAAAAGAGAAAAACTTTTAACCTTTTTCTTTCACATATTTTTCCAAATTTTTTTTACTACTGTTGAACATGTTGGGGGTCTGTAAGATTTATTTGAATGAAGTCTATTATGTTATCCAATCCAAGGCTGCATTTATTCGATCAAAAAGTACAGTAAAACAGTAATATTGTGAAATACTATTACAATTTAAAATAACTGTTGTTTATTTTAATATATGAAAAAAAGTAATTTATTCCTGTGCTGAATTTCAGCAGGAATTACTCCGGTATGCATTACTTCAGTCACATGATCCTTCCAGAATCATTATAATATGCTGATTTGGTGCTCAAGAAACATTTCTTACTAACCATGATGAAAACAATATTTTTCCTTAATTTTTTTTTTTTTTTTTTTTTTTCAGGATTCTTTGATGAATAGAAAGTGCAAAAGAACAGCATGTATTGGAAATAGAAATACTTTGTAGTGTTAAATCTACCGGTAGTATTTTTTTTATCAATTGAATGCATCCTTGCTGAATAAAAGTATGAATTTCTTTAAAAACTTTTAATGACCCAAAAATGTTGAATGTATATTTTATATTTATTATTTATTTTATATCTAGATGATGATATCTAGAAAATCCTTCAACATTTATTTTGTGGAGTAAACTAGTAAGGGCTTTTTCTTGCTTGTTGAGGCAGCAAGTCCGCTAATAAGATACAGCACATGGCTCATTGGGTAGAGAGACAGTGATGCTGATTGTGGATAATGTCTTTCCTGAGTTGTGTAATCTGTGGAGACTGAAGCTGTACTGTCACGCTCACAGAGCAAATTCAAGAACTAAATATAAAAGCAAGCAACTCTTTGTTATGGATTTGGACATAGCACATGACTCTGAAAGCAATAAGTGCACTGCAATTAGTTTTAGAGGCTTGAAATATTCATGGATCTCAGAAAAACAACAGCAATGACAATAGTATCAAATACCTGTGGAGTCCTACCAAGAAACTACCATTCATGAGCCAATACAGAGAGACTGTACTGCTATAGACTGTCTTTTTTCATTTGTTGTTTTTTCTGACCTTTTTTGTGGGAGTGCTAGGAGGGGTTGAGGTAGCCTGAGGGAGAGGAATACTGTCCACCAGTTCCAGAACACCCTGGATCTTCTGGTCAGAGATCTTCACATGAAGTAACGGCAGCTCCCCTGATACTTTGAACCTGGAAAGGAACGGATATTAGTGCATGTGTGAGGATTAAAAGAGACATGCGATAGAGAGTGAACGCTAACCTGGGCATTCGGGAATCTTTGTCCACCATACATTTAGCGAGTTGAAGTGTGAAGTCCATTGGCTGCAGGATGTGCTGATGGGAGAAGCCTTCAAGACGAGCATTTTTCCATTTCTCTCCTTCAAAAAGAGCCACCGGGGTGAATAAAATAGCTTGTTCAGGCAGTTCAGTTTTTTGCTGTGTTGCATTGTGTTTACCTGATTTGCTATAGAGTATCTGGACACTGCGAAGCTCCAATGAATATCTTTCATATGCTCTATCCATGATTTCCTCTAGTGATGAGAAACTTGCAGATACCTGCTGATGGCTGCCCTGATCTACGCTGTTCAACTACACACACATGCACACAAATATAGTCAGCCATGAGCAGAATGATTTCTCCTGTTAAATATGCTTTTACTTCCCTCCCTCACCTGCAGGTAACCAAAATCAACAATCATGAGGTCTGATTTGCCATCATAGAACCCAGACTTGGGCAGCAGCAAGTAGGAGGGTTTTAAATCGATCCTCAAGTCCAGCACCTTACGTGTCTCAATGATATGAGACAAACCTGTATTCATTTAAAGACAAAGGGAGAGTATTACTGATGGCTCCTGACATACCCTCTCCCAGTGTGACCATTTCTCTGGGGATGATGGGAAATGAGGAGAGTGTTACCGCTTGCTGTCTTCTCTTTGATCTCCTCAAGTTTGCTGAGTGTTGCTGAAGTGATGACCTCCAGGTCAACTCCTTTCCCCGTCTTAAAGAATTCTGCTATGCTGATGACTGTCAGCTATAAAACAGGTTAATTAATGGTACACTACAAATGTAAGGCTAACTGCTTATAATCAAAATAAAAAATAAAAAATTATATTATTTAATTACATAAAATTAAGCACAAAATATATATACATATTTATATGAATAAATACATTATATTTGGTCGAATTATCTAAATATTGTAATTTTATTTGTAATTATGTTGTTTTATTTTTTTTAAATATAGCACACACACACACATCATTGTTACAAAGTAGACAAAGATATGTCAACATTTGGTCAGTCAAAGGACTGACCAAATGTTGACATATCTTTGTCAACTTTCTAACAATGATATTTGTGCAACTAAATTAAATAAAAGAAAGTAACTGTAATCTGCAACCAAAATCCAAATATCTAATGACTCCAATGTCTGAAATTAAAGGGTCAACTATAGTGTGCGTGCACTTTGTCTCTTACGGCATCATAGATGATCTCTACAGGCTGTGAATGAACTCTGAGTAGCTGGTCAGCTGTGCTGTCCTCTGGATTGAGCTCAAAGAGCACGCTGAGCAGAGAGGAGTCAGAGCCCCCGACTGACGCTATGAGAGACGGCACTTCCCCCTGCTGCTGCAGACCAGTCACGTACCAGTGTGCCAGTTTAGCCTCCACTCTACACAACACACACATTTAACACTGAACCATATCAACCAAACTAACTGAGCTCCTAAAGACACTGTATACTTTATATAAGGCCCTATATATATTTGTTGGCCAATGAAAAGGGTTTCCCTGTATGCATTCATAATACATACCTGATGGCCTGTGCTCCTGGTCTCTGTGAGATGGACGTACTGAGGTCAATCATCTGCACTTTGAGGATCTCTGGAACACCAGGCTCCTCTCTAAATGTTACTGAGGTGCTCAACAGTTTGAAGTTGACTATCACAGCTACATACTGCACATAAGCACATACATATATTTGAGTATATGTCCAGGCTAAGGAGGATATGCTTAAAATACGGTATCTGAAACATCTTGCGCAACATGTTTTATGAAGGTGCGGTCACATTAGCCAAAAAACACATCCATCGTCAATAGTGTAGCTATGTGTAAAGCACACTCACACAAAAATCGCCGTCAAACAGTGTCTGTTGGTCAATGCACTGAATCCACAAGACCAAATTTAACCCACTGCGAAGTATGTGTAGAGAAATCTTTCACCCTCAATCGAAAATACTGATCACGTCAATTCTTGTTGAAATGGTTGGATTTCGCGAACAAAAATTTGCCGAAAAAAGGTTAAATGTGACTGCACCCTCACAGTGTTGTAAATGTATATTTTCCACTCACGTGTTTTGGTAAGGTAAGGTTATGCGAGCTCCCGCTGTAGCCAATGGCAGTGAAGAGTTTAGTTTTCTCTTCAGGAGTCATGATGGAATCAATATCTGATAACAAATACATGTACATAAATACGTACGTACATCAACATAAGCATTTATTCAAAGGCAAGCTTAGCAAATATATCAGAGACAAAGCACTCACTCTCAAGCTCTTTATCCTCCTCTTCCTCTTTTTTCTTCCCTTCTTTCTTGCCAAAAAAACTGCCGAAGAAACCTCCTCCACTCTGTTTCTGAGGGGTGGCCTTTTTAGCAACCAGCTTCTGTCCTGACCGAACCACCTGTGGAGAGAGAAAGTGAACTTACAGTACTACACTGGATTCAAAATATCAAAATATCAGTAGCCTTCTGTTTTAGTAAATGTTTTCATACCTCCATCTGAACCTGCTGTCTGGCCAATACAATGTTGAACACATCCAGAACTTTCTCCAGCTCCTGAGGGAAACACAATAAATAAATGTATATACAGTGTGGTCCAAAAGTCGAGACTGTTAGTGGAAAATAAATGTTTTTTTTATTATTAATTTCCTTCAATCATTATAAACTATTTTATCAGCATAACAACTTGTATGAAAAGGTACATTGAAAATTGTACATTGTACATTGTATTTGGTTTCATACATAGCTAATACCTTGATCTGTTTTTCTGTGTCTTCTCGGACTTTGCCCTGTGTGAGTTTGTCTTTGTATGCTGCTTTGTAAGCCTTAAGCGTGTGCCTGTGCTTCTTGATGTTGGCCCAGTCCCACATCTGGTTCAAGTGCTTGATATGCACTTCTAGTATACTGTTGATGCTGTATTTCCACCTGATCAATCAAAGGAACCATGTAAGAAACAACAAGCTCCAGTTAATCAGCCAATCATCAAATGAAGATCTAATGCACTTACCATTGCCTGGCATTTCTGTGCACTGGAACCTCAGGCCTAAATTTTCTGTAGGGGCCGTTCTTCACCATGCAGTCTACAGACTCCAGCAGATCCACCATAGAAAGGTACTAGATCACCCCAAAAACAGCATTGTTGTATCTCGGCTTTGACCCAAGATAATTAACCAGTCCCAATACAATTATACAACAGAATAATTAATATTTTGAGTAACAATGTGCATGTATTTATGTTAAATATCTGTAATTATCAATCTAGAGTGGTCCTGTACATTTCCCAACAAGCACACTACCATTCAAAACTTTAGGTTTAATGTTTTTGAAAGAAGTATCTTAGGTTCACTGAGATTTGATCAAAAATACAGTAAAATCATATTATTATACTACTATTACACTTAAAATAACGGTTTTCTATTTAAATATACAGCATTAAAAAGATTTATTAATTCCTGTGATGGCAAAGCTAAATTTTGTTTTATTATTATTATCAATGTTGTGCTGCCTAAATTTTTTGTGGAAACAGCAATACATTTTTATCGAGATTCTTTGAAAGAAAGTTCAAAAGAACAGTATTTTTTTTATAGATTTTTCTATAATATCTTAGTGACCCCAAACTTTTGAATTGTAATTTGAGAGTACGCAATATGACAAATGACAATACCTGAGGCTTGGTCATCTCAATTGCAATGTTCTGAACCTCAAGGTGCAGGTTTGCTTTGGGTGATTTTAGCTCAACTTCAGCATTAGGGTTGATGCACATCCTTGCAGAGGCAAAAATGGGTTTGAAAACTGTACAAAGAAACAAATCAGTTCATCATGATGGGTGCCATGGTTTATGATGCTGTTAAGTTGGTCATAAATCCTTAAACCATTAATGTAATTTCATTATGTATAACTGGCAAACGCTCATTGCATTCATATGCGTGTTAATTGGAACTGTATTACCATTCTTTCTGACATTTGTGGTTTAACTTTAGTACTTGTAATTATGGGGCTGTAGTAGAAATAGTACATATTGTGATTACTGGAGTTTGTGTGCTATAAGGAGTGTCATGTGTGCAGTTTGAGATCACATAGCCTGTTTAAATTGAAAATCAAAAAGAAACCGTGGCAGGTAACACACACAGACAAATCAGCATGAAAACAATAGGATTTGCAACAGCGAAACATGATCTATCCATATAAATTTTTACTATTTACAATTTACCATTTACTTCTCTTAAGGCTTTCAACATCCATGTTTTTCTTTTTTGCCTTGACATGTCTAATATTTATATCAATATTATTTCAACACCTCTTCCGTTGAGCACAACAACAAAACATATTGGCAAAGCTAAACTAAACAGCTCAAGGCCAGATAATAATAAATTTGTCATTAACTTTCTGTGGATAAGATAATACGGCGTCGGTTACACTTTACAATAAAGTCTCATTTGTTAACATTAGTTAATGTATTAACAAACATGAACTAATAATGAGCAATACATTTTATACAGTATTTATTCATTTTTGTTACTGTTAGTTAATAAAAAATATATAGTCTTTCATTGTTTGTTCATGTTAGTTCACAGTGCATTAACTAATGTTAAACAATACAACTTTACTACAACACTACAACAATTTTAATATTACATTAAATGTTGAAATGAACAATGTTTAAAAAAACTCTATAGAAGTATGTTGTTCATTCTTTGAATTAAATTGTTAACTAAAGTAGTAAACTAATGTTAACTAATGAAACCTTTTTGTAGTGTTACCGATAATACATACTGTATTGGTAGTCTCGCAGTTCCTCATTTTTTGAGCTGATTCCTGCTTTCAGCTTGTCCTGCAAACACACAAAAAAGCAATATCAAGTGATTTTAGGTGTTTTAGATAAATTTTTACAAATTAGCTACAAATGTAAATTGATAAATAAAACTAAGAAACTTGCAGATTCTATTTCTAGAATTAAATACAAAACAAATCCCAGGTTTTTTTTTTTAAACCTGGGGGGGGGCATATAACAATTATATATTTATTATATATTTATTATAAATATATAATAAAAAAATATATAAACATTATATTATACATTTTATTTATTATAAATATATAATAAAAAAATAATATTTTTTAAGTCTGAAAAAGCCATCCCTTACACAATAAGCTAAATCTATAAGCACAATAATGCTAAAATCTCATTTTTGTGCAGCACATTATTTTTGTGTGAACTCAGGCCTCTTACTAACTGAGTATATTTTCTTTACCAGTAGGCATGGCATCCCCCACACAGATTATACAAACCACACCCTCAAACACACCATTAGAAACCACCATCATGATTGATAAACACCATTTTGTTTAGTTAACTAGTTTAGTTGCGTGCCCATTTTAAGACACATACATTTGATGTATATTACCAAACTATAAATACATCAAAATATTAGTAAATGTATTTATTTAGAGGTCATTTAAAGCAATCAGAGCTGAAAACCTCACAGCAGACTCTTTTGAGATACAAAAGGTAAACCAGGGACACAGTACTGTTAATACAGATAAACAGAGCTAACATTACCAAAGTTTAGATTTTATTTTATGTAGTGGGGGTTTTAATAGCCATTGGACAGCACATTCAGGCCTGGACAGTTAGACAAAGAGCATGTGCATACTATACTACTATACTAGAGTTAGTTATGCTGCTATCTATTAGAGGAAGTCTGTGTTAAGCTGATTGCAAAAACCACTGAGAGCAAGTTCAAATACTGCTTTTGCCTCTCTGAGAGACTAAGGAAGATTAAGAGATATAAGAAAGAGATCAAACGTGTGTCTGAGAGGGAGATATTAAAATATAAAAAAGTGCTAGGATCCAAGCAAATTCAACCATCACTGCATTTACTTAGAAGTCACAAGCCTTGATAAGAGATGAGTCAAATAATGCCTCCAGCAAAAGAGTCTTCAGACTGACTCACAAACTAGCCGTACAAGCTTTCAGCTGCGGAGTTACTATCAACATCGATAAACTACAATCGTCCATTTTTCTTCCTGATATGATCATAAATAAATACTCATCACGCTATAAAATAATAAAAGTTCAAATGTATTTTATATTTTATTATGTGTCTTAACAACTCTTATTATCAACTTTTATTGTCCTTCTTTTATAATACCTACAGTACAGCCCCAGTTTTACAATGTGACTGCTAACCAATATAAATGGTTAAAATCAAAATACACAAATGCAATTCTTCTAAATGAAAAGTTTAGAAGACCCAAAAATGGAAATTATGTCATCATCAATTACTCACGCTCATGTCATTCCACTTTTGTTCATCTTCAAAACACAAATGAAGATTTTTTTTTTATGAAACCCGAGATATTTTTTTCCCTCGATTGAAACTCCATGTACTGCTTCAAAAAGTTTATAAAGAGGTTGTAAACAATTCATATGAATCCAGTGGTTTAATCAAAGTCTTCTGAAGAGACACACTAATTTTATGATGAACAGATTTAATGCAGGTTTTTACTCACAAATAAATAATATTAATCAGCACACATACATCAAGAACATCAAATATGGTAAAAGGGAGTGTAACTGTACTTTCTTGATGTGCGAGCATACAATTTTGGGAAATTGTAGTTAAATTTCCCAAAATTTGATCTTGATCATGTCAGGCAAGCATGCGTACAATTACTGCGTACAAATCTCATTGATTATCTTATATCAAACAAGTACAGATGAGCTTCCGTTTATCATATATAATGCACTCGATGTAGGTGCATCAATCAATGTTTATACCTGAATAAAAACCTAAATGAAATCTGTTTATCATATAAAGTAATTGCAAATCTTCATATTTATGATAAATTTATTAAAAAGATTACTTTTTTACAATGTCTTTATGAAGTGTCAAAACTTTCTATGGAGGGACAGAAATATTTCAAGTTTCATTAAAAATCATCTTCATTTGTGTTTTGAAGATTAATGAAAGTCTCATCAGTTTGGAACAAAGTGAGGGTAATTGATGACAATATTTTTATTTGCATTTAATCTGATTGATCAGATCAGATTTTAAACTGTTCAATATGATGCACCATTTACAATGCCTGACGACAACATAGCAGCCTTCAATACTAGATCAATACTATGAAAATCCTATATAAACACCACCAGAGAGTTTATCTGTTACGAAATATGAAAGGCACATTACCACTATCTCTTCCCAGGAGCCTCTGTAGAATATTGGGCTGTTCACGTTCCAATAGGCACAAAAACACTCCAGGCGGCCCAGCTTATGTAGAGAATACACGCAGACACACAAGTAAGACACACAACCACATTTGTTGTGTGAAATCTTATAATTATGGAAAATAAGACATGTATACTACTGTTGTCTTACTTTATAGATGATCTTTGCAGCTTCATTTAGAATACAAGTCTTCCAGTTCTCATCTGCTGTCTATAAGAGAGAAAAACTGCTACTTAGACCAGAGTGTGTAAATAAGAACTGCTCATTTCAAATGAATTGTAATAGAGCCTGCTTCACTTTGCGACATTTATATGAAAGTATTTTGAGAGAGCACCTGTAGACTGAGTTCTGAAAGAGTCAGGCCCATAGAAAGTGGTTTCTGAGGGTCTGACACCTGAAGCACAGAGAGAAAATGCCTGTCACAGAAGTTCAACAAACTTGTACCATTTAATTACACAATTAAAAGCCACATCTTCATTCAAAAATACACGTAGCTTGCATGCAGTCAACACTTACATCATCCTCATATCTGATGTGAATGCTTGTGATTTTGACCTGGAGGTTTTTGATAACTTGTGTAGCCAGTTTCTCAGTGAACGAGTCTTTCTTTTCCTCCTGAGGCTTCTCTGAAATAAAAAAAATATTCAGTAAACATGAATGAAGGGTTTATTCTTAACCCCATCCTATTTGTCATTCTAATGCCTTAATCCAACACTTATGTAAACATATTTAATTCAACAAACAGAATAAAGTTTGCTCATATTTGCCACGATGAGTCGATCACAGTCGCTTCGGGCCACCCACCTGCTTTATGTTCATACTTTTTAGATCTCCTAAAGGGTTTTTTATGCTTTTTAAGCTTATGTCCTTTGTCTTAGAGCGCAGCATTGGGGGAGAGAGAAAAGTTGGTGAGGTAGAAAAGAATCATAGTGCAGCAATAAACACTCACTCGCATACAAATGCACAAAAGCACACCAAGCAGTGAGAAGGAAAAAAGATGTCTACACATGTACACCCTCAGTAAACACTCAAAAAAAAGTATGTCTCTTTGAACAGAAGGCGGGTGTCTGATTGGCCTGCTATAAGAATGGGTCTGTACGTACCCCGTGGTGGATTCTTATACATATAATTTTCCAGATCAAACACAAACTCTCCAGCCTGAGAGCCTGCGGTCCATGAGATGCAGCACAAAGCAAACACACACAGCTGTTAAGGATAGAGATCTGAATGTACAGATGGACAGATGGACTGGTACATGAATGAATGTAGGGGTGGGTGGATGGATGTTTGGTGTGAATTGATTGAAGGCTTGATGTGATTCAATGAATGTAGGGATGCACCGATATTGAAATTCTATAGATATTCTGTCATACTGTGGCCACTGACAGATAAATGGACAATATTATAAATCTATATTAAAAAAAACACACTACCAAAACCCAACTTCAAAAGTCTCTTATCTCACCAAGGCTGCATTTATCTGGTCACAGTAAAACAGTTATATTGTAAAATATTATAACTATGTAAAATAATTGTTTAAATATATTTTAAAATGTAATTTATTACTGTGATAGCAAGATGAAATGTTAAAACAGTTGTGCAGATATTTTTTCATGGAATACTGCAGTAATTATTATACATAATTTATCTGTGCAGTGTGCACATCATTGTTTTTTTTAAACAAGTGCCCTCATATTGTTTAATCAAAAATAACTTCTCCCTCTTGCAGCATCCTCTGTTTCCTTGCCTGATGACGAGGGCTGGACAACCTGTCACTAACATGATCACTCCAAAAGTAAATCACAACGATCCAAATATTTAACAATGGACAAAGTCCTGCCCTACACTTTTTATCATTGGAGAAGCTGTTTCACTCGAAAATATGTCACAATAGCGAAGATAATGCTTCCGTTTCATGCAGAGTATTAATTTCTTTGAAAAAAATATCTTACTGACTCCAAACTTTTGAAAGGTCGTGTAAATACTTTTATTTACATATCATAACATTATAATGTTCAATATAAAAGATGGATAAACATGTATTTAGTAATCTAAACATACAGTTTGAATTAGGACAAATAAGTGCTCCTAATAATAAGGAACCCTGGGATGCTGGTTAGACAGTCCCAGTACAACTATAAGGAAGTTTAAAACACATCTCAGTATAATTCATGTTTTTCATGAAATTCAGAGAGAGAGAGAGAGAGAGAGAAGGACATATAACAATTATATAAATGTTTGAGAGAGAGAGAGAGAGAGAGAGAGAGAGAGAGAGAGAGAGAGAGAGAGAGAGAGAGAGAGAGAGAGAGAGAGAGAGAGAGAGAGAGAGAGAGAGAGAGAGAGAGAGAGAGAGAGAGAGAGAGGAGACGAGTAGTAGGTGCATAATGTGCATAATGACAAACATTACTGTGTCCCGTTGCAGTAATTGGCGCGGAGCGACCGCTTAAAGCCACTGATGAACGGTGGCTGGATGAGAGGAGACAGGCTGAGGACTCGTGGGGACAGTGAACGCTCTGGCAGTTTTTGTTATTTGAGAAAAGAGTTTATGCGTAGCGCAGTCAGTGTGCACGTGTCTTTATGTTGGATTTGTGCCAAAATCAATAAAAAACCACAAGCCTCAGTAACGCCGACCCTGAGTTCTTCCTTCCTTTCAGCGAACTTTATTACAGTTACATGCACACAACAACTCACTCCACATGTGCTCTTAAAGAGAAGGCAATCTTAAAGGTTTGCCATATTCTACTGCTATCCCTTTAAGTTAGTGCTAGATGACGATATAAACCTTAAAACAGCCAGAAGCAATTAAAGATAAACTGTCATGATGCAGATTTATTAAGTAAAACAACCTTAAATAAATGGATGAATGAATGATTAATGAGGTTGAAAAAGACTGACTATGGTATGAATGGATGGATGGGGATAAATGAATTGATGAACATCAGTTAATAAAGTTAAATGTCCAACACGTGTGTATAAATTGCACAGAGACCATAAGGAGAGAGCTAGCAAAAATGTACTATGCACAAGTTCAAGAATTTATTACATCCAGTGTAAACAAACAAACCAGTGGTTTCTCACCTCTGCGAGCGACCAGCTGAAGGGTCTCCTCAATGCGCTGAAGCTCCTTCTGTTTGGCCTCCTGAAGGTAACGCTCTTCTTTAACCGCATCGTACTTAATCGCTTCAAACACACAACACACACACGGTTAGAGGCAAACAAACATCACAGGCACCAATAATATCATTCACACCTCAGAAGTCTTTCATTTACTACTTTAATTACTTCTTTAATTTACTACATTTATTACTAAACAGGTTTTACAACTGCCACCTAACGTTGTCTTTGAATATGCACAGATGTACACATGGAAAACCCAAATATAGATTCACACACTGTGAGCGATCAACCATGTAATAACAGAATTTATTTACAATGACCACCTCTCTCTCTTTGCACTGTGGCTAATAAGTAGCTGAAGTCCAATGCTGCTCATTCAAGCAGACTTAAGATATTTATTGCGGCTCTATTCTCTGCTTTGGCAACCACTCGTAAAGCTCTATCAGGAAAGACTGGTTTTAGACGAATCGATGAGGGGGGAAAAAAGCCCAATGTCTGCGATTGTACATGCTGGCACTGTTTATCCGTCTTCATTAGAGTAATGACAGAGACAATTGCAAAGTAGCCCTAGGAAATGGCTGATAAAAAAAATGCTATTGCTTATTTTTGTTCTAGACTCTAGAGAAACCAAAAGGGGTTGTGGAGTTCCTGAGGCAATTCAGTCCATTAGAGAGATAGTGTATTCGTTCTATTATCTCATTCTGAAGCAATCAAACTTCACAGCACATCTTCCCACAATGTTGTTTTGAGTATGTGGCTTAATCATATGCTCCCAAAGAGAAAAGCTTGTGTATACAAAAAAAACAATGTTTGATTGGCATTTAGAACTTGACTGTCTTCATTCCCAGAGACAGACTTTCATGCTTTAAAAATAATTTGATTACTGCGTTTTACTTACATGCATTATACACAATTGATCGGTTTATAAGATGAAGCAGAGCACAAAAGAAATATGGGGGAAAAAACTGTAAACAATTTGAACACTTGATTAAGAGACTTTCAATACATGCTATCAAAGGCTCACCAAAACAAACTCTTGTATTTGTATGATTAGACATTGTAACCGCAGGTAAAAAATAAAGTTTGCCATAAAAATCAAAGAGTCAGATACACACAAGAGCAGCTTATCCTCTCCCAAACCGGGTCCCAAACCACCACCCTGCTACCCACCGTCTACACCTGGCTTACCATTGCAAGGTGAGGAAAATAACTTAGACTCAGCTGTAACATGTAAAAGACAAGGTCAGTTGAAGCAGCCCAATAGAAATAAAAGATATATACTGTGTCAAAGAAATTCAGTTATTCATTATGTTTGTAACTGCTGCTTTTACTATGCATTAAAATAACAGTCTTAGATAATCAAATGGTTCAAGAGTTACTGAGTTTTTAGGTATTGTTTGTTCATTGTCAATGCATAACATAAAAATATCCAAAAGTAGAAGTGTACAGTATTTTGATTCTAGTATCTAGTTTTCATTAATACAATCTTCACTAATAATTAAAGTTTCTTTGTGCAGTGTAAAGTAGCGTATAATGCAAGACGCTTGGTGAATTCAGAACCATAAACTAGCATACTACTTCTACTACTTCTGTCATAGGTATTGTAAAAGTAGAAAGAGCATTATACTAGTATGTGGTTCTGAATTCAGTAACTGTATACACCCCTCTGTTAAAAGGCAGGAAACCATCTAGGTTATAAATAAATCATGCAATTATTCTGAAGAGGAGATGTTATAAAAAGAAATGAAAAAATTATGCAGACAAATGACTGCAGTAAAGTGCCATGACATAAACAGCATGATGCTTTAAGCTAGATATATGAAACATTTAAACTTCCACTTTAAGAGATGTGTTGCATTAGGAACATTTTAAGTAAAACAAAAAACTATAAGCACTTACTTGCACCAGGAACCACCAGAAGGTATAATCCATCTAATGTGGCCACCACTGCTTCATTGTAAAGGTTTTTCCAAGGGATCTTCAGAGTCAGTTTACCTAAAGAGCAGACATTTTCAATTCAATATTTTCTCGGACAATCTGCTATTATCATGATAAGCAATTATCTCTAGTTAAAACATTAAAACACATCAAAAATCCCCTCTGGAACGCTTTCAAGACGGATTTAAATCCGATCACTCAAACCACTTCAGGAGGTGGTTTGAGACGCATTCCAGACGAAGCTGGACAAGTGTAAATGCATCTGGTTGTTGAAACCACATATATCAATTTTACTCCTCCAAAAATATTTGTAAAAAAATTATGTGTAAGAGCGTGTTATACTATAGGCTATATCATGTTAGTCCAAGGGCTAGTGCAAAACGCATCGCCGCAGATGAGTAGCTAAGTATCTCTTCAGCAAGCCAGCGCGCAAACTGACACAAATGAAAGTGTCACAGACTCGACACACAATCATCTTCATTAAAAGTACCAGTGCTGATGTCGCTCTTTCTCCTATTGTGGTCTTTGATCTTGAAATTAGCTGATGATGAATAAAATGCTGTACCAACTCACATCTGTTGCTTTAGCATTTAACACGGGGATCAAAGATCAGATTTATATTTGTTTCGCAGAGAGACACATTTATGTGGCCAAGTGTAAATGGAGCAATTTTAATCCGATCAGTAAAAACACGTGACGTGAAGTGGCCAGCTGTAAACGGGCCCTACGACACGCATTAAACAATATAAACATGGTTATTAGGCAGAATCAGAGTCAGTTAAAATTATTTTGTTGAACATTGTGGAACAACATTATTCCTTCTAGACAATTTTTAATATGTAAATTGGGTGATTATTGGGTGACACATGGCTAGAAATATTTTGATCAAGGGCATATAATAAGCCGAATAAAAGCAGACCTTTTTATTTCAGATTTTCTTAAATGTAGTAAATATGCAGGGAATATCACAGAAATTCTCAGACTAGCATGTCGTCTTTGTTAACCAATTACTTTTTACAACTTGACATCTATGCACAATGTCCAGCAGATGTTTAGTCATCTGACAGGATCATGTGATAACATGAACTGATGACTGTTTTAACAAGCTCCTTCTTATTGGCAAGGCATCTGTGCTGCAATGTTTGCTGAATTAGAAGTATCTGTTAAAACTGATTCAACTCAACAGACAAAAAAAACTGTGAAAGCAGACCACACTATTATTATACTATATTCAAATTCATATTACAACAGAACAGAACCCTCAAGCTTTACAGCTGCTCCAATGTCTTTATTACATTTTGAGAGTGATACAACCATCATGTAGTGAAATAAAAATCACTTTTATAACAAAGTTCAGTCTTAAGTAGCACAATATGGGAAGTGCAATTCATCACACCGAACACTGAAACTTTTTTCTACTTCAATCTCCTTGGGTTATAGGTTATCAACACACAAGGCAGACTATTAGAAAGTACAAATGTCACAGTTTTTTCATAACAAAACATAAACTACTACAGCCCAATTTCCCTGATAAAGAGAAAGGAATACTCACCAATCTGACCAGCCTTCACTTTAAAAGGGACATCAAACTCGCTCTAAAGAACAAAGATAAAATGGGCAAATGGGTTTGAATGCATATTTCAAGCAAACAATATTAAAACACCATTTTGTGCACATATACAAAAACTCTAGTTGTTATAATTTAGTTGTGGAAACATCAGCTAATCTCATTGTGTTAACACTCTTGATTCAGAAGAAGCCACAGGCGCTTAAGGGGTGGTGACCACAGTGTTACATACACAAACACGCTCTCTCTTATCGAGATAAATATGGTTCTTTCATGTGTTTTACTATATCCTTTAAGTTTCGAGACATGACATTGTTAATAAACAACATGTAAATCTACATTTCTTCATAAAATCATATCTAACAAGTAATTCAACTTGGTGAATGAGGTTAACATTGTCGAATACAAACTTACCAAAGCATTTTCTTTCACCCTCAGATTTTCCAACACCACATTTCCTAAAAAAAAAAAGAAGACAAAAATGACTTCTAGTACATTTTATATATTCAGATATTTAATGGCATGTGTACTGCAGACTGTATTTGTATTAGCCTATGTGGTCTGTGTTCAAATTTTAACACTGCAATTTGGCTTTTATGGAACAATACAGTATATCCATCCACCGAATTACCAGAACCTTGTCATGCTGCCAGTGTCAAAGATAAGAAATACTACCACGAAATACATAAACAAATGAATCCAGATATGATCGGCCACTTTTGACATTGACGATAATTGGATTGGCATCACAGAAAAGAAATAAATGTCAACCAGAGCAGCCTATCTGATGCTGGGATAAAGATGTCACCTTATCAAACGGCATGCTGACAAAATAACAGGGCACCCATCCTGATCTGGCATTGTTTAAACCCCTGTGGAGTCTCTCACACCTATGAAAGCTGACTATTTAATATAGTAAAACGATTCCCTCCTCTCCTTCTCATTTTAACAACAGCTGACAATTTTAAACTTGCAATAAAATGAAAGTAACAACAGATATACTTCTACTACTTCCATATTGGGGCTCAAAAACTGTGGCAGACATCAGCTTGCATGGGCGGCAGTTTAAGCAGACTAAATGATTGGAGAAGTCCTACATACATCATTCCCCAGAGAGAACTCTCCCGGAAGATGCAGCAATGAAATTGATTAAAAATTGCCAGGTGATTTTTTTTATTTTTTATTTTATAAAATATGTAAGGGTTAATGCCCGACGAGGGGGTTGCCTCCGCCGAAGTCCATTAATACCTGACAATGGACACCTCGAAGGGTATTAACCCGCTTATTCCATGTTCACTTGCCAAATAACACATTTTTAAAACATTAGTTTATATTTTAATTCGTTTTACAATCGAAATCTAACGGTTTTAGAACTCCTTTACTAGGTATCCTACATCACTTTTTAATTGACACCCTGCAGCCAATCAGAATCGAGTATTCACCCAGACCACGGTATTTAAATTACATTTAACTGAAAGAATCTAGTTGGAGTTGTTCCGGCAGTGACACATCCAGTAACGTGACTATAATAACACAGCAGAATGACAGAAATTTGAGATATGACTCCTTTCAAAGCATATACTAAAAGATTAACTCAACTGAACGAACACACATATTTGCACAAAACCTACAGTACATTAACAATACATTGTCCACAAAAAGAAAGATTAGGCACAGATGGGAATTTTATGAGAATTGAGAGGGTCAAGTTTCCATCAGTGGTCATGGGAATTATGGATGGACCTCACCCCACCAATGATATGTCTAATTAATTATTTTTTTGAATATTTATAGCACATTCATTTAATTAATTGTTGACAAATGTTACACTTGAACCACAGCTGCAATTTTAGAAAATTTGGATAAATAAATAAAAAAATCATGTGCATTACATCATTCTTTTTATTTTTTTATTTATTTTTTATTGTACAGTAAATTGTGTACATAATATACAAAAGTTCACATGCTAAAACTCTAAAGTGTATTGTGATGATAGGAGTGATTCTGGGTCATATCATAGAGCCATTGATGTTTATCTGTAGTTTGAAATGTAGAGCTCAAGGTTTTTCCAAATACATATTTGTAATTTAACTTTTTCATGATATTTTTAATCTGTTCAATGGGACAATCTAAATTTGCAGTATGACATAGGCTACAGAATAACGTTAAGTGTAAAGCAGTTCCTTCGAAATGAAAAGAACAAACGTTTTTAGGAAAATTATTTACGTTTAAACTTATTCTTTTCTATGAAGGTGTGGTCCACTTCAAACCATTTTCTGTGTCTTATCTATAAGACAAGTGTGTGTGTGTGTGTGTGTGTGTGTGTGTGTGTGTGTGTGTGTGTGTGTGTGTGTGTGTGTGTGTGTGTGTGTGTGTGTGTGTGTGTGTGTGTGTGTGTGTGTGTGTGCACGCGCGCGCGCGCAATGCATGCATAACGTAAAAATTAACAGCCTTGAATAATGTTTATGACTGAGATACTACATAATACGGCGGAAACTCTATAAATAATATAAGTAAACCGTATAAATAATGGTTGTTTTCATCGCCTCCGTCCAAACAAATTGACAGACTGCCAATTTTACAGAACAGAAACCAATCAAACATTAATGACATTAATGGACACTGCAGTAAATGTATATCTAGCTTGCCCTACATATTGGAATGGGACGTTTTTCAACAGAAAACAAACCAGAGGAAAAGACGAGCGTGTGTTATTGCCGGGCTGTTTGACGAATGTACGCTTACCTCCCCATATGCCAATCTTAAGCTGCGACTTGTCCAGGTTTTCCACATAATCTCCAATGAACTTGTTCAAGAGATCACTGACTAAAGACTCAAACACCATGGTGAGTCGAGAACGACAGCGACACTGTCGCAGACAACACGCTAAAATGCCACAATACGCATTTGATAAGGTTACTTCCCTCCTTGTGTGACAGGCGTTTACACCAAGATCGACTCATTCGGTGATCCACTCACACTGTCTGCAACTGGGGTCGCACGATTACATTATAAACAGGCCGGATAGTTGATTGTAGAACATTGTTTGCAAAGTGAAAGTGTACTGGTGGCTAATGTTCATTTGTATACCAAATGAGAGACGCCTAAAGAAGATTAGCAGGATATAAAATTACTGTTTACTTTAATTTGTCTCTGTGGGATAATCATATTCAATTTACCTAAATGTAAATATATTCTGAAATATGAAACTGTGTAGGCTAATCATTATCTAGTTTCATTTGCTGACTGAATTAATGAGAAATATGTTGATATAGCCTGCATATATATATATATCATTTGTTAGCTGAAATAAAGATGGAGGGGTGGTCGGCTGACTGATACTGTGATGGTATTTTCCCACCTCACATCCATCAAACTCCCCTTTGTCCCCTGGCTGTGGTTTTCTTCAGGGAAGTTTCCAGGCTCTTTACACAGATTGGTCCATGTGATCTTCTGGGAATCTGGTTGCAAGTTGATCTTATGATGTTTGAGCACATAGAGGCTTTTTGTCTTTGTGCTGAATCTTTTAAACTCAAACATGTTGTCTAGGATCTCAAACCTATAACATACTGAAAGATACACTGTAAGCTGCTGTTGTCTTCAGACTTGGTATCCATATTGCATGCACAAATGTTCAAAGACAAAATATAATTTAGGCAGAAACCTTAATAATTAATCATCAGATTAACAAATGCATGAATAACTATTCCTATTGTAAGATAAAAAAAATAGAGTATGCATGCAGAATGCTGACAAACAATGCATTAAAAACTATTAATGAACAGCTTCTCACACATTTCATATATTGACATTTCATATCAAAGTATTTCATTATCAGGTAATAAAGTCAAATGTGAGTTATAGTTGATAATGAAAAATGTTCTCGTGTTTAGCTATATGTAGGTAATGTCTCTGTGCCTGTTCTTTTCTTTTCTGCTCCACTGTTTTGTTTTGTTTGTGTGTTTTGTTTTGTTTAGCTCACCCCTCCCCCACACATACACACAAGCCACATATGATGTATGCTATAATGAACATAATATGTGTGGGACTTTGAATGACAAATAACAAATCCACTCCTTCAATAAAATGAATTCTCCCCCTCCACTAAGTTCATTGACAGCTGGTGCTTCCTTATTCAAGAAAAAGATAAGAGCAACAGCCCCATCTACGGGTGAATGGATGTAAGAACCTTTTCGGTCAAGTTTGAAAAATGAAAACATTTAAATGTGTCAACATTTTCAGACAGACACACATTTAAAATTTTACGTTTTTATTCTAAAATATCGATGCCATAAAGTAAGAGAATGACTACAATAGGTTTGGACATTCATTTGAGTACAATTCTTAATGACTTTAGAATCATTTAAAGTTGCCTTATGATCACATCATCATTTTACAAATATAGGCTACTCCTTATGTTTTTTTGTTTTGTTTTGTGTTGTTTTTTACTGGCTACACGATTTTTGACAGTCATCTTAAAGTTGCTCCAAGTTCAGGAAGGTGAAGTCATAGATGTACATGTTTCCTGCAAAACAGTGATCAAATTGCATAAGGGGTCATATGGCTGTTCTCTAAATCTAAACCAGGCATCTGCACCTAAATATTCCTAAATTTGAATTATTTTTTATTATTGAGGAATTACATTATTTCCTGTGTTAAATTCATACATGTCATCGTTTCAGAATTGTGGTGTAGAAAGACCATGAAGCTGCCTGCACAGCCTGACCCCATGGTAACATCATAAGAAAAACAAAAACCCTGACAGGACCATACAGTAATACAACACTTTGATCCATAGAGAGCAGCATTTAGGCACTTACAGACACAAACTAAAGTGGTCGTCTAATGGTCTCGGATTCAAAGTACACTTTAAAGGGATAAGGATCAGCAGAAATCCCTACAAGGTTGTCAATATTGCCACATATGTTTATGATATAGGGTGATAGGGTGTTCAAAAGGGTGATCGAGGGGAATTTTGAGTTTTTAGGGCAGGATAGGTGTTCTCCATAGAATGTGTGGAATGCTGTTGTGGGCTCACCCCTGTTTGAGCTTTTTTGGGTCAACACTTCTGTAACACATTCCAGGTGCCTGACCACACAATCCTTGACTGCTTGGGGCTAGATCCCCTAAAACTGAGCAGATGATTTACAACTGTACATCAAAAACAGAGAGTAGGCCTAATTCAGTGAGAAAGAGAAAGACAAGACTTTTTTGCTGTGATGCTGGAAATTTGTAATAGTATGGGATTTAACCATGCAAAAAGGGGGAAATTTGCCCTGACATGATATTATTATTATTGATATTATCTGAAATGAGTATGTCTGAATTCACAGTATTCATAAAACAGCATAAAAGGACCTGAATGAACTACTTCTGCTATGATTCTCAAGTTCACATCCAATGGACACTTAACTATCCATAGACCATGGGAAATTAGTTGTGAATGGTAGGGAAACAATGCAACATTCTCACAAGATCACAATGCTAACATGGCAGCGGATGTAGCATCAGATATGCATTCATTATGCTTGATAATACTTTATTCATACAGGCCTACACATGAATACTTTTTTAACAGTCACGATTCTCACGAAGTTCTCAAATGAAGAGCCTACTCAGACAGTATGCGATTTCAGATGCATGAGTAAAGAAAAGCTACAAGGACAGTTGATAGCCAAAACAAAGGAAGCGGTGCAAAGTCTACCAAAAAGTTATGCTTAGAAAGGTGCAAATATTTCGAAGGTTCAGAAGAATATACTTTATAGTAGTTTAGAGTTTGTTTATACATTTATATATTTGTGCATTCTTAGATTAAATAATAATAATGACATTTATTTAATGGCTAAATAATATTATTATCGTTATCAAGAAATAAACTGACTAGCCTATGATGGCTATTTTAACGTTGCCAGGCTTGTTTATATATGTGTGTGTGTGTGTGTGTGTGTGTGTGTGTGTGTGTGTGTGTGTGTGTGTGTGTGTGTGTGTGTGTGTGTGTGTGTGTGTGTGTGTGTGTGTGTGTGTGTGTGTGTGTGTGTGTGTGTGTGATATTATATATTAGACTACATAACTATTATGCCAATATTGGTTGGTATAGTTTATGTGAATAAATTATTTATCACATATTTAATTTATATTATATATCAAAATATTATTATGTAATACTAATTTACCATAACAAAACAGCTTACTAAAGCGCAGAAGAAGGCCGACTACAAATCAGGACTACATTCCCCTTAATTCCGGTCTGCATGCATGACGCATTTCCTCTATTCCCACCTCGGCTGGGCTCGGTAAATTCCGTAAATCGAAAAGGGATTTACTCCAAAGAGGCAGGACAAGACCGTAGTTTACTCTGCATCGAGCGGCTGAGAGCTTGCAATGAAACTGCGGTAAACAAACTCACCGGTAAGACCCAGTGTGCTCAGATTTCAGTGTTCGGCGGATTGTGCACAGAAAGATCCGCGATCGCTGTGCGTTATGCATTAATACGGCAAGACTGATCTCACATGCAGTGTTGAATGGATTGGGATTTGGAGGTGCGTGGAAATAAGCAGTGTGTGCTGGAAAGAGACGTGCTTAGAGTCCTTATCTCCTCTGACATGATACACCAGTTGCTAATGAGGAGAATGAATTCATGCGCACATTAATCGATGGGAACATTGTGGGTATCTGCATTGTAATTGGTAAGTTTAACTACTTAAACGTTTGTGTCTTTAATGCAGAAGACTGATGATGATTGATATTTTCACTGAGGCAAATGTTTGCTCGCGCTTCACCAGACGGAGGGAGATATGGATGAATCAAAACGGCTGTAATATAAGAAATATATTTTTTTTAATTTAAAACTTGGCGAGACTTGCATGTTTTTTCTAAATATGTAATGCTTAACTCTGGATTGCAACTATACCTACCGCCATATTCAGCACATAATGTGTTTGATAAAAGTTTGCTTAAATAGTTAATTTTAGATTAAAAATAGTGGTCGTTTTTTAAGTAGAATTTAATAGCCTATTTTACCTGCTATCAGGGCAGAAGTTACCTTTAGAATAATTAATTTACACTGTGGTTATATCATAACCATAAGTAAGGCTCGAGGACTGATTCATAATTAAAGTATTAGGCTACTTCTAGATTCTCTCTCAATCCGCGTTTCTAACCCTTCCCGCAAATACATTGTTAAACCATTTAAACATCCAGCCTTAGCAATGGGATAAAATGCTTTTGTGGTTGTCCAGACACATGCAGCCCATGCTGACGCCACACCCCTCTGTGTCATCACATTTAAACATCCCCTCAGACGTTTGCAAATTTATACTTGTGGATTCGCCATTGTTCTTTAAAGATGTATTGTTTGGCTTTCATTACATTACTCACTCTACTTTTATCTAATTCACTGTCATTTGGAGAATTGCATAGGTTCACTACAACAAGTTTAGCAAACATATGTTTAAGTTGTAGGGGAGACCCAGGGCAAGTTGTTACAAAGGTTATCTCAGGTTTTGATTACACAAATATGTCTTCTAGTTTTGCATGTAGGCTTACAACACATTGTTCAATACTGTTGTTATATTTTGTAATTTAATACCATGAAGTCTTTTTTTTTGGCCGAAACATATGTTGTATATTATCCATTTCATGAGTTTTTTTTTCATGAGCTGAAAATCCTATTATAAGCTATTTATTGGCATGTTCCCATTCTGACAGCTTTCCCCATATAGCCTAGTAGTACAACATGTCCCAACATTATGCTATACTTTTGTACTTTTATTCTTTGTCATATTCTTATGGCATTTTAAAAACTGAAGAGAAAAAAAAACTTATGAAAGGAGATGCCATACAAAGATGAGTATCTTTCCTTTTCATGAATTTTCATTGGCATGGTTGTTCAAACTATGCTAAATGAGAGTTGCTTTGCATAGGTTAATCATCTGTTTTGCTACTATATTAAGGTATGCTATGCAAGTACGTTGTTCTTTTTGCTCTGTCCCTTCTCTTCAGCTTCATCTGGTTTGTCATTGTCAGGGTCAAGAACTAACTTTTTCTAATAGTGCTTTTTTAGTGACAGTGAGTCCGGTAAAGAAGGTTTCTATTACATCATGAGCAGGACTCGTGTATCCAGCACATTCCTAAGGTTTTTAAGCACTTTTATGAGTCAGTGTAACTCATCCTCCTCTCTCTCCCTCCTTCTAAGAGCTTGTAATCTCTTTTTGAGACACATGGAATTGCAGAACTGTGGGTTTTATTTTTGTTTTTACCTTTTATCAGCACTGTAGACCTACTTTGCTTTTAAAGTCTTAAGTTCATCTTACAGTATTCAATGCCTGACCTGAAGGAGACAGACAGGTCAGCTTACTGTGTATGTGGTGATGGACTGCTGATGCTGATGAATCCAGTATAGCTTAGAAAAGGCATCAAGCAGAGTACTGTCTGCTGTCCCTTTGATAAACGGCATGCTGCTTTTTATCACCGCTGTCACTTGTATTGGTAGCTTGCCCATGGGTCATACCTCATTGGCAAGGTTCCTGTTATTTAGCATGAGTGTACACTGTATAGGTGAACAAGCTCATTGACTTGTGCTATAGCGACTCATCACTTGTCCCTTTCTTAACAATGTCCCACATATTCTCTTTTAAAATACCATTTAATTGATAGACCAGAATCAGCTGAGTGTAAATGTTAATTTTATTCACACCATGTTGAACGTGACTGCAAATAAAGAAAATGATTCCCTTATGCCATGGATCAGTTGGTTTCTTTAGGGAGAATTAGGCATATGTCATATGGAACCAATGAGTAAAACGTGCCACCTTATAATAGAACCTCAAACAGTCCATTTATTTGTTCCCTTTTCTTTAAATGATGAATGGTGACGTATCACAAAATGTCATTTTTGTTTATTTTGCCAGGCACTTATGGTTCAGATAAGCCTGCTGCTATTATGAACAATATTGCATGAGAAATGAGGTCTGTCTGCTAATCGCACCCTTTATTATATTGATGTTGACCCAGCTATATGTCAGCCAGCATTTACACTATCGTTAAAAGTGTGGGATCGGTAAGATTATTTAAAAAATCTTTTTGAAAGAAGTGAGAAATATTATCATTATTATTACAATTTTAAAATAACGGTTTTTATAAATTTTTTATACTTTTTAAAATGTATTTTATTTCTGTGTTGGCAAAGCTGAGTCATTACTCCAGTCTTCAGTGTCACATGATCCTTCAGAAATTATTTTAATATGCTGCTTTGGTGCTCTGGAAACATTACTTTATTAGCAAGGTTGAAAACAGTTGAAACCACAATTATTCCGGATTCTTGGTGATTAATAGAGAGTTCAAAAGAACACCACTTTGTTTTTGAAATTATATAAATCTTTTGTAGCATTACTGTCACTTGTAATCCATGTTAACTCATCGTCGATAAAAGTGTTAGGCTAATGCTCAATCTTACTGACCCCAAACTTTTAAACAGTAGTGTATATTTATTAAGCACATTTCACTATATGCCTTTGGACCACCTGCAATCTTGGTATTTTGAAGGGTATTTTTGTTTGTTCAATGCTGAACAGGAATTGTAGCAAACAGATGTATGTGAGGGCATTCAAATGAGTCTCTGAACACCTGCCATGTTCTGCCCAAATCTAGTTTTACCTTGGACAAGTTCTACATTCCAGAGAACCACGAGAAACCATTTTTGAGTCAGTACAGATGTTTTTACAAATGTTAAAATTCCTGTCGTTCTAAATGCCATATTACCAGACAACTTAGATCTTTTACAAGCCCTCATGTCATTCCAAACATGTATGATTGTATTTCTTTTCATTGAACACAAAATGAGAAGCTTAGCAAAATGTTCACACTATCTATACATGAATGAGCAGCTTCTGTCGTCAAGCTCCATGTGTTAAAAAATCACTATAAAATGACAAGATTTGTGGATAGAGTGCAAGTTTGTAAATTTAAGTTCCACTGAAAATCCACCCCTCTGTAATGGTTTAAAAAATGTTTGAACATTCTTCAACTACTTTTGTGTTCATAGAAGGAATAAAGTGAAAGTGAGTAAATAACATCATTTTAATTTGTGAACTATTCCTTGAAGAATTTGTATTCACACAGTAAGTTGAGGTGGCAGTCTGACTGAAACTTCTCCTCAAATGCAGCGGTTATAATTAGCTGGGGTGTCGTTGGGTATGCGGGTGTCACATCCTTTTGCTCCAGTGAGTTCTGAGCACGACTGCCAATAGAAACTGATAAAACACTACACCTCCACACACTACACTGTCATCATTCTGTCTTTTTGAATTCTACTTTCCTTATTTTGTCACTCACTTCTATCTTCACCTGTTGTTTAGTCTGGCTTCAGAAGTTTTGGTAAAGCTTTAGGTTTATTGAGTTTTGATATACACCTCACAAAACCCTCTAATTAAGTTACCTGTTATTGTTACCTGTCATAAGAACCAATTACAATAGATATTTTGTCTAGCTCAAATTTGTGTGATCTAGTCAGCTTTTATGAGAAAGCTGTTCCCAAAAATGAAAATTCTGTTAGTTACTCACCCTCATGTCATTCCTTATTAAAAAAAAAAAATCAGTCTGCGTATTTCAAAAGTCAAGAACTATAATAACTTATTTTGAAGTAACTTATTAATAAGACTTACTTTCTTATGTGGAACATGAAATATATTTAGATTTTTTTTTCTTCTGGGAATTACATGAGGGTGAGTAACTAACAGAATTTTCATTTTTGGGAACAGCTTTCTCTAAAAGCTGACTAGATCACACAAATTTGAGCTAGACAAAATGTCATTCCAGAAAAAAAAAAATCTAAGTATATTTTATGTTCCACATAAGAATAAGTTACTTCAAAATAAGTTATTTAGTTCTTGACTTTTGAAATACGCTGACTGATTTATTTTTTAATAAGGAAATTAATACATTCATTAAATTGATTAAAATTGTCAGTAAATTAGCATATTAGAATTCTTTCTGAAGGTTCATGTGACACTGAAAACTGGAGTAATGATGCTGTAAATTCAGATTTGCCGTCACCGGAATAATTACATTTTAAAATGTATTAAAGAAAGAAAAACTGTTATTATAAATTGTAATAATATTTACTTTGATTTTGATGAAATGCAGTCTTGGTGAGCATAACTTGGAACATACATGGTGAATAACATGCATATTTTAATTGTGTGAAAGTGTTTACCCAACAAAATGTCGGACTCCATACAGGCAGACACAGGACACCTACTGGAGCCTTGGCGTTGAGTTTGACTCTGGGGGCCTGAGGCTGTTTCTACCCCCACATTCTCTGTGCCTGAAAAAGGATCCAGGACAGGTCAGTCTGTTATATTAGGAACTTCTGCTATTGCTGCCTCCCCTTCAGCAGAATGGCTAACTGGCTCGTCGTGATCTTTTGTGCTCACTAAGAGTTGGTTGCCAGAATGGGCAGATACAATTACCATCCAAACTGCTATGAGGGTTCAAGCAAGAACCATCAACACATTCCACTAGAGCAGTAGATGAGTGAGCTAAGAAAGGTGTTGAAAGAAAAATACAGTGGTCTGATGGATTGTTGGACAATGTATTAAGAACATGTCTGAGGTTCTCATTTGAATGAGTAGTTCCAAAGCTAAAACATTGCATGCATCCCATCACTTTGAATTGTGCTTTTTCTGTCTGGGTATTTTGGGGAATTTCGGGGTATTCTTTGCCCTCTGACATGAGGCTCAATATGGTTACATGAAATCAGAGAGTCGAGAAGGGTTTTCTGAGCCAGTCTACAGCTGGCTGGGTGGCGTAGATATCTGGCATTCCCAGATTCCCTGTATTGTAGAGCTGACACTAGACTATATTGTATATACAATATATATTAATTTATTATTACTTCAAATTAATTGGTTTATTTATTTGTTTGTTTGTTTGTCTGTTTATTTCAGCTAATTTTGGAAAAAAAATATTGTTTCCTATTTTCTAAGACAATGGATTTGAAAGATAATTTAGAATAATTGTTTTTATTTTAAGATATTGATTATACTTTTGCCATCCACTAGCACAAACTTATAGGGATAGTTTACCAAAAAGTACAAATTATTTGATAATTTATTCATTTTTTTGCTGGAACATAAAATATATTAATAAAGATATTAAATATAGATAAAGATATGTAGAGAAAAAATTGTGTGGTTTTTGTTTTTACACAATGAAAGTCGGAGGGGTCCAGTGTTGTTTGGACCTAATTTACTTTCAAAATAATACAAAATATTTTAATCCACAAAATAAAAAAATCCTAAATGTCAGTTTATCAGCTTACCAGAATTTCAACATCGGTACATCCCGTTAGGGGAGCTGTAACTTTGTCTTTTGGTGTTTTTCATGTGACATTTAAACATTAACAAGGCTGCATATTTCACAAAGAGTCTAGAGACCTAAAGCATGAGAAGTTGTGAAGAATCACGTGATACAACTGAACTTGCAGAAATGATCTATCTTCACTCACCTGGGTTATTTAGGTACACCATCAACTCAAGTATTATAAACATGCAAGTTAAGTTACATTTATATAGCTATATATATACAGCTTGGCAACACAGTTCTTTAAATGGACGCTGCTGGTCCTAAATGACAGATGGATCTATAGAGTGAACATAGCATGGATTCATCTCAAGACCATTTGGGTATTATTAGAGTTAATATTTCCAGATAATTGTGTTTTAGTGATTTGGTCATGACCTTTTTAAATCTTATTTACTGCAGAGGATGTTGATATTCTTTTGTAAGAGTGTTTTTACCCACAATGTGTTGTTGGAAAGCGTGTAATGTATTTGACACTTATTTGGTCATGCAGATAAATGTCATATTTCAACAACATTGTTTGTCTTGCTGAGAAAAAAACATTGAAGTTTCAGCATTTAAATTACTCCTAATGAATGTTGGCGGTGTTTCATTGCATGAAGATGAGTCGGGTGGTGTCTTAGTCTGTGTCCAATTTTATCTGTCTCTGTCTGTCTATCGCTCTCAATCTCAGTTTACTACCTTCTTGGCCCCCCTCTGTCCTTCTAAAGTTGGAATTTGGCTTGACGTAGAGATGCTAATATTTGTCGACCCTCCGTTTAACCTTCACAGGGCTATGTGTTGACAGCATCTGTTTAAATGATGGATTATGAATGTATGCCTTTATCAAAGATAAATCATAAAAAAGTTACTTTACTTTTTTTCTTGGTTTTGTAAAAGGGGGAAATGGTGCATTAACACACTTGATAAACACATTTGATGACAGATAAACTGTTTAAGTCTAAATGGAATATCGTAACTATAAAATGTGACATTTTGATGTTCTGCGCAAATACAGGTTCCTAAAAATACACTGCACAAATTACTGCCCATTAGGACAAGATCATGTTGAAGACTATGAGGGATTTGGGGCCAGATGTTACTTCCTACATGTCCCGTAGATCTATATAATGAGATTTGTTGTGTTTATGGGTAAGAACAACACCAGTGGGATTCCAGACAATGTCTAGTGTTGTATAGCCACACAGAAAGGAAAAGTCAAACCTGGGTGTCATGCTCCATGACTGTTACTTCCCCCCTATACTTTATCCCCCTTTCAATGTGGATCACTTTTTGGAAAGGGTGTCATGAGAACTCCAGCTGGATTCGATTACATGCGGAGAGCTCTGCGTTAATCAAATGCTTGAAAATAGCCTTTTATTTGTGTGGTATGCCATCAGAGTTCCCTAATGCTGAAATAAATGGATGCAACAGACTAGGACAGACTATTTAGGCTCCTGACTGGCATGTTTACTGGAAGGCTACATGGTGTAATCCTCTGAGGTGCATCTCGTAGCACAGGACATAATGTCCATAACCAGATCTGTTACAGCTGTTTGCTCTGAGGTCATAGTTGTGGCTCAGAAAATCATATGATCCGTACCTTACATGTGGGCGGAATTCCAAGTGTGGTTCTTCCTGGCAGTGTATAAGTCATTTGTTAAAGTTTGCAGATGATACTCTAGTGGCTGTACTTATACTCTATTCGAGAACAGACTTCTACTTTTTTTTTTTTTTGGTACATACATTATGAGTAATAGCCTCATTAGCTGGCACTGGCAGTGGTTTTAGTTGCTAATCCCCACAATCTCAGTGACGGTTCAGATTAAGCTATCTAGCGCTGCTCATTTTTCACCGGAATAGCTAGCTGCTTTATGAAAGTGTGCAGCATGTAAAATGTTACCCCAGTCGTGTTAAACAAGCTTGATTGTCAGTGAAAATACAGTCATTAAACCAGCTAATGACTAGCAGGAGGCTGCTGATTGGCTGTTCGGCTGCAGCAGGAGATGCTTTTGCAGATGTTATTGGGGTTGACTGAAGTCTATTTCCATTTGCAAACTGTTTAGCTATTACTGTTTGCAAAATATGCTGGAGGCATTATTTTTGCTCCATTTCTGGAATGATCAGACTTTCTTTGAAACCGTTGAATGGAAATAATCCGTGTGTGTGTGTGTGTGTGTCACTTTGTTTATTATATGCATGTATCTATAGAAGTGTGTCCCATCTCAGTGTGCAGGAAACTATAAGTACACAATTGTTAGGTTCATTTCCTTAAAGTGTAAACTTTGATTCTGTAGGTCCATCAAAACAGTTTGTTTAAGGATCCCATCTTGGCTTACTGATGGAAGACAGGCGGAGTTTTCAGGAAATAAAATCAGTGTATGTCTGCGGAGGTTTTTTTTTGTTAAACATGTCACACCATGTAGCTGTTCCAGCTGTGTAAAGCCATGTCAATCCCATGATCCACAACATGAGCTGGCTGCCAGTGCAATAGAAATTTCTACATTTGTCTGACCCCTTTTTGAAGGGGTAATTATTTTAGAATGATGGTTTAATGTGCCCTCCTACATTTAAAATCATTCATACACCCCTGTGCCCAGGCTAGACTCTATATTCCTGCTGTGAGTTAATCTAGTCTGGAAGCATATTGAGTTTTGCTGATCCAGCAGGAATGTTGCTTGTCTTTCAAGGGCCAGGCCTGCTAACAGCTTACCGGTCTGTGACAAGACAGACTTTACATTTGGCCAGAAACCCAAGAATTTCAGAATTAGCTGATTTTGTAGCTCAGATTCCTTGAATGTTGTTTTGAACATAGTTGTCCTCAAAAAGGAAAATTCATGTCACCCATAAGACTTTTGTTTATCTTTTACAAATGAAGATACTGTTAATGCAGTGGTTCCCCAACTTTTTAGAGTGGCATTTAACATCCTTCTATGTCCTCTTCCTTTTCCACTCTTCCACTTAGCCTGGAGTCACACCTTTTCTATTAATGGACAATTTTTGCCCACCTTAAATAGATTTTCAGGTGTATTCTTTTTTACTTTTATTAAAGGCAAAGTTTTTCTAACTGTATTCAATGTACCTGTGTGTCAAATTCTTACAATTCCACAATTCCAATTCCAACTATTAATATATTAAATAAAGCAATAAATTAAACAAAATCAATTATTTCAATCAAATTAAAAATTATCATCAAAAGCCATCTTTGCACTGCAGTGGTACAAGCTGCATATAGATGTATTTAGACACTGTTTAATCTTGCTCAGATGTAGCATGAATGCAATTACAATGGCATAAATAATGTTATGAGACAGTTTTAAATTAAGAATGCCGACAGCATAGAGACTACGGCGTTAGTCCGACTCAGAAGTATAAATCAACCTTAACACATAACAGGTGTCTTAACCCCACTTAATAGATATTCGGGGACACATTACATTACACTCGTATAATATATGATCAACTTTAAAAACAAACTTGCACTGTGTTTTATAGTATCAAAGCGAGTTTGAGTCTTAATGGATTTCTATGCACCGTGTGTCTATATTTGTTTTTCATGCTAGTAAGTGCTAAAACCCCACTTTTCCTGTTTTTACACTGGGGCCTTGTGTCTGTTAGAAATACATGCTCGGTTTGAGTGATATTTTATAGTGGGGTGGAATTAAATGAAAGGCAAAACTCAGCATTTTGTTCACATACCCCCTCCGTCACCTCACGTACCCCAGTTTGGAAATCTGAGAGATATCTCTCCCTCCATTGAAGCGTAACATTTTTAGTGTAATGGACTTTCAAAGAGTTTATAAATTCTAAACGCAATCCATATGACTCAATCTGTTTGATCCAAGTCTTCTGAAGAGACACACTTTATGCACAGATTTAATTTAGGGTTTTATTCACAACATTGTTCAGCACACATACATGGAGTACATCAAAAAAGGTGAACAGAAGTTCAACCATGCTTATAAGTTTTCATTTCTGAAATGTACAGTATGTTTTCAGAGTACATTGAACTCTTATCTCAAAAGATCAGAGACAATTTGATTCCTCATGATTCTTTAATGACCAATTTCTGTATTATTCAATCTAGATTATATACTGTAAATAGTCTCTGCTTTGATGTAGGCAAAAATGGACTGAATTTGACTTTGAATCAATAGTCTTGTTTGCACATGCTGCATGTACATGGGGTTGTTCATTCTGTCTTTCAGTGAATGAGTCATTGGGAAGCTGTCTGACACACTGTTGCCATCATGGTCATGTGAACTTCACCGCCTACACTTGCAAGTCATGCCAGTGATGGCCATGTCTGCTGTTCATCAAACGGGCCTTCTCGATCATCATGCTTTACCAGTCACTCGTTTTTTCTCTCTATCCATCTCTCCAACCTGTCCCTTATTTTCCGTAGTGCTCTTGGCAGCAAAAGGAAAATCTGAATATTTGTAATTGTGATTTAATTAAAATGGCTATCGTACTTTTTCAGTATTTATTAGGGTGCTATGATGGTTATGATCTACTTTTTGTGATTCAAAATTTAATTTAAGTTATTAGATTTCCAGCTTGGCGTGAATGATAAAGAGCTCATTAGTCTGTATAGATTTTTAAAGGAATAGTTTAATCGAAAGAATGAAATTGTGTCACTCACCCTTGTTGTTTCTAACCTATATGAGTTTCTTCCATCAAACACAAAGGTATGTTCTGGCAATGTTCTATAAAATTCTCCTGTTCCATTTTCCTATCAAGTAAATGTTGCGATAGTCGTTTCTTACCTATTGTGACGCATATCCGAGTGAAACAAATTCTCAAACTAAACAAAATTAGGGCAGGCCTTGATTTTGTACATCCGGGTTCCAGAATTGATTGGATAGTTGGATTGTTGTGCTTCGCTATTACTGTGATCTCATTTGAGTGACAGGTTGTCACTTTTTGCCTATTGTTTTTCAAATAATGTGTATTCTGACATACTACACCCTTAGCATTCTGTTTTTCACATACTATATATTAGGGAAATATGCATATTTGGACGTGAGGAGAATGTACTCTCTAAAAAATGCTGTGTTGCTTCAACCTATGTTTGGGTCAAATATGGAAAACCCAACTGTTGGGTTTAAAATTGAATTAAAAAATTTGATCGAACGGTTGGGTTTGTCTATATTTGTGAGTTTACCATGATTAATCAGTGTATTTAATGATCTGTACTGGACTCTTGTTGACCTCTGTAGTGGTTGAATGGCAACAGCTGCTGCGCAGATGTTCCTACCACTCACTGAGGTCACTTACCACACACACAATGCAACTCAATACAGCAGCAGCTCTATTGACCCTCGTCTGCTATCTGGGCTAGTCACACCAGTGGTGAAGTGTGTATAGTTGATGACTTACAGACAACGTCATACAGTAATTTCATATGCTATTATCTTCAGATTTAGAAGTAGGCCTACTTATTGACTGATTCCCTGAAGCTGTTAATGTTATTTTTGCTAATGTTAGATGTTATAGTCGATATATGCGTTAAAATGCTGTTATATGCTCTAACTTGATTTACTTACACCTTTAATTTCACCTTTTAGTTAATAAGCTCATTTGGTAATTTAGGAGTTTAGTATGAGCTCTTGTCTTTTTAAGTGTGTTTAGAGGCTTCTGGCCTTGAGTCAGCTCTGCAATCATGAGATCATTAGTAGATAGACCTGGGTTAATTACTGCGGCTTTAACTCATCCCTCATGAGGCTATAACACACACACAACATCACTGGTAGGATTTCCATCTTAAATTAGCTGCTTTTTTCCTTCCGAACTTGCCCATCTGTTATATCTTCCACCTAACATGGCTAATGGGAATAAGATTTGGACTGAATAATCTGTCATTGATAAACTGATTAACTTGGTGGATGGAATAAGAACTTTAAAGCTATCTTGTGGATAAACCTTCTTAGGTCCAATTCAATATTCATTACTGTGGTTTCATTTGAAATGTCTTTTTGATTAGCATTTTTAAAGTTTTATGCCCTCTAATTGCTTGACTGACCATCAGTATTTCTTTTTTACTGTCTCCCATAGATCTGCAGTGCTTTAGAGTTGCATACGCCTCAAATTTACGGTAAGACCAATCTCTCTGTAACTTTCAAAATATTTTTTTCCCCGGTTGTGCTGCTTTTAATTGTCTTTCATTGCTGTAGAAAAGTCTTTCCCAGCCTTTTTTGTTTTATGTACACCAAACAGTCCCATTAGTAGGGCTCAGGTACCTCTTCATCTACACCAAACCAAAAATATTTATTTATTTATTTTTATTGGATATCATTAAGCATTAGCATTATCAAAATCTGCATTACCCACTAATAGTTATTCACATTTAAACTAAAACCAATCAATACATTGGGTGAAACACTGACTCAACTTTCTTTTCAAACTGAAGTAAGAATTATAATTTAATATAGTTTGTAAGTTTGATTGGCCAAAACATTTGGTGGTGAGAAAATGAATTTATATTAAAAATATAATAAATGAATAAATATTACATTAAAAATGTAAACTTAATTACTACTAGTAACTAGAAAATTAAAAATAAGTTACTAAAATTAGTCAAACTAAAATAAAAAATAAAGCTAAATAGAAATGTATAGAAAAATGTCAAACTTAAACAACAATTAAACCGTGAACTGAAAATATAAAGAAGCTCATTAAAAAATATTAATAAATACTGTACTACTATACAAATAATACTAAACGAACACTGTTGTGCAAAGGTACTAGTGCGATGATTTGTAATTTCTTTTTTATAGGTTTAAGTTAATTGAAATCTCTCAAAAGTAATCAGAGTTTTATGCACATTTAAACACTATTTGAGGAGTTAACACTAACTTTGTGGAGGGTGGAATTTAGCACCGTAATCATATTTCAGAAGCCCACAGTTACTATAGTACCACTGGTGACAGACATGAGTCACGTCTAGAACTGTGTGTATGAGTGTATGACTCTATGGGAGAATATAGCTGCCGAGTCTTGCTGATATGAGGCAGTGGAAATAAAAGGTTGTGTTAATTGAATGGCTGCATGTGTGTGTTTCATTACTGTAAGAACTTGAGTGAGTAATCAGACTTCAGTCAGTCTGCTAGTGCTAACCTGAATGTAGCATGTGATCCTGTTAAATGTCTAAAAATGGAAGAGCATTCTCTGGAGTGTTATGATGTCTCGGGCTTTCTAGAGCCACCGGTGGGCTGGTCTAGTCAGTGCTTGTGGATCTATATGCTTGCAAACATTGAATGCAGACTGTGCTGCGCATATGCAAATGAGAAGTTACGCGTGATCAGACAGGAATTTTGTGCCGTTCACAACATGGGCTGGTTTTCTGTACAGGGGTTTGGTGTTCTACTGAATTGAGGTGATCTATTTAAAGGAAAAGTGCTCATTTCTGCACCACTAACAACACCAGATGGAATTGCAAAAAGTAATTTGATCCCCAAACAGTTTTTCAAAAGACTACTACGCCACCCCATCTCCTTCAATTTTCCATGTTTTGATCATGCAGATAGTCCCGCCCCAAACTCATGGCATGGATTGAGGAAGAAGTTGTCAGACAGACCACTGAAAAAAAATCATTTTCAAGTATAATTTCTAAAAATAATTCAAAAAATCATATTTTACCTGAATTTTGAATGTGAGTCTGCAGTCTGGATTGAGCAAGTGACTCTTGTGAACATGATGTTTTAATGAATGCTTCTAAAATATTCACAAACAGTAGTTTACATGTTGAATCAGTCTGATGAATCGTTCACTGAATGAACTAACTGAATCACTCAGAGCAGTTACTGAATCAACATTTGACTCGTGGCTCAATACTTTTAGTGATGTCTGTCTCAAAATGAAGCAAGTTGTTTTATACTTAATAGTCATGACACAATGTCTGATTCAACTCTGCGTATATTGAGTTTCCAACAATGCATTTCCTGATCTATATATGTCTGTCTAAAATGGCTTGGAGCTCTACAGCTTGTCCCTGACATACTAGGTCAGATCGCTGCCAAACCCATGCCAGTGTTCAGTGTGCCAACTGTGCACAAGGGCATCCTCCATCCCCAGACACA
Organism: Phoxinus phoxinus; assembly: GCF_949152265.1. Classification (NCBI taxonomy): domain Eukaryota; kingdom Metazoa; phylum Chordata; class Actinopteri; order Cypriniformes; family Leuciscidae; genus Phoxinus; species Phoxinus phoxinus. The sequence continues at coordinate 36,348,732 of NC_136877.1, read as the reverse complement.
TACAGACTAAAGGTTAGCTAAATGCTGAGAGATACTCTGACTTTAAGATAATAGGTCTGCTTCTGTATTGGATGTTGATTTAATGCTAATTTTGAAGGGAATGAACGGTTATTTATTCTTTTTATGCTCTAGTCAAAGTGATTTGAACCTTCAAAGTGAAACACTATCCTCTGTCTAGTATTATGTTGTCGTCTTTTTTTTCTTTGTGTGCGTGTTTAAACTAGACAGGGTTTCATTAATGTGCAGTTTGGATAGTGCTGAAAGCGTAAAGACAGCTGGGAGTTCGGGTGCTAACCGTAAAGTGTGTGTGTGAGAGAGGGAGAGAGGATGGACAGAATCCAGATACCTTTCTAATAACACTACACACAATGTCAAACAGAAAAATTAGTTCATTTTACAGATTCTATGTGTATTAGAGGGCCAAAACTATTAAAAAGTGTAAGCATGTAATTGGTTATAATGTTCATCCTGCTTTAATGATTAATGTGAGCATTTGTATTGGGGGTGAAATAATATTACAGATGGAGATGGACAGTGGTTTTGCTCTCTACATAAAAAAGAGACTTTTACATAGTTACAAATAATTTCTATTTCAAAAAAATGCTTTTCTTTTGAACTTTCTATTCCACAGTTTCCACAAAAAATGTTATGAGAAATATGTAATGCATGTTTCTAGTGCTCCAAATCAGCATATAATCACCATCACAGGAATAAATGACATTTTAAAACATATTAAAACAGAAAACGGTTATTTTAAATTGTAATAATATTTCGTAATATAACTTCTTCTTCTTTTTCTCACCAAGTACCGACTCCAAACTTTTGAATGTTGGTCTATATTTATTTATATTTTTGTATTTAGTGAGGGAACACTTTGCTGACAACCAGTACAATCTGTGGGTCAAATAAATGAATTAGCATTAATCAACAATGAACATGTTTGACAATATTAGCATTTACATCTTTTTTGAGAATCTGAATGTTGATGAAAGTCCTAAAATCAGCATCATTCAAATGCACACGTTCTCTCTTCTGTTCTCCATCCCTCTCATCTCCTTCCATCTCTCCACAGGTGCAGAGTCTTTGTAATACTTGAGCTGGCAGGATGGTGGCGCTGTCTTTGAAGATCTGTGTGAGACAGTGTAATGTGGTAAAGACGATGCAGTTTGAGCCATCAACGGCAGTGTATGATGCATGCCGGGTCATCCGAGAGAGGGTTCAGGAAGCCCAAACAGGACAGGGTGGGACATACTTTCTTTGTTCCTTGTATAATAAAATTTTCTAGTTGCTAATGTTGTATATATTTTTTCAAGTGCAAGCTCTAATACAGTGCCTGTTGTTCCTCAGCTTCAGAATATGGGCTGTTTCTGTCAGATGAAGACCCCAGGAAAGGCATCTGGCTGGAAGGGGGCCGGACGCTGGATTATTACATGCTGAGAAATGGGGTGAGTCCTTTGATCTTCTGTCACTCTCTCTATTTAACAAGCTGTTGTCAAATGTTCTGTGACATGTCTTTGGACTCTTGTCTTGTTTTTGTGTCTTCGCAAAACACATTTTGAGTGCGTGTGTGTTGAAAGATGAGAAGAGGTCTTAACTCTGCTCTTAGTTATTTTTATAGTCTCTGTATGTGTGAGAGAGGAAAGGCTCCCCTTAGTGTCTACACTTACTAAAACAAGCTAGTGTTGTGATTTAAGGACATCGGTCACTGCAGCATGTGGTTTCTGTTTGTATTTGTTTACGCGCGTAAGTCTCTGTGATTGTGTGAAGAAGTGTTGCATAGAAAGACGAAACTGAAAGCTTGTTCCCCCAGGAAGAAATAAAAATGTGTGTGCGGTGTAAATTGAGAAGTGTTAAATGAAGATTTCATCAGTAGTGTTTCATCTTTTGTCAGAAGTTGACATCAAAAGACCTCTTCTTCTCCCTCATACATGCACTCACACAGATGTTCAGCTCTCACAGCCACGTCTTGCTTGTTTAATTTGTTGTATTTTGCACAAAGAACACTTTTTAATTTTTCCTTTTCCTCTTGTTTCTCTCACAAACGCATTCACATTGATTACAGTGTTTGCAAGGCAGCACCTAATTTATATTCAGCAAACATTCTGGTTAGAGTTTGTTCTTTTTGCAATTCTGCGAATAATTCAACACGAACTGCTTCGGATACAGAACTTTGTTTTGTTGATAATCTCATCATTAAAAATGTAACCAGCATCAGTGATGTCATCATAATATTAACATACTGAATTGTCACTGTCCTTTTTTCTTACATCTATTTTGCTTACTCGTTTTTATTGTCTTCCTTGCTTATATTTAACCATTTATAGTAATGTTTTGCCTTTAGGCTGCACAAATTTGATTATTGTGTGCTGCTGGCTGAAAACAAGACGTGTGGTGAATTACATGCAAACAGCAAAACGACTCTGATGCAGAATTTCGTTCAGAATCAAAACATCTTTCCTTAAACTTTAAAACTATTTGTTTACTGAGCTCGGGAAATCTAGTTTCTCTCTCTCTGCCTCTTAGGACATACTGGAGTATAAGAAAAAACAGAGACCTCAGAAGATAAAAATGCTGGATGGCGCTGTGAAGACCATTATGGTGGATGATTCCAAAACTGTGGGAGAGCTGCTTGTCACCATCTGCAGTAGAATAGGTCAGTGATGCTCGTATACAGGTTACTATCTGATATAACTGTCTCATATACAGTTATTCTCTTATATGGGTTATTTTGAGAGGGAACGTGTGGTTCCGTAGGTGACAAGATACGACTGAAGGGGAAGGGGGGGTTAACTTGGTAGTAAATGATTAAAAAAAGATGTGTTGGTACTGGTTTAGTTTTTATTTAAAGTTCAAGGCAACCTGTGTTTAAACAGTGATTTGCACACAGATTCAACTCAATTGGACTGACCAAATATATACATATTAATGCATGATCTGCCATAGCTTTTAAGACAAATACTTTATACATTAGTGTAAAAAAAAAAATGTGATTTGAGAAAAAATTTATACTTTTTTTCTTCTTTTTTTCAAAAGTGAGAGTGATTACATTTGTAATGTTACTAAAGATTTCTATTTGAAATAACATTTTAAAAAATGTAAAAAAAAAAATGTTTCTCCACACAAATTTTAAAAAAAATTATGTTTCCACAAAAATAATAAAGAACTGTTCTCAACATTGATAATCATAAATGTTGCTTGAGTAGCAAATCAGCATATTTGAATGATTTCTGAAGGATCATGCTACACTGAAGACTCGAGTAATGATGCTGAAAATTCAGCTTTGTCATCACAGGAATAAATTACATTTTAAAATATTCTCAGAGGGAAAAGTTATTTTAAATAGTAATATTATTTCACAATACTACAGTTTTTACTGTATTACTGGTCAAATAAATGCTGCCTTGGTGAGCATAAGAGACTTCCTTCACAAACACTAAAAATGTATACCATCCCAAACTTCAGTAAAACAAATCAGTAATTTGTCTATGTATACTTCTGCTGTTATACACACACACACACACACACACACACACACACACAACACAGGCCATAACAAGTCTATAACTGTCTCATTTCTCCTTCCAGGAATCACAAACTATGAAGAGTACTCTCTCATCCAGGAGTTGGTAGAGGAGAAGAAAGATGAAGGGACGGGCACACTGAAGAAAGACAGGACTTTACTGAGGGAGGAGAGGAAGATGGAGAAGCTCAAAGCTAAACTGCACACAGATGATGAGTGTAGGTAACACATCATCACCCACCAGATGCAGATAGACATACTGAACTGCTAAATGGGCCACAATAACTCAATAAAGTTTAGGTTTAGAATTGTTTCAGGCTTAATCTTTGCTTCCCTTTAGTCTCTTATTATATTTTCTTATTCTTTTTATTGTCTGAGTATTCTCTTATTCTATTATTTTGTGTATGTGAGTGTGTGTGTGTATATATATATATATATATATATATATATATATATATATATATATATATATATATATATATATATATAAAAAAAAAAGAGACAGTAAATATATTGTAACATTTATAATATTACAAAATGTATAATATTACTAAAGATTTCTATTTCAAATAAATGATGTTCTTTTAAGCTTTTTATTCATCAAAGAATCCTGAAAAAAATCATCATTGTTTCCATAAAAATATTAAGCAGCGAAATTATTTTCCACATTGATAATCAGAAATCAGACAGTTTCAGTTTCTTGAGCACCCAATCAGCATATTAGAATTGATTTCTGAAGGATCATGACTCTAAAGACTGGAGTGATGGTTAATTGAAAATCTAGCTTTGCCATCACAGGAATAAATTACCTTTTAAAATATATTAAATAAAAAAAGTCATCTTAAATTGTTACTTAATACCTCACAATATTACTGATCCAAAAAATGCAACCTTGGTGAGTATGACCCCAAACCTTTGAACTGTAGTGTATCTTCTGTGAATAACTCTGTAAAAACAGTTTGCTATATGAAAAAATATATAAATAGTTTATTTCTGTTTCTCTCACAGTGAATTGGTTGGATCATGGGCGAACGTTTAGAGAACAGGGAGTCGAGGAAAGTGAAACGCTGCTGTTGAGACGAAAGTTCTTCTACTCCGATCAAAACGTGGACTCGCGAGATCCTGTGCAGCTCAATCTGCTCTATGTACAGGTTAGACACGTTTCTCTTACTGCATTTTATAATGATATGAGGTAATCGGTATCCAACAGCCTCATGTTGACCTAAATGATCTGATTCCACTGTTCTCTACTTGTCCGTTCAATATAATGTATATAGATTGACATGCTGTAAATCTCTTATCGACATATGACCCTAAAAGCCTCTGAGTGCAGCACTACATTCTGTTATACACATTGTATCGATCTTTAAAGTAGTGGAGTCCCTATTACCTTTTTTTATAAGTTCTCCTTCTGTCAGGGACTCGTTGCATTTCTGATGTTTGATTTCTAAAGGCTTTGATAACAAATGTGTCATCCTGCATGTGTTTCCCCAGGCGCGTGACGACATCCTGAATGGTTCTCATCCCGTGTCATTTGACAAGGCTGGTGAATTTGGTGGAATTCAAACACAGATCCAGTTCGGGCCTCATATAGAACATAAACATAAGTCTGGATTTCTGGAGTAAGACCAAGTCCCAGTACTTTCAGTACACAGTGTTTACTGCCCTCTGCTTCATAATCAAGGGTGCTGCATTATTAAAAGCCATGAAATTATGTGATTTAAAATCTAGATATTGTAATGACCATATGGTCCATTCAGGTAATGAGCTTAACCAACTCGAATGAAAAGTGCTTAGTTGCATTCAAATATGTTATGTGTATCGTGTTTCTGTAATGCCAGTTTGCAGTTTAATGTAGTGTTGCTTATCTTCTCACTTTGAATGTGACTTTGATTTTGTTCAGCTTGAAGGAGTTTCTGCCTAAGGAATACATCAAACAGAGAGGAGCAGAGAAGAAGGTCTTTCAGGTGGGCCAGTTTATCCTGCACTTGGTTATACACTTGTCTTTTTATCTTGAACTTCACTATTTGTAAGCAGAGATGAATGAGATAAATGAATTAATTAGGTGAATAAACGCTTCGTGAATTTAACAGGAACATAAGGCTTGTGGAGAAATGACAGAGATCGAAGCCAAAGTGAAATATGTGAAGCTTGCCAGATCACTCAGAACATATGGAGTGTCTTTCTTCTTGGTGAAGGTAAAGTGCATGTGTGTCTGTGTTGTACTTGGTTATATAAGCTATGTTTGTTACAGAGGAATGTCCAGACTTCCCAGATGATGATGATGATACAAATACCGTAATAATAATAGCTTACTTATAATGGGTTGTGTGTTTGTATGTACAACCAAACATTGACTCTGCTTTAAATTCCTGTGTGCAAGAAGGTTATTGAAGGTCCCACCCCCGAGTTGATTAGAATAGTAGGTCGCACTTATGATGGGCAATCAAATTTCTTGGCCAGGGCCACCCATATGGACATGCACCTAGTGCATAGAGGGTATGCATTGATGTCACTTTCCCGCCGGAACACGCCCCCCTCAGCCGGACTGAGTGGCAAAAGAGCCTGCTGCGTGACTGGATTTAATAGGGGAAACTCTGAAAACGCGAGTAAAACAAGCCATTATCAGTTTAAAGGTTGGACTCGATTATAGTGTTCCTTACAACTTACCAAAGATCCATGGATATTAACATGCAGCCAGGAATTGTGTTTCCTGACATTGCCTGATTTTGACGCCAGGGAAATACATAAAGCAAATTTCCCTGTGAACGCTTTATATAAATACAATATAGGTAAGGTATAATAGGTATAATTTTCAGCGGTTGTTATCTGGGAATAACTTACCGCTGGATGGCGCGATTTGACCAATCAGAATCAAGTATTCTACAGAGCCATGTAATAAATAAGCCTTAAAACTTAAAACTTTTTTTTTTTGTCAGTGTTTATTTAACTTTTTTATTTTAAATGTCAGATTTCTTATCAAATCTAGTTGTACAGTCAATCGTAAAACTCTTTCCGGTTTTAGATTTGTTTTGTGTGTTTTTCACGGCATTCACGAAGTCTTTTTGCCACTTAGTGGGCGAAACCGCAGTCACTCCGGCTGACGGTCACGTGCATACCCTCTATTATGTGTTTGCTTCCAATCATATTTCTGAATCAGCTCACATATTGTAAAGGTGTTTTTGAGATCAGCAGTCCTGAGTCACAATGTCAGTGTTTTTTCATACCCAAGTCCAGAAATTCTCTTCGATGTACATGTTGCCAATCAATTGTTCTCATAAGAGCTTTCATCATCCGAGAGGAATTCCACCTCCACAATTCTTCCATATCTTCCACCCCCCATTCCTGGCCGGTGGTGGTCTGCATGACTCATGTAAAGTTGTAAAGTTAAGGTGGAGCAGATGTGCTGGAGCCTGAAATAAAGATCTCAAGTTACTGATTTTAGTTTTCTTCTGGCTCTTCTTATGACCAATATAATTATTGTCTGTATTCATAAACTCAAACTGTTTTCAGTTTGGCTATTTATTTATTTTTTGGCCTTTAGTGGTAAATGCATCTTTGCAAAAAAGCTAAAGTGTTAAATATTGGCACAATTCGGAAACTCAGACAGAGAAGCAGAGCTCAGCTCATCCATCTGCTGACAGCTCTGAGAGAGAGAAAGTACAGAAACAAAAGAAAGACTGTAAGCTTTAGAGAATCTGAGAGAATACTAGAAGAGTGTTATGTGGAATAAGTGAAGAAGAAAAAAATTATCAGCTGCTAAATACACCAGCAGGATTTTGGTAGATCATTTGCATTGTTCTGAACATGGTGAACTTTTTATTTTATTTTGTGTTGATTTTTGTTTCTTAGGAAAAAATGAAAAGTAAAAATAAGCTGGTCCCAAGGCTGCTGGGTATAACCAAAGAATCCGTGATGCGAGTGGATGAGAAAACCAAAGACGTGGTTCAAGAGTGGCCACTTACTACAGTGAAGAGATGGGCCGCCTCACCTAAGAGCTTTACACTGGTACTTGTATAACAGACATTGACTTCCAGATGGCTCAAGGGCTACTGGAAGTGCTTTTTTCTTAATTCACAACTGTTGAAAAGTTTGGGGTATGTAGAATTTTTTTTTTTTCTTGAAAAAAGTTTTTGAAGTCTCTTATGCTAAAATGTCTCTTATGCTATTTCAAAATAATTGAAATGTAATTTAAATCCTGTGATGGCAAAGCTGAATTTTTAGCATCATTACTCCAGTCTTCAGTGTCACATGATCCTTCTGAAATCATTCTGATTTGGTGCTCAAAAAACATTTCTTATTATTATCACAGTTAAAAACAGTTGTGCTGCTTAATATTTTTGTGGAAACCATGTTACGATTTTTTTCCAGGATTCTTTTATTGATTTATTTAAGTTCAAAAGAACAACATTATAAATATTTTTTCTGTAACTTTTGATCAATTTAACATCGTCTTGCTGATTAAAAGTATTAATTTCTTAAAAAAAATACTGACCCCAAAGTTTTGAACACACACACTTTATATCCATTATTTATTCTCATTCTCATTAAAATCTGACAACTAGTGTTTTTCTCCATATGAAGGATTTCGGGGAGTATCAGGAGAGCTACTACTCTGTTCAGACCACAGAGGGGGAGCAGATATCGCAACTTATCGCTGGCTACATCGATATCATTCTCAAGAAGGCCTGTATTAACTCCTTTATCTGTCTTTCCTTCATGAAATAGTCAACAATCTGTTGTCCTGTGCTTTTCCTGATATTCTCCTGGATTATGAAGGGTTTTTGTATTACAGATGAACAGTGTTCAGATTACAGTATACACAATGTTACAGTAAATACCAGATTAAACCTGAGTTTTATGTGCAAATGTGTTTATTTTTGAGTGTTTGGCCCTACAGAAACAAAGCAAGGACCGTTTTGGTTTAGAGGGAGATGAGGAGGCCACCATGTTGGAGGAATCAGTTAATCCGAAAAAGTAAGATATGTACAAAATTTGAGTCAGCAGTGATAAGAACCATATTTCCTTTCAAGGTTTTGTAATTTTCTGCCAGTTGTCTTTAGAAATACTTTTGTAATCAGACCAGTGCAGCATAACAGGAAAGTCACAGTGGAAAAACCTTATCTCAGTTTCTATTTATCTAGATTGAGCTGAGGTTACCTGTTCCACACACAGTAATATGTTCAGCCTGTTTTTAAAGAGTGCCGGCGGAGTCTCCTCTTCTTGAATAACCCCTGTAGTACAAATACAAAATGAAAAATGTACTTGAACTTTTGTACCTTTCTTTGTCGTTTCATTTCTCTTTTTTTTTCTCTCTGTCTTTCACAGATCTACTATATTGCAGCAGCAGTTTAACCGTGCCGGACGGGTAGAGCATGGCTCAGTGGCATTGCCTGGGATCTTGAGGTCAGGTTCTGTCGGCCCAGAAGAGCTAAACATGGGTACCATGCCCTCTCCACAACAACAGATCACTACTGGACAGATGCATCTTGGGCATATGCCACCACTGGTGAGTCCACATATACAAATGCTCACGTTCATAGAACACTTGGTTAATTCAGCAAAGTGAATTAATTGTCCATTAATTAACCTCATATTGACTATAGGCCACCTTGCTGTCTAGATATTAGCATCAGTCCCTTCATATAACATATTGGTTGATCATCAGTTTACAGCTGTCATAGTTTAGATATATTAGTGGAGGAATGTGTAATTATTGCCATCCTTAATGTGGCAATCAGAGCGCAGCCCAACAGGCTCTCGTGGGAACCATTAGCACCAGTATGCAAGCGGTGCAACAGGCACAGGAGGACCTGGAGGAGGTGGAAGAGCTGCCACCACTTGGAGATGATATGGTGAGAAAATGCATACGTGACACTTTACATTTACTCTCCTGTACCTATTACCAATATTTTATTTTTGAAGTAAATATGATTTGTGTTGATATAGTGAATGCACACAACTTGTACTTTTATTTATTTCAGGCTTCTAAAATGTGGATTCAGAACAAGGTGGATGAGTCCAAGCATGATATTCACTCTCAGGTGGACGCCATTGCAGCTGGAACTGCCTCTGTGGTTAATCTTACTGCTGGTAAAACCTTGGCTGAATTAAATCTGGTTAAATTAGTAAGATGTTTCACAACACTTACTATACAGCTGCACTTTAAATACAAATGAAAAACTTGACCGACCCTTCAAAATGAAAAGCCTTACTCCTTTACATTTTGAATGTACATCTGCAGCTTCCTATTCCATTTCCCAGGTGATCCGACGGACACAGATTATACAGCCGTAGGCTGTGCGATTACCACCATCTCCTCTAATCTGACGGAGATGTCCAAAGGTGTGAAGCTGCTGGCAGCTTTGATGGAGGATGAGGTGGGCAGTGGCCATGACCTCATGAGGGCTGCCAGGACCCTCACTGGAGCTGTTTCTGACCTGCTCAAAGCTGTGGAGCCTGCATCAGGAGAGGTGCGAGCAAAGGATGTCCTGCAGATAATCACTATCTGTCATTTTGATGGATTGTGCTCTACAGTTTTTGTTTTTCCAAGCATTATAAGCAGATGTATGCCATTTCTGCATGGTTTCGTCTTGAGATACACATACAAGAATAAATGTCATTTTGATACATTTGACCAATTCAACTGACCAATTCACCGACCATAAAGATTGTGAGTGACATGACTATGTTTAATAGTGTGTGTGCATGTGTTTTCTCATGCAGCCACGACAGACGGTTCTGACTGCAGCCGGCAGCATCGGTCAAGCCAGTGGAGATCTGCTTAGACAGATTGGAGAGAATGAAACGGACGAGCGCTTCCAGGTACACAGATGTCTTATGAAATACATGATGTACATTTGTGTTTTTGAGTGTTGATCACCCTGTATGTGTGCGTGTGTTTCAGGATATTCTGATGAACTTAGCTAAAGCTGTGGCTAATGCAGCAGCCATGATGGTTCTGAAGGCCAAGAACGTGGCCCAGTTTTCTGAAGACAGCGTCCTGCAGAACAGGGTTATTGCAGCTGCGACCCAGTGTGCCCTCTCCACTTCACAACTGGTGGCCTGTGCCAAGGTGGAGTTCACCTACATGTGCTTCTAATCCAGATTGATTAAAACTGTGGATAACCATGCGTTTGTGTATCAGGTTGTGAGCCCCACTATCAGCTCCCCTGTGTGTCAAGAGCAGCTGATTGAAGCAGGGAAGCTGGTGGATCGTTCAGTAGAAGGTTGTGTGAAGGCCTGCCTGTCAGCTACCAGTGATGGAGAGCTTCTCAAGGCTGTCAGCGCAGCAGCTGGTATCGTCACACAGGCTCTTAGTGACCTACTCACGCATGTGAGGAACTACGCCACTCGTGGGGAGCCCATCGGGCGCTACGACCAGGCCACGGACACCATAATGACGGTTACAGAGAATATTTTCTGCTCCATGGGTGATGCTGGTAAAATAAATACATCATATACACCACCGTTCAAAAGTTTGGGTTTGGCAAAGCTGAATTTTCAGCAGCCGTTACTCCGGTCTTCAGTGTCACATGATCCTTAAAAAAAATCTTACTGACTCCCCACTTTTGAACAGTAGTCTACCTTGTATATTTTATTTGCTTAGTTGTTCTAGGCTGTGTAATAGAAGATTTACCTATCTGTTCCATAGGAGAGATGGTCCGACAGGCACGGGTTCTTGCCCAGGCGACATCTGACCTGGTGAACGCCATGAGATCAGATGCTGAGGTGGAGGTGGATGTGAACAACTCCAAAAAGCTTCTTGCAGCTGCCAAACTGCTTGCAGATGCCACCGCTCGAATGGTCGAGGCTGCAAAGGTGGGTTCTGCAAACCTTGGCCCGCATTAGAAACATATGACTACATTAAGTAAAATATATTTTTCTAATCTCCTATGCCAGTGGTTCTCAACCTTTTTCACTCGAAGAACGTATTTCTGCTCTAATTGACAAAACTGCTTGCTTTAAACCTTTTTTTATGAGCAGAAATAGTAGTACCGGTAATATTGAAAGAAATATACCATAAATTAATCTCAATAAATTTTTCACTCCAGATGTTTTAAGAACTGTATGTTTTTCAATAAAAACAATAGTTATTCAGGGACAATAAAAATAAATCTCATTTAAGTTTACATCTTTTTTTACATTTTAAATTAAAATGTAATTTAACTAGTTCACTGTACACTACTGTTCAAAAGTTTTTGAGTCTAAGATTTTTTTCTTCTTTTAAAAAGAAATTACTTATTTTCAGGAAGGGTGCATTGAATTGATCAAGTGACTGTACATTTTACATTGTTTCAACAAAGTTATAATAAAAATAAAAATAAACAAAATAAACAAATGCTGTTCTTTTTTTAACTCTCTTTATCAAAGATTCCTGAAATCAGAAATATGCAAATCAGCATTTTAGAATGATGTCTGAAGGATCATGTGACACTGAAGACTGGAGTAATAATGTGTAAAAATTAGCTTTGCATCACAGGAATAAATATATTTTTTTTAAATTTGATTTTTAAATTTAAGTAATATTAGTGTTTTACTGTATTTTTAATCAAATAAATGTAGCCTTGGTGACCATAATATACTTATAAAAAATAAAAATAAATCTTACTGACCATAAACTTTTGAGCGGTAGCATATTAATAATGTATTAACTGAAATTTGTAAGGCATCCTGCGGCCCCCTTGGAAGTTTGCTGAGGCCCCCTAATTGGGCCCCGGCCCCTTGCTTGAAAACCACTGTTTTATACCAATTAAGGAGATACATTAATCATAGCTATCAAGAAAATCATACGAATTCTAAACTGGAGACATATTTTCTGCACCAATATAGCATTTCCCTAAAGTTATTTTTTGCATCTTCGGTTAAGCATCTCTCTGGTTAATAAAGCGGTGATCTAATAAATATCCAATAGACCCCTTTTCAGTTAGTAAACATGGTGAAATTGTTTTGTGGGCGGAGCTTAGTTGGTTGCAGAACGATCCCTCTGGCCGTTTCACTAACGTTAGCTTGTTTTATAACAATGATGGTTTAAAAATTTTAATTTTAATTTTAACGGACGGAACCAGATTGGCTGACCCGTACGCGCTCAGTCAATGAATGGACGATCAGACAGGATTAACGTTAACGCTATCTCCGGTGGGGAAGCCTGACATCTACACCTACTTGATAGAGAGAAACCGAGTGTAAAGAGAAACTGAGGGCATATACATCTTTAGATGCCTATAACTATGTGCTGAATGGCCATGTAGGCTACAAGACAACTGGTTCGATCCGAAGTTCTGCCTAGCCAGCGTCAAGGCCAGAAGACGACACTGTAAAGAGTGACATTACGGTGCAATTTTAATTGTGAATATTTTCTAGAAATAAAAATTCTAGATACAGCATATACATTTTTTTAATTATGTATTTGATTACCCTTTCTTACCAGGTTCTTCAAAAAGTCTAGTCACAATCAATCAACACAACAATCATATATGTTTCACAAATAATCTCAATAATTTAGAAAACATTATGCGATAAGAATAAAAATAGAAACATGATTATGCGGCCGCCTCCAGTTTACACTTTGTATTGCAACCAGCTAGCGCCGTGACGTAACTGTGACGTAGGCGCAAAAGGGGTCTATAGACTTGTTACACGTCTGTGTGTGTGTGTGTTAAGGGAGCTGCTGCATACCCTGAGAATGAAGACCAGCAGCAGAAGCTGCGGGAGGCTGCGGAGGGGCTCCGTGTGGCCACCAACGCGGCTGCACAGAACGCGATCAAGAAAAAACTCATAACAAGACTGGAGGTCAGTGACTGATGGTTATGATTTAGAAAAGTAATTCAATTTAGACCGGATTATGTGATCTACGCAAGGGAGTTTTTGACATAAATCCAACCGTTTGAATGAAACCCTCAACTAGTTGTCTGTTTTCTACAGAATGCTGCTAAACAAGCTGCAGCCGCTGCCACTCAAACTATAGCGGCATCCCAGAATGCAGCAGCCTCTAACAAGAATACTGCTGCCCACCAACAACTTGTTCAGAGCTGCAGGGTTTGTAGAAGTATTAGTTTGTGAATATCTAAAGTGTTATTAATGAAAGTATTCCTAATGTTTATACCACTGTATTCTCTATATGTCAACGTGTGTTAGGCTGTAGCTGACCATATTCCCCAGCTGGTGCAGGGAGTGAGGGGCAGTCAGGGTCAGCCAGAGGATGGTAGTGCCCAGCTTGCCCTCATCATTGCCAGCCAGAACTTCCTTCAGGTAACCATCTACCCTTTCACTGATACGAATCAGTTTGATAATCCTCATCAGATAACATCACTCTACTTTACTTTAAAAGTGCTCTTTTAAAAATCTCTTTTTTCTCCTTCAATACTAAAATGTCTTATTCCATGTCTTTGTTTTCCAGCCTGGAAGTAAGATGGTTTCTTCAGCGAAGTCGTCTGTGCCAACTGTTTCGGATCAGGCGGCAGCCATGCAGCTTGGGCAGTGTGCAAAGAATCTGGCCACCAGCCTGGCTGAACTCCGCACTGCTGCACAGACGGTACTTAATCTGTCTTCTCCACACATGTATTTAATGAGTAAAATGCCGCGTTCTGTTTACCGTAGCTTGAAAGTCGGATGTCAGAGCTGGAAATGACGTCACACCCGAGTTGACCGCGTTCCAATACACAGTTGGACAACCAAGATGGACGTGTCCAGGCAAACCTTTGTTGTGCTTGCTCTTTTGGAGTACATACACATAAATAAGTGGTATTTTGCACAGAGAATGCTGAAGTAAAATATAGGAGTGAATGTGTCGTGACAGGAAGGGCGTGTGCGTGTGTGTGAGGGAAGCGGATCCTGCAAATGAGTGGGAATAACGCAAGGAAAGTGGATGGATGCCGCAATCTGTGTCCACTGATGGATAGTATTGTGTGCACCACTGAGTTTGAGACAAACAATTTATTACTGTTGTTTCACTTCTGTTGATGCGCTGAGTGAGCAGCCATATATTGGATTCTGAAGTCCAATAGGTTGTTTGTGGTTCCTCTGAGCTTCCAAATCGGAACCCCAACTTGGAGGGCCATTCCAGTTAAAGATTCCTACTGGGAGCTCGGAATTTCAGACTTCCAAGTACAAAAGAACGCACCATAAGATCCACATATTTTAAGTATTAAAGGGATATGCAAATGAAAATTCTCGTTCCAAACTTTAATGACTGACTGACTTCTGTGGAACATAAAAATATATATTTTGAAGAATGTTGGCAACCGAACAGTATCGGTACCAAAATTCTTACAAATATCTCCTTTTTAGTTCTGCAGAAGAAAGAAGTAAGTGTTTGGAATGACATCAGGGTGAGTAAATGATGCTATGAGCTATCCATTAATGAAATCCTGTCATGTGATATCTAGGCTCACGAAGCGTGCGGCCCCATGGAGATAGACTCTGCACTTATAGCGGTGCAGACGCTAAAGAATGAACTCAAGGATGCAAAAATGGCAGCTTCTGAAGGACAGCTGAAACCATTACCTGGAGAATCAGTGAGTTGATCAGTGATACTATGATTCTTTTACACTACCTCTGAACACTATCTTCTCAGCACAGACATATTGATTGATTGATTGTGTGAATTATGCTTCCATTTTGGAATGCAATTTGTTTGTTTTAGTTGGAAAAGTGCACTCAGGATCTGGGTGGTACATCTAAGGCCGTTGGTTCATCAATGGCCCAACTGCTCACCTGTGCAGCACAGGGAAATGAGCATTATACAGGTAATACACTCACTAGCATAGGAAACACATTTATTTGGCCATAACTTACCTTAGAGCTAGAACTAATACTAACCTTAACCCTATAGTATGTACATGTAGGTAATCAATAATATTCTGTACTTATTTTGGTAATTACACTGTAACAAGGTCACCTGTGTAACCTTATATATTTTTTATATTTGAGGAGGTTTTGTAAAATTAAGATAGTTTACAGGGGCTGTTTTTTCTAAGTGAGCTCAAACAAACATAGATTCTTGTTCACTCACTCACTCACTCACTCACTCACTCCCAAACACATGAATTGTATGTGTTCACAGGTGTTGCTGCTAGCGAAACTGCCCAGGCTCTCAAGACATTAGCACAGGCTGCGAGGGGTGTTGCTGCCACCACATCAGACCCTGCTGGAGCCGTAGCCATGTTGGATTCTGCTTGTGAGGTTATGGAAGGGTCGGCTAAATTGATTTTTGAAGCTAAGGAGGCGCTGGTTGCTCCTGGTGATGCAGAGATACAACAGAGGCTAGCACAGGTGAGGGAGGAAGGTGTTCATTTTCTTTCCAAAATAATAATCTTACTGACCACAAACATAAAAATATAACGCACAAGTATTTAACTGACTTTATTGTTGTGTATGTCTCTGTTTTGTGTACTAGGTGGCAAAGGCTGTGTCTCACTCACTGAACGCATGTGTGAACTGTCTACCTGGACAAAAAGATGTTGATATGGCTCTGAAAAGCATTGGAGAAGCCAGCAAAAAACTACTTGTAGAGACGGTGAGAAACAAACAAGAAAATCCTTTATCTTTCCTCCAAAAAATGTTGTAGCCTGAAGATTGCTAGAGCTATTCCTTAATAAACCCTCTCTGCCTTCAACATAGTACATGCAGTTATTAAATGTACATGGCCCTAATGTGTCTCTGGAGTGTTTTGTGACCTTTTTTTATTATTATTATTGCAGCTCCCTCCTTGCAGTAAGACCTTCCAGGAGGCTCAGAGTGACCTGAACCAGACCGCAGCCGATCTGAACCAGTCCGCAGGTGATGTGGTCCATGCCTCTAGAGGGACCACTATCAAGCTTGCAGATGCTTCTGGGAAGTTCAGTGAGGACTTTGATGAGTTTCTGGATGCTGGCATTGAGATGGCTGGCCATACACCGGTACGATGTGTGGCGCTGGACAGAACGTGAGAAGGTGGATAGGTCTTCCTTTTCCTAAAATAAGAAGTCATTATTGGTTGTTTTTAGGGTAAGGATGATCAGATACAGGTGATTGGGAATTTGAAGAACATCTCAATGGCCTCCAGTAAGCTGCTGTTGGCTGCCAAGTCTTTATCTGTGGACCCTGGAGCAGGAAATGCAAAGAACCTGCTCGCTGCTGCTGCCAGGTACTTCACGCCATGTTTATTCATTCGTGTTTTATATGTGCTCTTGTTTCTATTTTTAACCTCACTCCCCTACATGTTTATTCAGAACGGTGACCGACAGCATCAATCAGCTGATTACCCTGTGTACCCAGAATGCCCCAGGACAGAGGGAATGTGACAATGCTCTAAGAGAGCTTGAGGTATTATATATAAACAATGCACGGTACGAAGTAATTTGTCTTACTATTGAAAAGAAATGGGATATTGTCTCTTTTTGTGGGTTACAGGCTGTTAGGGGACTACTGGATAACCCGAATGAGCCAGTCAATGATCTCTCCTACTTTGACTGCATTGAAAGTGTCATGGAGAACTCCAAGGTAACAGCAACATGATTATATTGGAGGTAGTGATGCACCAATTGCAGTTTGGGATTGGGCAGGTCAAGTAATACAAAAATAACATTCCAAAAATTGCAGGTGGATGAGAGATAAATCTTTAAAGACATTTCACGGTAAAATGCAACGAACCTGCGTCGTTTTTACTTTTGTTTTCAAGAACAACATATACAGTATATCTCTTCAGGGACAACATGCCTCTTAGTGGTCATTATATCAAACACAAAGGAACCTACGTGAGACATTGCTTAATAACTTGACAGCTTTAACTCAAAATAAACACAAGCTTAAAGTCGGCATGAAATCAAAATTGACCCTATTTACTTTGTTAGCGGATATTACTAGTCTTGTGGTGAACAATTAATCCGTGCAAGTTAATACACGGAAAAAAATTGTTTGCCGAAGTTATCTTTAATCAAAGTCTGAAAAGTTACTTCCGGGTCTGGAATGGTTCTTTTTCTGATGACATAGGCTTGACGGCTTGGGTTGCTGAAGCGCTTAACCACTCCCCTCAAACCGTTACTCTGCTATGGGCGAGAGATGGAGAGGAGGAGCGCTGAAGTAAAACCCTGACCTCTGTTCAATATTCCGTTTCACTCGGAAACGCATCACAACACTTGAGAAGTCGTTTGCAACTTCCGGTTCACGCGGACTTTAAGAGAAATGATTCCGATAAGAGTGTTTTCCAACATAATGATGGAAGCAATTTTCCATAAAAAAAAATTTAATTTGGTAAAATTCATGCAAATTCAACGGAGTTCACATTACCAAAAGCAAGAGAATGGGCTTCATTTTATGTATCGACTAATTTCAAGATCAAAGACCACAATGGGGGAGAAAGCGGCATCGGCACTTTTAATTTAATTTAGTTTGGGGTTTTTTATTGAAAACAAATGTCTGTTGAGCTTCAGGATGCAACGCTGAACTTTTAAGTCTGCGACACTGCGCATCTGCTTGCTGAAAAGATACTGAGCTACTCTAAACACATGAAGCGACCAGCGTTGAACATGCATGGTTTTTAAAAGCGGATTCGGGTGACGTTAGAGCTGATCCGTGCATCTCTAAGTGGAGGCTTTACTTGGAATACTATCCAGATATTTATTGCAAATATTTATATTAACCTTTTTATACAATGCACAGTCATAGTAACTTGAATATTGTTCTGACTTAATGTACTCTTGTTGTCTTCCATATAGAGCATTATACAGATATTATATACCGGTATTACAAATACTTTATTGTTATTGTAATGTACACTGCTGTTCAAAAGTTTGGGGTGATTTTTCTTTAAATAAATAAATACTTTTATTCATCAAGGACACTAAAGTGACAGTTACAAATAATTTCTATTTTTTAATAAATACTGTTTTTTGAACTTCTTTTTCATCAAAGAAAATATTATGGTTTTCATAAAACTGATTTCAACCATGATAACAATAAGAAATGTTACTGCTTTGTCATCCGATATCAATTACATTATAAAATATATTAAATAGAAAAGTTATTTATATTTTAAAAGTTGTTTCACAATCAGTGTTTCACCATTTTTTTACTGTATTTGTTTATTAAATAAATGCAGCCTTGATGAGCAAAAGAAACTTTGTTCTAAAGTATTTAAAAAATCTTACAGACCCCACGCTTTTGAACAATAGTGTACATTATTACTGTGATATTAGTGTGTACATGTGAATAGTATAAGCACTTTTAGTTGCAATTAAATCTCATATACTTGGGGCAAGATTTACTAAAAATAACAAATTAGCATGAGCGTGCAATTCCAAAAAAGCGCAGATGATCTTCTGACATCGTGCAAATTAAAAAACACGGATGCAGCCGGATCGTTCAATGATAACCAACATAAATAATGGTGCAAAAATACCAGTAAATTGATAAGCGCAAACCTTCGTAAATCACCTTGCATGATTAATTGAAGTACTCTACACCCATACATTTTGTGTCTAAAAGGGAAACTCTTTCAAACACATATTCAAAAAGCTACAGTATTTTTTCTCTGTGTGTATTTAGTAAATCCTGGCGGTAGTTTTTTAGCGCCAAAAGAGGATTTTCACTGGCGCAAGCGGTTAGTAAATCTGGCCCTAAATGGGCAAAATTCCTGTTAAGATTCAAGCATTCATATAGCCTGTTGATATTGGTATATGTTAATGCACATCACTAAATGATGATGACTGATCTGTAATCCACGTCTTTCTGTTAGATACTCGGTGAGTCTATGGCCGGTATCTCGCATAACTGTAAGACAGGAGATGTTCCAGCGTTTGGAGACTGTGTTGGTGGAGCCTCTAAAGCTCTGTGTGGACTGACCGAAGCAGCTGGTCAGGTAACAAATACTACCAGCTCTGCCTTTCAATGTCATATTTCATTCTCAAACATTAAACATTTTTACCTCTGAACACTTTTACTTTGCTCATACTTGTTTTCCGGTGTGTCTCTAGGCTTCTTACCTAGTGGGTGTGTCTGACCCCAACAGCCAAGCTGGACATCCAGGCTTAGTGGACCCTATCCAGTTCGCTCGTGCTAATCAGGCAATCCAGATGGCTTGCCAAAATCTTGTTGACCCAGACAGTAGTCCTTCACAGGTAGCTTCGTTCTGTCAGATCTTGAGCATGTAGTGTTTCTTTCTGCAACACCTTAATCTGCACTTTTAAGGCCAAAATGTTCAAATGTGCGTGTTGCAGGTGCTCTCAGCTGCCACCATTGTTGCCAAGCACACCTCAGCGCTGTGTAATGCTTGTCGACTGGCTTCATCTAAGACCGCCAACCCTGTGGCTAAAAGACACTTTGTGCAGTCAGCCAAAGAAGTGGCCAACAGCACAGCCAGCCTGGTCAAAACAATCAAGGTTAAACCACTCCTCTTTATAAATCATTCTAATTTTTATCCACTACAATAACAGCATATGATTGCTTTCTAGCATCAATTATTTTCCCTCTTCTCTCCCACTATAGGCATTAGATGGGGATTTCTCTGAGGAAAACCGTGAGAAATGTCGTGTTGCAACAGCGCCGCTCATTGAAGCTGTTGACAATCTGACTACGTTTGCTTCCAATCCGGAGTTTGCTAGTGTGCCTGCACAGATAAGTAAAGAGGTATGAGTTTATTCTTCGTTGAAATGTTATTCACAATTGAGTCATTCTTGTTGTTAATGATATTTATATTTTTATACTCACAATTTAGGGTTCTGCTGCACAGGATCCAATCATCCAATCGGCACACTCCATGCTTGGCAGCTCCACCCACCTTTTGAAGACCGCACGGTCATTAGTTATGAACCCTAAAGATCCACCCACGTGGTCATTACTGGCAAGCCATTCACGCACCGTGTCAGACTCCATCAAGAGCCTCATCACTGCTATCAGGTAACGCATATACTCACTTTTGTTGTTAGTATGAGACGTGCAATAGAAATAAATTTAAATCATTTGTGTTTATGTGATTTGGTATTACAGGGATAAAGCCCCTGGCCAAAAGGAATGTGACTCAGCCATTGATAATATCAATAAATGCATCCGAGATATTGAGCAGGCCTCTCTTGCAGCTGTCAGCCAGAATCTTCCTCCTAGAGATGAAGTTTCATCTGAGGTAAATGTGTTTCTGCAGTAGCTACTCAGAATAGTGTTTATTTGTAGCTTCATGGCTGTTATCGCAACTCTATTGAGCAGTATATCAATTAGTCATGGGTTGAGATGGTCAACTAGTGTTTTTTTCATATATATATTTCAAACACACGTGTGTGTAGCCATGTTAAAGCCTTGAAAGAAGAAATAAAAGTGAGTTTTCGATCTAGGAGTCCTTAACACGTGTTGTATTATATCAGGCTTTGCAGGAGCAGTTAACATCATCAGTTCAGGAGGTGGGTCACCTGATTGAGCCGATTTCCACTGCAGCAAAAGGAGAAGCAGCACAGCTAGGACATAAGGTAAATAAAATGATGAAGCCTTTCCAGTCTAAAATTAGTTTTCATATATGTGTTCAACTCTAATGCATGCCATAAGTATGAACTCAAACCTTTCTCTGTTCCTCAGGTCTCTCAGTTGGTCAGTTACATCACCCCGCTGGTCTCAGCCTCGATGGGCATGGCCTCCAAAATCTTTGATCATCAGCAGCAGATGAACCTTCTGGATCAGACCAAGACTGTTACTGAGTCTGCTCTACAAATGCTGTATGCTGCCAAGGAAGGTGGTGGAAACCCTAAGGTACATGTCATCCATTCAAATATGTGATATCTCCATGTAAAATTTCAATCTTTTAACAGTTTCACCAACCCATTTTTCTTTAGGCGTTTCATACCCATGATGCCATAGCAGAAGCTGCACAGCTGATGAGGGAAGCTGTTGATGACCTCTTGCTGACCCTGAATGAAGCTGCTAGTGAGGTTGGCATGGTCAGTGGCATGGTGGATTCGATTGCTGATGCTATGGGAAAGGTAACCACCCACATGCTTTTGCATTATAAACAGCCTTAATATACTTTATAATTTGTTCGAATTTGATGAATACATAAATTAAAACTATTTGATATTTTAAAGGGCACCTATTATGCAAAATTTACTTTTACATGGTGTTTGAGCATAAATGTGTTGGCAGTGATTGTACACACAACCACCAAGTGTTTGTTTGTTTTTAAATCCCCATAAATCATAAGCACTGTCTCAGAACAAGCGGTTTGCAGATTCTGGGCAAAGTGACGTCACTTTGCACAGGTCCCTCCCACGACTGTTGACGGACACTGCTGTATTAACATAGACCCGCCCTGAGTGAGCTGTACACAGTCCGCCCTTGTTTCGACGCCGGAGCAGCTGTAGACAAGAATGTCTCCTAAGCGATTGAGGTGTTTTGTTGGATGTAAGAATAGCAGTCTTCATTTATTCCGACATCTAAACCACCGAAGACGCAGTGGATTACTTTTGTTTTTATGAAGGGAATTCTCCCCCCAATCTACCTAAATGTGTTTTGTTTGCGTGAATCGTTTTACACCAGACTGCTTTAAGAACGAGGATCAGTACAAAGCAGGCTTTGCTAAAAAGTTGTTACTCAAGGATGGATCTGTACCGACTGTTCGTGATCCAGCTTACAGTCTCCGGAGTGATGGGCCTAACGTTACTGATCACGGTAGTAATGAAAGGGAGAGTGCGCACTTTATTACAGAGTTTATTATCAGAGTTGTTTTACGGATATAAAGTTTACCAGTTTATTAAGCACCCACTGAAAAGGTCTGTATATTGTTTACTGTTAGTTGTAACGAGTGTTTTTGTGTAATTTGCTGTGTATGTTGATGATAATGCAAGGGAGAGAGAGAGAGTTTATGGATTAAGACTTTACTGCACACCTCTTGTACTGTTTTATTACGCTCTTACTGTGATTTTCTGAAGTAAAACGGATGCTTCATCTTTTGTTTGAAGTACAATAAACTTCATAAAACTCAATTTTGCTCGTCATTCGGACGGGGTCCGCTACAGCAGGCTTGTACTACTAATAGTGGATAAAAGCAAGATGACAAACAAGTTATAACGGTGTTTAAACAAAACTACACCTGTTCTTTTTCCAGGATATATTCTCTGGCTCTGTAGGCATGATTGTCCGACTCCGGGTCGAAATGATTCTGATATTTTCATTTTGTGAGATGAGATTGGCCTTACACCGAGGTGTGAGCTCTTGAGGCTCCTCCCTCTTCTTTAAAGAGGGCCAGAAGCAGCAGTTCATTTGCATTTAAAGGGACACATACAAAAACTGTGCGTTTTTGCTCACCCCCAAAAAGTGGCAATTTTAACATGCTGTAAAAAAGATCTGTGGGGTATTTCGAGCTAAAACGTAACATGCACTCATCAGAGACTTATTTTACATCTTGTAAAAAGGGGCATAATAGGTGCCCTTTACGTGTTTAAAATAATTTAAAACAGCCATGTAATATTTAAATGATCTTGTGATCCTGTAGTTAGGTGAAGGTTCTCCACCAGAACCGGAAGGTTCATTTGTGGAATATCAGACCACCATGGTGAGATACTCCAAAGCTATTGCTGTCAGTGCGCAGGAGATGGTGAGTAATCTTAATTTTCTTCATTTAATGTGTTTTATGCTATAAAACACAGTATAACATAAACTTTTATGCATAGACTTATGTGTCCAATTTCATTGTATCGCTTTATTCTCTCCCTCAGATCACTAAATCAGTGAGTGCTCCAGAGGATCTGGGCAGTTTGGCCTCACATGTCACTGCAGACTACAGTCAGCTTGCAGTTCAAGGACGTCTAGCTGCTGCTACTGCGGAACCAGAGGAGGTCATTGACGCACAGATGCACGGTCGGTCACTCTTTGTGTTTCTCTCACTCACACGCTGACCCCTGTTTTGGCGATTCTTTTTTTTTTTTTTTAGATCGGGTTCCAGATAAAGACACGTGTGCAGGAACTGGGGCATGGCTGCATTGTTCTCGTTCAGAAGGCTGGAGCGCTGCAGATCAGTCCATCTGACTCGTTCACAAAGAGAGAACTTATTGAGTGTGTACGAGCCGTCACTGAGAAGGTGCTGGAACAACACAGCAAATTCAGATGCATTACTTACAACTATCTATCAAAGAATTTATGTTGTTGTCTGTTGAAATTACAGTTTCTCCATATAGTAGAATTGATTTGAATGTGTGTGTGTTTTCTGTAGGTGTCTATGGTGCTGTCTGCTTTGCAAGCCGGTAATAAGGGCACTCAAGCCTGTATCACTGCAGCCAGTGCTGTATCGGGCATCATCGCTGACCTTGACACCACCATCATGTTTGCTTCTGCTGGTACACTCAATGCTGAGAACGATTCAGACTCCTTCGCTGATCACAGGTATCACACAAATATGTAATATAGTGGGGTAATTTATAGTCTACAGCTATTGGTGATACACTGAAATAAAAAGTTATTGGGTGAAACCAAATCTTTTGGACACTGGGTCAAAAAATGTATTCTGGAAGCAGAATATTATTACTTTAAATTAGAAATTTTTTTGCAATAGAATTTTGACCTTTTCGGCTATAATTTTTAGATGGACAAACTTTCGGTGCATCTCTATCGGTCATTTTTATACAAAATAAAGCCAACGGGATGGTCTTGTATCATCCTGAAGGAATTTATTGTGCCGTTATTACCAGGTAACTAACCAATATCACGCTTTATTACACTGCTGCTTACCAAATTATTAAATAAGTGGACATTAAATATAGAATATATTTTGAATTTAATTTATTTTATTTTATATATTGAATTTATTAAAGGGATGTTCAATGAAAATTATGTGATCATTTACTCACTCTCAAGTTGTTCCAAACCTGTATACATTTATTTCTTCTGCTGAACACACAAGAGGATATTTTGAAGACTGTCAGTAACCAAACAGTTGATGGGTCGCATTGACTTCCATAGTATGAAAAAAAAAAAAAACTATGAAAGTCAATATTTGTTACCCATATTCCTTAATATAATATATATAAAAAAAATAAAAAAAAAGTGTATTCTGTGAGAGGAAATGCTAGAGAGATACTACCATGGGTGGATACTAGAAACATTAAACAACAGATAGAACAGTCAAAAATATTTGACCCCAGAGCGCCACAATTGACTGATCAAGAAGGCAGCATATGCAATCATTAATATGCAAGAAGGCAGCATACAATCACACATGTACATAAGCATTATTATCAAACTTTTATCTCTTGTCTCTCTCTCTCTCTCTCTTTGTTTTTAGGGAGAATATTCTGAAGACAGCTAAAGCGCTGGTGGAGGACACTAAGAACCTTGTTTCAGGTGCAGCATCAAGTCAAGAGAAGCTGGCCCAGGCTGCCCAATCTTCTGCCAAGACCATCACACAACTTACAGATGTGGTGAAATTGGGAGCAGCCAGCATAGGACCAGATGACCCAGAAACACAGGTGAGAGACAAGGGGAATGATGAGGACAGATGAGAAGTCCAAGACAGAGATTTAGCAGCAGCCAGTCGTAAGTCATCTTCCTGGAATGTGCATGTGTTATTATCATTCATCTCCTCGTAGGTGGTGTTGATCAACGCGGTGAAGGATGTTGCTAAAGCTTTGGCTGAGCTCATTAGTGCCACCAAGTGTGCAGCAGGAAAAGCTGCCGACGACCCCTCAATGTACCAGCTCAAGAGTGCAGCCAAGGTAGGACTGTGAAAAACACTCGGGCCTCGTTTCTGCGGAACATAAATATCATTCTCCCTTTTGTACATTTTCCTTCATACCTCAAGAGCACAGAACTTGGTTAGAAACAGTCCAGCTAGACAATTAGCTGTTATATATTTGTCTCTGAAACTGTAATCTCCCAGTTGTCCCTCAGAAATCTGGACGCAGGGGTGGAAATATCTCCTAACTCAGATATCAGTAGAAGTGTTCTGGTGAGAAACTCATTTCAGTGTGTGCCATTAATCAGATTAATTATGAATGTGGAAATTAATCTGTGTTCTTTTCCATCCGCTACTGCACACTTAGTCCAACTTTTGTGCCATAAATTAAACTACATTCTCTATTAATGGCATAGTTCTGCATGAGTTTGGAGTCAATAATAAGAAATCATGGTTTAAATTTAATAAATTTAACCTTGGATCCTTTAATTAGAATTAAGCAAGTGTACAAAGTTCTAGGGCATACATAGCTATTTTTGTCTTTTTAATTAAAAAGATTAGGGAAAATAAGTTGTAGTTTATAAATAGCTGGTTTCCAAAGGCTTTTGCAATAGTGAATTTTGACATCAGACGTTTTCCTGTAAAAGTGCAATTAATGTTCACAAAGAATGTGATGTTCTTGAATCTAAAATGTAAGTGACTTGTCTCATCTTCTGTGTCTCATCTTCTGTGTTTAGGTTATGGTAACTAATGTAACATCCTTATTAAAAACGGTGAAGGCAGTGGAGGACGAGGCTTCTAGAGGAACCAGAGCTCTGGAATCCACTATCGAGTGCATTAAACAGGAACTCACAGTAAGATCGCAAACACAGAAAACATGGTGTACTAATTGTCT
Source organism: Phoxinus phoxinus (assembly GCF_949152265.1). Taxonomy (NCBI): domain Eukaryota; kingdom Metazoa; phylum Chordata; class Actinopteri; order Cypriniformes; family Leuciscidae; genus Phoxinus; species Phoxinus phoxinus. The sequence goes on along the minus strand of NC_136877.1, from coordinate 36,322,692 downwards.
ATTTGTTATGTACATTTTTCCTTTCCTTTAATTTTTCCAGCCCATACATTTTTTAAAAGTTAAGTCCCTGATATACAAAGTTATTTTTTGTTCTTAATTTAGGGGTCAAAAAAAGTTTGAAATGCCTTTGCAGCTGAACACCATTAGCAAACAACCCATGCTTCTTCGAGTGCCGTTTAGATGACAGTGGTGAGAAAACAGCAGTAAAGAAAGCGATCTAATCATGGTGATGTGCATATGTTTGCACAAGCTCTGCAATACGGCACTTCAGTCAAGTCACGTCACCTTTATTTATATACCACTTTTTGCAATATATTGCTTTAAAACAAGCAGCTTTGCAGTATTAAACATGAATAAACAGTGTCAGTATGGCTTTCAATTAGAATTACTTCAATATCTACTATTTGTTCTTCGATAGGCCTTGAAGTGCATCGAGTTAACCATCCTTTTATTTTATTTGACCTTAATTTTGACGTATTTATATTTAAGTGCTAATTACAAATCTTACACAAACATAGACAAGCATGGTTACAAAGCTAAATGTGAAACATCCCAATTGACAATTATGTTGTCATTGTACTCAGATGTTCCAGTCTAAAGAAGCCCCTGAGAAGTCAACTACTCCAGAAGAGTTCATTCGCATGACGAAGGGCATCACCACAGCAACCGCTAAAGCTGTTGCAGCAGGAAATTCTGCCAGACAGGAAGATGTCATCTCCACGGCGAACCTCAGCCGCAAGGTCATAACCGATATGCTGACCACATGCAAGGTGTGTTTTCTGCCAGTCTTCATCTATGCTTTATTATAAATATATAAATAAAAATAAATAAATATTATCTGTGGGTTAGCGAAGGTGGTTTTGGTGTGCGTAATGGACTCAGTATTTTCCACCTCAGCAAGCGGCATATCACGAGGAAGTGAGTGACGACGTCAGGAGAAGAGCTCTGTTGTACGGCACTGAATGTACCAATGGATATATAGATCTCCTAGAACATGTCCTACAGGTACAAATACACACTCGTTAACACACAAAATGCATCTGTACAGTGCTTTGCTGCTTCAGGATTATGCTCTTTTAGAGGTTTCTAAATTTGGTTTTGGAGGTCTCCTACAATAGGTTTACATGCATCCAAGGTCAAAAACACTTTAATTTTATCTTAATATACATTGCAACATCAATGTACAGTGCCTTGCGAAAGTATCTGTAGCCCTTCGTTTCCCCCCCACACACATTTTATGTTGCAGATTAATGCTAAGCTGCTTTAAATTACTTTTCTTTCTTTTTTTCATCAATCAAAGCAAACAACAGATTTGTTCTGTAAATGTATTAAAAATAAAAAAAACTCAAATAATTACATTGTCCCAGAAAGGGGTATGAATACTTATGCACCTATCTATACCCTTTTCTGGGAAGCTCAAGAGCATTCCAATTTCGCTTGTAGATGTTACTACGCTTTCAGTGGAGTTAACCTGTGGCTAAATCAATTGAATGGGTATGATTTGGAAAGGCACACATCTCTCAATAAAAGGTATAACAGCTTAAAATGCATATCAGATCAAAGACCAAGCCACAAGGTCAAAGGAACTGCCTATAGGGCTCAGAGACACGGTTGTGTCAAGACACCGATCTGGGAAAGAATACTAAAAAAATTCTGCTGCATTAAAGGTTCACAGAGGCATGGAGCCTCCATAATCCTTAACGGAAAAGTTTGGAACAACCAGGACTCTTCCTAGAGCTGGCCTCCTGGCCAAACTAACCAAAGCCCTTCTTCATCGATTGCTCAGAGTGTTGAGCAAGAAGCTGATGGTCACTCTAGTTGAGCTCCATGATCAAATATGGAGATGGGAGAAACTTACAGAAGGACAAATATCACTGCAACATTCCAACGATCTGGGCTTTATGGCAGTGTGGCCAGACTAAAACCTCTCCTCCGTGAAGACTCACTTGGAATTAGCAACAACAAAAAAAGCACCTAAATGACTCTCTCAGACTGTGAGAAACAAGAATATCTGATCTCATGAATCTCAGTTTCAAGCATCATGTGTGGAGGAAACCAGGCACTGCTCATCACCTGCACAATACCATCCCAACAGTAATGTGTGGTGGTAGCAGCATCATGTTGTCGGGGTGTTCTTCTGTTGTAGGGACTGGGCGACTCATCAGGTTAGGAGGAAAGCTCAACGCAGCAGAATATAGAGTTAGCCTTAATGAAAACCTAGTCCAGAGCATTCAGAACCTCAGACTGGGCAGACGGTTCACATTCCAACAGGACAATGACCCTAAATACACGGCTAATACAATGCAAGAGTGGCTTATTAACAACTCTGTGAATGTCCTTGAGTGGCCCAGCAAGAGCCTGGGCTTGAACCCAATAGAACAACTATGAAGAATTCCTGAAAATGTTTGTCCACCGATGGTCCCCATCCAACCTGACAGAGCATAAGAGGATCTGAGAAGAATGGCAGAAAATACCCAAATGCAGATGTGCAAAGCTTGTCACATACCCAAAAAGACTTGAGGCTGTAAAAGTACTTATGCAATGTACTTAGATGTGACAACGTTGTTGTTCAACTGAAATGTTTTTTTTTTTGCTTTGTCATTATGGTGTATGGAGTGTAGATTGATGTAGAAAAAAAAGAAGTTTAAGGCAACAACATAAAAGGTGAAAAAAAATGAAGGGGTACGAATAGTTTCGCAAGGCACTGTATATTATGTGAGATGTGAGCTTTTCTCACGCTGTCTCCTATCCGAGAGCCTACTCTGCTCTAATTGGTCAGACGGCCCAGTCTGTTTTGATTGGTCTACCGCTTGTAGTGCTTGTTGGAAACGAAACGTCTATTACCATAATGTGAGTTTCCGCTCCAGGTTTTTTTCAGCACTTTTATACACAGTGATGCGGACAGTAACGATGGCCTCGGTTTAACGGTGTCAATTCAAGCCTGAGTCCTCATCATTTGGAAGTGCATGCAATGTGGATTTGCTTTCGCAGAGTATTTAACATATAACAGCGTATTTTTGACATGTTGGCAAAACGAACCAAACTCTTCCAGGCCTCAGCTATAACTAACTACAGCGTTTGAGGGCGGGTCAAAGTAGACATTTTAGCAGGCAGCCAATGAAGACCATAGGCTGGAATTATGCAAATTTGTTAAACCTATGAAGGTTTGTGCAGGAAGAAAGATTGGAATTACTGACGACTCATTTCAAGCAGTTCAGAATCGGTCCGTTCTTTTGGGGCGACAATAACTCCATTTATCATGCAACTTTGCCAGCCTTTTTACATTCACAAACAGCTATATAACACACTACATGAAAAGTAATGTCTGAAAAAATCATAATAGGGGGAGTTTAACCAGAACTGTTTATGTGCATAAATATTTGTTTCAGGTCTTACAAAAGCCAACAGGTGACCAGAAACAGAAGTTGGCGATGTTCTCTAAGAAGGTTGCTGCAGCTGTTACTGAACTGATTCAAACAGCAGAGGCCATGAAAGGTAACCTCACTCACAGACACACACCTTCACTAAGACATATACACACTCGCTCAGTGTAATCTGTGGATTTACCGTATTGTGCTGAGTAAAGTTTCCTGTCTTTCACGTCTCGCTCAAGATGTGGGTGAGTACCATGAGACTCCAGTAAAAATGTTATTCCATCTTTGCAAACTCCATTTAGAACACTTATTTAACCACATTTGTGTCTTGTTCATTTGTTTTAAATCATTTCATTTTCATTCATTCATTTCATTTTCATTCATTCATGAATTACACTCTGGCATGTTTCTTTTAAAAGGCAGCATCCATTGCCCATGCAACTGACACACACGTTTGTTTAGTCATTGCAGCATGCCGTCTATGTGTTGAATCTAGGCCTGCCAAACAGTTGATCAGTGTGTGTATTGTGTGTTTAGGCACTGAGTGGGTCGACCCTGAGGATCCTACTGTGATCGCTGAAACTGAGTTATTGGGAGCTGCTGCCTCAATTGAAGCAGCGGCCAAAAAACTTGAGCAGCTCAGACCAAGAGCCAAACCAAGGGTAATGCACATGCTTTAAATCACCAAGGCTACATTTATGATATGTGATACTGAAGACTGGAGTAATGGCTACTGAAAATTCAGCTTTGCCATTACATGAAAAAAATTACATTTTGAAATCATTTTAAAAAGCTGTTTTCTATTATAATATGTTGTAATATTTCACAATGTTACTATTTTTACTGTATTTTTGATAAAATAAATGCAGCCAGTATATATATGTATGTATATATATATATATATATATACACACACACAGGTGAAACTCGAAAAATTTGAATATCGTGCAAAAGTTTTTTTAGTAATTCAACAAAGGTGAAACTAATATATTATATAGACTCATTAAATGCAAAGTGAGATATTTCAAGCCTTTATTTGTTATAATTTTGATGATTATGGCTTACAGCTTATGAAAACCCCAAATTCAAAATTAGAATATTGTGAAAAGGTTTCCATAGCTGTAAGGCATAATCATCATAATTATAACAAATAAAGGCTTGCAATATCTTACTTTGCATGTAATGGGTCTATATATTAGTTTCACCTTTTAAGGTGAAATGCTGAAATAAATGAACTTTTGCACGATATTCAAATTTTTCGAGTTTCAACTTTGTATGTGTGTGTGTGTGTGTGTGTGTGTGTGTGTGTGTGTGTGTGAATGATCATTTTTATCAAGCGTGTATGTTTATGTTCAGTTATTTCGCTTTAATGGCAATGAAAATTACCTATTAAAAGGGAAATTACTGAACTTAAATATACGAGCTTGATAAAAATGCAAATTTTAGAAGAAAATTTCAGATGGCACTTAGAGGCTTTTGCATCTAAAGTCTTCATACATGTATAAACATTTTTACCAATATATTTTTTGTTGTATAAGAAAAATGCGTACAGTCAGTGGCCAAGATTACTACAATAATGCAATATTAATAATGTTAATATGATACATTTTATAAATGTATTGTATTTTACCCCTCAACTGCAGATGTAAACAATGTAACATAGGGAGCTAATGTAATGTACCCTGAACATCCTAAACTCAAACCTTTTATACACTTACAATTAACTACTACTCATGTTGAAGTTGTTACTGTTTTAACAGCTGTACACTGCATGTTAATAAAGTTCAGACGCCCTATTGTCTGAGATGGATCTCAGGTTCCCATTCTACATGACTATTTGTTTAGGATGTGATGCACTTAAATGGGGCAGAAACAATACAATTGTGGACTTTGTTGTTCTCTATAATAGTTAAGCCATATTTGGGGAATGAGCATGATCAACCACCTATCTTGGAGTGGAATCTGGGTCGGGGCAATGTAGTTCTTTAACTCTTAAAGGAACTACATTACTGATCATTTTCAGTTCAAAAGACACCTTTTTGTTATTGTTGTTCCACCCATCAAATTAAATGTAACAACTGAACTTTTCCTTTTTTTTTTTTGCAGCAAGCTGATGAGAGCTTAAACTTTGAAGAACAGATACTTGAGGCAGCCAAATCTATCGCTGCCGCCACCAGCGCCCTTGTAAAATCAGCTTCAGCCGCTCAGAGAGAACTCGTAGCCCAAGGCAAGGTAAGAAGACATAGCATGAACCAAAAAAAGCTTGACTAGTCTGTTTCATGCGAACATGAAACGGACATTGTGATAGTCTTTTTTGCTTCCCTATTGTGACATATATCCTTCTTGAATGAGAAAAAGGTGTAGGGCTTGATTGTGTCCATGGGGAATTGATTGGATCGTTGTGATTTGCTGTTGCTGTGATCTCATGTGAGAGACAGGTTGTCTTCTCCTGATCATCAGAGAAGAGAAAGGATAATGCTGCAAGAGGGAGAGGAAGCTGTTTTGATTCAATATTACGAGGGCACATGAATTTTGAAAAAATAATCATGTACATGGATACATTGACTTCATAGCCTGACTTTAAAAGCAACTGTTTCTTGCATTTTTCATTGACTCATTGCCATCTTTTTTCCTTTGTGAAGGTGGGAGCCATCCCTGCCAATGCTGTGGATGATGGACAGTGGTCTCAAGGGCTGATATCTGCTGTAAGTCCTTAAGCATTTTACAGTGACAAATAAAATGTCATCATGTTGTATCCCTGTATGACTCCTTTGTTTCCTCACTGTTACAGGCACGCATGGTTGCCGCAGCCACCAGTAACCTCTGTGAGGCGGCAAACGCATCAGTCCAAGGCCACGCCAGTGAAGAAAAGCTCATCTCTTCTGCCAAACAAGTGGCTGCTTCCACTGCACAGCTGTTGGTGGCGTGCAAGGTTAAAGCTGACCAGGATTCAGAGGCTATGAGGAGGCTACAGGTACATACGGTTACATAAAGAAAAAATATTTAATTAATTCTGATAATCAAATAGTAACTGCGCTGTAAAGACCCCGATATATTCACGGTGAAGTTCTTTTTCGTTCTTCGTTAAGGGGTAAAACAAAGTTCGCTATACATGAGCAATGATTATTACTGTCAGGTGAACATCTGATGCTGAGAGCGGCATTGAGATGAATATGTAAATAGGTGCTGTGCGCTTTCCTCTCAACAACAAAATAAGCACACAACAAAAATGAGAAAACAGCAAGCATTTTTTAATAAAGCATAAGAAAAGCATTATCATAGCATCGTGGATATGTTTGCACAATTCGTCACTTTAGTAAAGTCACGTCATGTTTATTTATATATCACTTTATACAAAAGATTGCTTAAAATCAAGCAGCTTTAATGTATTAAACATGAAAATCAAGCAGCTCTCCTGTGTGTTAATGTTTTCCCTCGCGGAGGAAAAGTTTTGCTTTGGCAAGCTGTTTCGAACTCCCAAAACGAACTTCGATTTGGCCTGATTTTGTTCCAAATGACCTCCCCACAGAGTTAATTCTTTGATTTCGCTTGCAGTATGTCGGGGCCTTAAATGTTCATATGTAAGCCCTACCGTACTATCTTCATATACTATGTATTTCATAGACGTATTTCTTGATTTTCTTTTGTTATCTGCAGGCTGCAGGCAATGCTGTGAAACGTGCCTCAGACAGTCTGGTTCGAGCTGCCCAGAAAGCTGCTTTCAACAAGGCTGATGATGACAATGTGGTAGTCAAGACTAGGTTTGTCGGAGGAATTGCTCAGGTAAGATTTACAAGCTGAATTCTATCTATGGTTTATATAATAATAATAATTAGGTAATAATGTGCTCTTTTTTTATTTATTATAATATATATTAATAATATATTTGATGATTGTTGTTGTTAATAATACAAATAAATATTTATGTATAAAATGGTAACACTTTACAATAAGGTTCATTAGTTAACTACCTTAGTTAACATGAACTAAGAATGAACAATAATTCTATAGCATGTATTAATCTTAATTAATGTTAATTTCAACATTTATTTACATTATTAAAATCAAAGGTTGTATTTGTTAACATTAGTTAATGTGCTGAGAACTAACATGAACAAACAATGAACCACTGTATTTTTTATTAACAAAGATGAACTAATACAGTAACAAATGTATTGCTCATTGTTAGTTAATACATTAACTAATGTTAACTAATGAACCTTATTGTAAAGTGTTACCTATAAAATTAAATGTGCATAAATATGCACACAGAATGCACATACACTTCTTTTATTGTTGTAGTTATTTATAATAAAAAATTGTAAGTTTATGTAGAAAGTTAAATGTGTAAATGAGCAATTTAATACAAAATCACTAAATGTCTACAATGCATCTTTACCAATTATTTGTTTCTTGATGCCCATATTTTTTTTGTTAAGTTAAATAGATAAAGTTAAGTAAATAAATGCATTTATGTAGACAACAAAATCTAAATGGGTAATGTAATGCAAAACCACTCTGAATAAATTTTGTGTGTGCGTGCGTGCGTGCGTAATGTAATGCAAAACCACTCTGAATGAAAAAATTTGGCACGTTCCGTGTGTGTGTGTGTGTGTGTGTGTGTGTGTGTGAAATGTCTATTTTTATATATATGTATAAGTTATTTATTTAATTTATGCTGCCCCATATTAGCTTTGTTCAGTTATTTTTTGAATTATCCCATTGTCTGTTTGGCCCAGATTATTGCTGCTCAGGAGGAGATGTTGAGGAAGGAGAGGGAGCTGGAAGAGGCCCGTAAGAAGCTGGCACAGATCAGACAACAACAGTACAAGTTCCTGCCAAGTGAACTCAGAGAAGATGATTAAACATATTATGTTGGCTTCCTCGTGATCAAGTTGTCCACCATTTGATTTTTGCCTTCAGAGCGCAGATGTATTTCTCTTCGACCTATAGTGCAGTCCATACAACACCTACGAAACTGATGAAGGGTGATTGAATTAGTGGACTGGATTGTGAATTTTTAAATATTTAAACTCTTGAAGAACTTTACAAACAACAACCATCTCATCTTCTTTACCGTGAATGTGTTCATGCCTCCACCACACCCTCATGAAGAAGCTTTGGATTTCTGGCATGATTCAGAACTCGTCAATGTGTGCATGTCCGTGCCGAACAGCGGGATTACACTTGTGGGATAGAAGTGTTGAGGGTGAACTAATGAGATGGGCCTGTTTGAGCTCAGTCATTAAAATAAAGCATTTAAGGGGTTTCAAATCAAGGTACAGACTTTGACATTTACATCAAGTTTAAAGTCGAACAGAAAGGAAACCTGATTGTTAGAGAACAGCCTTTTAAACTCCAGTTGAATGTTTAACACTTGTACATTTGTAATGGTGAGATATTTTTTATGCTTCACTTTCATTGCTTCGAAGTTCACAAAGTATACAAATAAAAGATATTTATGTAGCGAAATGTGCGTACATGTGCAATGTAAAACAAAATCACTCAGAATGAAAAGTAAAATGCAGCTTCTCAAATGATTTTTTTTCTTGCTGACCATACGCTTTTTGAGAATGCAATGACCGGATGTAGTGATTCATGGAATATAAATGGAGAATCAAAAGACCATATTAACCTCAAAAAAGTACTGTGGAAAATTTACCTTTTTAAAAAATGACCTTAAACCACATCAGATTTTCTTTTCTTTTTTTTTACATGAATGAACCCTAAATACTGAATGTGTTAAAATGTAATGGAATTGAATTTCTCATGTTGTCTGCAGGCATGAGGATGTATGTTTAAAAGGCTGGTTGAATGTTTCTTTTCACTTTTGGTAGAGCCAGACATACTGTAACTCCAACATTTATGCACATTTTTGAGTGATTTTTTTTCTTTTTCTTTTTTTCTTCTCATCCTGAAATTATTGGCCACTGCTGTTTGTAGCTACTTTTGAGTGATTTTTTTCTTTTTCTTTCCATCATATCCCTAAATTTTCTAAATCATTTGATGCTGGTATGACTTTCTGATTTTTAGCCTTATCTTCTGGTGTGTCATTTTTATGCTTGTATGATGGTCATATGCAATCCTGGAAATCACATTCGGTTCTCAGTGCTTCATTGCTTTGCTACGACAGCCCTCCTTTCTCTGGCTTTATGTACATTTAGTTTCAGTGCCTTAGTTTATCAGTCAAATGAACGTATCAGTTCTCTGACTGCAGGAGACAAGATCAGGTGTGTACATTCTGGCTTGCATTCACCGTAGTGTGTCCGTCACAGCTGAGTTGCTGCTTATCTGTTATACTTTTGTGCTCTCTGATTGTCAGAGCTGGAAGAATACGAGTTGGAGTTTGGTAATTACTTTACATTGTCTGTTATAACATGGCCTGTGCAACTCACTTTAAGCAGTTCCCCCCTTTAGCTATAGTTCTGTCTGGAAAGTGTCTGTCTGATTCATGTTGCTGTAAATGTATATGGCTTATATACGAATATGTGTCTGTTAAGACAGCACATGTTTGTCCTGCATTTCTTGTGCATGTTGCAGAGTTGCAGAATGATCAATGTTGCCATCTCATGCATTCACTATAGAAGAGTCTAAAATATTGAGAAATTCCTGAATGTGACTTCACATTTTGAAAAATCAATTGACTTGTTTATTTTTGGGTGTCTTTGAATAATTGCTTGTAGCATTGCTGTAAAAGCGTAGACCTGAAGTTACATGTAAAGCATATGTCTATAATGAAGAACATTTTAACTTAAAATAAAGGGTTTCAAAGTATAGTTATCTTCTTCTTATGTTTATCTTCATATGGAATGCTTTTCTTATACATTGCCTGAGAGTGAATTGGCAATGGAACTACAGTATAAGTTGCTGGTTGTGCACTGAACCGTGTTAGAGAGTTAACTATCACAATTCTTATTTTATAAGGTTTCTTCTTATTTGGAGAATGAACTCTCACAATCCTTTTAATTTATTCTTTCATTTATTATATTACAAAAATATTTGCATGGGCTAGCCTTCAGCTGCCTGTCACTTCCCTTAGTTTAATCACTTGTGTATTTAATGTGTACATTAATAATAATGTATTAATACTTTGTTTATTTTATAATAGTAGTAGTAATAATACTGATAGTTGTAGTAATTAATTGTATTTATGCCTTTTTATTCATACAGTTTAAATGAACATTTAAAAAACATGCACTGAAGAAAAAAATCAAGTAAAATTTACTGAATTTTTCTTTAGCAAGATTTTGTATAAATGTTTTAAGTCCATTTCACATAAGGAATAAAGTTAACTCTACTTAACTTAATTAAAATTAACAAAGAAAATAAGTAACTGTATCTTGGCCAGTAAAAAAAACTTTTTACTCAAACAATATAACTCTGCTTAAATTAAATTGAACCACACTTTTAAAGTGCATGCTTTACTTAGAAACATAAAACAATAGATATTGTGTAGACACCAGTTCTATGAATTGAAGAAATGTGTTACCTGAACACAGAGACCTCTGCTTGATACATAATACACAATGACGGTGTTTCAATGTATTGTTTTTTAGTACATGAATGTGTCATTTTGAGTAGCAAATAAACTCCAGATGTCACAAAATGGCAAGTTTACTAAACCTAACAACAAAAGCAACGATAAAACCATGTACGGCTGGAAAACAGAAAAATCAACTGTATTAATTAGTCACGCCACAGTGCATGATGGGAACACCAGTATCCAAAAAAAAAATAATAATATTGAACTGGATTGTACTGTGAAGGGTCATAGCACTTACATACTGTTGTCCTACTGCTAGTTTAATTGCTTCTATTGTTTCTCACTTGTAAGTCGCTTTGGATAAAAGCGTCTGCTAAATGAATAAATGTAAATGTAAATGTAAAAAAGTTGAGTAGGTTTTACATAATTTTTAAACAATGTTTACGATGTCAGTTCTACAAGCTTGAATTGAGTAGGCTAATATAGAATTTACTTGAATTCTTGATGTAACTAACTAGAAATTACATTTGTTTCTTTTCTGTAGTATTTACTTCACCACAGAATCATTTGTATCAGTAGACAGGCAAAGGGAAACAAAAAGTAATATAAAATAGTTGGCAGCTGAGAGACAGTGTGTTCAAAAAGTTCATCATGAAAAGGTCAAATACACAAGTTTAGTATTTGTGACAAAATATAAATATGTTGCTATCTCGCATGACCTATGCTTGAGTTTGTATTAATGTTCTACGCAGTCATCAGTAAATATAGTCTCAATTTAGAAAGTTATAAATCTTTTGCAAGATGCCTAATAAAGCAAGTTTACCTTCTATGTACCTTCTCAACCTTCTCCCCATATAGTAATGCTTTGTGAGATTTATATATACATTTAAAAAAAGGTACTTACTTTACATCTGTGATTTGTTAAATCGACTGACACAAACATTGTCTTATTCTTTGAAAGCAGGTATCAGTGTTCTACCGGTTTTGCTGTTATTCTGAGATGTTCTTAATGATTGTGAACTGAGATAATGTAATTGTTCCTAGATCAACTCTGTATGGCAGTACTGCACTAGGTTCAGGCTGGCTGCCCCTTTAAGCCATTGGTCTTTGGCATGGGGTAGGGCTGAGGTGGTATGTCTTAGTCAGCATGAGGGTATGGGGCTATATTGGGTGGGATCACATACTCAGAGAGGTGCTAATTTTAGTCCCCTGTGGGGAGATGATCATAGCAGATATGCATGTTTAAAGATTTACAGTTAGTACAATTGGAGTTTCAATTGGTTTGGCAAGTAGAACTGGTAAATGTTCTCAGGCAGACGTTTCAAGCATTTTGATTTTAGTGGGAGAGAGGGGAAAAGATGGTGAGAAGTGAACCCATTGTGTATAGTTATGTTTTGAGTTATGTTATGAGTTCATGGCTATTTAATTCCATTCCATCATAATAGCACCTCTCTAGCAATACTTTAATCTTAGATCTCAGTTAACAGAATATAAACATTCTAAACATTAAAAGTGTCCATTTTACTAGTTTTCATTAGCACAAAATGTATGTTGCTGCTTTCTGTAAATCAATTTCAGACTAAATTCCTAAAAATAAATGTGGCATTGCTTCACTGAAAGGTTCTTCGAAAAACTTTTTGGGCCTTGCTGTGAAAACTCACATTTGGAACGTTTTAAGAGTGTGCATTACTGCAAATAACATCATTCAAATTATACAAAATAGTATCAAAGTTAACAGCATCCAGAAAATCTTGAAGTTAAATCAAAGGCATTTAGCAGGCTGAAGTGCCAGGCGTAAATGTACCGTTGAAAAGTTTTCCCCATGAGGAAGCTTTGCACGTCTGCTTGAATGTCTCTGGCTATAACTTGCTAGTCTGATCTCTCTGGAAGACTAAATGCGGTAAGGAAAATAATGAAACTAGACTAGTTGATTGTAATCTATCTTAAGGCCTACAGACATACAATTCTAAGTGTATGTTTTACCATATCTCTGGACAAAAAGGTTGCTTTAACGCAATGTAAGACCATGAAGGCAAAGAAAGTGTCCATGTTACATATTTCATGCATACTGAATGACAGCACTAAACATGCACATAAAAGCGGTTCCGTACGAATTAAGTGCATGTAGTTCATAAGTATAGTTCAGTACATTTGTAATAGGCGGCTACACAATGATATAAACACTGTTGTGTGATCCATGATTAAGATTAGTTGTGCATGTTGCAAAGCTTGTCTTACAACAGCTAAGAAGAGACTGTGGCAGGTGCTTCCTTCAGAAGGGGAAGGGTAAAAATAACCTCCTGGAAAAAGTTCATGGAGTGGGAATGTGAGAGTGTAAGAAATTAGCCTAATGTTAAGTGCAAACACCTCAGCTTTGAAGAGATCAACACTCGTATGATCATCTTATCCAACAACACATTTACATTAAAAACTGTTATGATGGTAAAAACTGTAGAACAAACACAATGTAGCCCATTTTCTCTCCTAACTTGCACGTGTAAGATATTGACCCAAGTAACCTCAGTCGTAAGTGACAATTTAATAAATGGTGTATCAAAGTCCATATAGACGCGTTACATGAGGCTTGTATCTTCGCGGCATGGCCGACAGCTGTAGCTTTGCCACACGACACGTCGTTGTGATTCCAAGAGATTTGGGGGGTTTTACCGCGGCGATTAAAGCCAGCACGATGCTTGAATGAATGCTAGCGTGCTGAGAGATTGCTGTTCAACAGCCACCGTATCTAAAGCTCTTCAGATTATGAACAATGCCCGAGGGACTCGTTGACATGCCTCTACGAGACTGACCCAGAGATAGTAACGCCTTTCCTTAAGATAATCACTTTCATGAGACCCTCGTGTGCTGTATAAAACCAATCGATTTTTTTCCTCATAAAGACTTTTACTTTTCTTTCTAAAGAGTTTATGAGGGGAAATAAATAAATAACCATTTTATATGTTGGGGTTCGCATATTCAGCGTTTAGCATGAATTGGACAGCGGGTAAATTGCTTTCCGGACAGTTTTGCTCCTCTTCCCTCGATTTCTCTTCAGGTTCCGGGTATTGGAAATAGGAACGCGGCCCCCTTGTAAGACGTCTTGGCCCTCAGATCCCATATATAGGCATTTCAATGGTCAAATGTCTGAGGGCAGCGAATCGCCGTCCAGATCCTTAAAAAAAGACGCGAGACAGGAGGAACCTCTAAGGGCCCTTCCCTAAAAAGTATTGGGTGTCTTGCGGAACTTCTCAGGCTCCTGTGAAGGCACATATTTGACAGGCTACAGCGAGACGAGCTCGCACTCCAGCTTCGGTTCAGCACAGACGCTCATCGCCTCTCTCAGTTCGGTGTGACCACCCATACACTAACACAGCCATGGATGCCATCAAGAAGAAGATGCAGATGCTCAAGCTCGACAAGGAGAATGCCTTGGACAGAGCAGAGCAGGCTGAGGGTGATAAGAAGGGAGCAGAGGACAGAAGCAAACAGGTTGGACATGGGCATCCGGGTGTCTCTTGTACACCTTTATAGATCAGACTTTATGAAGTCTGATTTTTGTTTTCTCAACTTATTATGTTGTAGCATATGGCATTATTCTATCTTTAATACGTTTTTCTATATCTATTTCATATATTCATGTATTATATTCATATATTATACTAACATATATTCTATTTTATGTTATTTCTATTTTTTATTCTATTTTTTCTTTCATAATAGATGTCTCACTAATACTTTAGACAGTCTTTTTTTTTTTTTTTATAGGCCTGCATGGTTAATTGATAAATGGCAGTTGTTCTTGTGCCTATCCATGTCCATTGACACACGTGCTCTTCGTGCAGCTTGAGGATGACCTGCAAGCACTGCAGAAGAAACTGAAGGGAACTGAGGATGAGTTGGACAAATACTCCGAGGCTCTTAAGGATGCTCAGGAGAAACTGGAGCTGGCTGAGAAGAAAGCTGCCGATGTAAGCATGTCTTCTGATGTCACGCATAACCTGTGCCCACCCCTGCAATTTCATATTTGCCATCTCGTACTTTAGCAATGTTTTACCGACTAAACTTTATCGGAAACTAGCTACAAAATATGTATTTTAAAATGACTCAAGGTCATTCTTAAAAGTTGTTGCTCCACCTGGTAAACGAATGCCATAAAATGTACAGTTGCAGGGGAGTGAATGCAAACGGCGAGTTAAATTTAGCAGTGCGCTTTATAAGGCAAGCGTCTGGGGGTTCGTCTTGCCCACCTACAAGCGTCTTAATAGGGTCCGTGTAGAATTTCACCTCACCCTCGCTGGATACTTAAAGACATGATAAACTTATCATAAACGATACAGATAATTATATAATAGCTAATACAAGTTAGGCCCTATATCTGTTTATAGTTCTAGGATTAAAAATGAATAGCAACCCATTATTCGTTATACAATACAAAACAATATAGCCTAATATAATAGGAATATAGATTGATAGCCCAATTTTTTTTTATAAATATAGACTTATTCATAGACTTTCAGGGGGTCAATGCCTGAAACGAGTTCTGTCAGTAATTTTGTGGGCTCAAATAATCAGAGGGTCATTCTAAGCTTTTGGCGCCCCTAGCGAAACTAGCTAACGCTAGCCGTCAGGTCACAAAATAGTTATACTAAGAACGAACTGTTGCCTATTTATTTGTGATGTCTTAAATAAATCAATAATGGCCTCTTATTTTTGTCGATGCAGCGATCGAGCAGCTGTTGCTAACTAAATGTAATTTTTCTAAAGTTTCAAAACGCTAATGAAGCTATAACTTATAACGTTAGCTATGTTAAAATAATATAGGTAACGTTACCATTGTAGGACCTCCTCTTTGTTTGTAGTTCCTTGGGAAGAGGCGTCATGATGTCATTAGAAAAGAAGCCCAGAATCAGTTCAACTTTCACCAAACGAAAATCTGTATTTCGCCTCCTTGGGAGAAATTTTGCCCCACCTGTATTACAGAAACACACCACAAGATGGCGCTGTACGCTAAGAAAATCACACAGTTAAATGAGTAGCCTACAAAATATGTAGAGGCTACAATGTGAAAAGAATAGACGGAGAGATTGTCGCATTTTAAATACACTTAAACAATTAGATTATCGTAAAATCCGATTCATTACACTGATTTTTTTTATTATTCAATTTTTAATAGTGTCCCTTAGCCTATTGTCAGAATTAATTATTGTCATAGGCTAATAATACACGAAACGCATCATTTCTCTTGTAATTTATAAACAGATATTGTGGCCAAAGCGGTAGTTTAAAATGCGATGATACAGTGTAGATGAATTGACTTCCGGTGTTTGGTAAAGCGCACCAGACTGGGAATGAACCATAGAACGACTTGCTTCACCGGATCGCAGTCACGTCCTGTTATAACCATTCAAACAAACCCGTATAATCCGTGATGGCTGGTACGGCATATCTTGAGGCTGTGAAAAAGAAAATCAGATCGCTGCAAGAACAAGCAGACGATGCTGAAAGCAACATGCTGAGACTACAAGAGGAGCTCGCGTCCGAGCGCGCAGCCAGGCAATCTGTGAGCTTACCTGTCATAGCTACTCATTTAAGTGCATTAGTAGGCCAACTGTAGCGCGTCTTCCCACCAAATCACGTCAAAGGGCAGGATATGGCATGACAATTATGTTTAAACAACGTTGCCATGGTTTCACGTCGTTAGAATGTCGCGATAATAATTGATGGTGAACTGGCGCTTAACATGGAGAGGGCGGTGAAGCTTTTTGACAGCTCCCGTCCTCCTGCCTTTCAGTGCTAATGTTTATCAAAAAAATCCTTTAACGATAACCTGTACATATTGGTGAACACATCACAACTCACACTGAAAACCTTTATTAGTTTGAGGAAAATGAGAGCGTTAAGTTCTAAAGATATTTCTCAAACCCTGTCTGTCTGCATCTGGTGAAATGTGCATGTCTAGACGTATCAGTGCGCGCCGTGAGCTCATTGCTGTGTGTGTGCACAGGCTGAGAGCGACGTCGCTTCCCTGAACAGACGCATCCAGCTGGTTGAGGAGGAGTTGGATCGCGCTCAGGAGCGTCTGGCCACTGCTCTGCAGAAGCTGGAGGAGGCTGAGAAGGCTGCTGATGAGAGTGAGAGGTGTGTATGGAAACAAAGCAGGGCCTGAGACTCATACAAATAATTTTGTCAATAAATGGCAAGTGAAATATCAGGAAGTCAAACTACCCCCCACCCCTCAAATATGTTCCCAGTTTTTTTGTTTTTTTTTTCAAATAAAAAAAGACACGTATAAATAGATTACAATTTAAAACCATGAAATGCAATTTTCTAGCAATAAACATTAAACAAATATAAAATTAAATCAGTTTAATAAAAGTAAATTAAAAATTGGAAATTAAAATGAGTTTACTGTTTTTATTACAGTGAATTGAATATCAATTCAGTAGATTTTGTCAAGTTATCGATTTTAATTGTTAAATATAAAGCCAAAACCTCTTACATATTATAGCCCAAAATCCCCATTTTAAGAGGAGGATAGACGTTTGATGTTTCGAAACTAGCTGATTTTGATGCAGTGTTAAACAATAGTTTATCAAACATATGTAATAGGTCTCATGATTTTTAGGATGCAATATTAACACCCAACGTCTCTCTCTCTCTCTCGCTCTCAGAGGCATGAAGGTCATTGAGAACAGGGCCCTGAAGGATGAGGAGAAGATGGAGCTGCAGGAGATCCAGTTGAAGGAGGCCAAGCACATTGCTGAGGAGGCTGACCGCAAGTATGAGGAGGTTGGTTTTCTCTCTTTTCTCTCTCTCTTATACTTTATTATAAATAAATATAATCCAAATATAAAGGAACTATTTCCAATGAAATAATGTCTTCCCCTTGGACAGCATAAACAAATGCATGTACACTCACAACTTTTCTCTCTTGTGATGGTACACAGGTGGCCCGTAAACTGGTGATTGTTGAGGCTGAGCTGGAGCGTACTGAGGAGCGTGCTGAGCTCAATGAGGGGTAAAAACCAACAAATTGAATACTTAAAAAAAAAAACATGCTTACCTTAACCAATGCCTGGCTATTTTTGTCTCATAATTTCTGTCACTCTCTCCCACAGCAAGTGCTCTGAGCTGGAGGAGGAGTTGAAAACTGTGACCAACAACATGAAGTCTCTGGAGGCCCAGGCTGAGAAGGTAAGTGTGTAAATATTTGTGTGTGTGTGTAGAGGTGTGTATGTGTATGTATGAATGGTCATCTGCGTATATTTGTTTTGTGTGTTGGTGTTTATAGACAGCCCTTTAATCCTGTTTTTTCCATCTACAGTACTCCGCTAAGGAGGACAAATATGAGGAGGAGATCAAGGTCTTGACTGACAAGCTGAAGGAGGTGAGTTCATCACCTATTTTTTGTGTGTGTGAGTATTGATATAAGAGGTCCTGACAAACTTTCTGTGTTCCAGGCTGAGACTCGTGCTGAGTTTGCTGAGAGATCAGTCGCCAAGCTTGAGAAGACCATTGATGATCTGGAGGGTATGTCAACTTGTGCCTCACTGTTTTTCATGCTGCTATTAGACACGGGTTAAAACAAGCTATTTAGGATGAATGTAAGACTTACTATTTCATTTTTATAGAGAGACGCTAGTTACATCCTAAGAATAACAGGTTCAAGTCCTTTTTGCATTCATACACTTAAAAATAAAGGTTGTTTATTAGCATCTATGGTTCCATGAAGAACCATTAACATCCAATGGAACTTTCCCATTGCACAAAAGGTTCTCACCTCATTTCATTTCTGTTTAAAAAAAATGTCTTAGCCTTTCTTTTTTCTGTCTCTCTATGGCCACTTGTCACTGTTCAATCCGCCTTTGCACTGCTTCCTCTCCCTTATTTTCTTGTTTCTCCCTTCTTTTCCATTCCTCTCCATTCAACACCCTCCACCATTCTGGCCTTTAATTGGCTACTTTAGATGAATTGTATGCTCAGAAACTCAAGTACAAAGCCATCAGCGAGGAGCTGGACCACGCTCTCAACGACATGACCTCCATGTAACTATCCCCACCTGTTACTCCAGTGTGCACACGTGCTTTTGGATTAATAGCATTTCCAGATTCTCTGTCTGCTAATATAAATTCATTTTCAGTTTCGCTGATGGATTTTAGAATCCACTATACATTTTAGAGACTGCACAACATAAGTGTTTCTATTGATTAACTGAGTATAAAGTGATGTAGAAAAGTTGATTACACACACTGTTTATCATTTGTAATGCATGATGACACTTTTATTAATCTCTTGCATGCCCTTTTGTTGTTCAATATCACCATCTATCATTTGTTTCAACTCTTTTTTCTTTTTTTCCCCCTGCACAGTTAAATTTTTTACATCTCATCTCTGGCTCCGGGCACCATCTGAGCGGCATCTCCTTCATTTTCTTCCATGTTTCTCTCTTTTTTTCTGTTGCCGCCTTCTCCATCACGCTATTCTCAGTGGGGATGGAGCACTCAGCACTATAGTCCCATCACTTGTACAGAAATTTTTTGCTTTCTGTAAAATAAAACTTCCTCCCATCTCTGTAAGCTCCCCACTCCTTTCTCTCTTTAGTATGTCTTAACTCTTTTGATTTCATATGTCCTTAATTTATTGTCGAGAAGCTTGAATAAAATCCAAAAAAAAAAAAAAAGCTCCTTCTCATCACCTCATGTTGCTTCTCTCTTCGACAGCTTATGTTCACCTGTAATGATCATATTCATACCATCATGATTTTGCAACAAAGGTTCTATGGCATCTTAAATATAGAATTGAAAGAAAGATTTCAGCATAATCTTTAATAAACCATTTTGGATAAATGCTCTTACTAACATCTTTCCTTTAATTTTCTCTCTCCTCTCCTCTCCTCTCCTCTCCTCTCCTCTCCTCTCCTCTCCTCTCCTCTCCTCTCCTCTTCTCTTCTCTTCTCTTCTCTTCTCTTCTCTTCTCTTCTCTTCTCTTCTCTTCTCTCCTCTGCTCTTCTCTCCTCTCCTCTTCTCTTCTCTCCTCTCCTCTTTTCTCCTCTTCTCTTCTCTCCTCTTCTCTTCTCTTCTCTTCTCTTCTCTTCTCTTCTCTTCTCTTCTCTTCTCTTCTCTTCTCTTCTCTTCTCTCCTCTCCTCTCCTCTTCTCTTCTCTTCTCTCCTCTCCTCTCCTCTGCTCTTCTCTCCTCTCCTCTTCTCTTCTCTCCTCTCCTCTTTTCTCCTCTTCTCTTCTCTCCTCTCCTCTCCTCTTCTCTTCTCTTCTCTTCTCTTCTCTTCTCTTCTCTTCTCTTCTCTTCTCTCCTCTCCTCTCCTCTCCTCTCCTCTTCTCTTCTCTTCTCTTCTCTTCTCTCCTCTCCTCTCCTCTCCTCTGCTCTTCTCTCCTCTCCTCTTCTCTTCTCTCCTCTCCTCTTTTCTCCTCTTCTCTTCTCTTCTCTCCTCTCCTCTCCTCTCCTCTTCTCTTCTCTTCTCTTCTCTTCTCTTCTCTTCTCTCCTCTCCTCTCCTCTCCTCTCCTCTCCTCTCCTCTCCTCTCCTCTTCTCTTCTCTTCTCTTCTCTTCTCTTCTCTTCAGACCCCCTATATCAACAGATCCAGAAAAACCGAATCCTTTCACATGAGCTCAGTTTAGCACTTAATGAATTCTAATCTCACTATATAAGAAAAAAAATAGAAAAAGAAATTTTACAATATTAATTGTTTGTGGTGTACACAGAATAACCAATAATCTATGGATGACAGATAATCCATAATTTCATTATTCTATTATCATTGATACTGGAGATCTTGATCTTTTTATGTCAGAGCTAAAAAGATATAATAAAATAAAAAAGATTTACGGTGTATGGGTTGCATCCACAAAACCCAAAGCTTAAATCTTACATTTAAAAAATCATGGCAACCTGTGTCCATTAAATGATTAACAACCTTGACTTTTCAATGTATTTTACGTAGAGGGAAAAGTTTACATAGAAAGGTGGAAGTGCCTTCTGCATTATATAAATCACTTTGGATCATTACCAAAGGTGTGTTGTGTTATAAGAGTTTTTGAATTGTTTATAGGCTATATGTCAGAAGCACTTCTAAAATCAGAAAATATGACTTAGAGCAAGTAACTGAATAAGACACTTATAAAACTATCAACCCATTATTATCACATGTAACATGCTTAAATTCAATACACCACCCTCAGGTACACAAATATAAGTGTTTACTTTTCTTTTTGCAACAAAAAAAAATGTTGCAACTGCCAAAATTATCAATATACCTGAATAAAAATACAAATAATCGAATCTCAAAATGCCTATGCCTTGTTTCTTTATTTACCAAATACATAGGCTATATGCAGTGCTGGGTAGTTTACTTACAAATTGTAGTCGGTTACTGATTTCCAAATTACATGACAAAATTGAAGTTAGTATTGTAATTCATTGTATCACACATTTAAGGTATCTGATTACTTTTAGATTACTTTTGACCGAACTTTCACATTCACACTTTTGATCGTTTATGATTTGAATAGGATAATATTTTACCATATTGAATATAAGTTACAATACAAAGAGAAAGAAAATATATTCCTGTTGATTAGATTTATATGCAATGTTGAGAAAACCCTTCTAAAAATTGAAATGATTTCTGTAAATGCAGCGATCAAATGCTGTGGGTCTCAGTTTTCTGTGATCGGCCTGTGTGTGCGATTCCTCAGACCTGGAAGACCTTCTGAATTTATAAGCAGTAACCTAGACTTTTTTAGAAAGGACCATTTAAAATATAAAAAAAGAATAATAGGGAGAATAAATTAATTTTGAATAATTTATTTCCCTCGTGAGAACAATTAATCATGTAATCAGTAAAAAAAAGAAGAAGTACATTTTAAAATGATATATAATCTAATTAAAGTAGGCCTACTTAATTTTTGGAATTGTATTATGTAATCCAGATTACATGATGTAGGCTAATAATCATCACCACCAGCAGCACTGACTTTATAAAATAAAGGCTGACTGTACTAGACTGTATATAATTCCTTGTTTATCTTTACTGAACACGTGTATTTAAAACCGATCATAAATGCAAACACAGTAAACATGTTCCAGTAGTCAGCTGTGTTTCTATGGTTTCAATGAGGTCTGTACTGGCGTCCATTGTCAGACTTTTAAACAACTTCCGGTTCGTTTCCGCGTGTAGGGTCAAATGTGAGAAAATAATCCGTGTGAAAATGGAAGGGGATGCAGCTCCTGCAAACATCTTGTGGGAAAGCAAAGCAGGATATGTTCTGAGTAATGTTGCCGAGGTCGTGGAAAGGATTTTGACATTTGTGCCGACTAAAAATCTCTTCCGGATCGCAAGGTAACGTTAAAGATTCTAGCAGACTGTAACGTTAGATGTTCTAGCCTGTTAGCTTTAAGCTAATTATTAGAAGACCCCATTCAGTCCATCCCAGCCAGGTTAGGCGGTATTGGATTAACTCAATTTATAATTTAACAGGATATTTGTATACACGTTTACGTTGTTGAGTGATTACTTTGGTCCGATCTCACAGGTTCCGATGTTCCTTCTCAAATTACGTTAACGTTAGATGAACTAGCCTAGAATACACCAGTTGTTGATGTAAGACCCGCATTGTTTTTAAAGTGTGATGTTGTTTTAATAGTGTTGTATTCAGTTGTCACTCATCATAATCATGAAGGTTTAACTAGCAGCTATTCCTTTCAGATAATTGATTTATTTGGATTTTCGCTTTTCAGCTGATCTGTTGAAAGTTTATCTTAAGTTAAATGCAGACACTGACTCCAGACTAAAAAAATGACTTGGGAACCGTTGGCCCCTACAACTAAACAATTAAAAAAAAACTATTTAACGTTACTTGTTAATTTTCAGGAGTGCTCGGTACAGTTTGTTCAAAAGCGCTTCCGTTCATTCATTGCGAAGATTATTTGTGTACCTTTTAACAACAGTCACGTCATTACGAACCTATCTTTTATAAACTGATGTAAATATATCGGATGTAAAAACAGTATAAACTAAAGTGTCTAAGAGTTTTTTTGTGTGTTTTATAATGTCACTCTATTGTTCCTCACTTGCTTTTGTAAGACTTTCTCTGCCTGTTTGATAAATATAAAATGGTGTGTTAATTATACGGCTGTATCGATTATTTGGATGATTAGATACTTTTAGTATTAATAAAAATCTACCTAAAATGAACAATAGATTTTACAATGCATAATTGGATCAATAAAGTATCAAAAGCAAGTAATATTCTGGTTTTATTGAACAGTACTGTTAAAATGATTAATGTAATAGTATGTGCGTGCATATCTGCAATTTATTGAATTATTAAAACAAAACGCCTTGATCTTTATTATCTTTTACACATTTCTATATGAACAACCATTTGCAGACTGACGTCTGTCAAAACTAAAATAATCAGAATCAGTTTGTATGTTAATATCATTGTTTGTTTTCCCCGTAGTGTGTGCAGGCTATGGAGGAATTGTGCACGCAGAGTCCTGAGGACGAGGCAGAGATTTACCTGGCTCTCCGCCTCTGGCTCGTCCATATACGAAGAGCATGTTTTGCTTAGAACTATGACACAAGACTTGGAGGTCTGATAGTCTTTGCTGCTCTAATAATGACAATCTCACTCTTTCCAATTTGTTTAAATGTTTGTCTTTTGTCTGACCCTCTTGCAGAATATCTGTCTGCTGCCCCAGACAGCTCTCTTAATGGTAAATCATGAGAACTTCAGAGGGTCTGTTAGTCACAGACACAGGAAGGGTATGTTACTTGATTACTTCTATAAAATAAAATAAAACCTGTCAGTCATGATGAGGAGACTCACCTGTTCTCGTCGATCCTCCCTCTGCAGCCAGAAGGTGTGAGGATGAAGTGGACTCAGATCCTGTTGAGAAGCTGAGACGCTTACTACCTAGCAGTTGTAAAGTATTAGGTGTAGTCGCATCAGGAATTGTGGGTAAGACAAATTTTCCTTCTTTCCCTGTGTTCTACCTTTGCTGTGTTTATTCAATGTCAGTGCAACAGTGAAACTGATTTCTTCTGCTGTGTTCTGTAGTGACCCCCAGTGGGTTACCCAGCAGCCCCCCACAGGAGCATGAAGAGGGTGAGGCTGGTTTCAGTCTGCTTTTCCCTGCCATGGACGGGGTCACCATCCGACTTTTCCACTTCTGCAAAAAGACTCTAAGTGACACCGCAATGGAGGAAGCAGGTGAAGTGTTTAGATTGTTGGACAAGACCGTAACATTTAGACAACACAATAGTAACGAAAGTATGGGGTCATTAAAGATTTTTTAAAATGTTTTTTAAAATCTATTCAAGCCTCACTAAGGCTGCATTTATGTGATCAAAAATACAGTTAAAAAAGGAACAATGTGAAATATTGTAATTTAAAGTAACCTCTCTTTTTAATCTTTAAAAAAAGTCATTTATTTCTGCGACGCTACATCTAATTTTCGGCAGCCATTACTCCAGTCTTCAGTGTCACATGATCCTTTAAAAACTGTGCTCATGAAACTTTTCTCATTATCATTGATTAAAACAGTTGTGCTGCTTAATATTGTTGTAGAAACCATGATAGTTTTTTTCAGGATTCTTTGATTAATAGAAAGTTCAAAATAACTTTTTTTTTTATTCTTTTTTTTGTAACATTAAAAATATCTTTGTCACTTTTAATTAGTTTAATGCATCCTTGCTGAATAAAAGTATTAATGTATATTTATATACAATAAAAGGGAGAAATCGTAGTTTATATACCCAATGAATTAGTTGAATGGTAAGTCATATCAAAATTCTCTGTATTTGATTTCAGGGTTGATTAATAACCCTGATCTAAAGGTGGTGCTGATGTTCGACCACGACACAAATACATCTGCAGGTGGACGTTTTCTTAACAAGCTTCTGAAACCTCTTTCCCGAAGTAATGTACTTATTATTGGAGGACAAGTTGAGGACGTCTTTTCCATTAACAAAACCTGGTAAGTAAAGAAAATTCATGGTAAACTTGATTTTAGATTAGTCAAGTTAGTTCCTTTTTTTTTTTTTTTCTTGTGTTGTAAAGTTGTTATGGTCAACAACT
The DNA here is from genome assembly GCF_949152265.1 of Phoxinus phoxinus. Classification (NCBI taxonomy): domain Eukaryota; kingdom Metazoa; phylum Chordata; class Actinopteri; order Cypriniformes; family Leuciscidae; genus Phoxinus; species Phoxinus phoxinus. Next base: position 36,297,741 of record NC_136877.1, on the reverse strand, counting down.
CAACACTTGCCCCTATGTGAACATGAGATCTACTCAGCATGTTTTCACACTATGCCTTTCTAACATCATCTGCATCATGATATTTTGTAATTTAACATGGCTTTAGTGTCACATCCAGGAAGCTATTTTTCACTTCTTATTTCCTCACATTACCCTACAGTCTCAGACATTATTACAATTATATCTCCATTATAAACTACATGCAATCTCTCTTTGCAGCTGTTCTCCAGGCTCTTTTGGGGCAGTGGGACTAACCTTCAGCGGCTCCAAGATCCAGGGTGCCTCAGTTCTGTTGGACCAGGACGTAAACAACCCGAAAGCAGCAGAAGCCACTATCCAGCGGCTGAAGGCTGCTAATATCCCGGAGAGAAACACCATGGGCTTCATGTTTGCTTGTGTGGGCCGTGGCTACAGCAGCTACAATTACCAGCATAACGTGGAGGCCGACACCTTCCGGAAGATCTTTTCCAACATTCCGCTCTTGGGATTCTTTGGAAACGGGGAGATCGGCTGCGACCGTATCGTCAAAGAGAACTACACATTGAGCGAGACCGATACTGGTGGACTACAACACACTTTTACTACAGTCATGAGTCTGGTGCATTTTGGCTAACACAGCAACTAGGAAACCCGCTAGTTAACTTGGTGTTTTGAGGACAGACACCGGCTGCTTGTTTAAGATAACTGAGCAGTTCCGATGTTGATCAGGTATAATTCTTCTAGGTTCTTTTCCTTTTCTTTTCTGTAAATCAGGATGTCAGAGGGACATTTAGCAGTTGTTTAACACCATATATATACACAAGACTGCAGTGTAAGAGCCCCTGCTTTGAGCTAAAAGTGGCGGGTACTACTGTGTCATCAGATTTGGCATCAAAACACAAATTGGGGAAGTGAAAACCTCTTTCGTAGCTGCAATTTTAGAGCATGCTAATTTTGATGTCTGAAAACACTAAAGTGTCCTCTTACACCATGGTTTGGTAAGGTCATTACTTACAGAACGGTTGTGAAGAACAATTAGGATTTAGTTTTAATGGCATGGTGCTAAACCTTGTCTTCTGACTTCAGTTTTATGTTTAACTCTCTTTTGTGTTGAGCAGAGCTGAAATCTGTCAGCTGATCAGATTTCGTGTGGGTTGTACGGCTCACTCAGGCCTTATACAAATAGTTTGTAAAAATATTCAGGCACTTTCGGAAAAAAAAAGCCAACTGTGATGGAATGGCTAATGATGGAGCCGTTTATCAACCTTGGTACGGATTATGGAAATTCCACTAACTTCACTTCTGTTTTTACGTGGTGATATGTCCAGAACCCACTGTTTGTATTTTAAGTTTCATCAGCTACATAGACTCCAAATTGTCACATGGGATTCCACAAGAAGTGCTAAGAAACTACAGAAAAAGTATTAACAATGGATCATAGTTTGGAAAGCTTAACCTTATTTATATATAGTAACAATAGACTTGCAAGCAGTTTAAAATGCCCAGATCAAGAGTAATAAAGGACAGAAGTGGAAGAAGTGGAATTTCTTTGTAATGTATTTGTGTATTTACTCTGCCTGTCCCAATCAAAATCCTGTAAAAAAAATTAGCAGGGTTATCCTACATTTCTGTTCATCAGTTTAGTTATTGTTAAAGGTTATTCTTTTATTCTGTGCACTAGCTAAATAACAGTGTTGAATACGAGCTGTTTGCCTGTGGAGATCTATTTGTTGCAATATTTAGAAGGTTGATTCCAACATTGCTGTTGCCAAATCTCTTTTTTTCCATAGTTTTGTTCTGATCAGATATATAATACTTTTGTCTAACCTTTACTTTAAGGAAAATACGATTTACTACGGTCATGTTTTTTATGGCAGTGTTTTGATTTTATTTTCTTCACTGTAAAATATCTCAGTTCTAATTGATCTGACAGGTATATAATAATGTATATAATAAAATCAATGATGTCAATTAGTGTGGTGCAGTCTTAAGTAATTTTTTTTAAAACTTAAGGAACACCGATATAAAGAAATACATTCCTGTGTTAAGAGCAGCCGGAAGAGAGAAAGATGAGCAGCTGTATCAGAAACCTCGCTCCAGTATTTTCCCTTTTTGTAATTTAATACCAGAATAATATGACTCACAGTATAGTTTTGAAAATATAAAAAATAATTATACTAGTCTAAAAAGAGTAAATGCGTTCTGTCTTATCTTATTTTTTTCCCAGTAGATGGCGCTGTCGTGCAACAGCACTTTAAAGTGACTAGTAGGTAGCCGCTTTTCCACTGTCGGCTCATTTATGTGGTAATTCCAGTTAAAATGATCCCTAAATAACATCTTAATACCAAAACATCTACATTTTTAAAAGTAAATACATCTAAAGACCAAAGAAATCGATAATTTACTGTTACATTAATTACGAAAGTGATTGAACACAAATGCTTGTCACAATTTGAAGAACTCCAGCTTTCTCTGTTGTGCGTGTGTGGGTCAAAGACCGTATATAAGAGGTGTGTGGGCACGGTAGGTATTGTATACGTCAATGGCAATGCCGCACTCATCACAACAGGCAATGTCAATGATAGCACACAAGCTATTTCCTGTTCCTGCGGTTTAGCCTGGAGCGGGTCTTGGTCGAGGCAGTGGTCAGATAGTGGTTTGCCCCAGGACTAATGCAAACCGAAGCCATTAGAGTTGCAGTACAAATCCCTCAGTTCCACACGAATTCCCATGACTACACTGGCACAGCAGGTGAACGCCACTTACAGGTAAAGTGTGGGTTATTTTAAAGTCCCTTCACCACAAAAAGAGTGAAAACATCTGTTTACCTCCTAACAATCTCTTTGGTCACATTTCATAGACACTGCCACTCAAAATGGCCCCTGTGGAATTGTGGTAAATCTGACTTTCAGGAACAAACACAGCATTTTGGAGGAACATGGCTTCTCGATGTGCACTAAAAGTGGATCTGTTGGGGTGCAGGTGTTTTCAAACCTGTACATTGTCGCCTCAGGGCACTTGGAGTAAAGGCATTCAGCCTCACTTTAAGACTCTTTCCCTGTTGAGAGCAGACTCAGAAACAAGACAGACAGACCCGAGCTTTGGGACCACTGTCATAAAGAGCAATGTTTTGTAGGTCACACACAGGGGGTGGGCCACTTTGCTCAGAGTTAGGTATCCCAAGTGTGCGAAATTTAGTCAGGCATTTTATATAAAAAAAATTTGTGTGTGTGTAGAATGTCTTGAAAGCATGAGTATGTAGACAGCATAGATATACAATATAATATGTAGGCTATCTAACATCTGTCATTTCCTCATCTGAGATGTAGGCTATGGATAAATATTACAAAACCTTTGAAAATAATGTCATGCTATCCAGAATGGAATTTAACATAAATTGATTTGAAGTGAGGCAAGTAATGCAAGTAGTTTTTATGGTTAGTATTTAATTATTTACATTTGAAATATCAAATGTGCACATATTTATAAACGCATGATGTGCCCAATTAGTTCATCTGGTTTAGTCATGCTAAATTTCCTCTACTGTATGTTTCTTATGCATGTTAATACTGTCAGTAACACTCACACCAGCCGAAGTTTATTGCATAAAGAAATATAAAAAGATGCAACTAAATAATAATACATTTACATAGCCTACAATGTAATCATTTTTAAGTTTGTAATATTTCTAAATAAAATAGTAATGTTAATGATGTGTTTGTTCAGTATCACATCCACTGATGTTTTTGAAAAGGCTCAGCTCCATTATCATTCGAGGAGCTGTCACAACATAAGCATGTCTGGATTTTCTTTAATTAGCATCACGCTAATTAGCTATTATTAATTCAACACAATTTTGTCGTGAATTAAATGTATTCAAATATTTAGGCAAGGGTGTTCATTTAATGCAAGGCAGGCATAACGACAAGCTAAATGCTTGACATGCTAATGTGACAAACTGTTGCTAATTGTGCAAAGAGCCGGAAAATGAAGATTGATACTATTTGTTCCCTAGCCAAACCATAATGTCAGTCATAATATTCATTCATTCATTTGTATACCAGTATTTGAGAGAGATCTACTAACCTTTTCACTATTACTTTTCATAATCCAAAATTAGTTAGGCTCCTCTGGATGATGCATTATCATGTTTACTGTTATTACCTTGTCAGCTCATAATAAAAGAGCCATGTTTGCAGTTGTGCCACCCTGACATTTAATATACAAATTGCTAGACAAAAGTTTTTCAATTATCTCAACAGCTTTAAAACTACTGATATTTATACAATTTGTTTATATGGAAGATTTTTCTAACCTAAAATGATGCTTTAGTATTTAGTTTAAAAAATGTTTTTATTAAGACAGACACCATTTTTTTATGTTTTCTTAGTCGGTTCATTTGTTTGGACAGTTGCACCACCTGACATTTTGGGGGGTTTAAGATAAAGCATACAATAATATGCATTATTTAAAGGTGCTAAAAATGAATCCACTAAATAGGTTTTATAGAATAAAGCGATATATGTCATGAATTGATGACAAAAATATGCATGTCATTGACCCACCATCATATATATACAGTCATGCTCAGAATTAATGGCACCCCTGGTAAATATGATCAAAACTGGCTGTAAGAAATTGGCAAAAATCGAACCTTTCATTGAAGTAAAATAATTAAAAGTGGGGGGGGGGAGGGGGGGGGGGGGAGTAACATTATGAAATAAATGTTTTTCTCCAAAACACGTTGTCCACAATTATTGGTACCCATAGAATTTTTTTACGAGTAAATTATCTTTGAAGTATATTCCCATTCATATTTACCTTTTTTAAGCACACCAGGGTGACTAGAAACATGAAATTGTCCAGCCATGACCATGAGAGTTAAATATGAGGAAACCAAATTCCCTTAATTATCCATCACAATGAGTAAAACCAAAGAATATAGTTCTGATGTGCACCAAAAGATTGTTGAGCTTCATTTGAATAATAAAAGTAAAAAATACAAATAAAATAAGTAATTACACTTTCAATCAGTAATTTAAGCTAAAATCAAGAGGAAAACAGTTAGTTACAGACATAGCAAGGTAAGACAGTTAAAACACAGGGAAGGCCAATGTAAACAGGTGAGTTTTGAGCTTAGTTTTAAAAATTGTGATTGATGGGGCATTTCTAATCTCAGGTGGCAGTTGGTTCCACAGCTGAGGGCCAGCAACAGAAAAGGCTCTGTCACCTTTTTGCTTAAGCCGGGACCGAGGAACATGAAGGAGACCTTGGCTAGAGGATCTAAGGGACCTGGGGGCTACATGTGGATGAATAATACCAGCTATATAGCTGGGGGCCAGGGCGTGAAGAGCTTTAAAAACCATCAACAGTATTTTAAATTGTATCCTAGATTGGATTGGAAGCCAGTGCAAGGAGGCTAGAACACGTGTAATGTGTTCACGTTTTTTTGTATTCGTGAGCAGCCTAGCCGCTGCATTTTGGACCATCTGAAGCCGTGCGACCAGTGTTAGAGGGAGACCAAAGTAGAGAGAGTTACAATAATCTAGGCGGGAGGTTATAAACGCATGGATGACTTTTTCCAGATCATTGTATGACAAGACAGACTTAAGTTTGGAAATAATTCTTAATTGATAAAAGCTAGCCTTCACAACAGATGATATTTGTTTGTGCAGGTTAAGATGGGAGTCTAAAATCACACCCAGGTTACGTGCATGTGATTTAACATAGGGGGCAAGGGAGCCAAAGTTGACAGGGATCGAGTTTTTTTACTTTGAAGGGCCAAAAACAATAACCTCAGTTTTGTTGTCATTTAACTGAAGGAAATTGTTAGCCATCCAGATTTTAAATTCTTTCAAACAGTCTAGAAGTTGCTGCATGGATTTGTCAGATTTGAGTGGGATGTACAGTTGGGAGTCATCTGCATAGAAATGGAATTAAATATTGATTTTCGGGATGATATTACCTAGAGGGAGCATGTAGAGACAAGGAAATTTGCCAAAACAAGGAAATTTGCCAAAACAAGGAAACGCGGGAGGAAAGGAGGAATCCGGGAGCGGATTAAAAGGCAACCATATAGACAATCTCTTCCAACTGTCATGCTCGGTAATGTCCAAAGCCTACGGAACAAAGTGGATGAGTTGCGGGCCTGCACGCAGTACCTCTCGGACTACCGGCAGTCTTGCCTTATCTGCCTGACAGAGAGTTGGCTTACGGGGGCGGACCCTGATTCTGCAGCCGATCTGGAGAGTTTCACGCTGGTGAGGATGGACCGCAACCGAAATTCTGGAAAAAGCAAGGGTGGAGGTGTGTGTGTATATATTAATAGTAAGTACTGTTACCCTGCTCATATTACAATAAAACACCAAGTTTGTACGAAGGACATTGAACTTTTAGCGCTCAGCTTAAGGCCCTATCATCTGCCTAGAGAGATACACCAGATCAGACTTTTTGTTGTGTATATTGCACCCTCTGCCGATACACAAGTTGCTGCTTCCACTATTCATGAACTTGTAGCTCAGTCGGAGTCAGAGGCTCCAGATTCTGCTATTTTTGTGATGGGAGATTTTAATTCATGTAGCCTAAAGGAGCACTTACCCACATACCAGCAATATGTCACTTGTCCCACCCGCGACACAGCCTGCCTTGACCAGTGCTATGGAAATATCCAGGACGCCTTTTTCTCTAAAGCACTGCCCGGCTTAGGGAACTCGGATCACAACATGGTTAAACTGATGCCCGCCTATGTGTCTAGGCTGCGGCGTGAGAAAGTTAGGAAGGTGGAGGTCAAGAGCTGGACTGCTACCGCATCCGAGGCACTGCGAGATTGCCTAGAGCGCACGGATTGGAACATAGTGACTGACGGGACCGAAAACGTCAACGACGCGGCGCTTGCAATCTCGGGGTACATAACATTCTGCGAGGATGCAATCATTCCCAAAAAAACTGTTAAGATTTTTCCTAACAACAAGCCCTGGGTAACTCCAGAATTAAAACAACTTCTCAACCAAAAAAAGCGACTGTTCAAACTGGGAGGAAACAGAGAAGAGAAAAGGACTGTGCAGAAAAACATAAAAGGTATGATCATGGACTGTAAAGCAGCATATAAACGTAAATTAGAGAACTTTTTTAGGAATAATGCTAGGAGAGCTTGGCAGGGGGTCCAGGCAATCACAGGATATAAGCCTAAGAGGCATCTTATGGCAGTGGAAAATGAACTGGAAATGGCAAATGATTTGAATGACTTTTATTGTAGATTTGATATTCAGGATTTTTCAGTTGAACAGGAACTAGTCTACGAAGAAATAAGTAGTATGAAGTGTGTGAATATAGATATTTCTATAGATGATGTTAAGTTTTACTTTAGACATGTGAATCCCCATAAAGCTAGTGGGCCTGATGGTATTAGCAGCAGGACTTTAAGGGTGTGCGCAGATCAGCTGGCACAGCCCTTTCAAAGGCTGTTCCAGCTGTCAATAGACACTGGTGTAGTTCCTTGTCTATGGAAAAAATCTTTGATCGTGCCCTTACCCAAAAATAATAAACCTAGGGAACTTAACGACCTGCGCCCTGTTGCCCTAACATCTACGGCAATGAAATGTTTTGAAAAAATAATTTTAAAAAAGCTTTTATGTGAGGTCACATCATCCTTAGACCCAAACCAATTTGCATATCGTGTGGATAGAGGGGTTGAAGATTCACTGCTGACTCTGACAAATAACATATATGAGCACCTTGAACAAGCAAAGAGTCTCGTCAAGATTGTGTTCATAGATTTCAGCAGTGCCTTTAACACAATCCAACCCCACCTGATGGTAAAAAAATTGGTTCATCTTGGGGTTAACCCAAGACTAGTTTTGTGGATTTTTGACTTTCTGACGAACCGTAGTCAACAAGTCAAATTCAACTCATGTGTCTCATCGCTAAAATCTATAAATACAGGGGCACCACAAGGGTGTGTTCTGTCCCCTATTCTATACACTTTATATACTAACAACTGCCAAGCAACTATCTCAAACCACACCTTTTTTAAATATGCTGATGATACAGCATTAGTGGGTTTTGTACAGTCCAATACTGCATCCCTAGAGGGCTTTGAGAGGGAGGTGCAGGGTTTTATTAATTGGTGTACAGATAATTTCCTTGTGGTTAATGCAAAGAAAACAAAGGAAATGATCATAGATTTTAATAAAAAGGGAATTATAGTTCCACCCTCAAATATAAATGGTGCAGTGGTAGAGCGGGTCACAACATATACATATTTGGGTGTTGAAATAGATAATAAACTGAATTTTAATGAATGTGCACAAAATAAGTTCAAAAGGTTGCAGAAGAGGATGTTTTTTCTGAGGAAACTGAATCATTTTAGAATAGACAGCTGTATTCTTCAGATGTTTTACAAAGCTCTCTTGCAGAGTGTCTTGTCTTTTGGTCTTATTTGTGCTTTTGGGAACATGTACATTAAGGATCAGAATAAACTGCAACGAATAGTTAAAACAGCCAGTAAGATCATTGGAGTTGATCAGGTATCTGCAGTTCAATTGTACAATGACCTCAGTCTTAAAAAGACAGAACAAATTCTAAATGATTCAACCCACCCTCTTCATCAGATGTTTTTAAGAAGTAACAGGTCAAGTGGTAGACTACTGCAAAGGAATATTAGGACTACAAGGTATAGCAATTCTTTTGTGCCTACAGCAATTAGACTGTACAACAAGCAGATAGCACTCAGGTAGTTTTATTTATGCTTGTCATGTTTCTTGTATCCATTAATGTTTTTCTTTTTGTCCTTGTTTTTATGTTTTAATGTTTAAATATTTAAATGCTTTTTGTATTTAATGCTTTATTTATGTTTTTATTGGTATGCAGCAGGCTAATTAACAACGGAGCGTGAAATGGTGACCAAATGAATTTCCCCTGTGGATAATAAAGTTTACCTTGACCTTGACCTTGACCTTGAGACAGAAAAGTACTGGACCCAGAATGGATCCCTGAGGGACACCATAAGACGCAGGGGCAGAAGATGAAGAATACTGGCCTATAGATACAGAAAAAGATCTTTGGTGGAGGTAAGAGTGAAATAAGTAAAGAGCTATACCCTTAATGCCAACCCATTGTTCGAGACGTTCTAGTAATATACCGTGGTCTACAGTGTCAAATGCAACTAAATATGTTACGAATCTGCCAGGAAGAGGACGTGTGTCTATATTGCCTTAATGGACGGTGAGGATGAAAATTTGAGTGGCCAAAGAGTCTTCAAGGATCACAGATGGAGAATTGCAAAGATTAGTTGAGTCTTGGGATCAGAAAGCCTATAAAAAAATCAAACAACCCCAAATGTTGTTTGGGAGGGTCTCAAGAAAAATCCTACTCGCTCATCCAAAAACAAACTCCAGCAAATTCAGTTGTCAGATACGACTGAATCTTCTAACGGCACTGGGTTCTGTGGTCAGATCAAACTAAAAAAAAAATCGGCAGCAAACACGATGGGTTTGGTGCACACAAGGATAAAAAGTATAGGCTACCTCATGTGTACAATTTAATATACCGCTGGATCTTTAATGTTGTGGGCATATTTTTCTCCTGGAGGTCCTGGACTTCTTGTTCAGATACATGGCATTGTGGATTCTATCAAATATCAACAGATAAAAAATCAAAACCTGATGCCTTCTGCTAGAAATCTTACACTCTAAAAAATGCTGGGTTGTTTTAGCCCAATTTTGGGTCAAATATGGACAAACACAGCCTTTGGGTTAATTTTTGCATTTTTGCATTTTGCAAAAGCATTTTTGATCCAATGTTTGGGTTTGTCCATATTTTACCCAAAATTGGGTTAAAACAACCCAGCATTTTTTAGAGTGTATAATGGGCCGTGGTTGGATCTTCCATCAGGACATGCAACGATCCAAAACAAACATCAAAATCAACACAAATATTTGTCACGGAGCACAAAATGAAGCTCCTGCCATGACCGTCTCATTTCCCTGCCTGACTTGATGAGTGGAGTGAACTGAAGAGAAGAAGAAATATATATTTATTTATTTGTTTTTCAATAAACTTACTGTGTTTTCATTAAATTACAGAAAAACACAATCACACTTGTTATTTATAATAATTTGTTTTATATATCCTGGAAGATCCTCAAAAACCTTAAATATATTATTGAGTGAAGGAATTCTAAAGAAACTGCAATGCCGGATGGTCAGTCAGTGCTCTAAATACCAAAAGAGTTTAAAAAGAGCCATCACACCCACATGCATGGACACACGCGCACACCCTGAATCCACTTCTCAAATGAATGCAATGCCTCAATAATACCATTGGGTGGAATAATGGACAGTTGAGAATTCACAGGGGAGATAACATGTTTCATCTGGCTACCTCTTTTCACAAGTGTTTGTGGTTTTTGACCAAACTTTTCTTTGCTGGCCTCATTCTGTAGTCGACCCCACAAAGTGCCAAAACCACACCAGTATTCACACTGCAAACACACATCAAACCACATCAGGCAGTTATTGTCATGACTTTTCAGCAAAAGAGAAGCGGTTGTCTGCAAATATAAACGTCTAGATCTTATTTTCAATGTAACATTTCCAACTGTCCTTTGTTACAAATGCCCTTGATATGTGGTACTACTCAGTAGGTGCACTTTTATGAATCCTCAGATCATATCAGGTCTCGTCTCTGTTTGACGTAGTGTTTAAGTGAAGAAAACGGGCCCTGAAACTACCTCAGAGATACTTTTGACACTGATGGAGGGAGACAGTAATTTGAGGTAACAATGAAAGGGTTGAGTGCAGATATATGAGTGTTGTGAATTTGGCCCTTTTCTTTAATTTTATTTCTTTCTTTATTTCCCCATATACATATGTACTACATATCCCACAATCCCAAGTAGACTACACTACTAAATTGAGTACACTACATTACCCATACACCCCCTGGTTAAGGTCTATAAGTAGGCCTCACTTCCTTCCTTTGTTTCTTTTGCATTGGTGAGGTGTGGGTGTTTGGAGACCCAACCATGTCCTTTGAGTCCTTTCCTTAAGATGCGTTAAGTAAGTTTGTTTTGCCAATTGTATTGTTTGAATTTATTTATTTCAATTGTTTGGTTTGAGTATATACATGTTATGTTTGATGAATTCTATGAGTTTGATTTCCTTTTATTGTATCGTTTGTAGTGACTTAAAACCATCTTGTACATCCAATCCATCCTGTCCATCTGTTGGCATCTGTCTATTTACAACGTGTGAATCTGCAATCCATGAACTTTATGCCATGTGAATTACCCAAGACTTAATCATCTTGAACTGAAAATAAAAGAGAGCAAAGGACTGGTATTTGTCCCGTGTTTTAATCAGACACGCCATCAAGTTTCTACAACTCTGACGAACTTTGGGTATTTAACATCTGATATCCTACAAATGGTCCTTCGAGCCGGAGGTAGCATTTGTAGGATATCAGATGTTAAATACCCGAAGTTCGTCAGAGTTGTAGAAACTTGATGGCGTGTCTGATTAAAACACGGGACAAGTTTCTACAACTCTGACGAACTTCGGGTATTTAACATCTGATATCCTATAAATGGTCCTTCGAGCCGGAGGTAGAAATTTGGTGGAATGGATTACCATGCAAGACCTGCAATCCGACGCAGCCTAAGAAGGAGAAGACCCCCTGCTCGTTTTGCTGATTGTATGGTGAGAGAACGTGCTCCTTCTCCCCCTTTCTCACCAACACTAGTTCATCATCACCAAACTCATCATCACCAAACTGATCATCACCAAACCCAGTATGAAAATCCATCTTCAAGATCTGCACCATGCTCATCTGCTCATCGTGAACAGTCTCAACATGATTTACTCGATATGGATGTTAAACAAGAAATACTTGGACTTAAGGATATGCTTGGTGAGATGATGTCTAGAATGTCACAGTTAGTTGTTTCTTCTAAACATTCTGAATTTTCTGAGTCTTTTGATGAGGCTTCTGATGATGATGAAAATGCCTTTGCTAAAGCATCTATTGTTCAAGAATTGTGTGCATGTATTAAGAAAGCTGAACAGAGATCAACCTGTGAGAAATGTAATTCCTCTACTGTTCCTTCATTGCTTCCATTGAGTAGGCCTAGTTCGTTGCCTCTTCCTCCTTCCTCACTGTTACGTAGTCCACCCCAACATATGCACACACATGAGATAACACCACAACTACGATCAAGTAGTATGTTACAACCTTCTATTGTTCCATTGGCTCCTGAGCCTTCTAATAGTCATTCCCTTCAAGTGCAAACATCACCAGTGTTGGTACAACCACCTGGTTCACCACAGCCTGGTTTACCATGTAGTCCCTTTTCCCCTTACATAGCTCATACTCAGTTATCCTCACAAGTAACATCAGCACAATTACCACCTCAGCCTCGGTATGCTGTTTCCCAGTATTCACAGCCATTAGGACCATCTTCTAGCTTGGCGATTCCTCATGTATCCTCAGCTAATGTAGGTCCTCATATTCAATCACAGTCTGTAGGTCATGTAGGGAATCCTGTTGTACAACATCCTGCCCCGTACATTCAACCAATTGTTCCCACTAATCAAACAACTGCAATTCCATTTCTTCATCCTTATCCATATTCCCAGCCATATTATGCTTCATATCCTGTTCCTTCCTATCCTACTTCTCGTGTTCAGGGACCCTCCTTTCCTTTCTTGGTGAATGATGACCCCCAAGAATTTGCAATGTTGCAGTTAGCTTTGACAAATTTGTTGCCACTCCATGAGCCAGAACATTACAAATTCCATATCTTGCTGGATCATTTAAAATTTTCGCCAGCTCGTGACCTAGCTTTAGCTTATGCTAACGATCCTAGGCCTTACAGTATGGCTCTTTTGGCACTACAGCAGAAATATGGGCAACCTCACCAATTAGTTTTGAGAGAAATCAAAGCCATTCTAGCTCTCCCCAAGGTGAGACCAGGTGACAGCAGAGCATTTAGCAGCTTCGCACTAAAGGTTCGAGCTTTGGTTGGCATGCTCCAATCTTCGGGCCAAGACCAAGTTAAGTCCGAATTATCCTGTGCTTCTCATGTACAGCAACTACTCAGTAAACTGCCCACAGAGCATGTGACCAACTTTGCCCGTTATGCCCGTACGATCCTAAAGGGTCAAAGCTACAACCTGATTAACTTTTCCGCCTGGCTCCAAGAAGAGGCTGAGTGTCAAGCAATGGCTGACCAGGTTAGTGACTTTCCAAAACCACTCCTGAGTAGACCTCAACCAAAGTCCTACGTTAACACTCGAACTGTCTTGTACGGAGTCAATGGAAATTCTGTTGTCCCAAGATCCACAAATAAGCAACCCCAGAATTTGAGAGATGGAGAATGGAGTTCCAAGTATTCATGTGCATTTTGCTCCAGTAGAGATCACTTTATTGGCCTGTGTTCCTCTTTTAAATCTTTAGAAGACACCAGGAAGGATGCATGGATTAGAGAAAACAAAAGATGTTGGAGATGCGGGCTTAACCATCTAGCTGTCAACTGTGACCTGAAAAAACCTTGTCCACAGTGCAAAGGGAGACATCTGGGTATCCTTCATGGAGTTAATTGCCGTGACCAGGATAACGGTACATTCTATCTTAGTCGCCTTGGAGGTTCTGGCAAGGTACTGCTTAAAGTTGTTGAAGTACTTCTCCATTATAAAGGAAGATCCTTGCAAACCTATGCCATCTTGGATGATGGATCAGAACGTACCATGTTGCTACCTCAAGCATCTGATTATTTGGGCCTCAATGGGGTAACTGAGTCTCTAATTGTTAGAACTGTACGTCAAGATACTCTTGCACTTGAAGGCTCTTCTGTAACCTTTGAAATATCCTCCATGGCCAATCCAGAAAAGAAGTATTCCATTTCCAATGCCTTTTCTGCTGCAAGATTGGGGCTGGCAGAACAGACTTACCCTGTTGAGATCTTGCAGAGACGTTTTAGACATCTTCGAGACTTACCCCTTCCAGCCTTTGCTAATGTCCAACCACTTATTCTTATTGGTGCAGACTACCCACACCTGATAAATCCAGTTGATCAGGTGCATTTTGGGCCTCCTAAATCCCCAGCTGCAATTCAGACCAGGTTAGGCTGGGTACTTCAAGGCCCAATACCGATTCCTAACAAAGATGAGATGCAGTGTCTCTTTACCATAGCTAATCCACTAGAAGAACTTCGCCATGATGTGGAGAAATTATGGAAAGTAGACATCCTTCCTTTCAGAAATGAGAAAGTCATTACTAGGTCCAAGCAGGACCAAGAAGCTATGGACTTGTTGGCCTCCAAGTCTAAAAGAATTGATGTGGATGGTGTGCAAAGATATGCCACCCCGTTATTGCGTGCTGCCTCCGCCATGAGGTTACGAGCCTCACCAAATACAGTTATGTCTTCCCTCAGATGTATTGAGCGACGCCTCCAAAGAGATCCTAAAAATGCTGCTGTGTATGACCAAGAAATTGCTAAGCTGGAGGAGTCCGGTTATGTTTCCAAAGTGGAACTTTCTCATGACTCATCTAATGAATCATGGTATATTCCTCATCATATGGTGGAGCATAACGGGAAAAAAAGAATAGTCTTCAATTGCTCCTATCAATATAAAGGTGTGTCACTTAACAGTCAACTTCTTCCTGGTCCACAACTGGGCCCTTCCTTACCTGCAGCTGAACCTCCGACACCTCTGGTGAAGCCTGCAGCCCAACCCCCGAAGCCTCCAGTGAAGCCTGCAGCCGAATTCCCAAAGCCTCCAGTGAAGCCTGTAGCCGAATTCCCGAAGCCTGCAGCCGAACTTCCAAAACCTCCAGTGAAGCCTGCAGCCGAATTCCCGAAGCCTCCAGTGAAGCCTGCTAGTCCAGATCCTGAGCAAGGTCCAATGTTTCTGAAATTTCCTCCACATGAATGGCCCAAAAATCTAGTATCCAGATCTGCTAGTCCAGATCCTGAGCTCCGCAAACCACTCTTTTGTGGCTTAACACAATTGGATGATTTTGTACTCCCAGATCCTTCCTGTTTCAAATCATGGTCAGAGCTACAGTTTGCAACAAATGAGTTACTGCGACGGCATAGGGAGGACCCCTGTGACGCCTCTTCAGTTCAAAACCTTCTTTTGAGACAGTCCCAGCAACAAAGTTTTCCCTCTGAGTACCAGTGTTTAAAGGAAGGAAAGCCCATTGAACCTCAGAGTTGCCTCCTTACACTTTCTCCTGAATTCAATGAAGAAACAGGACTTATTGTAGTGGGTGGTAAGCTCAGACGTGTCGAGGATATGGAACCTGGAATGGTTCACCCAATCGTCCTCGACCCCAAACATCCATTATCCCATTTAATTATCAAGGACTGCGACGAGAAACTTTTCCACCCTGGTCCAGAGAGAGTTTTCTCAGAACTTCGGCGCAATTACTGGATAATTAGAGGGAGACAAGCCGTAAAAAAACATCAGTGGTCTTGTTTACAATGTAGGAAGTGGAGAGCTAAACCATCTATCCCTCAAATGTCTGATCTTCCACTCTCCAAGCTCCGGTTGTTTAAACCTCCCTTTTGGTCCACAGGAATGGACTGTTTTGGTCCCTTCCATGTCAGTATTGGCCGTAGAACGGAGAAGAGATGGGGCATTCTGTTTAAGTGCCAGACAACTCGATGTCTGCATCTTGATTTGTTGAGCAGTTTAGATGTGGACAGCTTTCTAATGGCCCTACGCCGCTTTATATCCAGGAGAGGTAAGCCATATGAGATTATTTGTGATCAAGGAAGTAATTTCCGTGGAGCTGCAAGAGAATTAAAAGAAGCTTTCCAGAACCTTACCACTGAGTTACAAGTCAAGTTGGAAAATCAGCAGATTAAATTCAAGTTTAATCCACCACAAGCCCCTCATTTTGGGGGGTCATGGGAAAGAGAGGTCCGTTCAGTTAAAACAGCTTTGCGGGTGGTACTTGGCAGTCAAACCGTATCAGAGGAAGTCCTACGGACCGTTTTGACAGAAGTTGAAGGAGTGTTAAACTCGAAGCCACTTGGTTACGCCTCTTCAAACATTTTAGACCTTGACCCCATCACTCCAAATCTTCTCCTCATGGGGCGGCGAGATTCTTCTCTACCTCAGGTGATTTATGCCAACACTAAGCTCCTTGGCCGCAGATCTTGGCGCCACAGCCAGGTCCTCGTTGACCAGTTTTGGACCTCCTTTATCCGATATTATTTACCAGGTCAGCAGCTCCGTCAAAAATGGAATCGAGAACAACCTAATCTAAATGACTCTGCTGTCGTGTTAGTAGTTGATTCTCAACTTCCAAGAGCATCATGGCCCATTGGCAGGGTAGTACGTCTCCTACCTAGTCAGGATGGGCGTGTCAGAGTAGCTGAGATCGTTATTAATGGAAAAACGTATGTACGTCCAGTTGCTAAGTTGATTCCATTACCTGAAATAGATGAGTAATAGCAAATACATCACTGTATTTGGGGGCGGCTGTTGTGAATTTGGCCCTTTTCTTTAATTTTATTTCTTTCTTTATTTCCCCATATACATATGTACTACATATCCCACAATCCCAAGTAGACTACACTACTAAATTGAGTACACTACATTACCCATACACCCCCTGGTTAAGGTCTATAAGTAGGCCTCACTTCCTTCCTTTGTTTCTTTTGCATTGGTGAGGTGTGGGTGTTTGGAGACCCAACCATGTCCTTTGAGTCCTTTCCTTAAGATGCGTTAAGTAAGTTTGTTTTGCCAATTGTATTGTTTGAATTTATTTATTTCAATTGTTTGGTTTGAGTATATACATGTTATGTTTGATGAATTCTATGAGTTTGATTTCCTTTTATTGTATCGTTTGTAGTGACTTAAAACCATCTTGTACATCCAATCCATCCTGTCCATCTGTTGGCATCTGTCTATTTACAACGTGTGAATCTGCAATCCATGAACTTTATGCCATGTGAATTACCCAAGACTTAATCATCTTGAACTGAAAATAAAAGAGAGCAAAGGACTGGTATTTGTCCCGTGTTTTAATCAGACACGCCATCAAGTTTCTACAACTCTGACGAACTTCGGGTATTTAACATCTGATATCCTACAATGAGTGTTCCTGCTCTGACCATTAGACATTAAACTCAATAATTCAGAACTTTCATAACCAGTCCGCTTGAACTGTGACTTTAATCACATTAACTTTGCATGACCACAATCAAAAATCTTATAAATATCAAATATTTGAGAAATAGTGAGATTAGGTATCACTCATTTGGAATATAATTTCCTCAAGGAATAATGTCACGTACAACCAGATTACAGACAGAAAAATACTGATAAATGTTTAAATGCTTTCATGAATTACAGATTGCATGAGAGATTCATATTCAAAGTAAAAGTATTAAACCAAAGACTGACCCATATCACTCTTGACATTAAATTCATGACATGCTGAGAGAATTCTCTTGTTTTCTTTTAAGATTTATTTAAGACATCTCACCATGGTAGTTTAAGAGAATAGATTAGATCATAAGCAGGTATACACCTATATAAAGCCTTTAAGCTTTGCCTTTAAAATCAGTTTGAAAAAAAAAGAGCATTTTGAAAAGTTTACAGAGAACAAATAATGATACAAATGCTGCTGTAGCATTTATTCTTTTGTGTTCAATAAATGTGCTGAGCATCTGGATTCATAGCAAAATCAATACACAAATTACCCAAACAAGAATATTGCTGTGTTGTAGCATTGAACACAGTAGTCAAATGGCCACCACGTCTAATCCCAAACCATCTTTCAAAGAGATATGAGCCAGGAGAAAAACGCAAATAAATTATACATCATATTTTAAAAAGCTTCTTGGGTTTCTTTTTGAAAACATTCTTCTTAAGTGCATAGCACCCTAGTGAAGTGAAATTGCTCGGTAGAAGACATCTACTCCAGAGACTGTTACCATGGCTACAGAGGAGTTTTTACACTTCACATTTACATAAAAGTTTTCGGCTGGATGGAGCAGGATTTTATCCTTTACTTTCTGTAGAAGTGGGTCAGTCACAAAGAGCAAAACCGGGAGACTGTGAGAGCTGGATTTAAACGAGGGACAGGAGAAGAAGATGCAATTCAAACACACCTGGCTATGAAATCTGTTGAACAATTGAGAGAGAGAAGGAGCCAATTACAAATGACTGAAATGTGAAAACTGTATAAAAGTGTAAACTTTTATATAAAACGATATATTTATAAAAACATTTTTAATTGTGATTATATCCAGTGAAAAACGTTTAGAATTAGAACCTTTTCCATGCCATGCGATATTCTACCAGTATATCCAACGCCGTTTCACACTAGGCTTACACTGTAAAAAGTTGTTATGCATTTGTTACCTTATAGAGTTTTTTTACTTAATTAACCCATGAAAATGTATTTTGTCAGTACAAATTCAATTCAGCAATATTAAATAATATTTTTTTGTCTTAATTTAGATTTTATCATTTTAAGGTTACCTTTTTTTCCTCAGTGAAAATGTAATAGAAATTAAAACCTCACCTGTTGTTCCAGTTAAATATTTTTTTTATACGCAGATAGAACATAGTAAAACAGCAAGCACTTTTAATCGTTTTCACACACAATTATGATTAGCCCATGTTGTTCATAAAGGTATATTCTTTGTAACAGTCTTTTCCAACCATAGACAGTATATAAGATGGACACAGCGACCCCATAGATTTCAACGGAAAAAAGTGAAGTCCATTAGAAGCACTCACTTCCTGATCGCCAGGCGTACTGCACAGGCTCACACTGAGCTTGGCGACGTAGATGGGACGTGAGTCTTCTAGTAGTTGTGCCGAGAGAAATCTGAATCATTCCCTTCCGAATCTCGCAGAGACGGAGAACGTATTAGCTGTCCATGAGCTAGCAGCGGGAGCAACTTTATGACTCTCTATGGGCTTCTCCCTTGACTTTATGTAATGTAACAAATGTACATTTGTACAATTTGTACAAATTATTAATTATTATCGGACTTTATGCCTCCACGTCCCCCCGATTGCTTGCAAGCTTCTCCACCGGTCTATACGGTAATTTCTCTACAGTGCGACAGAGAGTCGCGTGGTTATGACACAATCGTTAGCCTATTTTCTACAAAAACTGCTTCTTCGAGGTCATAACGTAAGATACAAAGTAATGGAGCCTTTTATACATTGTCGTGTTTCTTTAGAAATAAATAATGGACAAATGGGTTCTTTGGATGCCTCAGATGTAAAGTTATTCGCTGTCAAAGTGACGCCAAAATGAATGGGAGTCAATGGAATGCTAACAGCAGGTGAAGTTCTGCTACAATGGCGGCTCCCGGGGAGGCTTCAGTTTCCGGCAGATGGATTACCCCCTTGTTTCCAACCCAGGCTCATTAGAAAAACGTAAAATAGGCTACGTTGCATCGTGCACATTTATTTCGCAACAGTTTCAAAGTGAAATGTCCAATGAATGGCGCTAAAAGCGTGTTTTTCCCCGGAACAGATGGACGTTCATTACGTTGGAGTTTGTACGTTTCACCGCAGTTCTGAATTGAAATGTCCGGTGAGCGGCTTAATGCTCCATTTTAAAATAACGTACACCTACACTACACTAAACCTACCCGATAGTGTTAACAAAAGCAAATGTGACATAGAAACGCAATCGCAACCACGTCATTTTAGCTTGTTTTTTGAACTCTTGTCTTCGTGCTATATTTTATCACTTGTCATGCATTTTGTCACGTGATTCGTACCCGAGGTCTGCATCACAAGTAGCCTACAATTCTGTATCAGCTAAGCTATCGAGCAAGCTTGTTATGTCAGTAAAACCGAGCATATTGAGCTGGTTAATGATGCAAACTCCAAAATATATTAGTTTACAAATCATACACTTCGGTCAAAAGTGTTTTGAGGTCATAACATAATTGTGCAAGGTGCCGCGTGAACACAAGTCGTTAATCGATCATCTGCCATGTAATCATAATTGTGTGTAAAAACGATTAAAAGTGCTTGCTGTTTTACGGCCTCTAGTGTTCATTTCTGTTGGAAACGGCAGTCATATGTACCTATTGGTACGTATTTTGCGTTTTGCAAAACTGTTGCCACAGGTAGGCCTAGGCTACGTTTTTCCAATGAGTGTTGGTTTTTTTCAGGCTAACCACCATGTGACCACACAATAAACCATCTGAAGGGAATACATTTAAATTGTGTGACAATTAAGGTCACACTTTTAAAGAGTTGAACTTCACCGATCATGCATGGATTCTTAGAGCACTCTAACAAAACCAGCTCTAGATACTCCCTTTCACCCATGCATAGGGCATGGGTGGGGGTAAGGGTTCGGAGCCCGACAGCACTTCGCTGTGGCCCCTCCTGGGAGCCGCCCATCAGCTGCGCTCAGCTAAATGCACTCACATATGAATATTTCAGTGCCATTTAATGCTCCTGCTGCAGCCCCTGAGGAGCCTAGCATCAATTTGTGAACATGCCGTTAAAAGCCAGGATGTATAATCCAGAGTGAGAGCTGCTCTCCTCCCCACCAGGCCTTCAGTCCCCCGCTACTAGCGAACAGCTTTGGCAACTTTTTCCTGGCAAACTCTGCTGACTTCCCCCACCCCGGTTTAAAAATATATGTATCTGAGTGAAGAAGTAGACAAATGGTCTTGTCGTTTTCCCCCGGTTGGTCAGTTTTCCCAGAGCGCTTGTTGCTGTGCAGTCTGCTGGCAGTGGAGAGGGCAGTGATAGTCTGTTCATCTTCTGGCCCCATGGTGCTGCTGTAATGCTCACATGGAGCAGAAGAGCAAGGATAAAATAGCCACGCTCACACCATCTGCCTGCCCACTAGTCCCATGGGAACCTGAAGCAGAAATCGCCACATTTAGATATACACACCTTATTGTTCACTTGTCAGGTGTGAAAACATGAGCACTCTGCACCTCATTAAACAGCTGGAATCCTAATCAAGCCTATAACCTTGAGTAGAGAGCACAATGAAAATGCTGGTACACCCTGAACAAGGCTTTTCAAGGAGCAGAATGTTAGCTTAAATTCACAATCATCAAACTAAAATGTCACATTTCAAAAGTCAACACATACAATTATGGAGGAAAAAAAGGCACAAAATTATTCAGACAATTTTATAAAGGTGCCACTTTTCTGAAATACAAATGCATTAATGCATTATATATATTGCATTATATACAAAAAGTTGACTTTTTGATACAATTCTTTATTTATGACTGTTTTGGGGCAGAATTGTGAGAGTCCAGTCCCATGGTTGAAAAGCAACCCCAAGCTAACATCTCAGGATGCTTCACTGTTGGCATGACACAAGACTCATGATATCGTTCACCTTTTCTGCTCCACACAATCGATTTTCCAGATGTCTCAAACAGTCAGAAAAAAAAATTTGCACCAGCCTTCTGCTCTCCAATCCTTTTACTTTTTTTGGGAGAGAAGTGGCTTTTTGCTACCCTTCATGAAACCAGGCCGTTGTCCAAAAGTTTTGGCTTTCTCGCCATACATACAGATGAACTCACACCCACCTGCTGTCATACTGAACAAGCTCTGCACTGGGGAGACATGATTCCGTTGCGGATTCCTCAGAAGGAGACAGTCCTGGCACATGCTGGGCACTCTGGGACGTCCTGAAGCTTTCTTCACTGCATTTGAACCTCTCTCATTGAAGATTTTGATGATCTGTTAAATGGTTCTTTCAGGTGCAATATTCTTTGCATGTAAGGCCATTTTTAAGGGAAAGCGATGATGGCTGCACATCTTTCTTTGATGATAACCATTACTAAAATAAGAACACACTTCTTCCCCCATTTTATAGCAATCTGTCAGTATATGGTTACTGAGTGATACTCAATCACACTTTCCCATTATGCTGGTGATATTATTAGTGAAATGATGTCAACTTAATTTTTTTCCAGAGCCATAAAACAGTTCTTTGTTTGTTGGCCAATAAAGCTTTTTGTAATTATTTACAATGCATCTGATCACTCTTAATCTTTTATTAATCTACAAAATCAACACCACAACATTGAAGCAGCAAACTCTGTGAAACACAAAATGTGTCACTGCCAATTCTTTTTGCCACAGCTGTTTATGAACAATCGAAAAATTCAGTAAACCTGCATTAACTGGCCATAAATCTGAATATTCATAAAAACATTTTTGCACACCTGAAAATCGACAGAGGCTGTTTGATGCAACAGAACAAGCACAGGAGTAAACAACAGAAGAAGAAGATATGATTCGGCACAATTTTAAGAGAGTGATTCATATCCCAAGCATACTGCTGAATTGAAACAGCTTTGTAAAGATAAATAGTGGAAAATTCCTATTGACAGTTGTCCCGGTCTGAAGGGAACATTTTGTTAAAGGTATTTCTAGTTATTATCGTTCCCCACCCTGCACTGTGAATGTTCTCATTGTGTTCAATGAGGACATGGAAATGTCTTTATTGACAACTTTGTTTGTGTAATTTTTTTAACAGACTGCATGTTACCATTATTGTAAGATGACAACATTTTATAACTTCTTTATGCAGAAATCAAAAGAGTTCACAATGATATTCCTGCAACTGCATCTGAAAGGAGTTTGGGAATTAACCCTTGGGAAATAATGTACTGAAAACAATGAATGAACGACGCAGGAGTGAATTCTCAGTTTCTCGTGGTGGTCCGCAGAGGAGCTGTTACCTTCATTAGAGTGACAGACATATTTGTTACAGCTCTTAATAAATGTGCAAGAGCTGTTCTGTGTTGGCAGGGGCAGAGATACAAGCTCAGCATTTGTAAAATAAAAGGCCAGACTGACAGCAACACTGTTATGATAATAATGGAACTACTTCCTCTGCCAACAATGCAGAAATGCCCTGAGGCAGCAATCAAAAATTAATACTAATTATTATGTGAATGCTGCATTAAATCAGACGTATGTTGAATTATATATAAGCAACATGATTCTACTTTCAGAGGAGCATGCATGAGGACCTTTTTTTTGTGTTTTTTTTCATCAGTGTTATTCTGAGCTGGTGGTGAAATTGTCCGTAAGCATTTATATAAAACAAGTCTTATCAAGAGAACACATTGGAAAAACTACATTTAAAAAATAAAGAAAATTGAACAAGAATGACCTTTAATAATAATATTTTTTTATGGTCATGGCGTGATTTATTTCCGTTTAATATTGTGTGCATTAAATTCTGACTGTGGTTTTGGTTTTGGCACATGGAGCTGTTCTGGGGCTGGCTGGACACACAGCACTTTAAGTCTCATTTCTGATGAGAGCAGTAAATAATTTAGGGCTTAAAGCTGCCATTAGCCACACTTAAACTCTGCTAATGCAGACCCCTGACAGCTGGCCTATCCCCATTGGATGGGGCCCTGGATCAAACGGTTCTGGACGAAATAATGGGCCATGGTAAAGCACAAAATCTGTCAATAGGCATGTTGTTTTTAAATTCTGCATGTTTGTTGGTTGCACTGCGGTATTCCCATTACACAGGACAGGAGGAAATGCATTTAATGTTTACATGCATGTAGAATGCACATTAAGAATTTACAGGATATTACAATTAAAAACAGTGACCTTGTGCAGCTTTATAGATATTACTTTTTTTCTTACTCTACTGCATTCAGTAAAATAAAAAAATAAAAACATAATAATTAAAATGATTAATTCTGGATGTTCATTGGGTTTTTCAAAAATGAAAAATGTCTGTCGTCATTTATTTACTCACCCTCATATCGTTTTATTTACTCACCCTCATATCGTTTTATTTACTCACCCTCATATCGTTCCAAACTGTAGCCTATAATTTTCATTCTTCTGCGGAACAAAAAAAAAAGATATTTGGAGAAATGTACTCTTTAAGTAATCAAAACACCATTAAGTTCTCATTGAAAATACCACATTCCCTAAATATGGCTCTTAAATTAAAATAAAATGTATTAAACAACACCAAAATATCATCATCCACGTTTTTTATTTTTATGTGAATTCAATCTATCAAAAAACAATTATTCTATATATAAAAAAGAAGCGTTACCATGATGCAGATTAAATGTCCTTTCTTGATGTCAGATGTAAATTATATTTTTTATTAAAAATGTCATGTGACTTTAGCCTCAAGTCATGTGACTGAATAGTTCGCTACAGTGGCGAATGCGATCACATGGATGGATTTTTAACTTGTAGGTGAGAAGTTCAGAGTGACTGAGAAACCTGATTTATGTCAATTAATTTAAACATAGGCTAATCATATTTTTCAATGAGAGCTCCCAATCCGCTGCTGTTTTCATCAATAGCTTTAATACCTTTGATAACAATATCGCATGGCTAACGACAGTTCTTTTTTTTTTCCGAGCACTGCACTCACTCACGAGCGCTGGGTGTCACTATATACTTATCGCGGTAGTTCCCTTGGGTTTCAGTGATCGGAGAGGATGTAAGTGAAGTGGAGGAAGAAACTGCATGAAAGTTCGTCTTGACGAGCAAATATGTGCAGTAACCTATATGGCAAGATGTCATGCAGGGTATATTTTGTTTTCTCCCTGACGAATTGTGAGTGATGGACAGGAGCTAGGTTTTAATTAAGTAGAGGTTAAAAATATATTATGAAATGTATATAGCCTATTTATTTTTTCTCTATACGCTTATGTGTCAGTAGTCCCATTACAAATAGCCCCCCAAAATATGTGATTCATCCATTATATGAACTGAAATAGCATTGTGACAGGCCGTGTTTACATGCTCCTCATGCATGCAGTCTGATATTTAAGTTTAAGCCTTAAGTTTATCTGCTTGCGAATGTAGAACTTTCCTATAAATTGTGTAGACTACATATTCAATTTATTGTGGTAATCAAATTAACAAAGCCTATAACAATTATTTCATTTTAAGAATTTTAATTTATTTTAAATGGTTAAATTTAGGAAATATAAAAAAATTGGCAACGTAGGCCAGGCCTGCTATAAAGAGATTTCGGGGGGGAAAAAATAACGGAGATATCTCTCCTCCTTGGATTTGGTTTTTCGAAGCCTATATGGGGAAGAAAACGTTTATATTTGTGGTGCATGTTGGATATTTGCAACGAAAGACAGATGCATAAATAAGATCTCTTTGTGAAGTCGTCCTACATCCAGATAGTAGCCTATTATAAGCTTCCTCTATCTGAGAGATGTGGAGAGCTTAATCTATTGATATTGTGTATATTTGAGTTTAATACAATTATTTTGTATGTCCCTTCTAACATTCATGACACTGTTTTTGAACGTCCAAGACCTAGCCTTAAAAAAAAAAATCACAAAAAAAAAAAAAAAAAAAAATCCCCAGATAACAATATAGGCTATTGTTTATATAGGCTAAATGTTGATACCAATGTGACTTTAATTGGTCAAGCTAAACTAGCCATTTTTAAATACCAGTGCAAAAATGCAGGATATAATGTTGACATGGTAGCTTTAAATCTCTCGAGTGATCATTGAGTTAATGTTGCTTTTTTTAATGGGGTGTGAATGAAAGGACATGGGGACTGTGAATGAGTACGGAAGTTTAGTTTTTAAATGGAAAAATATTGAGTAGATTTCTTTTTTTATTGTAATAGTAGCGAGAAAATGCATTGTGTTGAATTGTCCCAAATGAAAGGGCTTTTTAAAGCAAAAAAAGTGTGTGAAATGTGAATAATCATGTGGTAAAACTGTATAAAAACACTGCTTTGTCGCTTTTAGATTGACACGAATCCAAATTACACCAATTAAAAAAGAAAAGAAAAAAAGTAAAATAGTTTTATGTGTTGGATTTTTTCGGGTTTGTGGTTAAACTTTTTAGCCAGTAGATGTCACCCTGATGATGATGGTAGCCTACTTCGACTTTAATATGCCACTTGAAAGACTTATCTGACGTTATGTAGATAGCATAATGTGAATCCAGGAACCCATAGAAAAAGGCTACCTCAAGTTGCCTAAATCTTTTTGTTTGTTTTTTGCATTTTTTCACGTCTTACCTTCCTGCAGCATAGGCTAGGCTACAAATTAAGATGTTTTCATATTGTTCTGAATCAACACGCAGAGTTATCGGATCATGTCTAGGGAGTGAAATGAATCAATACTGGGTGCAGTGTGACTTGTTGCCCCCTAGTGACGCGTCTTAGTTCGGATTTACGCCTGACGTCACGTCTTGTGCACCAGACAGCTCTCGTCTCAGCCCCCGTTCCTGTGTTTACACCCCTCTCCATCTCCTCACTCTGGACTGAAGTTGCGGGGCAGCCGGGAGCGCGCAGTTCCTTTTCTATCTTCTCTCTTTTCTTGCAAACGATCTTCTCTTAAGGCAACCTGTATGGTGGATATAATATTCAGCTCTTCTTTTTTGAATGATATGGGGGATCATTCCAAAAGTAAGCATTTCCGTAAGAAAATCTGTAAAACTTTATTTTTAAAAGTAGCTTTTAAATGTGTTGCAGTTGAAAATGTATTTAGAGAATAATTATGTTTTAAGTCAGGACTAGCCTACTGATTCTCCATTCTGCCCTCTGAGAAATAGATGTTTTGATTTTTCTCTAGCCCGGAGTTAGTTTTTACAAACTCGAAGACATGATTTCGATGTTTGTTTTTTATTGCGAAAACACTTGAAGGTGCCATCGATGCTCAATAAATGCCTGTATAACAGCTCACAACAATGTTTTTTCTTCTTCATGTGCAGAGAAGTCCGGACTTGCGATGTGTGTAGGCTGCGGCAGTCAAATCCATGACCAGTACATCCTGCGGGTCTCCCCCGACCTGGAGTGGCACGCAGCCTGTTTGAAATGCGTGGAGTGCAACCAATACCTGGACGAGACATGCACTTGCTTCGTACGGGACGGGAAAACATATTGCAAGAGAGATTATGTAAGGTAGGTTTTTTTGTTTGATTTGTTTATGAAAGACAATGAATTATTTCACAAATCTGTAACCAGTCGCTAATCAGATATTTTTGTAATGATCAAAAAACATCTGGCAGTAGCCGACTGTTAAATTAAAGTGGACTGATGCTTGGCTAGTATTAATAGTGGATTGATGTAATGATTTTGTCATTGCACATAAATTCTTTTTTTTCCCCCACATCAAACAGATTGTTCGGTATAAAATGCACAAAATGCACTTTGGGCTTTAGCAGCAGTGATTTGGTCATGAGAGCTCGGGACAATGTGTATCACATCGAATGTTTCCGCTGCTCGGTGTGTAGCCGGCAGCTTTTGCCCGGGGACGAGTTCTCTGTCCGGGACGAGGAACTGCTGTGTCGAGCAGATCATTGTTTGGCTCTGGAGCGCGGATCAGGCGGTAGTCCTCTTAGTCCGGGAAACATCCGCAGCAGAGGATTACATATGGCAGGTCAGTGTAGCACAATTACAATCAACTTGTAAATATTGGACACAATCAAGTAGCCCATCATATGGCTAGATATTGCAATTAAAAACGAACAAATATTATTTGGAACGGTTAGAACTTTAAGGTCAATTTTGAAACGCACTGCCCGGCCTCAGCACAAAACCAAAGGCTAAACTGAAATGTAATTATATTGGCTACTGTGGGAGGAATCGTGTAATGTTGTTACATAATAGCTAATTACAGGGTGATCCGCTTGATAACTTTGTTTAGTCAACCACTGATAAGCCTGAGCGGCAGGGCTATAGCTATACATGGTCTTTAATGTATAGCCTAAAAAAAAGTACAAATATTTAATACATTATATTATTTGGTTAAATTAAATGTAATATTGGTATTGATTATTGACACCTTTCAGAAAGCCAGAGCAATTAATTAGCAGATTTCAAGTTCTATTCAAAAATTGTCTGTTGCAAGGATATTCAAAATACAAGTTGGCTATAGCCTTCTATATCACGGGTGAAATGTAAATGATCTTTCAACAGCATTATTGTTATTATTGATATTTATATTCACTAGGCTATTATTCTTTTTTTATTTAACAATTTCTTCAGCCGACCCGGTGTCGGTCCGACAAACTCCTCATCGGAACCACGTGCACAAGCAATCGGAGAAGACCACTCGGGTGAGGACGGTGTTAAACGAAAAGCAGCTACACACTTTACGGACGTGCTACAACGCAAACCCGCGCCCAGATGCGCTCATGAAGGAGCAGCTGGTGGAGATGACAGGCCTGAGTCCGCGGGTCATTCGAGTTTGGTTCCAAAACAAGCGCTGCAAGGATAAGAAGAGATCTATACTCATGAAACAGTTACAACAGCATCATGGCGATAAGACGGTAAGTGTCTTGCTAATGCACTTTCAATGTGAGAAATTTGTGCGAAAAAAAAAAAAAACAGTTTGACCAGTGCAGCTTTTGACTGATCCCCTGACACTTGAATTGATCCGAGATTATTTGAATTTGGTCTGTAATTCGACTGCAGTGTTGGCTGAAAGCAAATCACAGACTCCTCCTACAGTGTAGCCTATAGCTTGGGGAATGTTTTAAACTCAGTTTTCTTCTCGGACTGTCTAATCCACTGAATAGTTTCCTTTTAATTATCAAACGTTTTGGGGGAAATTTAACACTGTTTTATGATGAATTCTCTCAATATGAAATTGTCTGTGTGGCTGTGTCCCTTCATCGCAGACTTTTTTGGTTCAGAATCTGCAGGGCATGACGGGCACTGCACTAGTTGCGGGCAGCCCAATAAGACATAACCCTTCAATGCCAGGACACCCGGTGGAAGTGCAGACTTACCAACCACCCTGGAAAGCCCTCAGCGAATTTGCACTTCAGAGTGACTTAGATCAACCTGCATTTCAACAGCTGGTGAGTGAATAAATTAAATTGTGCATTTTTGGTTTTCAAACTTTATATAAGACACTACCAAGAGTATTAGACTATCTATTTATTTATTTCGAGTTAACTTTGCCTCTCTCTTTCAGGTGTCTTTCTCGGAATCCGGTTCTTTAGGAAATTCATCGGGCAGCGACGTGACCTCTCTTTCTTCACAGTTACCGGACACACCGAACAGCATGGTACCGAGCCCGGTGGAGACGTGAGAGCGACTGCTCGTCTGTTCCCGGCAAATCGTGAGAACAGCTCATATCACGGACGCGGGGAAAGTCCATTACCATCACCGGACAGCGCTATCAGACTTATCGCAACAACCTGCTATGAGAACAGAGGATCCCTTTTCCCCAAAATACGTCAACAAATCCGTTATGGGCCACGGAGTGAAACGATGGAAAGTGAAACTCTGCATAGTAGACCTCTAAAAGAAGGGACTATCTTGTTCAATCGAAATGGATATTCGTTATGATGACCGTTTCGTTATCTGTGGTTTTTGGACATTTTTTTGAAAAATATCTTTTCAAAAGACTCAATTTCAGAAGTTAATGTTTTTTTTTTCCGTTGTGAATTAATGCAGACTATTTGTGTCTTTGAACAAAAATTAAGTTATTGTTATTTATTGTCACTTCAATTCGCAAAAAATAAATAAATCAGCACAGACAATTATTTTATTTAGCCTATATTTGTAATTAAAATGCGTTTAGGCCTAAATAAAAATATTTAATTTGTAGACTACAGAAAAATAAGAGTAGGCCTATTAAACAGAATTATAAGAGTTTGAAGATATGCCATAATTTTATATTAGCCTATAATAATAACAAAAAAAAATATATGGAGAAAACGCCGTTTCTTAACGTTGCACTGTTTTAGCAGAAAAATAGGCTACAAATCAACTAATTAAAGAAAGAAAGAAATAGGCTACATGGCTATGATAAATTACATAAATTAGCTAATTTGTCGAAAAACATCTTAAATGTGCCCAACTTAAGGCTCAATCTTGAATTTAATTATTTTTATCTTAAACTGATGGCCATCTGGTTAAGAGTGATGTCATAGGCTATTTTGTTGTTTTTTCGTGGTCAGATCGCTAACATGATTAGTTGTATTTTTCCTTGTCTAGACAAATGGCTAGGTCAGGATCAGTTGTGCTTTATGCTTTTGCCATCACAATAAACATTCACAGACGCGGAACGTGGATTGCGCAAAATTCACCAAAGTAGGCTACCAAGAAAACTTTGCACAGGAAATTGTAGCTGCTAGCCTAAATTAAATTGCTTATTGTTTAGGCTAATTAAATTATTTTATTATTCTTTAACAAATAATTTTTCATTCTAAAAGCCATTCATGGGGTAAATTCACGTGAATTAAAAGTTGAAAGCTGTTAGCTGAGCAGAAAACACGCTGATTTTATCGATTCACTAATAGTTCTTACAAGTTTTGAAATATGGCTGGACATTTCAAGGCCAACAAGACTTTTTCCTAAAAATAATGGCTATATGATCAGTGTTGTCGCAAGCAGGCTACAGCTAATCAAAATATGAGAGGATGGAGTTGAACGGTGAATTGCTTGATATGCTGACAGGTTTGGGTTTTTAGCTACTTCTGTACAGTCAAAAACCTTTCTTATTAAATTAAATGTTGCACATAATCTAAAAGATAGCAAAACAAAACTACATAATCATAATATCCCTAACATTTTTTGACAGTAGCTGGCTTTATAGTAGCCTAGCGTTACCTTCAGTATCAAGGTGCTATTGATACTGATGCAAATAGACAAGAGATAGCCTAAATATCCACAAGTTCATGCACACAAAGCTCCCTATAGCCTACTTCTTTTGCTTGTTCTGGTGAGTTAATCAGAGACATGAAAGGAAGCAAGGCATTACAAGATGAACCGTTGTAAGGTTTTAAGATCTGAATGTGGTTCTCAGCTCTCAGGTTTTGCAACCCATTTGCAACTGCTGACCATTTGTCATAGGATCATTCAAGCCAAAAATGAGAAGTTGTAAATGGGGTCTAGTGTTGCCAATTTCACCGATTTGGTTTACCCACTGAAATAGTATTCTGACAGTTCTTTTAATAACCGTGTGTTTGTGTGTGTTCACACGGATCTTACAGCAACATTTTTAACCTATTTCTTGCAATAGAACTATAAATCAAGCAACCCCACCCACCATGAAGACAAACTAAAAATAATGAATTCCTATTAGAATAAACACACACAAGAACACCACTAGCAGGCCAATATGGAGTACACACACACACTCACACACACACACACTTAAAAGCATGGAGGGAGGTCAAAGCCACCCACTCTATATAACAGACTATAAAACAGAGTTCAGGATGGCTACAGCTTTCAAGCACTCTGTCATTCAGAAGAAATACAAGCATCTGGCATTTGAGGAAAAGAGACGTCTAGAATTCTATGAAGTGGCTCTGCAGAATAATATAATCCCTCTGCATAATCCAAGATACAGAAATAGCAGTCAAGTTTGGAAGCTTCCTTCATATGTGGGCCGGATCAGATCAGACGGTGGGATTTTGGTCACACACAGGTACGGGTGCAAAGCTCGGGCCAAATTAAAGAAGATGGTGGGGGTGAAGCGCTGTGACCATGGCTCCATAAATAACTAGGATTTATTAGATCTTAAAAACACTTTTAACAATACCGACCCTAATGCATTCTATGTTTGATAATGCACTCAGGGCCTTAAGAGTGGGATAAACAGACCTATAACTCATGTTTTTATCATTCCAGCATGAGGAGAACACAGAATGTGTTCTACAGCAGCGTTCAAAGGGTCAGCGCAATATTGCTTTCAAATTAATGGCTACCATCACAGCAAACAAACCATCCTCAAACTAGAGTCAGTCTCTTCAATTTTGCCAGCAATTGTTCATTATATGTAAATGTTTGTGCTATAGAGATATTCACTTTGTGAAGTTATATGACAGTACTGTGTGTGGAAATATGTCCCCTTTAAAAACAAATGTTTTTAAATGTTTGATAAACAACAAAATGACAGAACAGTTTACACTAATCTTTTGTGACACGTTCTAATGAAATTATGTTAAACCAAAAAACATTAAGTAACAGGAACTTCATTATTTAGGTAACCAAGTTAATTTTTCCAAGCTAATTCTAATTTCAACATTTAGTGGTAGCACTTAGAACCAATTCATTTTAATATAATTTCAGTTCAAATGAACAGCTTTAACATGTAAACTTAACCATGAGCAGTACTCTTCAGCATAATGCTAACTCTTTTAAATGTCAAAGGTCTTTCCCTTTACTAAAACGCATTAAATAACATTTCATTTAAACAAAATTATTATCCTCCTCCAGTCCTAAGCAAAGCATGCTGGGAACTAGAAAGTTATCAAGATTATGCAGAAATTTCAGTTTAAATTACATACTAGGATACATACAGTTAATAATTACATAAATTACATAATGTAATTTAATACATGTAAATATTTAATGTATTACATACATTAGGTTGATGTAATTATCAACATTATTATGTCAACAGAACTCATCAAAAACAATGTTTGCAACTTAAAAAGTTTTAATTAAATCAATAATTTTTTTACTTGCAAGTGCAACCATGCATTTATTTAGGTTTTGGTAATAGGTCCTCTGAATTTCTTTTTTGATGTACAGCAGTGAAATCTTCTGCATGCCAAAGATTTTAGACATACAAAACCTAAACTTAAAAGGAAATTAAATATGTCATTCAATTTGGATGAAAAATATTCCCTTGACTAATCACTCCTTTAGAGGTACAGTTTATCAAACACAACAACAGTTTTTTAATGAACTGCAATATATTATTCTACAGCTGTCACTGGGTGTAGCCTGAGTGACGGAGCATTTCATGCGAGTATTAAAAAAGCAGCCTATATGGGTGAATCATCTCAATCTGATGACGTTCCTGGCTACGTTTTATTCGCATAATTATATATGTTTTTTTTTTGGGGGGGGGGGGGGGGGATAAATCAAGGGTTCTGTTCTGTGCCAAAGTGCTCTCAAAGGATAATGTGAGGTGGAATAAATCATAAATACAGCATGAAAATCAGGAAATTAATGTCTTTTCAGAATATTAAAAACTAACATAGATGATGTACAAGGTAATGATTCTCCTTAGGGTATTTTGAGGACTTTTGAGGAGTTAGAATATACATCAAAGAGGGGGTTCCTCTGTGGAACAGAAAAGAAGCCGTTCTGAAGACTGTTTGTCCATACAATGAAAGTCAGATGGTTCCAAAACAACACAAAAAAAAAACCTGAGACATTTTTTTTAAAATACCTTATTTGTGTTCAACAGAAGGTAGACATACTATGCACAGGTTTGATGCTGAGAGGGAGTAAGTGTTTACATGATTTTAGGAGACAGGATGTTTCTTGCAACAGATCAACGGGTACATCATCATTGTCCCATGGTCCTGACAATATACCACACACACACACACAGACTGAATGAATGGGTTGTGTCAGAGGCTGGCCTTGGGGTCAGCGTTGCTTTCTTGTGCCAAAACTGTTTATGTTATCCTAGGGGAGAAGAAAGAGGCCGAACATGTTCCCTCCCAAACATTTATGCTGTCTCAAGCTTGCACCCAACACATACCAGGAGCCACTGACTGAAGCTGCCCTTAACATCAAACATCAGAGATGGGCACTCGTAAAATACCCTGTGCTGAACTTCACCCGGGAAAAGAAAACAGAATGCTAGCAGTGAGTCAATGCTCTGAAATGAAACTGGCTCAATAAATAAGAGATTCTGCATCCTTGTTCAATAAACTTTATTAAAAGCACACTCTCTTCTTCAGTTGCTGACACGTAAGCTTTCCATGTGGCTGACATGATGACAGGGACGTGTTACAGATGCTCAGATTCATTTGGAAATTCTCATTGAGCATCTGAAGCATTTGAAAGCAAAATAATATATAGTATTTAAATAATTCAAATAATATTTTCTTTATAAAAATATAATTTTAAAATCCTCTCAGTTATTTCTAGTAGATACTTCACCTCTGTAAAGATGAATGTGTATTTAAAATGGGTCATTTATGTAGTAGAAATGAGAAAACTAGACTGAGAAAAGCCAGAAAATGTATTTGTGGCTCATGTGGATGAAAGACAACAACTCCCAGAATGCACTTGCTTCACTGCCCTACGAGGCCACGCCTACCGGTAACAGAGCGCGGTTAAACAACAAGGCTAGGCTACTACTGAGTCTCCGTGACGAGTCTGCCCGGGATTTCGAGACCGCCCAAAATGTCCGGGATTCGGCTGCGTTCTACAGTCGGCATTCATCATGTGGCAAGCAGGATGAGACTGAGGGCCGCGGGAGAACGACGTGAGGCCTGATGAGCGGTACTGATTACTGACTCGTATCTCTTACGGAGGAACGTGAATTTTCTTAGCAATGTTAAAACGCACATTAACCCATCACTTGTTCATGTAAACACTACATTCAGATTCACCAATCGGAATGAATTCAGTTAGATTGAAACAAAAGGTGTGCATGTAAACAATGAATGGCGACTGCAGAAAGCAAAAGCCGAATCCTGGACATTTTGGACGATCTCGACGACCGGACATGTCCGTGAAAAAGAGGATGGTAACCCCTACTACTCAGCTTTCTCCACAGAATAAGAACCTGTTAGCTTAGCTTCCAAAAAAAGATGGCTGACACTATTTGTACATTCTGTGAGTGAGATCCCTCCCTCTATGAGCGGGTTGAAAACATGCGGATCTAGCGCCTTCTACTGGCTGTAGTTTTTAGCCTCTGGCCAAAAAAAAGCCTCCGATGACGCAGAATGAAGATTTTTGCGTCATCGGAGGATTTTTTACAGCCAAAAAATACATAAATCTCTTGTCTTAGGGGGATGTGAGGGAGGGAAGCACGGTAATTTGAAAATACTACAGGTTTTCTACTGATACTAAGCTTAATGCTAAATCCTGAAGTATCCCTTTAATGTATACGGAACAGCATACATTCCTCATTAGATTGTCCAGACCTGAGAGAACTTGATTCATCTTTCAGCTCTCTTAGTTTAATTACAATTCCCCATTTGGTATTAATTATGCAATTCAACTGCACCTAAATATGTTTAAATTAGTG
The DNA here is from genome assembly GCF_949152265.1 of Phoxinus phoxinus. Classification (NCBI taxonomy): domain Eukaryota; kingdom Metazoa; phylum Chordata; class Actinopteri; order Cypriniformes; family Leuciscidae; genus Phoxinus; species Phoxinus phoxinus. The sequence continues at coordinate 36,262,799 of NC_136877.1, read as the reverse complement.
AGAAAAGGCAGGAAAGGGTGCCATAAAACGTCCTGAAAAGACTGGCTCTAGTAGAAACGGTCATAATCTTAATCTGGGTCTAAACCAGAGCCATGGAAGGTTTTTTTTTAGCAGACCGTCTCTTTGCTGCAGACTGTGGAAGTGTATTAGATAAGAGGCCGTCTTGTTCTCAGATGAAAGCTAAACTCACTTCCAAATTAGCTCTAATAAACTCATTAAGTAATTAGTCTCCGTCATTAAAACCCTGAAACCGCCAATGTAGTTCGAGTCAGACACTCGGCATACATAAACCCAGATGTGTTGATTCACTGTTTAGAGGAGCCAGTCAAGATCATGGCCAATATGCATGGCTTTAATACAAGCCTTTGATTTCAGTTGAGCAAGCTTCCACCGCTAATACCCACTTCCTCTTCTAAATGCCATAGGTATGTGTTACCTAGCCGAGTGCAGTGCCCTGAGGAAAGGACCTAAGTGTTGATACTGTGAGCGAACGGGATGCTGGGAGAGCTTGCTGGTCACACTTCACGCTTTGCTGGACTCACTGAGACTGTATTAGATAACGTGTCACTGCCAAGTACCTGTCGGTACCGCATGGCTAACGGAGGACAGAGTGCTCTTTATGTAAAGATTAAGACGTCGGGTTTTGCCTTCTGAAACAGAAACATAAAGATTTTACTTTTAGTAAGGACTGTAGCTGAATAGAAGGAATCAGTAGGCCTACAATACCATTCAAATGTTTGGTGTTTGTTTTTGTTTATTATTTTGAAAGAAATCCAATCTTTATTCAGCATGGATGCATTCAACTGATCAAAAGTGACAGTATGTATGATGTTACAAAAGATTTCGGTTTCAAATCAATGCTGTTCTTTTGAAATCTTTATGAATTAGATATAAATTAGATCATGGTTTCCACAAAAATAAGCAGCTGTTTTAATAATAAGAAATGTTTCTTGGGCACCAAATCAATATATTAGAATGATTTCTGAAGGATCATGTGACACTGAAGACTGGAGTGATGATGCTGAAAATTCAGCTTTGCCTTTGTATGAATAAATTACATTTAAAATGTATTAATATAGAACATAATTATTTTCTAATTGTAATAATATTTCACAATATAGCTGTTTTTGCTGTACTTTTGATCAAATAAATGCAACCGTAGTGAACATAAGAGACTTAACCTAACCCTAACCGACCACAAACTTTTGGGAGACTTTTGCTACTTTCATCAATGCAAACTTTGCAATGCAATAATTACATGATCTAACTATTAGCAGAACGGGGAAATCGTGTTGTGTTTTAATCTTAAGTGTTTTCCTTTCACTATTGGCAGATAAACCAACCAACTGACTAACAAACAAACAAATCAAACCATTTCTAAAAGGTTTGAAAATAGATTTAGCAAATAAAAGTGTCAGCGACTAGTTCAGTTTACTTCTCATTGATGGAGGACAGGCAACCAGTGACATGCAGCTGGACTACATGACATCACCAATACAACATACAGCAGCTGTGGTCAATACACTCAGAAAGCACTCTGTGCACTTGTGCAGTACATCACAAACTTGGAGGGAGGAAACAATTTACATAAAAGCATTATTTGAAGTGTTCACACACTTTTCATTACAGAGAAGGCAACTTGTGTACAATGAAACTTTCGAAATTCCTTCTGATCATTGTCACTCTATAAATTTACACTATATTTGAAAGTTTAGATTCTCAGGGCAAGAGGTGACCTCCAAAAACTTTACAGAGGAATCCATGGGAATTGTCTACACAATAGAGGACTCGACATTTGATAGCTTCCTTTTCAGCATAAGCCAACTGCACTAGAGCATCATGGGAGAAACGGTTAATTTGTCTTTGAATGACAGGTCAAGAGAGCTCATTCTCTCTCCGCCCACGTCGTAACAAATCACGGCTAATTGGGTTATTAGTAAATCTCAGGCTCTCCCAGAATCCTACAACTGGATGGAAGTGAATCTGCATCTCAGAACATTCTTTCACACCAACTCAAAAAATATACAAAGGAAGAGAGAATTAGACAGAATCGAAAAAATAAAAAGAAAGTAAGAAAAAATAAGACCTAAAACTTTCATGCTATGGCTAATTCACATTCATGTGTTTTGCTATGATAGGTAATCATTTGTTTAGTAGATACATAAAGTTTGGTAAAAATAATAAGTTTATATATATATTATTACTATAGTGATTTTTTTCTAGTTTTTATCTAGTCAACTTTTTTCTAGTTATTTACCTAAAGCGGCTAATGAATTGGAAATCTTACACTTTCTCAGGAAATGGCTTAATTTTGTATTGAAGAATAAGATGGATACTCTAGCAACACACCAACTGCGTATCATTCTGCTTCACTTCACAGCGTTACATGTCCAACTTTTACCACAGTTTACTATAGACCACACTGTAAAAAACTGCACTAAAAATCCTCTAAATAGACCAATTTATATGACAACATCTCAGATCAGTCAAGCACATTCAGAGTTTCTAGTTACATGGTAGCCATTATTTGACTTTAAAACCATCAGATTTTTTTTCAGCATTAACAACTATCTATGCTAGCTTTTAAAAAAAAAAGATGTCTGGCATTCCCTGCAGGTCTGAGGGTACGGTTTCTAACAACAGTGTAGACAGCTCTGAGCGGCAGAACGGCAGTACAGCCTGATGATTGTAATGTGGCCAAACCCATCAAACCACAGCCTGTACCTCAACACTGTTTCTGACCTGACATGTCGGAGCTTTTGAGTAGCAATTTGGGAAAGTGACAGGCCTCTGCTTCTCCTATTACAGGTCAACTATGCGCAGTTGACTTGGTGCAGCTCCAAGACACATGTGTGCACACACACACAAAGATACATGCACAAAAACACACATACACTCACACGCTGCGGCATTCCTTCAGGCTTGCTGTCAGAGTTCACATCCGATAGTGTTGGGCTCACTCAAGCGGACTCTGCCTTGGACTCTCTCCGCAGTGGGTGTAGTTCTGATGGCTGGCAGCTACTAAACAACGACCATATTGTTCATCTTCCAGTAATTCTGCCTTATCTTGTAGTGGTGGGATTCAGTTTCGCAGTGGCTTCTCACCGAGAGGCTGGGCCTGTGTGTGTGTCAAAGAGAGAGGCAGAGAGATGGAGAGGAAGCCAGTGTGCATATGTATATGTTAATGGATGAGATTAATAAGTGTGAAAAGTGGAGTGCTCATCGGAAGCCATTCGCAAACAAAGTGCAACAGCAGCCAATGAGGAAATAAAGCCTCTTTATGTATGCACGTGTATAAAGGAGAAAGCCTGAATTACCAAATAAATACCAGCCATATAAACAATAACACAGAGACCAAAACGCCATTTATAAAGAAACCATAATGAATGCATTCAACTAAAAATGTGAATATATAAAACGTGAGAAATATGTACCTATACCATTTGCAGCAAATGTTAAACAATTACTTTTTAAAGTTTAAATTCAATTACTTTATTGAAAATATCATGTGTTGTAACCAAGTAAAAAGAAGTAACATATTTTACATACACCTTTTTGAGCATCTTAAAGTCGGGGTGAAATGAAAATGTGAAAAATCGGCATGAAATAGAAAATCTATTTCCTAAAAGCATTCTAGATCTTATGGTGAATGATGACGAGTATATACAGGACTTATCCAATCATTTAGTCCAATTAAACCACCACCCCTACAAGCTCACTGTCACGGTCATGTTTAGTTTCATTATCGTGTCCTGTCTTGTGTAGTATCAGAGTTTCATAATCATGTTCTGTTTTTACTGCCTTCACGTGCTATTGGAAACTTCCTACTTCCCACTTGTGAAGTTGTGATTAACAGCTTGTCGCATTCAAGTGCTTTGTAGTGGAGGACACCAGGTTTATTCTTGCCTATTTATTGGGGAAATAATATAAAAGCCAAAATTATATTTAGTGTCCAATTCACTGACAACCATATAAACATTCATAGCGCTATCTAGATAGTCAGCTTGCTGAAGATTCTGGAATTTGTGTCAAATACAGGTTATTTTCGTTGTGTATAAATTAACACACAATACGCTTCAAATTATTAGCCTAGTTATATATGTAAATATGCACTACTTTAAAGACTGATGTAGCTGTTGTGGAAAAACTAATAAAGAATACCAGTCACAGCAGCAATCGTTCTCCCCTCCACAATGTTGAAATTTTATGGCATGCACAACTCGGGAACTTGGGTATCAAAATGATCCCCGAACTTCATAATGGTAAATACGACTTGAGAGGGCGTTCATGTTACATTTTTAACTAGGAAACTCTTATTTACGATAAGTGAAGGCAGCATTTGTTTCCTTGTAATGGTTTTTCCTGAGTTTTAGTTGTAGTTTGAGGTTTATGATTAGTTGCACACCTTTTCCATGTTTCTTTGACCGCCATCCACTGTGTATTTAAGACCTCAGTTTCCTCAGTTCTGTGATCCTCGTTAAAGTTATGGTAGATGTTCTCGCTCTTTGTGTTTTCAGTCTGTTTCTTCGGTCATTCTGCATCACGCATTTTTGAATGTCACTGACCTAAATACACCTCTACAGTGGTCCCAAAGAGCTATTAACATTCAGATGTCCCTTCAAGATGCTTTTCAGTAAACCACTAGCTCCGATATGTAGCCTTTGTATATTTAGTCTGCATCTCTTTGTTAGTTTGTGTGATTTCTGTATAATGTGCATTAAGAAGGCTCTCAGCATGAATGTCAGAGGGTATCTGTGCCTGTCACTTCAGGAAGGTGTATTTGTGTTTGTTCAAAGTTTGTTGAGTAAACACTCTGTTTCCTGTCTGCAGATTTTTCTTACTCAGTGCTGCTTCCCGCTGGTGTGTACACATAAATACATGAGTATGCTGAGAAAAAAAAAAGTGTGGAGTACAAATATTTCACTCACTCACGCACGCGCACAGTACACACGCACACACAGGTAGTTAGACAAAAATCTTTCTTATAATGTGACAGAGCGCTTCTTAATGATTACGTATCTTAAATTAATCTGTGATCTCAAATAAGCTCAAAGAACACATTACTTGTGTGAGTGGAGCATCATTATGTGAAGAGAAAAAGAGTGAGTCTGTATTCAAGTATGTATAACTGTCCAGTGTAAGATAGATATAGAATTTATTGGCACCAAACCCCAGGTAAACTTCAGCTGTGCGTGTGTGTGTGTGTGTGTAAGGGACTACCTGTAGACGGGGTGCCCCCCTTGACTGAAAGTTAAGCTGACCTGCATTGTTCTGGGAGGGAAGAACAGGAGTTCCAGTCAAAAGCAGCCAAGCGGAGAAGGGGATCACATTGCCCCAACAGAGAGAAGAGATTTACTTCTGACATCTTTCTTTCACTCCATCACTGGCTTTCTCTGTCTCCGCATACCATCTCTTGCTCTACTATTTCTTCTTTTCCAAGTCTTTGCTACTCTCTATTTTCAGGGTTAAATGAAAACAAGGAATTAAAACATTGTTTAGTAAATATATGAGAAAAGTAATTGAGAATTCAATTAAGAAAGATTTGCAATCAATATTTCAGCAAATATGGATTAATGTGAATTTTAGAATTCATACTACACATCAGCAATACAAGTCAAGTCAAGTCACATTTATTTATATAGTGCTTTTTACAATACAGATTGTTTCAAAGCAGCTTTACAGAGATAACAGGAAAATAATGCAACAAAGTTTGTTTCCAGACGAAAATAGCATCACAGTCCAGCTTAGTTCTGTGATGTTTAATTTCTGTTGTGAAAAAGTTATTAATTTAGTTCAATATATAATATATATATATATATATATATATATATATATATATATATATATATATAGCCGCTCTGGAGAAAACAGTGATGTCAATGTCCAGCTTAATTCAGTTGTCATAATGGTGTCAATGCAGGCAGATCAATATTATTGTTGAATATTAAAATAAATGTTAAATTTAACATTATATAACATTCATCATGAAAGGTTAAACCAATTATTACCAGGAAGTGTCAATGTTTTTAATATCGAGATACTATTTCTTTTTTATTATTTTTGCATTTGAATTAAAAAAAAAAAATTCATTTTAATTTCGTTTTTTATTGATTTTCTTGATATTGATATTTTATTCGTTTTTTCATAAATATGTCTAGTGTTGATTTTTATTTTTAGGTCTGGGTAATCAAATTAAACAAAATAAAAGTGATAAATGGCTATAAAAAAAGTAAAACAAATATACTTTATTTTACTTAAAGGGTTAGTTCACACAAAAATGAAAATTCTGTCATTACTCACCCATGACGTCGTTCCAAACCAAACCCGTAAGACAATCGTTCATCTTCAGAACACAAATGAAGATATTTTTGATAAAATCCGAGAGTTTTCCATCCCTCCATTACAACGCAATTTACACATTCAAGGTCCAGAACGATAGGAAAGACATCATTAAAGTTATCCATGAGACTAGTGGTTTAATTTCAATTCTATGAAGCGACGCTAGTGCTTTGTTTGCGCAAAAAACATAATTTACCTCTATAGCTACACAATAATTGTATCCAAAGCGCGCGATCAAGGAACTTCCGGTCTTGAGTCAACACTTGCGTAGTGGTGCTGCTCCCCCTACTGGTCTGCTGGTTATTTTGTTCGTAAATAAAGTGGTAAATTAGGCTATGTTTTTTGTGTGCAAACAAAGCACTTGCGTCACTTCATAAAAGTGTAAAATTGACCACTGGAGTCGCATGGATAACTTTCATGATGTTAATATCGTTCTGGAGCTGGAATTTTTAAATTGCGTTGCTCCAAATGGTAGGACTGAAAGACAGTTATCGGATTTGATCAAAAATCTTGTGCTCTGATCCGAAGATGAACGAAGGTCTTACTGGTATATGGAACGACAGGAGTGTAATTAATGACAGAATTTGGATTTTTTTTTTATTTGGGTGAAAAACTAACCCTTTCAGTTTAATGTTTTATTATTGCATTTTTTTTGTAAAGAAACGTAGGCTATGTTTTTTGTTTTAATTATAACCCTGGGATGCATTGCCAAGAGTGTCCAATACCCTAAACAATCAGGATTGTTCTACCTTAAGAAGAAAGAAAGAAAGAAAGAAAGAAAGAAAGAAAGAAAGAAAGAAAGAAAGAAAGAAAGAAAGAAAGAAAGAAAGAAAGAAAGAAAGAAAGAAAGAAAGAAAGAAAGAAAGAAAGAAAGACGCTTTGTTGGCAGGTAGCCTGATCGAGGTTCAACAGACTCCGGTCATGGGCCAGTTAAACAAAATATTTCATGTGAGATCCCTGATGGTCCAACTGTGAAGCACAAAAGAAGCATGTAGCAGCACTGACATACGAGGAGATGAATGGTGGTGCCGAAATATAAGAAGCTATTGAGTCAATAGGGAGATGCTCATATCTCAAATATGCCTTTTGTTCGGTGAAGGACTCCCTGTCTGTGTGTCTGTCGGTGTGTGCATCTGCCAAGACATCTTAGAGATGGAATATTGTTTTAGTCTGAGACCACAGAGTCATAGTTGCATGAATGAGTTGTGATGGAGTGTGTGTGTGTGCACCCATCTCTCCTTCTCTTACTGTAATTTGACACAACGTAGAAAGAAAAAAGGCACAACACAACTAATCAATAACACAGTGTACTGCAATAAAAATCAAACGACTTTTGGTTTATGTTAGTAAGAGAGCTGTTGGCCCGCTCCATGTAAAATAAAACAGCTCTTAACTCTATTAGGCTAGTAAGGCTACTGATAGGCCTATGTCTGGATTCTTCATAGGTTTAGTGAACATGATTTTAAACATTTTCAAAAGAACTATTCATTTCTTTATGAAATGTTTGATGAGGAAAAAATTACTGAGTGCACCATTACGATGATTGGCTGTAAATATTTACTTTCATTTCTAAACTGAATTTTCTCCAGTCTGTTCTGGCAGCTTACCTTCTTGCAATGTTGATTCTGTAAAAGCAAATTCCTGTAACAAACACTACAAAAACACTCTCTGAACTTGTGAAACAGTGCATCCTCAGCCACTTGAGAGAATAAACACAAGACTCACAGTGCCGCTGCCACCTAGTGGATTCCAGCTTTACGTCACTTCTTGGCAAGAATCTCGTTGACTTCAGTTCCCAAGCTTTCTATAACAGTAGTGAAGTTACTCGACTAACGACAGGATACTGTTACAAATGTGGGCGAGTTGTTAGCTTGAAAGTGTGAGGATGTCACCTGAAGTGGATAAACAATAGTTTGTTTTTTAAATTGTGAGGCAAAGTTTGTGCCATGATAATATGCCTACATAATTCCTCAATGAGGTGGGGCATATGATTATATTAAACTGATCTGTAGTGCTAATCTGTACTGATCAACTTGAAGGACTAAGAATCTTTTTGTAGAAATGTTCCTAGCTTGAGGACTAAGAAATTTGCAAAATAAAATAAAATAAAATAAAATATTCTCCCTTTGAATTGTGTGTACACCGATTGACCAGAAGAGGCAAGTGTCTATAAATGCTCTTCTTTTGAGCTTTTTTTAATTAATCAAAGAATCATGAAAAAAAAATATCCACAATGATTTCTGAAGGATCACGTGGCACTGAGGACTGCTGAATATTCAGCTTTTCCATAACAGGAATAAATTACATTTTTAAATATAATCACATAGAAAACATTGTAATAACATTTAACAACTTAATATTATATAGACTTAGTGAACATAAAAGACTTCTTTCAAAAACAGTAAAACAATCTTACTAACCCCAAAGTTTTGAACGGTAGTGTATGTGTGCATGCATGCATGTGTCCTATGATACTCTTCACCTTTGACCCTCTCCAACTGGATGACAGCTTGCGGTGCCTCATATCCCCCTTTTCTCTTCTCCGATTACACACACGTCCTTCTGCCCGGACTCTCTCTCCGATCCTTCCTCCTACTCCCCCATTTTATTTTATTCCTGTGCTCCTAAATCACTTTTGTTATCTTCGCTGATTCTTACCCCTTATGCTCTGGCCTTTATCCCTGGTTCTCTTTCCTCCTCCCCTCATTTTCCAGTCTCTCTCATCTCATCAGTACAAATCTATCAACACATTAATGTGTTCTCTCACTTATTCTGTGACTGATATCATGAATGCTGTCTATTGATCACATCTGATCTGATCTTTTTTACCTCTTATTACCGCACTAACATTCTCCTTGCTGTCTGATAGTGAGACTCCAGCCTTCTCAGTGACTGCATAAGCCAGAGCCAGAACAGTGATTGATCTGTGTGTCTGCCTGTGTGTAAGAAAGAAGGACAGAGAGAAAAGAGAGGAGATAGACGACTTGTCCTCCACCCTCAGTGTCAGAATAAGGGGGAGATAAGAGATAAGAGAGAAGGAAGGGTCAGGAGAGGTCAGGTGGGTTATAGGAAAGGTCAAGCTGTGTTGGTCTGTTTATTTTACCCTGTCTCTGATTTCCTGCCTGCTCAGGATTCAGCCCATTCACATCTGTCCTCTAAACAACCTGGAAACAGCCTTTGATGTATCTGCCAAAAACATCACAGGCTCATCACATAAAGACTGATCTATCTAAAATTCAGCACAATGGAGATCATAATAACAGAGTTTAAATCAGAATTCCTTTTCATCTACACATACTCGCTAGAACTTAAAAAAAAGTTTCACTTAGTGTTTGTGATGCTTTTCAGATGCTATTTTATTTCTTATTCTATCTATCTATCTATCTATCTATCTATCTATCTATCTATCTATCTATCTATCTATCTATCTATCTATCTATCTATCTATCTATCTATCTCTGTCTGACCTACTCGCCATCCATCCATCCATTCATCCATCCATCCATCCATCCATCCATCCATCCATCCATCCATCCATCCATCCATCCATCCATCCATCCAATTTTTAATGGATGTAAATAAATAACTATTATAAAATATTATATTAAACAATAATTTAATGTGCTTGTCAGATAGCTATACTTTTTAATTATATTAGATTTTCTATTTGCTATTTATATATATAGGCTATATATATATATCCATCTCCCCGTCCGTCCATCCATCCATCCATCCATCCATCCATCCATCCATCCATCCATCCATCCATCCATCCATCCAATTTTAATGGGTGTTAAATAAATATTCTAAAATATTACGTAATAAAATAATAAATTAAAGGTCTTTTTTTTTTAAAACCAGCACAGCACTTTAAGTGTCTGTTTGTCAATCTGTCTATCCATCCATCCATTTAGAGATTATCACTGTAAAGCTGCTTTGAAACAATCTATATTGTTAAAAGCGCTATATAAATGAAGGTGACGACTTGACATTTTTAATGGATAAAGTATAACATATATAAGATACTACTTAAAATATTTAAATTGAATAAGCTGTAACGGTTTGTGCTTCTTGTCAGGATCTATCCATCCATCAATCCATTTAGATATACCAAAATATATCACTATTTTGTTGAATATTCCGTCTTAGGGATTGTGGTTCATGAAGGAAGAGAGGAAGGGCAAGCCAAAGAGAGCGAGACAGGAAGAGAATAGTTATAATCCAAACAGAGGCTCAGATCCAGAGAAATCAAACAAAAACATATACATCAGAGGAAACACGCCCAAATACTCTCAAACAGTTCAACCACACACACTCACACACCGACAGAAATGCATATACACACAGCCGTGCTTACTGTGCCAAACAGCTGGGCTTCCTCTGGTCTCACTCACATATCTGCATTTCTCACACTGTCACAGTGATTTGGGTGCAGATAGCATCTCTCTCTCTCTCTCTGTGTGTGTGTGTGTGTGTGTGTGTGTGTGTGTGTGTGTGTGTGTGTGTGTGTGTGTGTGTGTGCACGTGTTGAGTGTTTATAGAGCTTTGGCGCCAACACTGTGAACTGCTGCCCACGTATAATAGGTTAGACCCTCTCAATCACCCAAGCTGACAACAGTGGGCTAAATTAGAATTATAGCACTCGAAAACACTCTTTAAATCACAATTTTTAAGAACTACAGACAGGAAAACCCTTTCACAGAGAAGACGAAAAATATGTGCACTCAGTGCTGTGAGGAAACACACTACAATGTATTCACGGGTTCAGTGTCGTTACTTAAATGTGCCCTTTAGAAGAGTGCTCATCCCTCTCTCTCTCTCTCTCTCTCTCTCTCTCTCTCTCTCTCTCTCTCTCTCTCTCTCTCTCTCTCTCTCTCTCTCTCTGTCAGTTCAGGTATGAGCTGCTGACACTGATAAATAGCTCTCCGCTAACAGGAGGCAGACAGACGCCAGGCGACACCACTGACCTGAGATCAGTCATTCAGCATCCTCAACAGATGAACACAGCTGAACCTGCATCACTGAAACATGACCCTACAGAAAGAGAGAGAGTTTTGAAAATTAACAACCTAGTTTGCACAGGCATCTCATGTAGTAATTCTCATCTGTACGTGCTCTCCTTTCAGACACAAAGTACCTTGAAACCATCTGGGCAGGCCTGGGGTGCAAAGGGGTGATAGTCACAGAAATTATCCAATTTTTCCTTTCAAAGTATGGTGATCTAAGATACTTGACTTCCTGCATCATGATAGAAAATATTATGAAAATGAAATGTTAATAATATGGATTGAAATATTGAAGAATCAATGTTTCCATGATTTAGTTCACTAACATCCCTCCTGTGTCATCATGTGCTGGTTAAAGGCATCATTTTGATGGGATGCTCTTAACCAATTAGCAGAAAAGCTCTTGAAAGGTGTGAGACAGATGGATCGATCGCAAGCTTTCTGCTGCAATCACACAGAGTGGCTATGAATCAGACTCATGTGTGATTTTCTGCATGTACACACACACACACACACACACACACACACACACACACACACACACACACACACACACACACACACACACACACACACACACACACACACACACACACACACACACACACACACACACACACACACACACACACAGGCATTTAACCCATAAGACAACTTTTCACTTACATTCTGACAGTAATAGCACAATCCAATCCATCATGTTGTTTATTTCTTGAAGTTCAAATGGTCTTCTGCATTATCTAAAAAGATGATACAGAAAATTAACATTGTTATGGAGAAATAATCTTGAATAGAAATCATTTGATTCATAAAGGAAGTAGATGTTTACAAAAGGAGTAAATGGTTTTCCCATCTTAAAACTAGACAGCCAATTGCCTAAGATTAAAAAACAGAACCTTCTCCAATCCCACAAATCATTCACATCATCTGTTGCTTGGTATACACATAAGTTGTTTTCATGAGTTCTAAAAACCTTTTGGAATATATTGGAACTTGGGTTCTTCTCTAATGTGTTGAAAAGCTCTAATGTAGCTTATCCCCCTTATTGTTTATTTTCTATCCTATTTTGTAATTCATTATGAGCTGTAAAGATGAGACCACTCAAGCACATGGCTATTGCACTCCAGACTGGCTTTGTGTGTAGTGAGTTTAAGGGTTATGGTCATGAATTCAGGCCAGTGACTCCAGTTATCAGAGATATGTAGGATAGGGGCAAGGCTTTTGAACTGACTCTTGACCCCACGGCCTTTTGGGTATTTCCTTTGTGTGTTCAGAGAGCAGCCATTTAACAAAAATGAACCTGCCATAATGCTTCTAGTCCAACTTTAATTTATTTTATCACACAAATATTTGGCTTTATCTGCGCGCATAATGTCTGGCAATTTCCTATCAACAACAAAGCTTGCTGTTCTTCTGACTTCAAAACACATTCACTCCTCCGATTCTGATCTTTAAATTCTCCTCACATCGCCAGGCAGTCAGACTTGATGACTAGATCTCAGACTAAACAAAGGGACATCATCATACACCAACTACACCACAGGGCAGAGGAGACACTGGAAAAGCTACATTTGTTCTCTTGTCTTGTAGGAGAGCAACAACAATAAGACTTCACTTTACTTGATTTGATTCAGTTAAAAGTCTGAAGGTTCATGCCTCACCATCCGCAATAAGAACACTTCTTCAGTCTTCAGTGACTGTAACTCTGCTTCAACGGTTTACTTCTCAGAACCATGTGAATCATATGTATGTTCAAAGCTACTTCCCCCTTTGACAGAGATGTTGCTCAACAAATACACTCAGAAGAATACTTCTGAGAGAAGGCACATGGGAGTTTATTCACAAGAAGCAGCGTCATGCCTTTATTTATGGAAGGGAAGTGAATGGTGTTTATAGATATGAAACTCAGACTATCTTGGTTGCATTACATTTGGAGGAGTTCAGAGAAGAGCAAAGATTCTTTTGTTTTACTTTCACAACAATTTAACAGTTATCAGATTATTAATTTTGGGTTCTGTTTCCCTCTTTTGCTAACAATTTCATAATTTATGTTCCAAATAAATTATTATTTTAAACATAACTGTTAAATAAAATATCACTAGCTAAAATCACATTACAAATACTGAAATATATATTACAATATCGTAAAAAAAAAAAGTGTTGTAAAAAACTATGTTTTTGAAAGAAGTCTTGGTTCTTTTTAAGGTGTCCTTGTTGGACTGTTATACATACATTTAAGTACAGAGTAATATTAATTAACAACATGTAATTACTATAGAGTTAGGGAAATAATTAGGGTTTGGTTTAGGGTTTAAACGCATGTGATTATGCATAATTTAATGTTATTTCTACAATAAGTACATGAAACGTGTAACAAAGACACTAAAATAAAGTGTTACCGAAGGCTCTTATGTTAACCAAGGCTGCATTTATTTGACCAATATTACAGTATAAACAGAAATATTATGAAATAATATTACAATTGTCGTTCTGCGCAATCTCATATAGGTGTATGTTGTTAGATTCTGCAAACAGCATAATTTCAATATTGACGAACCCTAAGTTTAGTCAGGTTCTCCTCTAGTATGTGGAACCATTGGCGTTTTAGCCTATATATGTAAACGTGATATTGTGTTTTGTATTTTTTTGTATTTTTCTGTTACTGTTTGTGTTTTGATACTGTTTGTGGTTGGACCATGTGTGTCCTCAATAAAGCTTTGATGAATTACAATAGCTATTTCTATTTTAATACTTTAAAATGCATTTTATTTCTGTGATGGTAAAGCTGAATTTTCAGCATCATTACTCCAGTCTTCAGTATCACATGATCCTGCATAAATCATTCTAATACACTGATTTGCTACTCAAGAAAAACATCATATTATTATCAGTATTGAAAATGGTGTTATCAATATAATGCATCCTTGCTGAAATAAAGTATCGATTTCCTTCTCCTTGTATTAGACCACTCAGACAATATTTGGTATTGATTTATTCCCAAATGTATGTTCATTAAGCAGTTTCCACTTTGACCATCACAGCTGTTGGTTTTCTTGAAAGATTTGCTTAATTATAGTGTGATACTAATCAGAACATTACCATAAACTACAACCATAAAAATGATCTGTTAATAGATCCCTAATTTGTAAAGCACAAAACTAAAGTGTGGCATGAGTCATAGTCGTTATTGCAATCGGAAATATTAATAGAGCTTCTTTCTTTTTTTACCAGTCACCCTGTCAAGTATGCCTACGGTGCCAGACAGGGGTCAGACTTAGTGCCTGAATCACACTGACAAGAGTTCAGATATACAGTGACTTACTTGGATTCATAAACTGACTGTTGTTCATCAAACGCTACGTTTGTTATTGTAACAGGAGGTGACTAGGAGCCAGCTGACCCCTGACTGCGTCATAACAATCGAGACAGACCACCATCGTGACATGACTCATAAAATGAAAGCCATGTGAGTCTGAGGTCTGGTCATCAGGATCTGCTAGCCAGGAGAGAAAAAAAAAACTGTAATACAAAATTGTATTATATATTGAAAAAGATCAATCATCAGAAAATTAAAATGGCATCTATGGTCAAAACTTATTTTTGGTCTTGCCTATGGTCATTTTAGATCCTGCTGACAAAATAGTGTCATAAATAAGTGAAAAGAGAGGAGTAGGATAATGGTTTTCAATTTAACAGTTAGGATAAAATTCTATATTCAGTACATAACATTTTAGTAGATAAGATATGCTTGAAAAAAGTCAAGGCTGCATTTATTTGATAAGATTTGTAATGTTGTATACATATATTAATAATTATTTTAGATAAATGAACTAGTAAAATCCACTAGAACCAGTGACACTAAACAGTGTGTGTGATTAAACTAATCTTTATCAGATTTTCACAAGTCTTGTTTCTAAATGTCTGCCTTCCTTTGCCATAAAATATTATTATCATGTGTCATTAAGTATTGCCCAACACATAACAAAAAACAGTTCTATATTTGTGTGAAGCCGTATATAAAAATACTTGATTTGTTAAAAAGTACAAACAGAAATGGAGAGAGAAAGCGAATGGGAAGGAGAGCAAAAGAGGAAAAAGGAGTAAGAGAACTGTGTCTTTCTGAGAGACGCCAGATTATCTGCTTCACTGCTTGAGTGAAACACATTAGCAAGCTGGATTATTCAGCTCAGTGCTTCAGAGAACAAGTGCTGAAATGAAAGCATGTCGTGTGTGTGTGTGTGTGTGTGTGTGTGTGTGTGTGTGTGTGTGTGTGTGTGTGTGTGTGTGTGTGTGTGTGTGTACTGTCCTGTCCTGTCTTCTCTGAAATACCTTTGAGTTGGACTTTGAACCTCTTCATCTTCTATGTTTTAAAGACATCTTCAAAAAATGTGTAAGACACACTGTAATGCTCCTTATTTAACCCTCTGTATTTCACTTGATTAGAATGATTATCTCAGTGAGGAGTAAATGATGACAAGGTGGTTTTAGGAGGTGAAATCCGAATACCTGTGGCAGAGAGAGAGAGAGAGAGAGAGAGAGAGAGAGAGAGAGAGAGAGAGAGAGAGAGAGAGAGAGAGAGAGAGAGAGAGAGAGAGAGAGAGAGAGAGAGACTGTAGACCACAGGATGACATATCATTAAGTGCCCCAGTCAACAGCATATTACCGCCTCTGAAGAATCATTGAGTCTGCTATAGGGTTATGTGACCTGTCACACAGACTTGCATCATGGACAGAAACATGT
The DNA here is from genome assembly GCF_949152265.1 of Phoxinus phoxinus. NCBI lineage: Eukaryota > Metazoa > Chordata > Actinopteri > Cypriniformes > Leuciscidae > Phoxinus > Phoxinus phoxinus. Next base: position 36,246,713 of record NC_136877.1, on the reverse strand, counting down.
TACAAACACTTGAGAGATGAGAAAGATGAAAAGAGGAAACATTTGCACACACAGTGGTTGGTTTGCACAGAATCATCATGCAGACAAGCATGTGAAATAATGGCCGTTAACCATGGCACAGTGGGTAAAGAATATGCTTGGTGACATTAAAGTCACCATGAAATCAAAATTGACTTGTTTTTTAGAGAATATTGCAGTATTTATTATAAAAAATGTATCCGTGCACATTACTATTTTTTATGAATGTGCCCTCATTATTATTAATCAAAATAACCGGTAACACTTTATTTTGATGGTCCCTTTTGAACATTCTGTTAACTATAAGTAAGTGCAACTATATGTCAACTAACTCTCATTAGAGTATTAGTGGACTGTATGCTTAATATCTGCAAACTCTTTATAGTGATGCTCCTCCAACAGACACTCTACTGACTATAAGTAACTTTGCCAACTATGCCAACTTATTCTAACCCTAACCCTACCAGTCTACTAATGCTCTACTAACACTCTAATGATAGTTAGTAGACATGAAGGGGCAATGTTACTTATAGACAACAGAATGTGTTAAAGGGACCATCCAAATAAAGTGAAACCAAATAACCTTGCAGCATTATCTCTTCTCCGGTGTGAGGGTGGGACAACCTGTCACTCACATGACATCACAACAATAGCAAACCACAACGATCCAGTCATACAATCAATTCCCCATGGACAAAATTAAGTCCTGCCCTAGACTTAAAAAAAAAAAAAAAAAAAGCCATTTCAGTTCGATATACACATCACAATAGTAAAGAAAACCCTACTGCAATTTCATGCTGACTTCATGTGCTCACAAAAACAGTTTGGTGCTTGTAATGTCTCAAATCAATTCAGCCTATGAAACCATTTGTATATCTTCCATGCTTTCCTATACATGATCAAAACATACAATGAAAATGAACTTTGCAATGATTGTAAGGCCGAAAAATAAACTGATAATAAAAAATGAGAAGCAAAGGAAAGGACCAGTGAGCTCACATACGCAACAACACCCCCAGTTGAATCATTGATCCAGAGAGCCTTGCATCACATGACGAGAAACTCGAGCCAGAGAGAACACTGGACTTCACAACAAGAACACAGATAAGATTTGCTCATCTGAGACACACACATCCACATACCCATGGCATGATATACAGGGTATATGCACACATGTGAATGATAAAGAGCTACTACCATAAGATAGGCCTCACGCAAAGATATAAGCAAGATATCACGCAAAGATAGGCCTGATTTGTGGCCTAAATATAAGATAAGAGGTTTTTTTGCTTATAATCAATTTAAAAGATAATTAAATGAGCAGATATAAACATAGGCATGCACAGACAAATGCACACACTTGTTAAGAGATGAGGCAATCTCATGCTTTCTAACAGAGCGATCAATGACCACACAGCCCTCAGGATATCACTCAAACTGATCCATCTATCATCAGCTGAATTATTCATGACCGACAGTCAATGTCCTTATAGGGCAGTTTGGGCAGATTTGCAGTTTCTTCTATTTGTTTCAGTAGGAAAACTGTCCAACAAACTAATATATCACTGCAAAAAAAAAAAAAAAAAAAAAAACTGTAATAATAATTCTGAAAGGGATCCTTCAAAAATAAACACTAACCATATACAGTTAACGCACAAATCAAAACAGTTCACACAGATCCCAGCTGGCAATCGTAGTACAATCGAGTACAGGATAATCCTGATCAATATCTATACTTCCTGAGGGATCGGTTTTCATAAGGATATCAATATAGAACATGATTTTCAGCACTAACACTGTTTATACAATTTATACAAAAATGTGCTTCAAAAAGCCACACACCACACCGAATAATAATAATAATAAATGTTTTTTTTTTTTTTTTTTTAATAAAGGGTTCATCACAATAATCCTGCCTGAAAATAAGTTGAAACATTATGTTATTTTATATATAAAATATTGGACTTCAAAAAACGTTTTTATATATTTTCTTTTTTTATTTAAACAGACTGTTTTTGACCTTTTAAAAAAAAAAATGTACTCATATTATTTCTTTGTATTATAATATATATATATATATATATATATATATATATATATATATATATTTTTTTTTTTTTTTTTTTTTTTTTTTTTTTTTTAAATTCTGAAATTCTGTTTTTATATTGATTTCATTTATAATTTGAATCCAAGCTTTTCAATGTGGTCTCATTTGGACCCCACTCGTAACATAAAATATATATTTTATCTAAAATTACGTTTGTAATAATTGATAAATGATGTGTTAGAAGAGTTCATAACTAAAGTGTTCTTGGGGGCTCAATTGTGCAGACTTAACTATTTTTAAACAATTGATAAATAAAAGTATACCTACTTTAACTGAAATGCCAATGTTCTTTAAATTTTTCCTAATCAATAATCCTAAAACAGTTTTGAACCATGTGTTGTTTCATACCTTTGACAAATACACACACACACACACACACACACACACACACACACACACACACACACACACACACACACACACTCATATATTACTGACAGTCCGGAACAAACTCATCAGTCTCATTCACACGTTGAGAGCTATTCTGGTCGACTTCCTGGTGTGACTGAGGCATAAGATATCTCAAGCCCCTTGTCTGCAGGAAGGCACAAGCACACTGGCAGCAAAGGTCACAGCACACCACTGATTATCTCAATCACTTAGCGACACACGTCAAGTCTTGTGAACATGTTTAACCACATCGAGAGCTTATGTACCTGCATTAAGACAAAGTAGCAAGAATATATGAATATGCATTGCCTGCAGTTTATATTAAGGACTGGATCTGGATTAATGCAAAGCTCCACATCCTTCTTTTAATATTTAGAAACAACAGTGAGTATCTGACTTACTAACTGCTCACTATCCATCTTCATAAGGCACTCTCTCAAGTAAACATTGCTTCCTCATACCTGGAGCCAGATAATACAAGTATTTGTCATATAATAAATAAATAAAAGTTGGTTAAACTTAAAACACGTTCATTTGTGAAGTTGTCTTAACTGACAGCTTTCTTCTCTTTTGTATTGATATTTCACTAAAACTATGTGCTAGTTATCTAGTTACCGTAATGACCCTAATAAACGTATTCCACATAATGGAAAAGGATTATTTACATATAACGCTGTGGCAAGTAGGCGGGGCCAAGAGCTGAGCAAGGTCGGTCGCACAATTGTTAATGAGCGTCACCTGCACGTCACACCGATCTCGAGTCCCACAGAGGAGCTCCGGAAGGATAAAAGGAGGAGTTATGACAGTGGAAGACAAGAGAGGACCAGGCCTGGACTTTTTGGAAGTTTATTCACCAGTCATTCGCGAGGGCTATACCACTTTACTTTCATTTTGTTATTCGTAATATATTTTGTGTAATTAAAGTTACGTTGAACGCTTGCCAGTTCCCGCCTCCTTCTTCCCTGAACTTGAACATTGTTACAAATGCATTATAAAAGCATTACAGATATTAAAAGTAATGCAGGTATCATATAATGAGGCCTCAAAGCAATAGTTTACCCAAACATTTTAATTCTGTCATGATTCCAAACCTGTATGACTTTTTCTTTTGCATAACTTAAAAGAAGCGATTCTGAAGAAGATTTCAACCTGTTTTTATCCATTTAATAACAGTCAGCCATCTATGATTTTGTAATCTATGACAATCTTTGAAACCAAACCAAACTATAACAATTATTCGCAAATTTAACTGAAGCAGTTAAAATTATATTTTGAAGGGGACTAAATATGCTAAGCTCAATCTGTATCCACTGAATCACCTGTTCGACTACTAAGACTGCTACTCTCTCTCTCTCTCTCTCTCTCTCTCTCTGTGTGTGTGTGTGTGTGTGTGTGTGTTAGCCACTCACAAACTCTCACTGAGGTGGTCTCTAAAACTTGTGTAACATGATCCTTTCAACAGAAAATGCACAGGACGAGAGGGGGAGAGAGAGGCTGGACAAAAGCTCCTAACAGCAGTGCTGTCCAGTAGGTAAAAGTGGAGTTATCCCGAATGGCTGTGTTCGATTGGTGTGTAATGCATTCTGAGGGCTGGTGGTGGGAGCAGGACGGATGGCGCCACGCTGCTGCCCCACTGATACACTACACCAGCAAACACAGCCCAAGGGAAGCAAGCGCGTCAATACACACACACACACACACACACACACACACACACACACACACACACACACACACACACACACACACACACACACACACGCGCACACACACACACACACAGCACCTGCAGGCCAGCTGGTAACCCAAAAATATCTGAGAAGGTGTTGATGTTAATCATTGCAAGAAAATGTGTATGATTGTGACAGGATAGGGAGCAATATGGGCGTGTGTTTGCTGCTATTTGTGTGTGTTCTAGTGTTTTGCGGTAGCAGTTCATTCATCTCATGGGCTGGCACCAAACCTGTATGTATTTGTGAACCCCTCCTACTCTGAAGGTCATCCCTGATGTCTTGGAAGGGAGGAAATCCAGATCGATTATGATAAAAATACACCTGCGAAGGACACAGACACACCCAGAGATACTACTATTTCATTGAAACACTTTATCATCTGCAAGGACACTTTATTATCTAGTAATAAAGCCTCAAATAACATATTGTGTAAATGATGGCAGGTAGACATATAGCAATTGTGAGGATTATGAGTTCCGATTTCTGGAGATTTTAATATCATGCTCCTGTTAAAGTGTAGGAAGTGTGATGAATACTGGAAAAAATGTTTATTGCTACCCCTCAAATTACAATTGTAACCAGTTACTAGTGCTCTGACTGAAATATATTTACATACATTTCTGTACTCAAATTATTTTGTTTTGATTTGTATTGTGCACTCTGTAAAAAAGTAGGCCCTATATGTATGTATGTACAAGTATGTACATCTTAGTATGTAAATTCAGCTAACAGGTATAAGATTTAAGTAACCTAAAATGTAAACTAGCGGATTTGTGCAAATGAAATGTACATTCTATAATACATATAAATAAATCTATAATAAATATAAATACACCAACTTGACTGTATTAGGTTACACCAACATAACAGAACAAAAGACATGATAATAAGGGAAGAAATAGGGCAACAAATACACATTTTTACTGTATACTCTAATCGAACATGTTCTTACTGCAAATACATGTGACACAAAAAAATCCATGGTACCAAAAATGTGCTTTTAGTTTGTCCCCTCAATTAGAGAGGGGATATTCAACACACACACACACACACACACACACACACACACACACACACACACACACACACACACACACACACACACACACACACACACACACTACGTCAGTCTGTCTGCAGCCTAACCACAATCCTCTTGCCTGCTGTGGTGACCGCAAGCAGTCAACAATGCCACAATCAGCATCATACTGCATAACAGAACAATCAATACACGCACACACACAAACCACCACCACACTGTTCATCACATCAATCGATAATTATGTACACCACCACATAGCTCAACAGCAGTTATGCATTCTTCTTAAACGTCTATAAATACATAACTATATAAATATTCACAAGTGCATGCTGCCTGTAGTGTAGGCTACTCACAATCTTTTCCACACACAAGGACAAACAGAAAGGATATTGCCAAGCGCATACCCATATCAAGCTACCAATGAGCTGGCAGCTTGGTAAAATGATATTTTACCTGATCAAACAATGCTCTTTAAAAATGCTCTTTTCGGTGTAATGAGGAAAGATTGTTATATTATATCATATTTAGATGTTGCCACATAAAGCAAGTTTTTTTTTTACGGTGGCCTACTAATGATAACTGAGAAATGTTGAACTGGTTGCATTGACTGTATAGTTAAATAATGTGATTATTATTACACATCAACATTAGGAAGGTTCTCTTTCCTTCTACCCTCAATCTAAAAAACTACCCCATAACCCCCCCCCCCCCCTCCCCCCACCTCCTCCACCTCCTCCATTCCTAAATCTGAAATTGTCCAGCTGGTTTAACTTATTATTAGTGCTGCAGAAAATAAAACTAAAAATCTGTCAACCAGTGAGCAGGTTGCATATTTCTGATATTCTTTTTTATTTTTTTACAATCGCTAGGACATTTCTCAATACTAGGGTCACTTTTTCAAAACAATTCACACAGTGTGCAGACTGTGCACAACAGCAGTCTATATGGACCAAACTGTGGATAATTTTGTCTTGGCACAAAATGCATTCATTGACTACTTCTTTCACATTTCATAAATTATTTTCTCACTCAGACACAACCACCATGAAAACTCTTTAGCTATAAAGTCCAATTTACATGTTCACTTACTCAAAACTGCAGCCTACAACATAAATCATTTTGGCCCTCAAGCGGTTAAAAACAAAACTGCATGCATTTAGTCTAAGAACATTGTTTTGGTTGTGCTTCTGCACTTTAAAGACACTTAGGTTTCAGATACGTTTTCATTTAATACTTTATGTAGGCCTATACTGCATAAACATGAAACAATATAATATTGCGACTACATGAATAGAGAATTTACTGTTATAAAAATAATAGGGTACTGAAAATTTCTTAGTTCTCATCATCTACAAAAAGCCAAGCCATAGTTGATTCTCGTTTTATTATGATCTCTGTCGCGTTCTCTGCAATGCTAAATGTTTAGTTTTCCTACAAACATTCCGACACACAAAGTGAAGCACGCTGTAAAAAAAGATTAGTTAACTCAACTTAACTAAGTCAGGTCATCTTGTTGCTTTGACTGAGTTAATTTGAGTCAACTTATAGTGTCAAGTTTATTACACTTCAAAACACGAATTGATGCATAAACTTGACACTATAAGTTGACTCAAATTAACTCAGTCAAAGCAACAAGATGACTTGACTTAGTTAAGTTGAGTCAACTAATCTTTTTTTACAGTGCATTCACGTGACTGGAAAGAAAGTGAGCCTTTGTTTTTTGTTGATCGCGTGTTTCTCTGAAAACAATACGTGCTCCGACACAGCTGAAATTACGCTGTGAACTCGATACGAAGCTTCAGTGTAAAATCAACCTGCACAGGTGTCTTTTAATTTCATTACCATCTATAGGCTACAAAAGGGGACAACTTAGGAATTTTTTTTGTTTTACTGTAATGTAAACATGGAAAATGTAACAAACTGCAGTGAATTACAAACAGTTGAGACTTGTGTCATTCTTGATTTTGTAAAGAAATTTTACAAAAGAAATCAGTGTGTAATACTACCTGTTGTTGGTGTTTTTAGGTAATTGTTTTATGAGTGATAAATTGTATTTGTTGGATGACAACCTTTGCTATTGTTTGGAACGAGTTAGAGGGAGACCGGGTACAGTTGTAACACAGTGCTAGTTGTAACACTACCAATTCCACCAATCAGGGATAAGATAGGAGTCATGTAACAGTTTCAGTTTCCTCAGGCTTCCTTTACGATCCCACATGGAGGTTTTCAAGTCTGTGTTGCTATCTCTCCTGAAGCTACAGCAGAAAATCTCATTTTGATGTAACAAAGTAAAACACGCACGCACACACACACACACACACACACACACACACACACACACACACACACACACACACACACACACACACACACACACACACACACACACACACACACACACACACACACACACACACACACACACACACACACACACAAAATATGCACATACACTTCCCATATTCACACATATTTTATTGTTGTAGCCATTCATTTAAAATAAAAATGTTGTTGTGGCATATCACTTCGAGTAGGCTAGTTTTTGTGCATTTTGTCTACCTGTTCAGCCCGATCTCACGAAAGTGCGTATCTATACGACAAATCTTATTTCTCGTGCCATTTATACGCAAAAAATAGTTTTTCAATTCAATTCAATTCAAGTTTATTTGTATAGCGCTTTTCACAATACACATTTTTTCAAAGCAGCTTTACAGAAAATGCATTTCAAAAATATACATACAAAAATACAGTTAGTTAATCATGAAATTTAGGGCATAACATATCGCCGGCGTTGGGTCGTCTCTTCACAGGCGTCGAGTCGTCTCATCACAGGCGTTGGGGCATCTGAAGTCTCCATGAGAGGCTGGATACTAACTGGAGCTGACAAACTCTATTTGAGTTATCTCGGGACAGGCGTCCCGAGATAACAACAAAAAAGGCAGATGGGAAATAATTAGCGTAGCTGCTGTTCTTAATATGAATGCATTTGATCTGATTTAACTGTAGTATAAAAGGTATGAGATGCATCATGTGAATGCTTGGCTAAAGAGATGCGTCTTTAATCTAGTTTTAAACTGGGAGAGCGAGTCTGAGCCTCGGACAGTATCAGGAAGGCTATTCCAGAGTTTAGGAGCTAGATGTGAAAACGCCCTCCCTCCTTTAGTGGACTTAGATATCCTAGGTACGACCAGAAGCCTCGAATTTAGCGATCTTAAAGAGCGCGATGGAATATATGGCGATAGAAGATCTCTTAAATACACAGGAGCTAAACCATTTAGGGCTTTATAGGTCAGTAACAATACTTTGTAATTGATACGGAACTTAATAGGTAACCAGTGTAGAGATGATAAAATTGGTGTTATATGATCATATTTTCTTGACCTAGTAAGAACTCTAGCAGCTGCATTTTGGACTAACTGTAGCTTGTTTACTGAGGATGCAGGACAACCAGCTAATAGAGCATTACAGTAATCTAGTCTCGAGGTCATGAATGCATGAACTAACTTTTCTGCATCAGAAACTGATAGCATATTACGTAGCTTAGCAATGTTTCTAAGGTGGAAAAAGGCTGTTCTTGTGACATTTGAAATATGATTTTCAAAAGACAAGTTGCGGTCTAGTATAACACCCAGATCTTTTACTGTAGAGGATAAAGTAACAGGACGTCCATCTAGATTAAGGTTGTATTGTAAGAGGTTTTGTGGGCAGTTTTTTGGACCAATCAGTAATACCTCCGTTTTATCTGAATTTAATGGAAGAAAATTACACGTCATCCAATATTTTATATCTTTAACACACTCTGTCATTTTAGATAATTTAGTGTTATCATCTGGTCTAGATGAAATATATAATTGAGTGTCATCAGCATAACAGTGGAAACTTATTCCATGTTTTCTTATAATATTACCAAGTGGCAGCATATAAATTGAGAATAGCAGGGGGCCTAATACAGATCCCTGCGGCACTCCATAATTTACTGACGTTATCTTTGATTTTTCCCCATTTAAATGGACAAAATGGTAACGGTCTGATAGGTACGATCTAAACCAGCTTAATGCCTGTCCCTGAACACCAGTGTAATTTTGAAGTCGATCTAAGAGTATTTTATGATCTATAGTGTCAAACGCAGCACTAAGATCGAGTAAAACTAGTATTGAGATACAGCCTTGGTCAGAAGCTAAAAGTAAATCATTTGTAATTTTAACCAGCGCAGTTTCTGTGCTATGATGTGGCCTGAATCCTGACTGAAACTTTTCATAGATATCGTTTTCTTGCAAGAAAGAGCACAATTGAGCGGACACAACTTTTTCTAGTATTTTAGACATAAATGGAAGATTTGAAATGGGTCTGTAATTTGCTAGGTTATTTGGATCTAATTGTGGTTTCTTAATAAGAGGTTTTATAACTGCCAGCTTGAATGTTTTTGGAACATGTCCTAAAGATAGAGACGAGTTAATAATATTGAGAAGAGGCTCTTCCACTACAGGTAACACTTCTTTCAGTAGTTTAGTGGGTATTGGATCTAATAAACATGTTGTTGGTTTAGATGCAGTGATAAGTTTATTTAGCTCTTCCTGTCCTATAGTTGTAAAGCGCTGTAGTTGTTCTTGAGGGGCGATAATTGAGGCTGAATCATAAGACGCTGTCAAAGATTGTACATTTACAATTGTGTTTCTGATGCTTTCTATTTTCTCAGTGAAGAAATTCATGAAATCATTACTATTAAAATGTAACGGAATATTTTGTTCAGGTGATGTCTGTTTATTTGTTAATCTAGCCACGGTGTTAAATAAAAACCTTGGATTGTTTTGGTTATTTTCTATTAGTTTGCGTAGATGCTCAGACCTGGCTGCTTTTAGAGCCTTTTTATAACGTGACATACTGTCTTTCCACGCGATTCTAAAGACCTCTAAATTAGTTTTTGCGTGCAGATATGATACACAGTTTTCACATGCATATGATACGCACTTTATGGCGTGTAATATGCACGCACTCCCCACCCCTAATCCTACCCTAAGTGTCCCTAAGTGTTTTCAGTGCGTAGTATATGCACGCAAATATCATTTTTGCCGTATAAATGGTACGAGAAATAACATACGCACTTTCATGAGATCGTGTTGACCTGTTACAACTTACCCCAATATGTGTTACAACCTACCCCAGTAGTGGGGTAGGTTGTAACAAAGGACCACCTTGTATTTATGATCATCTCATAAAGTCTGTGATATAGTTGAAGAAATTTAAATTGTTGCCATGTGTAATAGTCAAATATGGGTACTTTGCCTAAAAGTTTCAGACGTATATAAAAAAAAAGGTAGTTTTAGGTGCTGAAGAAAAAAGTGTTACAACTGTAGCCTACCCGGTCTCCCTACAATTGAGACAAATATTAAATGTTTTGGTAGTTTTAGTGCATTTTGAATGTGAGAAGCTGAAAGTTGTTTAGGAGAACTATGTGAAGAGTTTTTTTTCTTTTTTAAGTAGAAAAGTATTGAGAAATGTGTCCTAGCGATTGGAAAAAACGTTTCAGTTTCTAACATAACCTTGCTTCCCCAACATAACAGGACCGAGCATCGTGTCAGTAACTGACGTGTATGGGGAAAACTCAGTTTTTCTCCAAATACTGAAGCTTGATTTCTTGTGCACCTGCACAGAAAAATATCTTTTTTAGCCCGCCAAAACGGGTGGGGCCGACTGCCTAAGAAAGCCATTTTCATCTGAATTTTTCGACTGAGTGGCAGCGTTGACTCGTGTGCAGCCGCAGTAGCATGGCAAGTTATCCAATGCTTGTTCCCGTTATCTCAGAGAACCAAAGTTATGTTAGTAACCGAAATGCAATTCAAAAGGCCATACTTCTAGCGCAGAATGGAAGGCTGTCATGTGAGCCCGTAGCCTGGGGGTGCTTGGTGACTAGGGCCCCACCATAGCAGGCTACATGAGAGATAGGGACATAAAAGGTTTGTCCAGCAAAACAGGTTCGGGTCAGGAGCGGACAATATCTGTGCCTGAAGAGCAGGAACGTCCAAGTTGTAAAACCTGGCAAAGGTGGACGGCGAGGACCAGCCGGCAATGGACACTCCCCTAGACCAAGCGGAGGCCCTGGTGGAGTGGGCCCTCGCCCCTTTAGGGCACTGCAAGCCCAGGGACTTTTGTCCAGCACTATTGTGTCCACTATCCAATGAGATAGTCTGCTTCGTAACTGGCAGCCCCTTTGAGCAGCCTCCAAACCACACAAATAGTTGCACTGACTGCTGGAACTGGCTACCACCCAATGTATACCCATAGTGCCCAGACCAGGCAGAGTGGGTGTGGCACCTGCTCATCCTCAGTGGAAGAGAGAGCAGAGAGCATTATGACCTGTGCTCTAAAGGGTGTGGAAATCACCTTATGCACATAGCCTCTTCTTGGTCAAAGGACAAATTTACTGTCATTAGGCTTAAACTCGAGGGGCTTATGTATCGATATGTGAGATATCACTTATGTGAGATAATGTATCTACAGCAAACTGTTCTACACTCATACAAAGCATGATATTTTCTATCCCCTAAACCTGACCGTCATTTAAACATTTTAGCATTTTTATTTCTTTAATATATTATTTAGTATATTTCATTAGTTAATTTATTATTAAATCTGTAGTAGGCTATATATATATATATATATATATATATATATATATATATATATATATATATATATATATATATATATATGTATATATATAGTTGATTTATTCACAGATTAAACCTGATGAAACCTGTACGTGTTACTTGCATTATCAACAATTGTTGCACGTGCGCACAGACAAGGCAGGCATGCTTTTAGGACCTCCTCCTCTTTGCAAAGAGGCTGTTTAGATTTTCACGCTGTATGTTGATCTCAAAGTGTGATGCTTACTCACCCGGACACTTGATCGGTTTCTCATTGTTGAGCCAGATGAAGTCTGATCTGAAGGACCCCCCACACTAGTAGCCTACACTTTTTCGATTGGGAGGGTTGTGTCTCCCTCTTTTGGCTAGTGTGTTATAGCAATCTTCTTCGCCCAGAAAAGTGGAGAAAGGATCTGCCATGCAGCCAGCCAGGAGTGATAATGGAAAAGAGACGAGAGCACAGATTATTGTTTACATTGGCATTCAACGGCGATTTTGTTTTTACTGCCACCGATTTAAGCTCGATTTGATTTGTTCCGTCCTAACTATAAAATATCTACCCTAAATCCCTCAACAAATGTGCACCGTTGAAATGAAATCGTAAACATCTACTATTTGAACTAACTTTATATTATCAGTTCGTTTGATTGTTTAGCCAATTTCGTTGTCATCTCTGTAGAAATTGCGTGATGAACCGTTTAAAACAGTGACATCAACATTATTCTTCCTCTTTCAAAGAGCATAGACGTCAAGAGATCAAAGTTGACCAGCTGAAACCGCCACGGAGTTTCTTCTTCCTCCTTTCAAACTTTTCATTTGACTGTTGCCTCTGTGGCGTGTGCTTCTTCAACTTTTACAGCAACTTTAATGTAATCTGTCTCAGCGGGGTTTGTCGGTAGGTGTTCTTCTAACACTTCTAAGGACTAAACATTCAAGATGGCTTTACTGTTCTGCGATGCCTTTTGGGTAAGTTTACTATAAGCCTCTCACAAAGTAAAATTTCTCACTACGGGAAATAGACTAGGCTACTTCCTATACTTCTACTTCAAGAATAATGGATTTTTTGTGTTTTCTGAATTGAACTAGTAAAACTAGTAAAACTACTATTTTATAGGGTGTATGTCCTTTTATTAACGTCACGTTTTAAGAGCAGTTAAATTTAAAAATATAATAAAGTCCTATTCAAGAACATTTTCATATTTAATTGTTTACTTGTTTTTAACAGTTCCCCACTGCATAGTGTCATTAGGTTGCATGTTTGGTGTCTTTTTAGGGTACAGACTTTATAGACCAGTCGGGTTATGAGGCCATATTGCAGAGGTTACATGATGGCAGACATATGTGCAAAGATGTAGAAGACCTGTTGAAAATGAGGTATGGAAAATTAGGTAATTATGTCTGTGTGTCTCTATAAATGTCTGTGTGTGACTTCTGCTCTCCATCACAGAGCGCTGGCGGAGGAGAAGTATGGACGAGATCTGGTGGCGATTGCTCGGAAGGCAGAAGGTCAAACCGAGATTGGGTCAGTTGGTCTGTGAATATCATGCAAATTTATTCAAATTTAAACACTCTGAATTCAAATGACATGTTGATTCAGTGAATGCCACTTCTGAATAACGATTCCTATTAACTAACTTATATTCAAATAAAACTTTTTTAAGCTACATATGTATTCAAAGGTAGGCCTATGTGAAATAAGTGTGTATTATGTACTCATTTCACCATCTGTTTTTTTATACTCAGAACAATAAAGGCATCGTTTGACAAGTTAAAAGCAGGTATGTGATGTGATGCAATTCCTTTTTGCCTCGCACCTAGAATAATACTTGAATGCCAGAGTCCTCAACTTGAGTTGCATTGTTTTCTAGAGATTGAGAAGGCAGGAAACCTGCACATCCAACTATCTGAAAGGATAAAGGAGGAAGTTCTCAAAATAGAGGTGTTTCGTGAACACCAGAAGGAACAGAGAAAAAAGGTTAATCAAATAAATAAATAAAATGACCCAAGACAAATTATGCACACAGCCCAGCACTTCAGATACGTTTCCATGGTTGTAGCTGTGGTTATTCAATATGGAGGAAGGAAACTGTCACTTTCCTTTTTGAGCACATACACACTGTAAATGATCACTTAAATAAACTTAGACACCATTTGTTGTAGCCTATTTTGTAAGGAGTGAACACCAATTCCTTAATGAATAATGCAACTGATAAAAGATAGAAACTTATATCTATTTTCTGTCCTAATTAGCTTGAAGAGATTATTGAAAAACTCCAGAAGCCTAAAATGATGTTGCACAAGAAGACCATGGAGGTAGGTACAGTAAATGAGATTCAAATAAGTATCTATTTTCTAACCCTAGGTTCTCTTGTTTCCCATTTTAGAAATGACTGTCATTAGTAGTTTGGGGCATAAATGAAACAACGTTCTCAGGGTCCACCCAAAATTCAGTATCAGCCAAAAGAGGAAGAGAGTAAGAAACTGAAAGAAGAAACAGAAATGCAGTGACTATATTTGCAGAATGTATTTGGAGATGATTAGACAGCACACATTAGATAATTGCAGGGTTTGTTCATTGGCTTAGGATTTGAAGACTAACTCAAACGTTTATTTTGACCACCACGAAATGTGTAGAGAGAGAGATAGGAAAGTAAAAGAGAATCGAAACAGACGATGACAGATGAATGAGAGAAAATAAGAATAGGTTGGTTGGTTTGTAGGTAAGGTATGCATGCTGTCTCTGGATATAATAAGACTTAAACTTCCTGTGCTGTACAACCACAGAAACACCACAGATAGTGAGATACGTTTTAGACACACATAAAGAGCTCAATACACCCCCCTTCCCTGTTCTCGTTTATCTTGCACTTGTACTCACTTTGAATCTGTTCTCTTTACTGTATGTCCTATACAGTCAAAAAGGTTATATGAGCAGAGGTTTAAGGAGGCTGATGAAGCTGAGCAAGCAGTGGGGAAGAAGACAAACGTGAACACCTCCACCCACCGGCAATCAGAAAAGGTGTGAGGGCGTAAACATTTTACACATACTATAACTTTATATACACTAAAAATACACTAAGTTAAAGACCCCCTGTGGTGAAATCAAGTTTTTAATGTTCTTTATATGTCTATGGGGTGTTTTTAATATGCTTTTAGACAAACCATGTGCAAATTCACAAGTCAACACTATTGCTGAGTGCTTTCTCCTTAAATCTGCAGTGAACCAAAGACAATTAAAAAAACTTAGTTGGAAATCGCCGGTGTTTCTTATCTCACAAACTACCTTGTAACCAATCACGTCAACGTGCCGGCGGGCTTTAGCATATCATTAACTATTCTCTGAAGCAGGGCAGTCTCAAGAGAAGCCAGGTCCTGCCCTGGTATATTTTTCTGTTGATATGAAAAATCGTGTACATTTCTAAATTATGTATATTACAATGTTATGATGAACTATGCCTTTCTCCACCAACATTCTGAGTTCTTCAAAGCGTTTTTAATGATCGTAAGAAGGCAGACTGAGTGAACGTGAACATGGTTTGTGTAACATTAGCAACACATTATTAGCTGTTTGATAATGTAGTCAACCAAAAAGCTAATCATATTAATTACCGTCATGTGTCTGACGTTGTAAAGAGCGATACCATTGTGCAGCGTTTATCTTAGCCCGTGCATCTCTGAGCTCGTGCGATTGAGTGGAGGCTGGGCTCATTTGCATATTCATGCGCCTCGTATACTAAGTGAAGCAAGGGTGTTAAATTCAAGCTATTTTAAGGCATGACACTTTTTTTTATAAAAAAAAACAACAACTTTAAAATATGTAAATTTTGGTGATCAAAGATGCGTTTTAAGGGATACAATTATTGACCACAGATGGACTTTAAATATTTTACAAACACTTCCTGAAGAGAACTGTTCATTTTAATTCTGGAATTTTGGGCAGTTGTGAAAAATTACCTATGGCAGGTTTGTGGTCACAGTAGGGCCAAAATGAGGATTAAAGCAACACAAACTTGTTTCAGTCTGACTGGGTATCAATCGACCTAAGTATTGAAAGAAACTCTAATACCATCAGACAGTGCAACACTTTCATTTCTTTAGAATAGAGTCTTTGAGTGAACAGTTTTGTTATGTTAAAGATACTGCTTATGTGTAAACTTACACTTCAGGTCAGGTCCAAATACTGAATATAGCTATTTTAATATAGCTATCTATGTTGTAGGTGATGAACAGGGCCAGGTTATGCAGGCAAGCAGCCAACCTGGCAGGTACGTGCTAACAAACTTTTCTGTTGTTATGATCCTGCTGGCAGAAGGAAGATAAATGCAATGTAATGTCTGTGTATGTTTGTTAACATGAACATTAACATGTTTGAAAGCGCAAGTATTGATGAAAGTACATTATCCTTCAGAAATCATTCTAATATGCTTATTTGGTGCTCAAGATCCATTTCTTATTATTTTAAAAAATGGAACAATTTTGGTTAAACCATGACACATTTTTTTGCGATTCTTAGAAAGTTTAAAAGAACCGGATTTATTTTAAATAGAAAATACATTAAAATATCTTTACTGTCACAGTGTCACTTTTGGTCAATTTCAATCATCCTTCCTGAATAAAAGTATTCATTTCTTATTTAAAAAAATAAATAAAAAAAATAGCCCAAACTTTTTAACAGTGATGTAGATATGAGCTTCAAATATATCTGGAAATGTCCAAACTTTGTAAGTGAAGCAGTAGGCTATTTGTGACATGTTAATGATAAAGAAGAGCTGACTCAATTTGATTTCCTTTGCTGGTTCAGAAAAGCAATACAGATGGAATGTTGATCAACTAGAGAAAACTTCCCAGGACTGGGAGAGCACATACAGGAGTGCATGTGAGGTAAACAACATGTACACAAAAACATGTATAAGCAGAAGGAGTGTATACAGAAATGAGCAAAACTTCATGATTTCTTTAGGGTGATGACTAAGTAAGATATAACACAATCTCATAGGCGTGTGACAAGCAGTCATAGCACTCCGCCGTTGAAGTTTACTGATGTAGAACAAAGATTTAAATGAGTCAAGGAAATGTCATTGCCAAAAATAGTTTAAAAAAAGGAAATAATTCATAATTTTCTGGGCATGTTTTAAAAGGAAGTTGCATCCAACATTTTAAAAAAGTAACAATATGTTTTGTAATTTTTGTGTCGCCTTCTAGGTGTTTCAGCAGCAGGAGTCTGAGCGTATTAATATATTGCGCTGTGTGTTATGGGATCATTGCAATCTGCTTTCGATGCAGTGCGTCCGGGACGATGATGTAAATGTCCTCGTTTGTCCATCTTTATAATTAAAAGCCTAGCTAAATTCTGTGTACATTTACAATTGTAACAACGCTTTTGTTTTGTAGTGCTATGAGGAAGTAAGGAAGATTCTTGAGCAGTGCGACATCATCACTGACAACAACTGTTTCATTAAGATGAAAAAGACTGGCTGTTGCCCCCCAGGTAAATTCATCACATTTATCATGATTTTCTTCAGAAATGTAACAGCTGTCTTTTTAAAGGGTGTTGAAATAGGATGATGTTATGCTTTTAAGAAATGCTACATAAATTGACAGTCACTCCTCCATCTCTCTTCAGCTCCCATTGAGTTTCAGTGTTACTCTGACGTGGACATCAATGGAGGAGTCGGGAGGGTTGAAACGAACAGGTGAATGTCTGAATAATTAAAGGGGTGGTTGAATATGATTTCACTTTTCTAACTTTAGTTAGTGTGTAATGTTGCTGTTTGAGCATTAACAACATCTGCAAAGTTACAACGCTCAAAGTTCAAAGCAAAGGGAGTTATTTTCTTTTAAAAAAAAAGCTTTTTTTTAAAAAAAAGCATTTTTTTACACAACAAACGGCTGGTAGGGACTACACGACATTCCTCCCGGTTTAGTGACATCACCAACCCTAGAATTTACATAAACCATGCCCCCCGTGAACACGATTTTTTGATTATGATGACAGAATATGCTAATCAATGACTTGAAGATAGACACATAAGCTACATAAATGAATCAACTAACAATTCTGAAATGACCTGTTGCATTCTACATGTCACTTCTTGTTGAGTCTCTCCATCTTTGTCTGACTCCGGTTTGAAGATAAAAGGCTAAAAGTGTTTGAAATTTTCAGTGCATGTCTGTTTGAGGTAAAAGGACAGGAGCTGTTGAAGCTTCGCCCCCTGTGCTGGGAACAGCAGCTCATTTGCATTTAAAGGGACAGACACAAAAACAGTACGTTTTTGCTCACCCTCAAAAAGTGACAATTTTAACATGCTATATAAAAATATTTGGAGGGTATTTGGAGCTAAAACCATGAATATGCTAATTAGCCCCGCCTCCACTCACTCACGCCCGCTCACAGATTTACTCGGCCAACTTACTGAGGTAAACGCTGCACAATGGTATCACTCTTTACAATGTTGGACACATGACGGTAACTAATGATTAGCCTTTTGCTTGACTATATTATCAAACAGCTACTAATGTGTTGCTAATGTTACACAAAACTATGTTCCCATTCGCCATCTCAGTCTGCCTTCTAACAATCATCTGAAACGCTTTGAACACCTCATAACATCGTAATATACATTATAAACCTGCTATATTGCTAAATCTACCCAATTTTTCATATCAACAAAAAAATATTGAGATAATATTGGCTCCCCTACTAGTTCGCTGTTAATGATATGCTAAAGCCCGCCGGCACGTTGTTGTGATTGGTTACAAGGTAGTTTTTGACGTCAGGAAAAACGAGCGATTTCAAACCGTGTTTTTGAGACATGGTTTGTTAAGCACATTAAAAACACCACATAGACATAAACAACATTAAAAACCGGATTTTCACCACAAGGGGACTTTTTTGTACCTTGAAACTTGATCGTGATACTCTTTCATATCTGAACTCTCTACAGATTATCTGTCCTGCTTCCAAGGATGCCTTCTAGTGGTCAGTATTCCTTCTCTGAAGTCTTAAATTTACAGTTTATGCTTTAAGACATGACAATATTGCAAAGAGTATTAAACTAAATTCACAATGAATTTTAGTGAAGTCAAGTAGTTGAATGTGGAGCATTGAGCGTCGCTGTACTTACATCACAGGCTGCCCTGAAGCTGGCAGTAATTTGGGTGGAACACATACACCGGCTCAACAAAGGGGAGGAGTAACTGAGGAAAAGTACATGGTGTCATATGATTTTAAAGCTCAGGTAAATAAATACAGTATCAATATATTTATTTATAGTTCGTTGTTATCCCCAGAAATACAAGAGATACAAACTTGTTCAAGTATTTGTTGTTACTAGTAATACTTAGTGTTTGATTTAGAGGAATTTGATTTAGATGAAGTAGAAATAAAATGTGTGAAGTATAATTCAAAGAAATAAAATAAATAAAAACTGATACGTGTAATTTTAACCAACACAGTTTGCCTGACATCCTTGTTGAAAAGTTTAAAAAGTAAAAAGCTTTATAGGTTTATAAACTAAGTTTATCGGCCTTACAGACTGATAAACAGAGTTGTGTACTCCATTCCCTGCCCTTTCTAGGAAGATGACGAGCTGTCTGTCAGTAAAGGACAAGTTGTCACAATAACTGAGCAAGGCGAGGATGGGTGGTGGAGAGCGTGGAGGGATGGAATGTCTGGGCTGGTCCCTGGAACGTACTTGACCAAAATCTCACCGCACAGTACACATCTTGCTGCCGCTCATCCTGAACGTAATCCCATCAAATAGAATTTAGCAATCATTACACTAAGTTTTACTAAGATTCTCTGCAAATTATTTCAGCCTACAAGTTGATGTAGAATGAATACAGTAACGTGTACTAGAAATATGAAAGATATTAGCTTTCTTCGCAGGCATCTTTAGGATTTTTTTAAGATAAAAAATGTATATTATGAATAATGGAACAGTTAATCTGCAGCCGTTTGTATAATGATTCTTTTCTAGATGAGGTTTAATCTAGCTTTTATGGTTTATAGTCAGAAGAAATTATAAAAACATTTTTTTTATTGTTTTAGAATTATGAATTCTAAAGTTTTTTTTATATATATGTATACTGTAATATATGTATAACATTTGTATTAACAATTTTGTATTGTTATTACTAAAGTTTATCATGGCCTATTTGTCTGGTTTACAGCATAGTAATCCATTCAAAATAAATATGTGCCCTAATTTGCGTTCAATTCCATTCAAAAAACGGACACGTAAAAACCATATGCCTTAGCAAAGCATAAAGACATTGAACTGTAGACATACCTGCAATATATTTAGAAGTATCGTGCGATTAGAGATGTGCAATCATTGGTTTGAACCTATTGGGTCACTTTGTTGGTTACTTTTGTGTTACCCAACTGCTAATATGGAATAAAATTACCCAAAATATGGAATATAAACAACAGCACTTTTAATATAAGTGACCAAAACTACATAAGACTAGAAAAATGTGTGTTGGCGACCACTAGTGGAGAAAGTCCCAAAATAGTTTATACATGCAGTCAAAACAAAATGTATTCAGACACCTTAAACATTTCTCACATTATCACAGTTTATTCGTTATAGTTTAGAAAATTGTAATAAAATATGACAAGAACTCAGAGTTATCAAATAAGTTGATATTTCACTGGTTTTGGCCATCCTTCTGTTAGACTGTCTCACAAATGAATTAGATTGAATAGCTGTCAGCTGTTAACCCCTGTGTTATGTTGCGGGTCAATTTGACCCGTTTCGATTTTCTAGTTGTTGGAAATACTGGTTAACCTATGTCATTTTTCTTGATATTTTGTGAAATAATATATTCAATATTCAATATCATCTTGATTATTTGTGAATTGCCCTAATGTGGGACATTTTTTGCACTTCAGACTTCTGTGACATATTGCGATGTGTAACCAAAACATTAAATCCACACCCAATACCATTTTAAAAACCCCAGTATGTTTCCTAATCAAATCAAAGGAGAAAATTCAAATAACCCATTCATAAGAGAAATTATAGACATATTAGTGCTCTTATAGCAAGTCGTCTGAGGCCCCGTTTACACGATGGGAAAACGCAGATATTTCTCTGCGTTTTGGCCTGTCATTTACACGAAAACGCCGTTTTTATCCCAGAAAACGATCATTTCTAAAAACTCCGGCCAAAGTGGAGATTTCTGAAAACGCCGGTTATATGTTGTCGTGTCAACTGGGAGAAACGGGGTTTTAGGTTCTCTCTTGTCGATTCTGAGGATTCTGATTGGCTTGCATGGCTTTATCCTTCTCCCTACACTGCCGCCCATAGGTTTAGCATAGTTATAAAGGCGCTCGACGGCGTATTTATGCGGGTTGTGTGCACGATGTTATTATTGAAAACGGAGGGGGAGAAATATTCGTTTCTCTAAATACCCGGCTATGTGTAAATGTGGCCTGAGACAATCTGCAGCTAATGTGGGACAGTTGTGTTCCCAATATGGGAAACTGAAAAATCTATGATAAAAAGACCAAAAATCACATTGATACATGTAGAATAGTAAAATCTTATTTTATTTTAGATTCTCTCTTAAATCCTCAACAATCTGCCTATACTCCTCTATGGCTCCTTTCATCCTGTCCTGCCTCCACTGATTAAGTTTCTTTCTCTTATCCTTTCCCTGTTTCTGCCTCTCTTTCTGCGTCTGACAATCAGTCCCTGTCTTTCTCACCTTTGCCATTGTGATCTGAAATACATTTCATTGAATAATCAGATGCATAACATAAAGTGGAATGGCTTTATTGGTTTTCTACTGCGTTTTTAAATTCAGAGCTATTTTTTATTTGAAGTCAACTACCTACCTTTTACACACACACACACACACACACACACACACACACACACACACACACACACACACACACACACGTACGTACGCATGCACACTCTCACATACACACAAAAAAAGAGCCTTCAAACCGCCCTCCAAGAATAAAAAATTCACATGACTGTAAAAATCTGCATTAACAGTATTCTAATATTGCATTACAAGACTAAAACCATGTAAATAACCATGTTTGTCCCACAAACCATGCCCCACCACACATTTTTGACTCATTGAAGTACTGTCCCACATTAGGCTGATCATGCTGTCCCGGATTTGGAAACCACATTTCCTAATGTGGGACACTAGGAAATTTGATAAAAATATCAAATATATAGTTTATACACACAAAGTTACACTATTTTTTGACGGACAAACATGTCATAAGCATATTAGGCTAAACAGTAGCAGGATTGTTTTGTTTAAAATGTATTTAACTCCTTAACATCAAATTTGTTAAAACTCTGTCACTAACCTTCGGATGGTCTTCACTCAAAGTGCCTCCTGTTTGATGATTGGTCCACCCTCAAATATGATTGGACATTTGATAGGTCATGTGATTTTGATAACATGACACCACAGCTTTGTCTAACCAATAGTTTCACTGTCATTCATGTATTTATGTGTGGGATCTACAAACACTAGACCTTAGGTGTCCCACATTAGGCAGTGTCCCACATTATGGCAATTTACCCTATGTCAGGGCACTTCAACTCCAGTTCTAAAGTGCAAGTGTATCTAGAAATGCTCTAACCCTAACCACTTGAAAAAGCTAAATCAGGGTGTTCAGAACTAATAGCAAATTACAGATGAAAATCTTTGGTTGAGTCAAGTCAAGTCAAGAATATTTGTATAGCGCTTTTCACAATACAGATTGTATCAAAGCAGCTTCACAGTATTAATTAAAATAATAATAAAACGTCCATGTTTGGTAATGCTAATCAATAGTATTATTCATTGATTAATTAAATTGAATATCCCCAGTGTCAGTGCAAGCAGGTGGATCCGGATTCAGACCCACAGAAAATGAAGGAGTGAACACAGATGATGGGGAAAAAACTGAAGAGATCTGAGGTGTGCCCATCCAAGTGCGAGAGCAAAGCCAGCACCGTGTGTGAAGTGCAAGAAATTCATATGCAGAAAACACACAGTTGCTGTGTGCTCATCATGTCAGCAGTAACTTCTTGACTTTATAAAAAGAGTCTACAAAACAAAAGTTGAGCCAACTTAGAAAAGTAAACATTAGTTTTATTATACAGCTTAATTCAATTGTTCAGTTATGATGTTCTAAGCATAAAATGTAAAAAAAAAAAAAAAAAAAAATCAGTATAGCCTACTGTTAATAAATAATAATAAATGTTTTGTCAAAACAGCTGTTTTCAAAAATGGTTAAAAAAAACATTTTCATAAATCATATGTTCAGATATTTTTTTTTTTAAATATTTAATGTTTGACCAATTTTGATATTAAAAGTTTACAGTTTGTACCTGAATCTTTGTTGTTTTTCATAGTGTGAGTTTTGAGTGCTCCATAAAGGGTGTACACAGACAGAAATCGAACAGTGCACGTACACCTTTAGATAAAACCAATTTAGGTCAACCAATTACTTAGCAATGCTTAATTTTGTTCAGTCTGTGGTCGCTCGCCTTAGCAATTAAAGAAAAAACCATGGTCAGGTAAGAGTGTCTGAATCATTTTTAGGTAGGCTATAATACGTCTCAGTTTACTTTATTTTGCTAACCTTACTTACATTAGTTAACTATAGTGTCCTGCTGTCAGGGTTTGGGATTGAGGAGATGACTCAATCGCAGAAGAATGAAGGCTTTTATTAAACGAACAAAAACTTCCCCAAGTGGGAAAACTTGACTTGACAAAACCACAGGAGGAACACACAAGGGTAAGAACACACAAGGGTAAAAACACACAGGACGGCAAACATGCAGGGAAAATAAATAGGGAGGGAGAGCAAACAAATTAGGTAATGAGGGAGGACAGGTGCAAGTCAAAACATGACACGAAAGCACACGGCCGATGTAAACACGAACCACGTACTACACAACACACGTCGACAGAAGAGCGTACGTGAAACCGTACGCTCACACGAGAACGAGGGAAAGCTCATCCTGTGCGCTCACAACAGCAAACACGCGGACCATAAATGTCCGAATCCCGACACAGAACCGAAACAAACTAGAGACAGACAAGAGAGCGCTCGAGAACGTTCAAAGCCGCGCGCCCACTCAAAGACATGACAAAAAACAGGAGTGTCAGAGCTCTGTCACAAAACAAAGAAATAAACTAGACAGAACCCTGACACCTGCACCAACTATTAAAAACATATCAAAAATTGTATCTGGTGTCTGAATAATTTTTGGTTTGACTGTATAAATACATTAATGCAATAACTGTCCAAACCCACCCACCATATCAACAAATAATCAAGTTTTCTTTCTTTCTTTGGAGTGGTTTGGAGAATGGATTGATGTTAGGACTAAATTGTGTAACTTAAAACACCCCAATTGAATCATGTATTTATTTTAGATTTGGTCCTCCAAACTGAGCAGACAAGATGAAAATGACTCAAGAACTCAGGAGTGTAATAGACATGCAAACATGGATACATTACATTTGACAGTAAAATGTCTAACCTCATTATCACAAATGCTTAACCCCTCAGTTTCTATATGTTCAAGCTGACATACATTTTGGATGTGGCAGTGTGTGAATATCACTCTTAACACAATACATACATTGTTACTCAAACTTTGCATACATATCAAAATACTGGGCATGCAAATCCTTTTTTGTTTCATTGCATATTTCCTTTCACTAACTGTTGATTCATTTGAAAACCATGTAGCCATTATGCAGTGAATATAACGGAATTATGATATCTGACTTTTAATAGCAGTTTTTTTAGTTTGGTTGCCTAGTTTTTGGAGAAGAGTTGTTTTCTACTCAGGAATGGCAAATGAAAGAGATAGGCCCACAGAAAAGAGGAAAAGAAGTTTTGGCAGGTTACCGTCACCTTTTTGCTCATTTACAATTTTTATAATAAAAATAAAACAAAAATGTAATTTTCAGTACTTCAGTTTGCTATATTGTTGCACATTTGACCTTTGAAACCTTTGTTTTCAGAAAATCTTTCATATTAGTTAGGCTATATTTGATATGCTATATGGACAAAAGTATTGGGGCACCTGACCATTACACCAACAGGGACTGTAATGACAATATACATTCTAAATACATAGACATTAATATGGAGTTGGTTTCCCCTTTGGAGCTATAACAGCTTCAACAGCTTCCACGAAGGCTTCTTTTGGAGTGTTTTTCTTGGAAGTTTTGCCCAGTAAAGCATTTGTGTTTTTGGACGAGATGGCCTGGCTCGCAATATCCATTCTAGTTCATCCCAAAGGTGTTTGATGGGGTTGAGGTCAGGGGTCTCTGCGGACCAGTCAAGTTCTTCCACATCAAACTCATTTTACCATATCTTTATGGATCTTGATTTGTACACTGGGGCACAGTCATGCTGGAAATGAAACGGGCATTCCCCAAACTGTTCCCACAAAGTTGGAAGCATATCATTGCCCAAAATATTTTGGTATGGTGAAGCATAAGGTTTCCCTTCACTGGAAGCACAAGCCCAACCCCTGAAAAACAGCCCCATACCATTATCCATCCTCCACCAAACGTTCAGTTGGCAGAATGTCAGGCAAGTGCCGTTTTCCTGGCATTCGCCAAACCCAGACCAGTCCGTCAGACTGCCAAACAGAGAAGCATGATTAGTTACTCCACAGAACACGTTTCCACTGCTCCAGAGTCCTGTGGAGGTGTGCTTTACACCACTCCATTCAGCGCTTGGCATTGTACTTGGTGATGTGAGGCTTGCATGCAGCTGCTCAGCCATGGAAACCCATTCCATGAAGCTCCCGCCGCATGGTTTTTGTGCATATATGAATGGTGGAAGTTTGGAACTTCAGCTATGGAATCAGCAGAGCGTTGGCGACTTATACCCACCCTCAGCACTCGGTGATCCCACTCTGTGACGTAATGTGGTCTTCCTCTTAAATGCTTGCACTTTTCAGTAAAACCACTTACAGTTGATTGACTTATTGGAAAGGTGGCCCCATGCTTGAATTCACTGAGCACTCTTAAGAGCGACCCATTTTTTCACAAATGTTTGTAAATGCAAACTGCGTGGCTATGTGCTTCATTTTTTACTTTATACACCTGTGGCAATGGGTCTGATTGAAACACCTAAATTTAATAAATAATAGGTGTGTCCTATATGCATATTATTGTATATGAATTATTTATTATTGTCAACAAGGCATTCTCTGCCGTGAAAGAGTCAGAAGATGAGGTCAGATATTTTCCATTTGTCCTTGTATTTTACATTAGTTTTGCATTAGGTGTGTGTGTGTTTGTTTTCATTATAAAATAATGTTTGCATGTGACCTACGTATAACTTTAAGCACCCTTGAAGTTACTTGGGCATTAACTGTATGAACCAAGTATATCTTATTTCTATTACATTTAATGTGGTGTGTTGTAGTGGATTAGTTGGTTTCAGTTCAGCTTTCAGCTATCACCACTGTGACTCTAAATGTTCACCCAAAAATAAAAATTGCCATTAATGGCTCACCTTCATCTCGTTCCAAACCTGTAAGACTTTCTTTCATCTTCAGAACACAAATAACAATCTTTTTAATGAAATCTGAGAGATCTCTATTGACAGCCTATGCAACTACCACTTTCAAGCCTCAGAAAAGTAGTAAAGACATCATTAAAGTTATCCATATGACTTCAGTGGTTTAATATAAATTTCATGAAACGACGCAAGTGCTTTGTTTGTGCAAAAAAAAAAAAACCCATCCATTTAAAAAATATTAATCTCCAACGTGTGCTCATGTCATCTTCATTTATATAGCGCTTTTAACAATGTAGATTGTTTCAAAGCTGCTTTACAGAGATAAATGTATAATTTATGTTTACAGAGATAAACTCTAAAGAGATAAACTTATAATTTACTCATACAACGTCTGGTCTCGTGTTAACGCAACACGCATATGTTGTCGTGCTCTTGTAAATGTGCTTTTTGGAGATTCTTTTTTTTTTGTTGCAAAAACAATAAATTTGCTTCATAAGAGATACACCACTGGAGTCACATGGATTACTTTTATGATGTCTTTACTACCTTTATGGGGCTTGAAAGTGGTAGTTTTGTAGACTGTCAATGGAGGGACAGAAAGCTCTCAGATTTCATCAAAAATAACTTTATTTGTGTTCTGAAGATGAACGAAAGTCTTACAGGTTTGGAACGAGATGAAGGTGAGTCATTAATGACAGAATTTTCATTTTTGGGTGAACTAACCCTTTAATCCCAGGCTGCTCAGGGACAGAATGTTCATTTTTGCGTAAACTAACCCTTTAATCCCATGTTGCTCCAGGGCAATTGTTCAAACGTATCTAAACTTTTTGAACAACTGGGCCCAGGTGGTTTATAGTGTAGTTATATTTATAGTGTACTTGAAAATAATGGATTCCCATTATTGCCACAACTGCTGTTATATTTTGTGAATAAATCATGTATGATACTAAACTTTTTTGTTTAAAATGTTGCCTTTCTTTATGAAACTTACCGACATTCAAATGTTGATCAAAAAGGATGCATGAAGCTAATAAAATGTTTTTAAAATTAGTTCAAGTACAGTTAAAGGTATTTTTTAAGTATAAAAAATAATATCTACATTTGAACATAGTAGTATACTGCAAGTGCAAAAATAATATATAAATAGTAAACTATAAGTATAATGTTAAGTTCACTTAAAGAAAACTTAAAAGTATACGTGCAGTATAAACTACTAAACTAGTTTACTGAGTACACTTCAGTGTGTACTTTCATAAACAAAACACTACTTGTATTAAAATACTAAACTAGTATACTTATAAAGTTCACTTTTAGTACAGATGCATTACAAATGAGAAACCTAGTTGTGTACTTAGTCTACTACTTTTACACTTAAACGTATACTTTTATATACTAAAAGTGGGCCAATTTAGTCCCAGAGTATTGAAAAAGTACACTTACAAGTACACATTGATACTAGTATACTTACTGCATAAAGTATACTTAAAAAAATATACTTCAACATTACTTAAGTATACTTCTTTTTCGTAAGGGCACCTGACATTATAATAGATATTTCTGAGCTCACAGTGTGAGATTAGTCATTACAGTCTTTGTCCTGCATTTGTGACGTTTGACTGAATATTTGCATACATTGCTGACTAACAAATTGGGAAATTAGCATTTATATTTACCAAGTCTGCCTTACGACTGCATTTACTGACTGGCTTTCCACAGAAAAGATGAAGATTGTCTGGGTTGCTCTTTTCCTCTCAGCTCATTGTGAGCTGACTTTAACATTGATCAGGAAACACATTTTTATTAATACCGATGTGTCTTGGAGCGATGCTCAAAAGTATTGCCGTGAGAATTATGCCGACTTATCCACCATAGACAGCGATGAGGAACTTACCAGGTTCAAAACCGATGCAAAAGATCAATTGAACACAGAGAGCTGGGTTGGTCTGAGCAAGACCTCTGCTGACGGCAAATATGTGTGGACTGATGGAAGTGAAGAAACTTTTCAGAAATGGAAAAGTGGTCAACCAGATAACCCAGACACTGACTTTTGTACCAAAATTAAAGATGGTGAATTGATGGACTACAAATGTAATTACAATAAGCCTTTTTTCTGTTACAAGTGGGTGCCTGAACTGATTCTGGTAACGGAAAACAAGAGCTGGGAGGAAGCATTAGAACACTGCAGAACTGAACACTTTGACTTGGCCTGTCTGCCAACCAGTTTACATCTCTGTCAAGCCCAAAGCAAGGCTGCAGTCACTCAAACCCCCAGTGTGTGGACAGGTTTGCGCTTCTTGTCAGGTTCCTGGTTCTGGCTGAGTGGGGAATCTCTGGGAAATGTGGTCCAGCTGCCAGTATGCCCTGCTAATGCCAAATACTGTGGATCTCGAAACCTGCAAGCTAAAAGTTGGGAGAACAGAGACTGTAGGGAGAAACTTAACTTTGTGTGTTATTAAAGATAAGGGTAAGAACCAAAGCATATATTTGTGTTTCAATCAATACATTGCTCATATTCATGTCTGCAAATTTTCCATTGTATATTTGTTTAATAACAAATATTGTAACTAAAATTCAAATGTATATTTGAAGACACACACACGCATTTATGCTCGGCAGACCTATTACATATAAAGTTAACATTATTATATGCTGCTTTATTCATATAATGCAGTAGAATATATATTGAAATAATGTTGTATTTTGTGTGTGTTTTTTTTCAGAGGCGATGGGAAGAGCACCAGATAAAAACAAATGAAGAAATTATAAATAAAAATTAACCCTTTATTTAACTTAAAAACAACGTGAATTAGCACAACATGTCTAAAAGTTGTTGAAGTAATGCTTATGCTCCTTTATTTGCATTCTGTACGTCTTATATATGCTATGTTTATAACTTGTTTAAATTGAAAAACACCTGATGATACATCACTTTGAAATATACATTTGTTTTCAAACTACATTTAGTAAGTTTATATTTGTTATCGATTTGCTGTACTTTTAAGCTGTATGCTTTTCAGTCGTTAGTTTTGCAAAGAACAATATACTAGTTCAGATAAATTGAAGGTCATTGCATCAATTGTTTTGAAAAAATATATTCAACAATAAATAGAAGCACTGAAAAATAAATTGTACAAAAGTTTTTTCTTTTAACACTTTGTGCACACCTTATTCTCAAGAAGCCAAAGTTAATTTTATTATTCCTGCTGTGACATTTTGATCACTGCTATTAGAGTCCTCATGCAGAGTTTATACTAATACACTAATAAAAGTCATTTTGACGAAAATGTAAAAAATAGTAATTCTTGAGTCATGCTCAAAAATGTTTCCAGATTGCCTGTTTGTTTTGTCAATTGGTTTTTATAGGAACTGAGTGCAATAGATAAAAATCACATTTTAGACAGCATTTTTAAATGTTTTTTTTATAAGCAATATAATATGTATATAAAAAACAATCACTTAATGGATAAGTTTAAGTTCAGTTATTTATTTAATTGACCCAGATCAACATACATTACAGTACTTTGCAATAGAGATTGTTATCCTTCTGCTGGGGGAAATGAAAAGCATGTATTATGTGTGTCATGTACTGATCTTAATGCTATTTGACCCTTTTGTTCCTTTTCGACGAGTGAACTCGAGCTACATCGATGACGCTTTGGGGACGCCCCTGTGTGATTGCGTCTGAAGCACGTATGTCAACTAGTCCAATGGCGAGAGTGAGCGTCACACGTCACGTCCAGGAAAGGATAAAAGCACATCCGGTCTAACCGGCGCTAGCTTCTGTGCCTCAGCAAACGCTCTATGTCGAAACTGTCTGTCTATTTGTTGTTGTCTGTCACAATTATGGCGAAAGAGATTTATAAGTTGTGTGCTTCTCCCTGTCCACGCTATTTAACGGGTGGGGATACACGCGGTTTATGTGTCATGTGTTTGGAAGTGGAGCATGCTATGTCAGCCTTCGAGGAGGCTTCCGAGGCTTCATTGTGAGAGGCTTCTGCTCCGCTCGCTCCGCTCTCTCCTGTAACTTTTCGAGGAAAGTGGCCAGGCTCGGGATCCTCATGGATCCGGACCCGCTGCTGAGGCAGCACGGAGAAGGCATTCGTGGGGATCGCAAATGGATCTCTCGGCAGGGTTAGAGATGGGATCTGTCCTTTCCTTTCCCTTACCCGAGGGATCCAGCGCTCTCTCGCCGGTGTCGGAAGCCCGCCCAGCGGGTTCTTCCGCCCGGCAAGGCTCTTGAACTTGAGTTTCTTGACTGTACAATTCAACTGACGAAGATCTAGTATAGAACACAACCATTTGGAACAATGAAGTAGCCAATTAGCGATTCTCTGTCGGGTGAGTACACCGGCTCTATAGCTTCCTTCGCTAACAGAGCTTGACAGAAATACGCATTCTGAACAATATCGACGACTGGCTGATTCTAGCGGAATCAGAGCAGTTGCCGGTTCGGCATCGAGATGTCGTCCTCACACACATGCAAAAATTGGGGTTGCGGCTTAATGTCAAGAAGAGTGTGCTTTCTCCAGTACAGAGAACCACTTTCCTTGGTGTGGTCTGGGATTCAGTCACGATGTGAGCCGTCCTATCGCCCGCTCGTGTAGCTGCTATCCTTACAGCCACAAAAAAGTTAAAGCTAGGCCAGTCACGCACTGTGAAACACGGTGTCTCCGCGCCTTGGTTATATGGAGGAAATCTTGGTTCCCGTCCCAGAGTCCAGTGTTAGGAGTTCTTTGCCATCGAGTTGCGCTCTCGATAGATGCTTCCCTCACTGGCTGGGGAGTGGTAATGAAAGGCCACTCAGCTCAGGGACTCTGGAGGAGTCATCATCTTTCGTGGCACATAAATTGCCTGGAGATGATGGCGGTCTTCAATGCGTTAAGACATTTCCTCCCAGACCCGAGGGGCCCATCTGACAACACATCGGTGGTCTTACATAAATCATCAGGGGTGTCTGCGATCCCGTCCACTATGCAAACTGGCGCACACCAGATCCTCCTGTGGTCCCTAGGGAAGATACTCTCCCTGAGGGCAGTACATATCCCAGGGTATCAGAATATAGGAGCAGACATCCCGTCGAGGCAGGGGCTAAGCCCAGGGGATTAGAGACTCCACCCCGAGGTGGTGGAGTATATATGGGAAGTTTACGGCCAAGCAGAAGTGGATCTGTTTGCGTCTCAGCACACGACGCACTATCCACTTTGGTTTTCCCTCACACATCCAGCCCCCCTGGAGTCCGCCAGGATGGAATAAGCCTACTGCTAGTAGCACCATGCTGGCCAAGCTGGATTTGGTTTGCAGACCTTATATATCTCCTCGACGGCTCTCCCTTGGTGATTCCGGTCAGGAGAGACCTTTTTTCTCAGGTGGGGGGCACAATCCTTTACCCCAGCCCAGAGATTTGGAACCTGTGGGTTTGAGGGGGCCCAACTCATAGATGCTGGACTTTCAACTGAGGTTGTAGAGACCATCTTACACTCCAGAGCTCCAGCTACGAGGAAACTTTACGCCCTGAAGTGGAAAGTTTTCTCTTCTTGGTGTCATCAGCGTCAGTGAGATCCGGTTAACTGCCGAGTTGGTACAGTGCTTGTGTTCTTACAAGATTGCTTTTTATCAGGGTTATCTTCATCCACCCTAAAGGTTTACGTGACGCTCACTCTCACCATTGGACTAGTTGACATACTCTACGTGCTTCAGACGCAATCACGCAGGGGCGTTCCCAAAGCGCCATCGACACAGCGTCTCGTTCCCTTCTCAGGGAACTAGGGTTACAGTCGTAACCTGAGACGTTTTTACCCTTTGTAAGAGTGACATTATGTCAATCTTACAATGGACAAGGATGCTTAAAAGGTTAATTTAAAAGGGTTTCTTCACACGCTACAAAACAGTCATGTATAGGTTTTTGTATACATAATTTTTTCCCTTTTTTTTGAGATAATATAAGTTACATCATTATTCACCATTCAGTCATGTAAACGCAGGTTTTAGCCAAGCACATATATGTTTCCTGGTCCCAAGCAGTTTCATGAGAAAATCCATTTAAAATAAAATTACAGAGATTTTAGTGAATTTTCAAAAGCTATTTTACAAATACACTCAACAATTATTTTGTTAGACTACACTTTTGATTGTTTTACTGGCAAATACTTGACTGCAAGAGTACTTCTCACTTTATGTTATGCAACCTTGTTTTAATTGCAAGTTTAATGCTGCTGCTTGATGCTTTATCATGATATTTCTCTAAAGGTAAATGCACACTATAGGAATGCAAACTCTGAATGAGAGGAAATGAAAGTTGCCTGAAAATCATTCAAATTGCACAATCTTTCTTCTTCATTATAACTACAAGGGATAACTTCTACAACACATACTGTAAATAATTAAGGGGGGGGGGGGGGGGGGGGAATCTGAACTATGTCAACCAGTGACTTCAGTCTAAAGCTTCTTTGGCCTAACAAACTCTTGCAAAAAAACATATCACATTACCATGACACATGGAATCAATTAGTGTAAAATGTTTACAATATTGTTTACAAAACAACTGAATTATGCTTTTCTGATCATCAGACTCTGGCAAATATCAGTAGTGCTGTAAATAAAGGAACAATCCAATACTTCACAATCAAACCAGTGTGAGGCTATTCAAGCTGTCAAAGCTTTAATTTATTTTCCCCCCTTTTTTCTTTTGTCAAACAAAGGTATTGATTTAATACTAGCGTAGAAAAGTGGTAGCCTGATTTAGTTTAAACGTGTACAGTACACTGGCTGGGAGGACCAGCCATTCCCATGATGCCATAAGGTACTCAGACATCTATACCTGTGCTGACAAGCAGTTCATAGGCAGGGTCATGACCTCTGCGGCAGAGGACCATACATGCACACAGCAGCCCAAGCATCTGTGCAGAGAACAGGAAACTACGGTCAAAGACATACATTTACATTGAGGATGATGACAAAAAATATTATGAGAAACTATTTCAAATATTCTGTATTATCTGTAAACATCAAGGCAGTATAGTTCATAAAAGGATGCATATACTGTATGTTCAACAATGTTTTGATCAAAGAACTAACAAAAAGAGAATAGCAATGAAATCTAAATAAACATGTTTTATAACAAAAAGATAGGCAATTACACAGCTCTCCTGATTACTGCATGAAAGCTTGTTTCCACCACGTGACCACGGAATAAAAAAAGAAAAAATGTAATTGCGACTTTTTTTCTCGCAAGTCCCAATTTATCTCACAATTTTGGGGAAGAAAAGTCAGAATCGTGACATATAAAATTGTAATTCCGAATGAGAAAAGTTAGAATTGTGAGATAAAAAGACGCAATTATCTTATTTATTTATTATTCCATGGCAGAAACAAGCTTCCATACAATTCTGATTGTTCAGTAATACAGACAGTGATATGATGGTGCGTTACAGATAAACAGAACTCTGTGAGAGCATCTCAATCTGCTCCCTAGGTCATGAATCAGTATTGTGTACACACATTCGGGTACTTGTGATTGAATGGAAAGCTTTTAGAAGTGACAAATTCAACTTGGGTATTCGCTGTATATCAAACCGCTCGACTTGGTGTCAAGAACAATTGGGTCCGACGGTCAAATGGATCCGCCAAGGATAGACGATTTTAAATGTAGAAGGTAGGCTGTTATTATATCTGTTAATTTACGCTACTTTCATGTCTAGCATCCCACCTCTCGCTCTCATGTCTCATACTAACACAAATGACGCCATCTATCGTCAGTTATAGACTGTTTTTAAAATTACCTCAGAGGACATCTTGTTGCTAGGCCGATTGTTTTGTACATTTTATTAGTCTTTCCTTAATATAATATTCAGGTAAGATTATTCAATTTATTAATAATTTGGAATCAATGTCCACGTATTTATTTATTTATTTATTTATTTATAACCTGATTAGCCAAGTTACTTTTTCCATGTGGTGTTTCCATTATTTTAGACTCGCTGTACTTACTGCTATGGTATGACAATGGTTGGCCTCAACTGCAAATTACCTGTATGGTAGCGAATGTTAATGCAGCCAGTATGACGTACAGCATTATGTCCTTAAGGTTCTTTACTACAAGAACTTCACAGCCCTGTAACAAGAAGTTCAGTTATACTAAATTAGTCATTTAATAGTTTTGGACTTCTGGAGAATGTGTGTGAGGGTGTTACCTCTGGGTAAAGGTCTCCTGGTCGCATTAACGTCCCAGTGCAATTACTGATGGTGGGTTTGCAGCAGCTCACTGGAACACTATTGTTTTTGGACTCGATAAACCAGTGAGTGTTCATCCAATCAGAGTAGTTATGAATGCCACAACAGTGGAGCTAAAAGTGAACGATTGTAAGAAGAGAGGTTTAGAGAGAATTGGTGGAAAAATTATGAAAAAAGAGAGGCAAATGAACTGATGGTGTTACTTGTCGCTGCACATAGTCAATGGCCCTGCTTGGAGCGTCTGTGTTGGTGCCTTTATATTCATTATATACTTTCTGAATAGAGTGATTCACCACAGCCTCGACCTTTTGGAGAAGAAGAAAATATGTTTTAGTGTTTTAACAATGACACTGTCAAACTACCCACATGCACATTTCATTTTATTATTTTCAAGTTACCTTGGCTCTGTAAATATACCCTAGCACCACTACAACCACTTCTGTAGCGAAGACCAGTAGCAGCACTGCTGAGAACTGCAGAAAAATCAACAACAGTCAGGAAAGATTCCGAATAAAAAGCTGCTCTATATATATTGAAGTGAGGGGTGTCAGACTCTTGTTTACCGTGACCAGGCCGCAGCGGCTTTCTCGAATGGTTGCACAGCAGCCAATGAAACCAATGACAAATAGAAGCGTGCCCACAGCAATTATCACCATGGCAGGGATGAAAGTGTATATATCCTCAAAAAAATGATCATAATCATCATATGTAATAAAAACATAGGCCCCAATGTAGCACAGTATACCTGCGGCAGCCTGGGAAGGGTGCAACAAAAATATTGTTAGTGGTTCTGAAATTGCACACAACACATTTTTATAAAACCCTGTTTTGAGAGATTAAAACATCTTTCTTTTTTCTTTTTTGTGGATTGTCATTTTAATTGCAATATATCAAATTGGGCATAATTTTATACAGTTATCTCTCTGTCTGTCTGTCTGTCTGTCTGTCTGTCTGTCTGTCTGAACAAATTATTTGTCTCTAGGCCTGTGAGGGTCCAACTAAAATGTGGATTCATTTTTATTAAAAATTATTCCACACATTACACATTTATTATATATAGTATTTAAGTTGTGTATTGACAAACATGAACTAATTGTAGTGCTTATGCATCACAAGCCCCCATATTTATATATTATATAGGCTAGGCTATATACTGCATAGGCTACCAATTATATAGGCTTACGTATGGATGTCACAATCGTGTACTTCAAGTTTCATTATTAGACTTGATTAAGATAAAAAATGTATTGAAACAGGCGATGACTGATAATATATCAAAGATGTTTAAGACAAAGAAAAGCTTTACCATTTTCAGAATTGATAAACAAAAACTAAACAGTGCTACAATTATCCCTGCTACATATAAATCCCTATACAATGATAGGCTATTGTAGAAAGACATACAGTCTTGATTTCCCTTGCAATTACAGTCATCACAGAAATTGGGGATCTTATTTAGCGAATCTATGGAATATGGATTGATTGAAAATGAAAATACAAACATGACACATAGAGGACAAAATAGACATGTTGAAATTCGCCGCGTGAAATTTAGCGCTTGAATTCTTTTAATGATGATTTGAGTCAAAAATCATAATAGTTTTCTGTCTAAGCCTGTCTATTATAAATGTAAACAACAGCTCATTCGATGTAGCTCGTATCCCTGTAGAGCTATGCCATAGTGCCCGCTAACCACTGCATTCCAGCTATTATACTGTAGCCAACTTACCCAAAATATCAGATTTAGGAAGACTAAAACCGTCTTCGAAGAAATAATACCACATTGTCCCATGATCACGCTGAGGCTAGAGTAAATATTTTAATCCAGGGAGATATATTTACGTTAATAGCAGATGCATATCGTGCGATTGTCAAGCTCCGCTAGTCAACACTTAACAGAGCATCCAACTGGACAACGGCAGTCACGTGTCCCACTGACCTCAATAAAGCGAACTGTGCTATTTGTTCTCTAAGCTGCAGACAGGCGCTAATAAAAAAACACAGTCCAATGTCGCGTTGGTCTAAGAAACTGCCCCACATGTGTTCCTTAGGTCATATACTACTAAAAATATAAAAAATGTATGAATTAATGAAGAGCGAGTCTTTTGCACACCCTTCTCAACAATTTGTTGCAGTGGGCTATAGTTGCAGGTCTGAAAGTGATGTCTTTAGTCAAAGGAAATAACAGATATTTTGTCAGGTCACTTCTGATTTATATGCTAGGCTATATGTATGATGTGTAGCCAATTTTTTTAAAAACAGAAGACAATAGATGGATGAAATATGTTTTAAAAAGATGAATCTTCTTGTTATAAAAAAAATCCATGCTTCACAGCATTAAGGCTACAGTCAATTCAAAAGTCAAAGACAGTGACAATGACAAAAGACAAAAAAAAAGACAATGTAAATTTCAGTTCTTCACTCTTGTTTATGAGATTTGTAGGCCTACAGGTCAGGTAGCCTACATGTTTCTTTGGTTATCGTCATGTTTAAGAAAAAAAAGGATAGGCTAGTTTTATATTGAGTAAATGAACAAGGTCTGGTCAAAGATAATTGTTGTCATTTGTATTTGTCTAAAGATAATGAGCTTGTGTAAATTGATATCTGAGAAGATTATGGTCAACTGATTTTCACATTGACAGAAACACAGACTCAAGTATGAATATAATATAGAGCACAATTAAGTATTTGGTAATTGGCACTCTTTGCACACTGTTTGTAAGTATTATATTCAGTTTTCAGGGCAAGAAATATATACCAATGCGTTATTTTTATTTATAGCCTACTTTTTTTGTTATTTTAGTACATTTATAACTCATCTTGTAGTGCTTTGAAATTTGGATTTTGATGGTTAATTATTCATCTGGAAAAAGTGTATTGCTGAGGTGGTTTGTCTTTGATTTCCACTTGTGATGTTTGTGTGATGTTGGTAAAAAATGTAAACACTCAAAACTAGGACTGGCCAATAAAACGATAATAGATTGCTGAACACTTGAATTCAGCGAAGAACACAAATGTCTCAGTGATTTAAACAGTTCTAAGCTAAGATGAAACAGCGCTGACATTCTCAACAGCACTGATGAACACGAGAAACATTGTTCCTCCTGATTCAGAAGACTTTTCAATCTACTAATCGCCTTCATTTACGTAATGTCTTGCAGAAATGTGGTATGTTCCTATTGAATTTATTGTAACAAATTATATTTAACCAGGGTATGAGGTCCTATGCATGGTTTACCATTTATCCTGATCTAAATGTATGATTGCATACAGAAGACCAATGGTTAATTTTAATAAAAGCCTAACCCAAACACTCAGAATATTTCAATGTTATCCTAAAAATGAGATTGTTGCAATATTTACAGATGTTATATTTTTTATTAATTAACATAAATTTACATCTGTGCCATCAAAGTCAGGCAACACAAACCGGTTTCATGATTTGAAACATGTAGGCTACCTGTTGTTGGCACATGCAGAAACTAAGAAATTAACTCATCCATATTTTGATGTAGAGTTGTCAAAAGTAGGCTACCGACTTCTTCGGCACCAAGTCGGTAGCATACTAAAAAAAAAAAAAAAAAAAAAAAATTTATGAGAAAAAAATTGAGAAACTACCTCATATTTTTTAGATGTTCACCTGTTTGGCAAGTGTTTGTCCAGACAATAAAGAGTAGTTTAAAACCACAATTAGCCTATGCTGTCTGATTTATTTCACTCAGGAGCAAAATCTACTTTTAAACTTGAAAGAAAGAGTTGACATTTATCGTGATCCTTTTTTTTTTTAGCCAAGCCCTGCTCCTTTCTGAGATTATAGGTCTACTGTTGTGCTTTGGTTGATCACTTTTTAGTTGTTTTGTTGTCCTCGCTCATGTCTCGAATTTCCTTCTGATGTTTTCTGTCCAGTCCAGTAGTGTGTAACATTTTTAGTTTTCATAAAACACCATTTGTCAGTTTAAATTATACCTTCTACAATTACAGCTCATTAATCAATGAAAGCACCAATACTAACTGTTCTCTAAATCTGTCAATCCTAACCAAATCTGTTTAACACATTTACTGAACTTTCACTGAATATAAAAATTTAGATACAAATTATGACACTTTTAACATTGTAGTTGCATGCAGGAGCAAATGACTTCACTAATTTAGTCTTTATTTGATACAAATTATTGAAAAAAATAATACAATTCTGGACATCGTCTAAAAATAAATATACAAGTAACTTGTTGCATTTCTTGTGACATGGAGGTGGTTATAGGTTTAGTCAAGAAACAAATTACAGTTGATGAAAAAGCAATTACAAATTCCATGTGAATTGAACCTTTGAAGATTTCAGGCAATGGAAGTCATCATCATTTTTTTTTATTGTCTTGGATGTAGCTTTCTAATATCTTCATTAATATTGCAGTCTCCTAGAACAACCAGAAACAGTTCATATGAATCAATTGTTGATCTGTGGTTAACATGCAGAAGTGCGCAACTGACATTTTAAAACAAACAAGCAAATTAATTTAAATCACATTATTCATGAAAAGTATTTACAACAGAAGAATATTCTCTCTCATATTTCATCAGTCATTTCAGACCAGAGTGCAGTATAGCCTAACCACTTCAAATCGACAGAAGATCTAGTCGGTTCTTACCGGAACTTTATGGCGGATCTCCGGCGAGTCGAGGTGTGCTTGAAGCGCGATCCTCAGCATCTCCTGGTAGAGGTCCGCGGGCTCGACCTGCTGGGGATTCAGTGCAGCCTCGAAAGCTTTCATCGTGGAGTCGTCCTCGGTCGGCAAGCGTTCGCTGTCCACGACACTTTTCTTCCCCATAAAATGACCTTAAGTGTCAAATCACAGTTCTGTTCTAGGTATGTCACGTTATATGTATCACAATAATAAGTCATGTATGCACCTCACCTGTTGCCCATAAATTTCCTCTCGGGTTAACTTTGATCTTTGCCACTTTGTTTCTTAGTTCAGTCAAGTCGAGGCTCACTGAGGACGTTATTGGAATGTAAAAAGAGAACAGCACAAGGTACGTGAGGAATCCACTGTGACAAAAACTGGCTACACTTAAACTGGACATTTCTAAACGTTGTCGGTGTCTCCTTCTCTCTCTCAATGCGCGTATATCTACTACGACTGGGGGAGTCAGGTGTTGTTTTTATATCGCGCGGATGGGAGGGCTGGGTATGGTGTCGTGTAGTAATGATGACTTATTGCGTTCCATTCAGTTCCAGCGAACAGCTTCGACGTCGTCATTATCTGCAAATATGGCGCGTGTTGTGAATATAAGCGAGCCTATGGAAAAGTAATTTTCACTTGCCAACACGTGCCAACATTTTGCAGAGTCAAATGTCTCTGAACTGCAGCGTTGAGTTCAGCACCATGGACAACACTCACAGCACATGCTGCTAACCAACCCTTGCTGTTGGCTTCCTAAAGGATTTTATGTCTTAATTCCAAATTCTGTGTAATGTTCAAAACCATTTCAAATAAATCATATTTTTATAAATACATATTTCATATAATACTTCTAGTACAAATTATTGAATTGCCATTTGTAATCAATACAGATAATGTGTTCTTTGAATCATGATCCATTCATGTTTGTTAAATGCAAAAAGGTCAGGTTCAAAAAAGATCTTGTGAGTCAAATCACACAATATGGTAAATTGCCGATACTTGTCAGTTATGACGTTATGTGAAATAGATTTTTTTTAATGATTGGGTCAATGGCATGCCTTACTCTAAAAAGCTTGCTTAAACATTATAGTATCAGTAAAGAAAACAACTTATATAAAAGAAAGATTTATATCAGGTTCTCCTCGTCTTGTTTTCCCCCCTTTCATGGAAATCAATGAGTTTCCCTGTGGGAGGAGAGGTGATTCCTTCATAGTTGTCCAGGTGAGAAAGAGAGGGTGAGGATGGGGGATGAACTTGCTAAGGGTTGAATGTGAAAATGCAATCCATTACCATCAGTGACACCTCTTTTCCCAATAGCCTGACATCCTGAAACCCTAATGGTGTGACTCCACTGAACATGCATTCGGTTCATTTTTTCTCTCTCTGAAGTCTGAAACAAATGGGCCAGTGACTCACAAGGGACACGGCATGCCATAAAACTCAGATGTGTGGAAGCAGATAATGGCTGATTAATGCTGAGAATTTAAGGGTGCTAACCTTCCCCTGCCTCACACCTTTCTTTATGATAACCCACATAAGAACTAAGCTGTGGTAAATTAGAGTGCAGAGAGAGAGAGAGAGTGTAACCCTGAACCTGTCTCTCACCCATGCCATTTTAACATTTACACACTTTTTAAAGTGTGAAAGAAAAAAGCAGAATGATTCATGTTTTATGACGCTGAATGTGATAAACACTATCTAATTATCACTTTGCGTTAGTGCTTGCCCTTTTTTAATAGATGCTAGTGAGGGAATATGTGTCTTGTGTTTTGACAGGATAAATTGAAGCAGCAGTGACAGATCAAATCATTTTCAGAGGTTAGAAATCATTTATAGATGGCCAATAAAAGTTAATATTAATGATTATTTAAGTTTCTGAATATATGGAGTTTATCATAAAATGTAAATGGCAAAAAAAAAATGTCAATTGTCAATTATTGATTAAAATGTGAGTCTGATCATGTGAATGGTTCTGATCTACAAACTAGAAAGACACATCACTCAATACACTTATCATCATTTAAATGTGACTCAACCTTTTAAAGATATTTTTTATCACATCACTCATCTTGCATTAGTTCAGTACACTGGAATAATAGCTATTAATGGGTGGCACAGTTAGCACTGTCTTGTTGCATATAAAGAAGTTCCCTGGGTCGAGTCCTGGCTGAGCCTGGAGGCATTTCTCTGTAGAGCTTGCATGTTCTCCCTGTCAGCAAAAACAGAAGTTAATTTAATGATTTTACATCAAAAACAAAACAAAAAAAATCATAATATTTGTATGACAAATCCAATTACTCCTTACGGTTGCATAAATATGGGTTAATAGAGAGTGTTTTCACAGGCTGTTAAATGTCCATGAAAGTATACCAAAATGTCAGGGCAAGTAATTGATGGAAAAGTCACTTTAAATCAGAGTCTCTTGTGAAAACAGAACATAGCCTACTTCTTCTTCCATTCAATATGTGTGTTAAAATATTTTTAAGCCTCATCTTTAAACTGAATGTTTTGGTAACACTTTACAATAAGGTCTCATTTGTTAACATTATTAAAGCATTAACTAACATGAACTAACAATGAGCAACATAGTTTTACAGCATTTATTAACCTTAGTTAATCTTACTAAATAAAAATGTTCATGTTAGTTCACAGTGCATTAACTAATTGTTACGAATACATCTTTTTATCTTAAAACTGAATTAGTAAAGATAGCTTGATAAATTCTGTAGAAGTATTGTTCATGTTAGTTCATGTTAACTAATGCAGTTAACGGTCTTTCCTGTTGTATTATCCCACAAATTAACACCACTGCTGTTTTCGAAATATGTTGTAAAATAACTATAGGTTCAGAAAAATGATAATTCCACTATTATGTTTTTGAGCCATACAAGTATAAAGTGTAACGTTTCTTATTTTAATGCTTTTCTTGTGCTTGTATTTTTTGAATGAGGACAGTTCAAACACTAATTAATCACAGTATTTCCATCTTTATCAGTCTGGGCTCACACTGACAGTGCTGAGTAAATATTTCCATACTCAAAATGTTTCTCTTTATTATCATGAAATGCTGTTCTAATTTCCTGGAGGGATGTTATACTATGAAGCACATTATTATGGTGATCAAGCTCAAACAATTAGGTGAGAATGACACACTAATTTATGAGTATGTCATTAGTCTTAGTGTGTAGTGTGAGAGTAATCTCTGGAACAACAAGTCCTGGCCAATTTCTTAGCATCTGTCATTGTTTACTTGAGATTACCAAAAAAAAGTTATTGGTTACTTTATTGTCTTTGCAGAGATACTGTCAGCAGTTTCAGTTTCTCAACAACATCAACTTAACTAAAAAGACCACTGGATATTGTAAGTTTACTCTAAAGAAACACATCGATGGACATTGGACAAACATTGCCACTTTAATTGCTTGGCTGGTTCCCATGGCGGTATGAGTACATCTGAGAGGCCGGCTAATCTTATCAAAACAATGTGACACTCCATATGTTTTGCTAAGAGATTCACACAATATATTAACTAGCCGTCGTATTGCCACATTGTCAAAAAAATAGGAGGATCAGCTTTTAAAAAAAAACAATAAATAAGAAAAAAAAATTCAGTCCACAAAATAATTGTTATACTCCTGTCTGAATCAGCCAGTCTTCAAAGAAAGATGACGACATGCTGTCTGATGAATCAGTTCCAATCAGCTAACTTTTTATGACTGAGGTCAGCCTCATGCAAGCAGAACTTTCTTTCTTTTTTCCAATGTGAAGATTTGGTGAAGCATGTCAGTATTTGTATTGTTTATGTACATCTGACTGTAGGATATGCAGCTGGATCTATTACCGCCACCCAGATGAGTCTTATAGTTTCCAACTCACTCTGGAGAATGCACACGTCCGTTGCACCTTTGTGTGGCAAGTTTGAATCACTTGCCACACCATTAAACCCTTTGACAACACACACCTGCGCTGGGCATTATGACTCACATTCAGCCTGACAGAAGGACAACTTTGACTGAGTCATTCCCTGATCATGTCATTTCTTGAATGTCAGTTGACGGGATATTGCCGATTAGTTATTAATGACAGTGAAGCATATTATAGCTACTCAACCCCCACGTTTTATAGCTCTGGATAATAAACAGAAAATATTTACAACCCGTTTTAAGAAGTTGCACAAGTCTTGTCAAATCATTTTAACTATTAAACTACACAACAAAAACAGAATCAAAAGGTGAATAACCCTTATTTATTTATTAACGTATTATGTACCTATTATTATGAACATCCATGAGTTCAAATATGCATTCCCTGCATAAAAATGAGTTTTCTTTTATATGGATGTGTGATGTACTGACCAATATGTGTTTACAGCAGATGGTAGAAATACAACAAAGGCTGATTTGAGAAGTCTGTGTTGGTTGTATTGATTGTATATTGATTATGTAAGAGATAATGTACAGCCAGCAGGTCTTTATCGCAAAATAAACATTGAATACTCACCCTGAATGGGTTTATTTTACGATAATGACCTCCTGGCTGAACATTATCCTGCTTATTACAAGCGGCTACATAAAATATTGAACTTTTTGCTATCACAATGTAAGTTGAAATTAGAATTTTACCTTTACATTATCTACAAAAAATAGTCCAATAGCCTTTATAAAACCGATGGCCTAGCAACAAGTCAAACACTGCTGCCACAATATTACAGTTTCCTAAAATTTTAGGCCTATAATGAACTGCTCTGATGTCAGTTTCTCGAAATCGAGTTGTGTCTAGTTGTCTGCATGAAGCATCAAAGTATTTGTATTTTGTATTGCCAATTGATATAAATGAATTTCCAGTTTGATGAACTACACGAGTCCTGCATAATGGTCAGTCGCGGAAATTATTAAAAACTGACCAAAGGACTATTGATCTAACCTGTAATCTTTCAAAAAGCATTATCATATAATTAGCCAGTCATGATTTCATTCAAAAATGTTTAGCCTTTTCTCTTGTTAAGATGCACAGCGCGAAGGCTGTGAG
The DNA here is from genome assembly GCF_949152265.1 of Phoxinus phoxinus. Lineage (NCBI taxonomy): Eukaryota > Metazoa > Chordata > Actinopteri > Cypriniformes > Leuciscidae > Phoxinus > Phoxinus phoxinus. The sequence continues at coordinate 36,202,316 of NC_136877.1, read as the reverse complement.
ATTGTTATCTGAATGTCAGAGCAACACACAGTTCACACACGGTCTGCAGTGCCAGATTACACCACCAGTGACAGTTACCACAGTGACGGCATAGACACACTTGCTGCCTCCAACTTTTAGTGGATAAGAGATAAAAGTTATTAAAATGCCAGCGCTATTGTGACATTTCAGAAGCTTCGGGTGCTTCTAATACAATTGCCTATTTAGTGCAAAAATTACATCCCACGTGTCATGATTGTCACCATGAAAAGATGACAGTATAATAGACTACCATATGGGTTTTCCTTGAATATTTCAACCTGACCTTTCAATAATATAAGGTGTATTTTGCGCATTATCTTTTAAAAGCACAATGTTTACACATTCAAACAGAATGAACCCTTTCTTCTCACTCTGCATTTGTTTTTAATTAATGAGTTTGCCTGTTCATACTCAGTCTGGATTCCAGTCTAACCCTCCACTTTGTAGCTTATTACTTCATCGTGACGTGAGGAGACAATTACGCATAAGTACATGCTAGGGACTATAATTAGGCTCCCTCATGGTAGGCATTTGCAAAACCTCTGGCTAGAATATATATTCGTTCATTCGACTAATTTATCACAATCAAAGTATATGGCAATGCCTTATCATCAATCCTCTGCTGGATATGAGAGATGTTAATGCATTCATTACTCTGCACACTCTTCTCAGATCCTGTCTGGGTTTTGGAATGTTTCATTTTGTATTCATAATGTTTTCTCCATATGTGTCAGTGTTAGCCGTTTACTGTAGTTTGCCCACACAGACCAATAGACACTTAGAATTAGGTTGGTTTGGTAAAATTTCCTTCAATTTGGATATAACAGTACATTATATATGTGTGTGTGTGTGTGTGTCTTTATACCGCTAATTTTGTTCCATTTTATTTATTTTTTCAATAAATACATTTTAACTAAATAATAACTGATTGTCAGATGAATGTTGTCCAGGTTATATGTCCTGCATACATAAAAGAGTTTGTTGAATGGAATTTTTTTTTTTTTAAGTTGTGACACAATCCTTTATTATAGTCAACATTATAATCAGTTAATTTAACTTCATGATTACCTGCATTAATACCTCTTACTCATAGACTCTTACTATATGTTTACTGACCCAATATTACCAAAACAAAGGCAAAACATGTCAACTATCCATCAAAGTCATTCAAATCAGGTTCTGGGGCCAGATGCAAAATGGCTGTCATGATGAGCTATAGTAAAGTTATTGTTAAAATGCATACAGAATGCATACATGAAAGAGAGTCTATGCAAGCTTGTCTCATAAACAAGGTGAAATAGAGCAGTGATTATATAATTGTCTATTCCATTCTAAGACAAAGTCAAAATCCACAAATGTTTGTACATATGAGATGTAACACACTTGCACTCTTTGGAATGATTCCTTTCACTTAAACCAAATGCAAATGTACAGACTGATCACCTGCATCTTCTGCACAGTAAAAAGTTAGACTTAAAAAAAGCATGCAAACAGATTGCCTTAAAAAAAGTAAAGTGAAATAGGAATAGTAATTTGTGCAAATGCTTAGTTCACAAGAGTTATTGTAATTAAAAAATAACTGTAGTGTTTGCATAACTGTGTTTGTCACAAACATAGAGGGATTACATCAACCCAATTAAGAGTTTCATAAGGTGTTTATGGCAGAAGTGGCAGCGTTAAATATCATTATTCGGCATAAACAATAGACTGATTTAGTTAGAAGTAAGGTCACCTTTTAAAAGTAATCTATTTATTCCTTCCCTTCCTTTGAAACCAAATAACTGATTTCTTGTTGCATCGCTGCATCAATTGGAAGATCATTACAATAAGGGAAGTTCCAAAGTGCCCAACCAAAGCGAACACTAATCCCTATAATGGTGAGTTAAAACAAAAACATTTTAGGGAAATCAACATCAATTTATGAAGTCAGTATCATGAGATGCTCAACTTTTTCAGTTGTATTGACAATTCAACATTCAAGATGACTTTGGTAAATTAATGCAGGGAAACTAGAGAAATATAACTGCAGAAGTGAAGGAAATTAGTGAAAAGCCTATTAAGAATAGCCCAGCCTCAAATTTAATTTTCTGCTTGACAAAATGGCACTCAATGTCATTATATAATAAATAAAAAATGTTAGCATCAGTTTCTGTGTTTTCTATTATACGCCTCTCACATCAAGCTCAATACAGCCATAGATAGTCTTATAAATGTTGCTCCGCCTTCTTGTTGTGCAAAAAGTTCATTTCTTCTGTGGAGCACAAAAGATTTCAGAGTTTGTATTATAAAGTGCCGTAGCATTTTAATGGACAACGTTCAATATCTTTCTAAAAGTTAAAGACTATAATTTGAAAAAAATATTTATCATTTTCAGGACACGCATCACGTTAATCCACAACCAAATGGAAATATTATGCTCTCTCATCTCATAAAATAAAAGGTCATTTATGACTAAATGATTCTATTTTTCAATTATTATTTACAAACAACTAGTGAGCCAACAGCACTGTACTTCCTTTAGAAATAAACAGAGGTAATAAAATGTTGTAGTGCCACAGCTACTCTTGACATTTTCACACAAATATAAAATGCCCTTTCAAAAAACCTCTGAGGATTATACAACGGATTCTGAAAGAATCACTGCAACAGAAGATTAGGGTATGTTTCTGGATTTACATATTTCATTTAAAATGTTGCATTTATCAAAAGAATGTTTTTTACTTGCATTCTGGTTGTAAGTGCAGCTGCATCATATCTGCAGATCAGTAGGCGACCTTTCCTACCAATGACAGACACACTTCTCCTTTTTTCCCTTTAGTTTTACCTTTGGCCTATTTTAAACACCTTCATTTCGAGTTAGGCTGAGGGTTCAGCTTGCGGGATACTTTGGGGCTCTTTGAGGCCTTGCGTGAGGTTTGGGGACTGGAGGAGCTGGGAGTTGTTCTTCGTTGTAGTAGTGGGCTGCTTGAGCCTTTGGATCTGGATGGAGCCTGGAGTGTTTCTGGGGCTTTGAGAGGTTTGAGGTTTAAGAGACCACAGAAGTAATTACACTGATGCTGAATGTGAAACAGCTCAAAAACCTTCGGATTAGCTTCACAGGGAAACCCCTGATACCTGCATCAGAAAAATAAAAACAAGAATGCATCAAGAAAGTACTGAATATTATAGCACTGTAAATGAATCTATAATGTTTAAACCAATTAAATCACAATACCATTCAAAATGGATTTTTTTATGTTTTTGAAAGAAGTCTATTACAAAACTGCATTTATTTGATCAAAATACAGTAAAAACTTACAATTTAAAATAACTGTTTTCTAATTTAATATATTTTAAAGTGTAATTTATTCATGTGATGTGAAAGCTGAATTTTCAGCATCATCACTCCAGTCTGCAGTGTCACGTGATCCTTCAGAAATCATTATAACATGCTGATTTGGTTCTCAAGAAACATTTCTTATTATTATCACAGTTGATAAATGTGCTGCTAAATTTTTTTGTGGAAACCACAATATTTTTCATGGTTCTTTGACGAATAAAACTTTCAAAAGAACAGCATTCATGTAAAATATAGTTTTTTGTGACAATGTGGAAGTCTTTGCTCTTACTTTTGATCAACTTAATGCATCCTTGCTGAATAGAATATTAACTTCTTTCAAAAAAAAATATCATCAGAAAACCTTAATGAACTGTTCTTACAAATACCCACCCCTTTGACCTGATTGCTATTCCGATATTTGTCAGTATTGTATCAACTCCTGCAAAAAACAATAGTATCAAAGTCAGATCAAAGTCATTTGAACTAAAACTAGTGCGAAGACATGCAGAATCATTTGTTTTGGATATATTTTTCCTAACTTACCCTCAAGTCTTGAGAACAGCACATTTCCATTGGTCCACTGGTGGATCCAGTGTTGGAGAGAAGAACATTTTTGTCCCACCTCTAACTTCTCATTTAATACCAGTGACCCGGTATGCTCCAATCCACAATACCGCTTATAGACACCCTTAAGCTCTGCCTCCACTGTTGCATAAGGAACACTGCTTGCTGGACAGTACATGAAGTATAGAGGGATTACCCTGAAAAATATACATGTGATCAATTATGATCCTCATATACTCTTTGACTTTGATATACTATAATACATCTACGGAATGAAATGACATGATTTGAGCAGATCTTGGTAGAGAAAACCTCACTTACTCCAGCGCTGCACCAAAGCTCTCTATCACTCTTGTCTCTGCGGCAAAGATCTTGAAGTACTCTCTGGCCATGTTCTGAATTCTACATTCCTATAAATTAGAAATGTATAGTCCTATAAATTAGGAACTTATGGGAAGAAATTCAAAATATTACAGGGGATAAAAGTGTTACAACGTATCGTTGAGAAATTTTACAATTTTACCTGGATTTCAAAAACTTGAAAGATCTGTCACCTGTTTTGTGATTTGGAGATTCTTTTCAGCCAAAACAGACTCCTCTCTTCTCTCATATGCAATAGGGCTCCGCACTTTTATAAAACATGAGCTGCCCGACTCAAACACAGGATCTAACCCATATATCACTTTCAGCCGTCTGGTTTTGTGCTCACATCCCATTCCGACCTGAGCTTCTTCTGTTGTGACACGGCCGTAGAACTTTGAGCCCCAGGAGCCTGCATCAGTAAGACCTTTACTAAAGATCAGAGGAGTCATCTCAATCTCCTCCCCAACTACATAAGAGAGAGAGAGAGAGAGAGAGAGAGAGAGAGAGAGAGAGAGAGAGAGAGAGAGAGAGAGAGAGAGAGAGAGAGAGAGAGAGAGAGAGAGAGAGAGAGAGAGAGATTTATATGTATACTGAGGGGTCAACAAAACACTGAAAGCACCAGACTATAAAGCTGCTATTTTTCTACCTTCCTGGAGCTCCTCACGCAGAAACATGTTGGAAATAACTGTCAACAGATGTAACAGACAACAGGAAACATTCACAATTATTCTCTAGACTTTTTTTTGTTTTGAATTTTAACATGGACAATTTACACAAAAGAACACATTAGAAAGTTAAGAAGAGCATAGATAAGACTTACACTCTGCACTGAGAAGATAATCCGTGGAATCTTTGCCAAAGTCATTGGTAATTGTGCATCTGTAAACACCACAGTCTCTTTTGGACATCCGTATAATAGCCAAGCACACCTGAGTCTCATCTCCTGCACTAAAACAGAAAACAAAACTATATACCAGCAGGCAGCAGAGTATGTTGGTACACTCAGCTAAGCCTATAATAATAGAATAATACTAATATGCTTCATGTTGTATTTTGCATGTTGCATGTATTTTCCATTGATTATAGCATTAAGGTTTGAAGCACTGGATAACACTAGAGGTCAGTAAAACTCTAGGTGTGCGTACCTTCTCTTTATCTCTGCAATCTCCACCTCATCCTTGTACCACCTTAGTGTCGAGTCACTTACTATATTGAAAAACTGACACCAGAGTTTCAGATGTCCAGAGGCATCAAACACCTCTGGTCGGATTTTACGGATAACCTGTGGAACTGCAAGGAAGGAGAGGGAGGACAGGAAATATAGGGGGATAAATGGTGAGATAAACAGCGTCCAAAAGCAAAGTGAGCAACGGCCATTAGCAACACAAAGGCCATGAGTTTGATTCCCAGGGAATGCATAAAATGCAATGTAGCTTTGCATTAAAGTGTGCCCAAATGTCTGAATATAAATGTAGCAAAAGCTACTGTACTTGATGACACATGTCATTTTTTTTGGTAAACACCGTCACATTACAAGCATTATAAATAGTTGCTAAAATTCAGGTTTTCCGTCCGCTGTGAATCACTTGTCTACACTATTAATTGATAATAACTGCTGTAATTGTGTGTTCAGTGTCCATTCTTTGATATCTTTACCTTTGAACTGGTTTTCTTTGTCTTTCTCTGTTGATTTGGGCTTAATGTTCTCATTTTCTGCAGGCTTGGGGAGGTCAGCCGGGACACTCTTCCGGGTGAGACGAGGGGAGTGCGTTTCTAAGGATGTCTTCAACTGTGAGTTTCTGACTGATTGTAACGGAGATTCAGGTTGTGTTTTCAAAGATAAACTGTCCCTCTGATATGCATCTCTATTTGCTTCTTCAAGACATATGGCCATTCCTATTTCACTCTTCTCTGTTTTAGTGCTAGGTAATGTAGTCTTTTGATTCGTCCTGGTGGCAAGTTCCCTGTGGGCAGCAGTAGAGTTGTCCTGATGGTCTGTATTCTTCAGTGGGATTGTTACCTTACAGACACCAGGCTGTATCACGGCAGAATTGACTTCCTCCCCATATTTATCATTGTCTCTAGAGTTTATATGTGTTGCAGCATTGATCGTGGTGCTGGTGGAACTTGGATCTGACATCTCAAGGTCCAATGCAGCTGATTTCAATTGTTTTATGAAGGAGTCAGAATCAGTTTTCAGATTAAGATCTGTTTTTGGATGACGACTGGTTTCAGCTAATTCAGACTCATTTGTCTTTATGCTTTTGTCAGCATTGTGACGTTGCGTAGGAACCTCTGCTAGTCTAATAAAATCTGTTGTAACCTTCTCAGTTAAACTTGATGATTCAGGTCCTTGAATCAGGGTTTCTTGACTTGGTGGCTGTTGATCAGGCTTGTTGACTTCAGAAGTTTGTGAACGTAGGGAAAGATCAAACTTCTCATCACACAGACCTTCAAATTCCAAAACGGCTGTGGTTTTGTTTGTCGTGTCTGTGCAATCAGAATGAATAAGTGTACTTGTTTGACTGACAGTGTTGCTATTTGTCACACTATAGGTTACTGCATTTGCTTCAGTTTTGATTTTAACAGTGTCTGATTTATTAATAACACTCTTGCATACAGTGTCTTCTGTTTTGTCTGTGCTATTTTGAGATGTGCCATCCACATCTGTAATATATATTGCAGGAATGGTATATTCGGTGGGTAAAGCTTTTGAATGTTGGGAGAGGAATGTAGAGGGGCCAGAGCGATCAATGCCTTTTTTTGCAGAGTAACTTTGCATCTTGTCATTTGTTGATACTGGTACTTCAAATGTGGTAACTTTAGATTGTTCCTGTGTGTCCATTTTAGCAACATTGTTTGTAGCTACTAGAGAAGAGCTCTGACACTCTCTGGCCTTAGTATCTTTCATTTCAACTTTAGTAATAGAGGAGCTATTCGTGGTCTGTGGTTGCACCACATTCGAGTTTAACTTGCAAATTTGAACAAACTCTGTGACAATGACTTGATTTGTGGAATGGTTTGAGTTTGCCGTTGATTTTTCTTTTGAAATGCTGTTATGTACGCGCACATTTGTACTTGCATTTATGTTTGTCATCTCCTTTTCTTCCATTCTGTCCAAAGACATGGATGCAGGTTTTGTTTCACCCTTAGGTTTGTCAGACTCTTTGATGAGTTGGTTTTCAGCTTTGCTATCCTTCTCACACACACTGGTTAATGTGTCATCTCCTAATGAGGAACTCATAGCTGTTGTAACTTGGCCATCATGAAGCATGTGTGAAACATGACCTGAGGAGATTTTCTCACTCGGCTGAGTGTTTTGAGGCCCAGTGACAAGTGTACTGCTCTTTGTTGATGCTACAGACTGGTCACCTGCTCTCCATTTCTGTCCCTGTGATGCAAGGCGGCAGGAACTGAGTGTGTCCGTAACACTCGCAGTGACCTCACGCATCAATGGGGGTTGCTCCTTTAACTTCTTGTCTACTTCCTTATGAAAAGGAGGAATATCTTCAAGAATCGGTGACTCTTTGGGCTCAGTGTGAGTATCGCCTGCAGTCTGAAATCATAGAATTATATTTATTTATCTTCAGAAGCCTTATAGGGATAGGTCGACCAAAAATCATAATTTAGCCTATACCCATCTTTATGTTGTTCCTAACCCATGTAACTTTTCTTTCTTCTGTGGAACACAAAATAATATATTTTGAAGAATGTTTCAACTATTTTTTTCTATGCAATGAAAGTCAATGGGGTCCAAAGCAACATTGCATATTTTTAAATGTTTTTTTAAGAAGTCTCTTATGCTCACCAAGGCTGCATTTATTTGATAAAAATACAGTAATATTGTGAAATATTTTACGGTTTTCTATTTTAATATATTTAAAAATCTAATTTACCCCTTCGATGGCAAAGCTGAATTTTCAGCATCATTACTCAAATCTTCAGTATCACATGATCCTTTAGAAATCATTCTAATATACTGATTTGGTGCTCAAGAAACATTCCAGTTGTGCTGTTTTATATAAAAAAAATCCAGGATTACTTGATTAATAGAAATGTATTTGACAGTAAAGATCTTTACACTGTAACAATATATTTCTGTCACTTTTGGTCAATTTAATGCATTAGGAATAAAGTTATTATTAATTTCTTTCAAATTGAAATCTTACTGACTGTAAGTACAGTATGAATGTATGGAAAAAAAACCCCACTAAGATCTTCTTTTGAGTTCCACAGACAACTAAAAAAATTCATACAGGACTGGAATGACACAAGTCAGCTAAAGATGACAATTTTCTTCTTGGGGTAAATTATTATCCCTTTAATATACCGGAATACCATATAATAATATATATTCTCATGGACCTATTTACATTTAATTATTTTTTTTTTAAACCAGACATTTATTTAATGGAAAGCTAATTTCCTCATACCACAGAAATAAACCAGTGGCCAGTTGGCTACTTAGACAAGTCTTAAAAGTTAGTCATCTAATTATTTTTCTTAAAGATTGGTTCGCACTTTTTGAAGTCTGTTACATAAAAAGGTTGATCGGTCTAATTTTAATCAGAAAATTCAGACCGATGCTGCTAGTTTGTCAAACTAGTTATTAAGACCATGAGATCTTAGTGGCTCAGTTTATGCAACTGGCCCCAGTTATACTGGTTCTGTTGCACTGTACTAATGCCAGATCCCTGACTACTGTAAATCAGCAGGGAGATTCTGCCGCTTAGCACTTGAGTCCTTAATCTAAAATCAACAGAGCATTATATTAGCTGAATCTCTGTAATATTAGCACTTGATTATCTCTCATTTAGCTAGGATAAGAGAAAAAACAAGAGGAAGAACCAGAGAAAATACGCGGATTCAACATTACTTTAGTTGAAAGACCCCAATATTAGATCATGTGAATGCCCTAATTATATGATTACAAGTTAGAATGAGAAACCACCTGTTTTCAGTTGACTAGGTCTATCTTTGCTTCGTATTTAGTATCTATTGCCTTGGGGAAGCTGTTGCACTGGCCATATTTAGAGAGTATTTTAAGGCTTTATGAGATCGGAGGGGAATGTGGGATTAAGGAGAGCAGCTGGTCTGTCCACAGCACTTACGGCTTACACAGTAAAGTTGTATTTTGTATCTACTTTTAAAACGGCATGTAGCAACAGGTGATTTGGGACAGCAAACACATCTGATGGATCTCAGGATCTCTATACTACTGTGTACCCTGGAGCCACAATGTGCGTAATGGGAATATTATCATTGTCTGTGACCCTACTTGTGTGTCATTTAAGATGGGGCTTGTCACATCATCAAAGTCATGCTTGTGGCACTATTTATAGTTTATGATTGTGGCTGAGGGGGGTTACTGGTCTCACTACCACTGGGAACATTACACTCGCATGAAGTCACAGCCAAAGCATGAGGAAACACTCACCAAGCCCCTAAGGGAGCATGCAGATACATTCCTCTCCCCTGTGTCCACATTGACGTCATTCCCGCCACACGAATGAGGCAAGATCCTCACACATGTACTTACTGGGTTTCTATTCATGTGTTCATCAACAAGTTTGAGGTTTGATGTCCCTTTCTCAGATGATTCTGTTTGCTTTGTGATTTCGACTACCTTGTTTGTCTGGGTTGTCATGGAAACCTTCAACGCTGGTCGTTTCTGGGTTGCAATGGGCTTATGAGCTCTCTTTGATTCTGAGGGACTTTCCTGTGCATTCTCTGACAGTTTTTCACTCTTTCTGTCTGTTATGTCCATGTTCCTTCTAGATTCAGTCACTGAGGTGATCTGAGCGTCCTGAGCTCTCTTTGATTCTTCAGCGGCACTTTTGTTCACATTCACTGACTGTTTTACATTGATTTTTGTGTCTGTTATGTCCATTTTCGTTCTAGATTCAGTCACTGAGGTGATCTGAGTGTCCTGAGCTCTCTTTGATTCTCCAGCGGGACTTTTGTTTACATTCACTGACTGTTTTACATTAATTTTTGTGTCTGTTATGTCCATTTTCTTTCTAGATTCAGTCACTGTGGTGATCTGAGCACCTTGAGCTCTCTTTGATTCTTCAGCAGGACTTTTGTTCACATTCACTGACTGTTTTACATTAATTTTTGTGTCTGTTATGCCCATTTTCTTTCTAGATTCAGTCACTGAGGTGATCTGAGCACCTTGAGCTCTCTTTAAATCTTCAGCGGCACTTTTGTTCACATTGACTGACTGTTTTACATGCATTTTTGTGTCTGTTATGTCCATTTTCTTTCTAGATTGAGTCACTGAGGTGATGTGAGCACCTTGAGCGCTCTTTGATTCTTCAGCAGGACTTTTGTTCACATTCACTGACTGTTTTACATTCATTTTTGTGTCTGTTATGTCCATTTTCTTTCTAGATTCAGTCACTGTGGTGATCTGAGCATCCTGAGCTCTCTTTGATTCTTCAGCGGCACTTTTGTTCACATTCACTGACTGTTTTACATTCATTTTTGTGTCTGTTATGTCCATTTTCTTTCTAGATTCAGTCCCTGTGGTGATCTGAGCATCCTGAGCTCTCTTTGATTCTTCAGGGGTACTTTTGTTCACATTCACTGACTGTTTTTCTTTTCTTTTTGTATCAGTTATGTCCATTTTGTTTCTAGATTCAGTCACTGAGGTGATCCGAGCACCTTGATCTCTCTTTGATTCGTTTGAGGGACTTTTGTTCACATTCACTGACTGTTTTTCATTGGTTTTTGTGTCTGTTATGTCCATTTTAGTTGTGGATTCAGTCACTGTGGTGATCTGGGCACCTTGAGCTCTCTTTGATTCTTCTGAGGCACTTTTGTTGACTATCTCTAGCTGTTTTGTACTTTTTTGTCTGTCTGTTATGTCCATTTTGTTTCTAGATTCAGTAACTGAGGCAATCTGATCGACTGTGTTCTGTACCTCCATCCTCTCATTGGAAGTCCCTCTCTCATTCATCATCTCTTCCCTTCTTCCAGTTGGTCTGTTTTCCTTGCTTCTCTCTGTTGCAGCTGTTGAGATTTTGAGCTTCTTCTTGATATAATGCTCATTGGTCTGTTTGGTGGAGGCACTATGCACAGTCTCATGGATATACATTAGCCCCTCACTGTCTTTGTCTCTGTTTGCGATCATTTCAGAGTTTGAGATGCCATGGGAAAGTCCTTCTGCTGACACTTGAACTGGAGCAGCTAGTCTTTCCTCTACTGGAGGTGTTTCCACCTCTACGTCGTTCTCCTCTGAAGGGCTGCCAGCGCCCCTGGTCTCCATGGACCTGCGTTTCCTCTGGGCTCTTTCAGGACTGCTCATCCTGTCGTGCTCAAAGGCTGCTGGGACATTCTCTTTGCCTATATTACGGTGCTCCTCCTGCTCATGGCGACGGTTTTCGTTTCGCAGTTTAAGCTTTGCAAAGTAATTTTGATGAATCTTGTACTCACTCATTGTTCCGACCTCCAACACACCTGAACATGACACAATGCCTCGACTGTTCTGTGCTGATGCTTGGTAAATTGCAGCATCCTCCAGAGTACAGCTAAAATAGAAATAAGCACTGTAAATGTTCACTAAACAATAATCAAAAGAAGAAAAAAAGGTTCTCAGAAAAGAGCATACTTGTATATTTGGAGTGTGTGTGTCTTGTCATCACGTGATATTTCATATTTGGGAAGGCCGCAGTATCTGTCCAGCTGTATGTCATCTTTGTACCATGTCACCTCAGGGACTGGGTAGCCTGCAAATGGGATGGTCAAAAACAAAACCTGGTGAGCAGAAAGTTTGGACCACTTTAGTAATGTTCCATTATACAGTATAATGCATTCGCTTGCTTTGATGGGACACCTGAGACCACACAGTTGAACTTGACGTTAGCATCTTCAGACACAGCTTTGGATTTTAAGGTGGACTCAATGGTTGGCTGTGTCTCCTCAGTTAATTGAGCCATGACACTGCAGAGAGTGCTCCTAAAATGGAGGTAAATATATTATTGATCTAAGACTAATTTGCATAAATCATTTGCATCATCATCAGCACAGCACTGTCGCCATTATTGTTAGCATTCATGCAAAGTAAGATTTACATTGGTTATATTAGCTAGGTGAGACACAATATTAAAATAAATGGAAAATTCGAAATATTAGAACTGAATAACCAATAGTTTGTTAGATGTATAAATTAGCTGAGAATATGTTGTTTGACTCTAGACAATGGCAGGTAATTCTGATGTTACAGCATCATTGATGTATTTATCATAAGCTTTCCTAGTATCTTACAATGACTTCACAAATTGGGTGTTTTTTCTATGTCCCTTCTATGTTTTATTTTTGTTGTATGAAGATGACAATAAAAAGAAAATTAGTCTTTGAAAGTTGTTTTTTCCCCATAAATTCATAATTTATTCATTCATTTTATGTATAGATAATATGGTTCTATAAATTGTTTTTGTGATTTTAAAAGGGCTATATGTAAGAATTTTCATGTATTAAACTTTTTTATATTGCCAATGTGTGATGTAAACAGCTTGTAACGAAACTTTAAAAAACGAGACCTTCCCCGACTTAGGTTGTCTATTGATAGCTGTAGACTGATTTGTATGTCAATAACTCAGGATGTTTTTGTCAGGAAAATCAAAGGAATGTGTTTCGCGCACTCCCAAGAGGCTCTCTTCCATTCAATGACACATTAAATAGGCCTATATTATTACATTTTTAGTGTGGACAACATTCGTTAAACAGTATATCACTGCAAAGATATTTCAAACTTCTTTTTGCTTCTAAGCAAATAACAAAAAAGAACTTGGCCTTGAGTATTTCGGGGCCTTGATTCACATTCAGTCTCTTGTAATGTGCATGAGTACGAGCGCAAGCATGAGCAATGAGTTGCTGGCTGCAGTTCACCTAACGGCCACCGGCTTCGCTAATAAAACAAGTTTCGAAATTCTACATATAGAGTCATTAATTACTCCACCTCATGTTGTTCCAAACCCATAAGACTTTCGTTCATCTGTGGAACACAAATGAAGCTCCTTTTTAATGAAATCAGAGCTTTCTGTCCCTCCATTGACAGCCTACGCAACTACCACTTTCAAGAACCCAGAAAAGTGACATAATTAAAGTAATCTATGTGACTCTAGTGGCTTACAAAAAATGTAGTTACAAAATATCAATCTCAGATGTGCGTTCACACAACAACATGCATGCATCATGGTGTACTAGTGAACGCACGTTTGAGATGAATAATTTGTAAATAAAGTGGTAAATTATACGGTATTTTTAGCGTGAACAAAACACTCGCATTGCTTCATAAAATTTAGGTTAAATTAAATTAAGTAAACATTAATTACTTATGATGTCTTTACTACCTTTCTGGAGCTTAAAAGTTGTTGCTTAGGCTGTCAATGGAGGAACAGAAAGCTCTCATGCAGATTTCATCATAAAGATCTTCATTTGTGTTCTAAAGATGAACAAAAGTAAGGACATGAAGGTAAGTAATTAATGACAAAAAATGTATTTGTGTGTGAACTATCCTTTAATCTAGACACATTCAGTAAGGAGTATGCTTGAAATACCAATTGTGAGTAGGATATTTGTATTGTGCATCAAATTATTTATGTGCATTTAGGATACAGGGAGATGGACAAGCGTAGCGCCAAACATTAGTCCCAAACTGAAGAGTGATATCTTCTTGCGGTGCGTAGATCCAAAAAGTAATTTAAAAAATACGGAAAAAAGATCTGCACAAGAATATCGGCCAAAAAGCTCACAAAATTTCCAGAAGCCACAAATAAGTTGCCAAAGTGCAAAAAAAGTGCAAGAGTGCAAAATTTTTTTGTCAAACGTTAATGAGATGTCCCATTCAATCTCGGAATTAGATTTCGTTGTCATAGAACATATAACACAGTTACGAAGGGGTGGTCATTTGGACCGGAGACTTTTGCAGAGGGAATCTAAATGGATTTTTTACCTAAAATGTCTATATCCTTTGGTTATGAATGAGGAATATACTCTCAATTCTTTTTTTATAAATGTTTTCTATGAATGTTGTTTATGCATTACAATGTCTAATCATGTGTAGAGATGATGATAATAACCTTGTGTGATATTATATAATGGTAATGAGTATTATATATGTTCATGCTGATAGTCAGACAAAAAAAAAAAGTTACAACATTTTTTTTTTTGGAATGGAGGATTGTTGTGATATGTATAATCATGTAGATTATTGATGTGAATATTTGTATATGGGACAAAATCAGATTCCGGTATGCTACATGGATTACGGTAATGAGTATGTAAATGACTGCAGGTGTTGAGCTTAGTAACACATTGTACTGATGAAGGGTTGAACCCGAAAACGTTTTGCACTCTTGCACTTTTTTTGCACTTTAGCACTTTATTTGTGGCCTCTGGATAATACATTTTGTGAGCTTTTTGGCCGATATTCGTCTGCGGATCTTTTTCTTATTTTTTAGGATACAGCACATACAAATTTCAACACCATTATTTTCATTGCAAAATGCTATTAATCAATTTATCATCTAGATGTGATGGAAATTACACTACAGTGGGAATTTTCATGGAAAATGGATAAACATCAGAATTCTCTTGTGTATGTTGGACATTGTTAGTGAAAAAAAAGAGTGTGAAAAGTGTGTTTTAAGAGACTATTTTCTAAAAGTCCACAAGGACAAAAGTGCCTGAAATTGAAGAAACACCCATAAATCAAAACTGCTGAGAAATTTGTTAAGTTAGCTAGTTCTGGATAACAGTAAGTCTTTTACCTGGATGGCTTGAACTGAGAGAATCTATGGCCAACATAGCTAAGCAGAGATGAAGCAAGCACAAGAATCAGCCTTCAGCCATGCGCACAAGTTTATTTTAGTGATGAACAAAATCACACAACTATAGCATTCAGGTCTATTTGTAATTAAGGACATGAATTTCTGTATTTTGGGAATTATGTTGGTCAAAACTGAAATCAATAAAATCTCCATAGTAATTTATAATGCATGTCACTTTTATTTTTTGTACATTAAGCTTTCATAATATTTAAAGGTTGTGTTTTTGACAAAACAGATTTTATAAAACCGTTGCTACTGTGGTAAGTTGGGCACTGGTGAATACTAAAAGACATTTATTGAGGGTGGCCATGCGCACTACTTATTTATAACCTTATGACCTTCACACAAGCCTTTCAAGAGTCCGACAGAACAGTGGTGGAGCTCTGAACTATTGGCAGTAAAGTAAGGAAATCAAGTATCTTCTTTTCAATCACCCTGTATTTAGGCTTACATTTTTTTTTTAAATCAGAATTATAAACAACGTAAGCTTGAATTAAATTGTAATATAAGGAAGCATATGGCATTTAATATGCATTATTTATGTGCTGTTTATTTAGGCTTATAAATCTAAATTGTTGTTTAAGCCCTACTGCATTATTTATCACGAATCTCCAATTTAACAATCACTAAAAACATGTATATTTTGAAAGCAGTCAATTAACAGATGCCTTTATCAACATATTATAAGGACAGTCCCTCTGTAATAACCAGAGTTAAATGCTTTACACAAGGGCACTGATTTATCATAAACCTGTACCTGCTTTCAGATCGGACACTGCTCAGGTAGCTCCTACTGCCAGACCTTCTATTCTGCGAGGTGATATCGCTGGCACTGTAGTAAGACCTTCCATCACTCGAGAGCGAACGGTTCGTCAGCCTTCTGGAACTCATCTTCTTAATCTGTAAGTCTCCACATGCATTCACGGAGTCAGCTGCTTGTCTCCAACATTCTTAAAGCCTGTCAACATTAAACGCAAAAGTGTTTGTTTTCCCAAACTTAGAAAGTTAAGGAGTCGTGCAAAAATCTTCTGTCATCACAGCCAGCATCCCAGCAGTAGATTTCTCACTGGTTTATGTCTTTACTTTGACACTCAGGACAGGGGTGCACTCTACAAGCTCAGTGTTTTCTTTCAGTGCCGTTGGACTCCTGGGGTGGTGCACGGGGGCATAAGACTCTGCTGTTTCCAATCAGTCTGCAGCTTGTGTGGCCATGAAGGCTAATTATAGCAGGGCCACAAATAGGCACACAAGCACATCACATTTTCCAAAACTGACTTACTAGCTTTTTTTTTTTTTTTTACTAAAACATAATTCTCTTGCTGAAATCCATGATCGAAGTCCCTCTTACGTTTTTCAAGCTCACTACCAGCACCACTAGCATAAACAAAGTAAGCAGAATGTGAATATGCTCCCAAGTGGGTGTTGAGAGGATACGTGGTGTTTGTTAGTCCTGTCGTAACCCAGCATAACCCTTAAATGGACCGTCTATTCAAGTAAACCTGCTCGTCTGCCTGATGGCATTTATCTGAGCTCCATTAAATCTGACTATAAAGTCAGGCATCTGGGACATGGGGATCCTTTCCAAGGACCAGTAGGCTGTAGTTACATGGACATCTCATGATGATCATTTTCATCCTGTGTTGATCAATGAAAGTATGGAAAGCTTGTCGAGGATTTTGATTTGTGGTGCCACATGCAAGTGAACATCAGGAACCACTGAAACCAAAATGTACCTCTTTGTATGACATGGGCTGGATATGGCCTACACTACACTACTGTTAAAAAAAAATATTTTTATGAAGTCACATTTGTTTAAAAATACATTTAAAACAGTAACATTGTGAAATCTGATTTCTTATTTCTATTGCAATATATTTTAAAATGTAATTTATTCCTGGTATGGCAAAGCTGAATTTTCAGCATCATTACTCCAGTCCTCAGTGTCACATAATCCTTTAGAAATCATTTTTATATGCTGCTCAAAAATGCTGAAAAGTTGTGCTGCTTAATATTTTGTGGAAACGTGATACTATGATAAATGGAAAGCTCAAAAGAACAGCATTTATTTGAAATATGAAATATTTTGTTACATTATAAATGTCTTTACTGTTACTTTGATCAGTTTATGCAACCTTGCTGAATTAAAGTATACAAGTTTTCACACAAAAAAAAATGTAAAGAAAGAAAAAAAACTTTGTTTGGCACTATTAAATAGAAATAATGGGTAAATTCAGTCTTAATTTCAGATTGGAATAAAATATCTGGTGTCTCTTTTACAGATATATGCTCTACATTGACTCCAATTTGCTCAGGTTTAAAGAAAATGTTGGCTTGGGTGTGTTTCATCATTATTAAAGCCCATTATAAGGATAATACTACTGGTAGCCTATAGTTAATTCAGTTGATTAGTAGCACTGACAGTTACATTGCAACAGTGCTGCTCTGAGTTGTGAGCAAAATTAGTTATTGAAAGTCTATGACCAAAACACATCAGTTCAGTAATTACTCACCCTCATGTTGTTCCATGTTGCTCATGAGTTTACGTAGTAGCGAAGCGCTTCTGGGTTGTACGTGAGAACGTAGGCTCACTATTGGCCGACGCTGGTCATGTGTGTGATGCGTATGATGCTGGCTTCTGACGTACAACCCAGAAGCGCTGTGTGTGCCCACTGTTTACATTACGTGAACGCACTCAGAGGAAAATGAATATTTGAATAAAGTCGTTATTTTTTTATTTATTTTTTGTGCACAAAAAAGTATTCTCGTTGCTTGATAAACTTTTGGTTGAGCCACTGTAGTCACTTTGACTATTTTAAACATTGTTTTTACTAACTTTATGGGCCGGTGTGGTAAGTTAACGTTAAAGTGTTGGGTCTCACTGGAGTGCCTATCATGAAGGAGTGAGACAGACCGCTCTCAGATTTTCTTCAAAATTATCTTAATTTGTGTTCCAAAGATGAACGAACGTCTTACGGGGTTGGGATAACATGAGGGTGAGTAATTACTAACAGAATTTACATTTTTGGGTGAACTAACCCTTTAAGATGGCAATCTGACGTTCCATGGCATGCTTGAACTAAGGCTGATAATTGACTGTGCTGTGTTAATTCTGCTGCTTTATGAATTTCCCTCACTTTTTACCTTTTATTGCCTATTTAATGTCTAATCTCTTCTGTGAATAAAATCATTGTGCATTCAGTAATAACCACTAACGTTATATAAAACCAAGTCTGAGGTATGGGGCTAATATGGCACGTTTGACTGTTTCTGTCACATTTTGTCATGAATTACTTTTTAAGCTCTCCCCTCTCATTTCCCCTTTTAGGTTTGCCCAAAGATTAGCATTAGCAATACCAGTATATGAAAATTTGTTGAGAGATTTGGATGAGAGGAGTGTTTCTGCCGACTAGTGGTAATTGCTTAACATTGCAATGATTTCTGCAGTGATCACTAGCCTGCCTGTTGTTGACTCAGATTGATTACTCAAATACATTAAGATATTAAACGTCATTTATCATGCACTTTCACATCAGTACGCTACCCTTATATGTAAGTAAGAACATTTAGAGAAGGCCTCGGCTACAATGTCTCAGAGGATCGCTGCAAGGTTTCTGGAAATTATTTTAAAATAGTTCAGTAAAAATGTTGAGAAGACGACATTTACAAACTGTATCAAGGCAATTTTATATAGGCTTACTAAAAGTAGAATCAATATTACAATTCTACATCGATTACTGCAGACCTACATCAAGTGGAATTTCATAAATGTTTTAATGATTTTATGAAACTCACAAAACGGCATACAGTACATTAAATTTGATTTGGAGAAGGTTTATTTATTTATTTTTTAGAAAAACATAAAAATAAACTGCTTCAATGCCTTCTTGGTACAACACAGGGTAACCAAATTATGGTATGAATCAATGAAAATAAAATATGTAATTTACAGAAAATAATAATCTGATGCTGTACAGTGAGCAGGAAGATCACATGGCTCAGGCACAGTCGAGTCATTGTATAACAGTGTAATTCATTATCCATTTCAGATTGTCTTCTGAAATACAATCTGCTATTGCTTTGAGTGAAACATACCATTTTGAAATGTCTGAAACAGTGTCAATCACCACCAGTGAGAGATCTGAAGAATTAGTCAGTCACAGTATATTAGAGCTGATTTATAGCGCCACCTGCCGATTGCAACCGGCACAGTGTCAGACAAACAATCAACACATTCTTAGGTTACTGAATTTGTAATACACTTCTTAACCATATTGTTGTTTTAGGTTAACAAAACCATTTTCTGCTGGCTTATCAGTGTCATTTTGTATTGCTTAATTTCTTTTTGTATTATTATCGCATAATCAGTACAGAGACAAACATTAGGATTTCGATGCAGGTGTTTTCATCTGTGCCATCAGTGGTATTGTTGCATTCTGCTTCTAGTTGCACTAGGCTATTTTATGAAGCTACACACACACACGCGCGCCACACAACAGCACATAATTAAATCACACTATGTTGCTTTCTTGAAATGTAGGGTTTTCAACCCCCAAATATGATTTAGATCTTTTCAGGACATTTGCAATTGCTGCAGGCCTGACAACTGAGAGTACCAATGAGTTCCAGTTAGGTTTTATTTTTATTTTCTTGACATAAATTTTTCTACCAAAGATATTTATCAAAATGTGCATATAGTTATGTGTGATTACTTCCACAGATGACCTTTGTGTCTTAAATTTACCATCGGTTTGTCGTTTAAAATAAAATACTCTGCCACTCATCTTACAGCTATACAACCCTTTACTATATGTGTCTCATGAAGGCAACAAAAAAGAAACAGAAATTTAACATTCTGTCATTTGGTTTAGACTGAAAATGCATTACCAATTCAGCCATTCTGAGACTATATGCCTTTGGATAAGATCATTTCTTAATCACTCAACTGGATAACCAACAAATTCATCATCACCTACAGAAGAGATCATCACATTTTAATTCTGAAAATTAAGGCTGTGTAAGTAGAAGAATGAGGTCTCCAAAATATTGATGCATGCTTAAAAAAATAATTGAACAAATCATAGAATATTCAATGTTTTTTCAGAAATAGTTTAGACTTTCAAATATTTCACATTACTTTGTCCATCCAGTGCACTTTCTTCACCCTCATCAGAACATTTGAATCTCAAGGCCGCCATCTTCCACTAAATATCAGTGCTCATTTGTATGGGATTGAATATCGTTTCTCGTTCTGGATTGATTGGTTAAAGGTCAGTGGGAATTTTCAGATGACCCATACCTTGGTGTTAAAGTCTTTACACAAATGTATTCTCAGTAACTCTTTACCATAAGGCTGAATTTATTAATCCATTAGGTATCATGAACTAACAATGAGCAACCATATTAAAGAATTGTTTAAAGTTAATTTAAGTGTACTATTATTCATTGTTCATTATTAATTCAAGTCCGTTCATAATAAAGATGAATAAATAGTTTGAGTTCATGATACCTATAATGTTAACAAATTAAATCTTATAGTAAAGTGTTACTAAATTCTCATCAAAACACCACTGAAGCACTATTAAAAGAGATGACACTATCAATGGCTTTGATCCATACCACCCACCCACAATCATGTTTTTAGTATGGTATGATCAGATTTACACCCTGTACCAACATATTACACTTACAAAATACCTCATCCAAAAAAACTCCAAACTCACTCTCCAACTCTCCATCTATCTAAAGAGATAGTTCACCCAAAAATGAAAATGATCTCATCCTTTACTCCTCCTCATCACGTCATACGACTTTGATTAATCTTCGTTTCTGTCCCTCAATTGAAATCCCAGGAAACCAAAACTCCAAAAAAGGTCATATAAAGGTGTCATGAAATGAATCAATTGGGCAGTTAAATCCAAGTCTTTTAAAGAGATACAAATGGTAAAAAATTTAGTTGTTTTATTGTTCATCATAATCTCTCATAATTGATTCTCACATTGGAGCTTCTGTATGTTTACCATATGTGATGTGCTTTATGAATGTGTACCACTCATTATTGAGTAAAAAAAATACTACATTGAATCTGTTCATCATATAAAGCGATCATATCTCTTCTCAAGGCTTGTAATAAACCACTCGATTCATATGGTTTTGTTTTACGACAAACTGTGTGGACTTTCAATAAAGGAACAGAAACCTCTCAGGTTTTATTACAAATATCTTGTTTCATTAGATTAGATTAACCAAAATCTTATGGGTTAACAACATAAGGGTGAGTAAATGACGACAGAATTTTCATTTTTGTGTGAACTATTGCTGTCTCGGCCCCTGTCTATTGTCTGGCCAATAAAGGCAACTTTGTCTTTGATTGCAGTATGAGGTCTAACTTGTCACAGTCTGGTCGAACATTTCTTGAGTGTAGATATTATATTTAAATTATAGATAAAGGACGTGTGGGTGACAGCAGCATTTAAAGACCTACACATAAACATTTTTTTACCCAAATGCTGCAGAGAACAATTTCACAATAACTAGAGTTGAAACACACAGGATCTCGTCTTGGCATGGTAGTAAGTCCACGGCTTTGGCTATGTATAATAGTAATTCCGTTTTAATCTCATGGTACATGGTATGATATTAATGCTTAGGACGTCCCACTCTCAGACTAGACTACACTCTCAGGAGAGAGGGGTGCTTATGCACTCAAGTCTCAGTTATTTGTTAATGAGATTCCCACCCATCCAGCGCAACTTGCAGGCCAGCCAGCGCCTAAGGGGGCAAAAGTATTCATAGTGGAACTGCTGGAATTCGGGTGTCCTCCGGATGTCCCTAAGAAAGGCCAAGTCCAGCTCAGATTCTGTTAGCACAATAAGAAGGATAAGGAGGGCAAAGAGCAGAGCCAGGGTCACTAAGAAAAGACGGGCCAAACTACAGATGAAATCATTCACCCCTTCCTCTGGGCCGTGTTGGGTTGGCCGAGTCTTCTCCAGGTGGGAACGTTTCCCTTTGGGCTTAACGACCTGTGGCCTTGCCTGGTTTTGAGTGCACGGTTCTGTTCCTCCTTCATCTTGGATCCTGCGTGGGCCGTTTGTGTGGCGAACCTGAGCCTGGTCTGAGGGGTCGTTGGACACAGGTGTGGGAAGCACGCTGTCAGAGGGATTGTAAGAATCCTCAGAAAATTCAGCTGTTCCGCTTCCTCCCTCGGCTCCATTTCCATGGGAGCGTAAGAATGAGTGCCCATTGGAGACCGACCGTACTGGTGTGGAATGGCCACTGTCACGCAGGGACTCCAAACCTGAAACAGAGTAAGGATGTTGTTCAGTGATTGTGTTTGATGCATTGATGTCTATTTGCTTTCAGGGTTTTGTACCAGTCAGAATTGAATTTAGAATGCCTTTTAAATTCAAATTTGAATTGAGGTAGCAAACAGGATTACTAGTAAATTATGAATTTAAGGAAGTATATATTAACTGAAATAAGTGTAATTTTATATCAAAGAATCAAGAATGATGGTTCGACAAAGCATTGGCTGAAAGTTTGGAGTAGTTTAAAAAGTTTAAAGTTTTAAGAACAGAAGTTAAGACAAATAGGTATGTTTGAAATGTCACCTACATAAATTTGTACTTCATCATTTTCAAATGTTTGGGGTTAGTAAGATTTGTTTTCTTGATAAATTAGTACTTTTATTCAGCAAGGATGCATTTAATTGATCAAAAGTGACAGTAAATGCATTTATAATGTTACAAAAATAAATCTAATTCAAATAAATGCTGTTCTTTTGAACTTTCGATTCATCAAAGGATCCTGAAACAGGGTAGGACGATTTCCACAAAAATAAGAAGCACCACAACTGGTTTCAACATTGATAAATATGAGAAATGTTTCTTGAGCAGCAAATCAGCAAGTTAGAATGATTTCTGATGGATCATGTAACACTGAAGACTGTAGTGATGGCAGCTAAATATTTAGTTTTGACATCACAGGATCATATTAAATTTAAAAATATGCTAAAATAGTTATTTTAAATGATCACACTATCACTTCAGAATTGGTGAGCATACGTTACTTACAAAACACATTTTAAAAATCATACCAACCCCAAAACTTAGTGTACACAGTGTATATATTATAATTTTCTTTTTTTACAAATGTATTGGCCTGGATGGAAGAAAACTTAATTTCCCACAAAGCTGGTTACATTTTGTTAACTAGCCAATTCAGTAAATTGCACTTCCTTTAATTAAAAAAAAATCTGTTTAAGTTATTTATTTTTTGCTAGTCAACATTTAAGTGACATTCCATTATTATTCACAAAGACCATTAACATTCATTCAACTGGTACCAATATATTGATAATATGCACTGACTGTAGTGTAGTGTTGTAATCAAAATTATTAAACCCCCATTGCAAATCGGGGTTATTGGCAAAATGTACAGACTTTCAGCTGTTTCCAATGAACAAATCAGACTAAAGTAATTGAAGTAGTTCAACAACAAATGTTTGAAGTGGTTTCTCCAAATTCAACTGAAAATGCAACTTTTAATGACTTCTGCAGTCTCAAAATGATTCAACCCCGTGAATAGAATCCCTCATAACAGCACACATCTGCAAAACAGGTGTTGTCTCAAGCACACCTGATGCAACTAATCAAGGGCTTCATTAGTTGCACCAGGTGTGCTGGAGCTAGAACACATGTGTGACAAGTAGGGCAAGGCAGACAGCTGACCCCGCATTTCCACCAGCTGTGGATCGGCTCCATGCTCCGCCGTCCTTCAATACCCACCAGGTCTGGATTTGTTGCGGAACGGCTGCGGCCATGACTGACAGATGAAGTCACGAGATCTCGCAAATTCACGTGTGATCCCGCGATATAATCTGTCCCGCACAATCTGCCCTGTGCTGAATTGCTGCAGAGCTCTCTGGCATCCAGCAAAAATAGAAGCTCTGCGTATCTGTTCCGGAGGGCTGCAGATTGCCGGAGCTGGGACGGAGTCGGAACGCAGCCGCTCCGCAGTCAGTGAAAATACACAATGGAAATTGCCGTTAGAGAGAACAGCACGAGCCGGTGCCGTGATTGATAATGAGCGTCACCTGCGCGCCACACCGGCCTCGTACAGTCGACACCGACGACAGTGAAGGAAAAGAGAGGACAAGGACTGGACTATTATGTTTTGATGTTTTGTTTATGTGCTTATGTTACTTTCATTTTGTGTTTGTTTATTTATGATTAAAGTTGTTGAACGTTCGCTGGTTCCCAACTCCTTCTTCCCCTGGACCGTGTTACAACACAAAATATCTGTACTGGCTAGGTTTGTTGATTGTCACGCTTGAACTTTATAAATTCATGCTTGCTGGGCTGTTAATAAATAAACCCTGTTATATCAATTTATCTCCCAAGTCTTTCTGGTAGAACTGAGGTTTCAGCTTGCACAGTAAGGCGCATACTACATTTATGCGGTTTCCATGCCAGAACTCCAAGACATCCACCACTGCTGACCCCAAAGCACAAGAAAAGGGCTCTAAATCAAATAAATAAGCCACAGAAGTTTATGGATTCTGTTATGTGGAGCCATGAAACAATGAATCAGCGTGTGCTGAAAAGAGCACTCTGCCTACAGTTAAGCATGGTGGCTCTGGGGCTGCTTTTGCTCTGGCACTTGAAACCTGCAGCGTGTGGAAGGCAAGATAGATTCATTGGAAGTATCAGGAGATTCTAGGAGAAAACATCATGCCATCAGTGAGGAAGCTGAAGCTTGGGCGTCATTGGATCTTCCAACAGGACAATGATCCCAGGCATACCTCAAATTCCACAAGGCTTGGTTGCAGAAGAAGTCCTGGAAGATTCTACAGTGACCATCACAGTCACCTGATTTGAACCCCATATAAAATCTCTGGTGGGATTTTGAAGAAGGTGATTTCTGGTGGGATTTTGCAACACGCAAACCCAAGAATATTACTGAACTGGTGGCCATTGCTCATGAGGAACGTGCTAAGATTCCTCAGAAACGCTGCCAGAAGCTGGTGTCTGATTATACATATCTTGATTATTCAAGATGATTGTCATGAAGGGGTTGAATCATTTTGAGACTGCAGAAGTCATTAAAAGTAATTTTCAGTTGAAATGGCGAAACCACTTGAAACATTTGTGTTGAGCAATTACTTTTGTTGCATTTGTTCATTGCAAACAGCTGAAAGTTTGTAAATTTTGCCAGTAAACCTGATTTGCAATAGGGGTTGAATCATTTTGATTACACTGTAAATATAATTATATTCTTGAACCACACAACAACACAGGAAAATATGGCTCCACCCACAATCCATAAAAGCTAAACACAATCCAAGCTAACAATGATGGCACTCCAATCCGCTGTATATTAACAAATTCAAATGCAGTGACACTGAAATAAGTTGGACGCCCAGCGGTTCCAAATGACCAAGAGCTTTACCTGCAGTGCTGGTGGGTTGAACACCAAGTCTGGATGAAGCTCCAGAGGAACTGGAGGAGCTGGGCAAGGAAGGGAACAGAGGCAGAGCTCCTAGAGCTTTCCCTAATAGTCTAGGTCCCATCGTCAACACCCGTACCGTCACATCCCGGTAACAGTGGTTGATCATCCGCAGGTGAACATTCACCTTTGTTTTAATCCGTATGAGACACTTCACCATGGTTTCAGAATGTAGCTGCTAAAGTGTCTGATGTTCTCACCCCTGCGTCAGTGTATCACCAATAGCCCCCTTTCCTCCCTCTATCCTCCTGAACAAAAATGGCATAACACTACAGTGTGTGTGTGTTTGAAAAAGTGAGTGTGAGAAAGCGAGAACACCCTAAAGCCCTAAAGCTCCATAAGTCCCTCTATGCCCAAAAGCCCAGCTGCCCTGCATGCTCCAACCCCCTCAAACCCATTATGGGCTGTAACAAAAGAGCACATACACAACACACACTCATTCTGACACAAACCACATGACATACATGGACAGGCCCTCTATTTATAGACAGTGTAATAATAACAGTGATAATACCTAGTTGGACAAGGTAAAATCTATCACTCCTCACTGCTCTTTATTTTCTTGTGCATGAGACACATTGTCATGAAACCCACTTGCAGGGCTTGTGAAGCCTTCATTTGTACTTCCTGTTAGCTTTTACCCCCTGTTTAGTATAGTTAATTATTTTTTAATTTACCAGTAGCCTGTGTGTTTTTGCAAGCACACTGTCTGTTTTACTAAAGTACCAAACTTTCATTCTTTGTGTACAGGGCAGGTACTAAAACAAAACTAACCTTAAACTCAATATATAGCACACTTATAGAGTACCCTGACACACAGACAAATGCAACCATGATGGCATTTGGCAATGCAGTAAAGTGACTGGAACAGGTGAACGTCTGGTCACATTGTGCACAATGAGAGCAGCTCTCATGTTACACATAGAGCAATAGAGGGAGATGAGTGTGGTGTATTCCTATCCAGAGCACACTTTTGTTATCTTCTCAGCTTCAAGGTTTGTAATCATGACTATGTACACTGTAGTTCAAAAGTTTGGGGTCAGTAAGAAATTAATACTTTATTATGCAAGGACACATTAAATTGATCAAAAGTGACAGATGTTTACGTAGTTTAAAGAGAATTTTAACAATCTATTAATCAAAGGAACCTGAAAAAAATATAGCATAATATATATTAAGCAGCACAACTGTTTTCAATATTGATAATAATAAGAAATGTTTCTTGAGCAGCAAATAAGCATATTAGAATGATTTCTGAAGGATCATGTGATACTGAAGACTAGTAATGATGCTGAAAATTCAGCTTTGCTATCTCAGGAAGGAATTTCAATTTAACATTTTATTTTATTAATTAATTTTCTATTTTTTATTATTTTTTATTGCATTTTTTATCAAATAAATGCAGCTTTGGTAAGCATAAGATACTTCTTTTAAAAACATTAGGAAATCTTTGAACCCCAAACATTTGAATGGTAGTGTGCTCTGTGTAGGTTTTCGCCTAACTGTGTATGTGTTTAAAGTTGAATTATATATTTTGAAAAACATTGCAACCAGAATTGTGTTGTGAACAGAACTGAATTGTGAATTATAGGCTAATTATAATTATTTTTAAATCTATAGTGGCTGACACTAAAAACCGGCAAAAAGGTAAAGCATTAAACAATTTCTGCAAGTTATAGTCCAGTATAGTCCACAATAAAGAATCCTAGTGGAAGAATAAACCAAAACAAAAATCTCCATGATGCTTTTTATTATAGGGGAGAAACAACGTTATACCACCAGATGGCAGTATTTCGGTGAGTATGGACCAAAAGATCTTGTTGGATTCAGAAGACAGATGTTATTAGAAATGTTAGATGTTATTGTTATTAGAAAGGAGCAGTTGTATTCTTAAGTGTGTGTGTGTGTGTGTGTGTGTGTGTGTGTGTGTGTGTGTGTGTGTGTGTGTGTGTGTGTGTGTGTGTGTGTGTGTGTGTGTGTGTGTGTGTGTGTGTGTGTGTGTGTGTGTGTGTGTGTGTGTGTGTGTGTGTGTGTGTGTGTGTGTGTGTGTGTGTGTAAGCTTAGGCATATGGGCATACCCTCCATGATGGAAATATGGACTGCTCTCCTTCGTGTTCGGGGAACGCTACTCTGTCGTGGGCCATGAGTGATGGAGGGACAACTCCTACTGGGGACCATCCCAGCCCTGAACCCACAAAAAGATGTGACATAACAATTGACACTGTCAAACACAGTAAAACTGTTAAGAAAACAAGTCAGTGTTTAGAAGACTTACCTGTGGATCTCTGGAGGCTCTCGTCTGATTTTGGCACTCTGTTCCATCACTTCCTTGGCCACTTTACCGCTATAATGGAAATTATGGAATCAAAATCTTAGCGTTGCTTGCAGCTAATCCATTAATTAACATATATTCACAACACAAGCCTAATTAAGCAGGGTTCACAAACTCATGAGGTTCACTTATAGCAGATACTACTCACCTATATCTAAAGCGGCTCCCTTTAAAGAAAAGATTACTACTGGACACAGTGCGAACTTGACTTGATTTCTCAAACCTGTAAGAAATGGAAAGAATGCGAGATAGATTTAAAAAGAAATTAGAAAAATAACACTTTGTCTAAACCAGTGGTTTTCAACGTTTTTGACTCCTAGGCCCCCATTGTCCAACATAATATCTAAAGGTCCCCCATATTGGCTAAGATATTTCCTCTCGTATTTATGCTCTAATTATGACAGTTTTTATTTTTATTTTATTCACAGAAACTAGTAGAGTTCATTTTGTATTGTTACAATGTCAGTATCTGTAAATGAACAATGTTTTCTCTTTCTCCATGTTAAATCCATGCAAAACACGTCAAAGCTCTATTGCTTTCATGAAAACTGTAGATTATATAGTTTGAAAATTATTATTTTTTCCCCTGCCTTTCTGCATAGGCAGCCAAGCTTTATTGAAAGCAATTATGCCAGCGATGAAGTACCCCCTTTAAGTTAATTTAAAGTCCTTTAGACTCTTTAGAAGATGACTGAGGCCCCAAAATGCCTAGGTTGAGAACCACTGGTTTAAACTAAATTAAATCATAGGCAAGATGTTGCTTGATTGCTTGCTCTTTCTCTTTTTATGCTATGTCCAAGCCTGAACCCAATTTCAGCCTGATAGGTCAAAAAGGTTATGCACACTCACTGGTAGAAAGCTTGGTTTTCCACCCCACACTTCCATAAATGCTTGCAGGCCTCGGGTGTTGGAGCAAAGTAAGTCAAGATGATCTTCTGCTCCTTAGTAAAAGGTCACAGGAGGTCAGTAAGTCAAATTATTTAGTGGTTGGTTTCATGATCAATTCCTAGGTCCTGCATCAATTTGCATTCATCTTACTTTTGATCATTTGTTCTTCTGCATAGGCTGGGGCTGCCTTGCTGTCACCTACCTCTTGATAAGTTGCATATATGTGAAATGTCTTTCCTTCGAACTTTAGTTTGGTGACCTCGTTCCTGTACAATATGACAAAATACTGTCAAAGTTATTCACATACACAGTCATTTGATCTTGACTGCTAAGCAAATGAAAATGATATGCGAGATTAATTTCGCCTCTCACCATTTGAGGAAATGAATCCTCCTGTTTCCCTGCAGTACCACAAAACCAAAGGGGGTAAATGCAAGAAATGCTGCATTCCCAGACACATCCTGTCATACAAAAAACAAAAACAAAATCTATGCGTTTACACTTCTTTGTGAGTGTAAAAATTCAGATTAAAAGACTTTCAGTTCAGACACTTGTGTTGAAATAATGTCCTGTGTATGAGCAGATGATACATTTGGATACTGACTTTGCAGGGGTGTGGATCTACTCCATATGTTTCTAGAGACTGAGCTTTCCTTAAGAAATTCATTTCAGATGTCTCAGGACTCTGGCCTCTGCAGGAAATAAACAGACTAGTTAATATTCTGTGTTTGTTCTGGGAGATAAATTTCATAAAATATATTTAATCTCTCCATTAAACACCAGCGCTGCTTTAAAAAGAGTGACATACTGCATGTGACAGGCTAATTGAATGTAAGCTTACGTCAGCTCGGATTTGTGGATCTCAGCAATGCGGCGCTCCAGGCGCTCAGAATGCTTTGGAAAAAACTGAAACTTAGAGCTGTAACCTTCCGGATGCTTCCCTGGGTCATAATCGCCAATCTCAGCTAAAAAAAAATTTGAGAAAGAATCAAACAAAAAGAGTGTCATCTTGAAAATATTGTCTTACTGTAATGTAATTCATATAACAAAGCTCTTGAGATTCAATTCAACACATATTGTAAAGAATGGCTCCTGTGGTTTGCTGTTACCCTGCAGAATAAATGCAGCCAATGTAGCAGCATCTGAACTTTTGCACAGGAGTCGGCCATGATACAAATCTCTTTTAATCTGTAGGAAGACATGGTATCTGAAAACAATGCAGAGCATATATTGAACTGTCAGTCTGTTAATCATACGTACATCAGAGAATTGTAAGACTCTGTAACTTGTCTAATATATTTTCCCATAGATTGCTTAACTATGTAATTTTGAATAATAATGGACTCCATGGTAATGAGCAGTACCTAGTGATCTCTTCTTTAAGAGCTGCAGGGTCCGGAGGATAGAATTTAACACGCAAACACATAGTGTAGGGTGGCTGAGCTGGGACACAAAATATCCATGTGGATGTAATTAACCAGACAATATAAATGTTCTGCCTTTTAGAAGGATGCAAAGATTATTCTTTTCACAACATGCACACAGTGTAAGAAGGATTTTCCACATGCAATATGACTTACATCTCATTTGTTTGGTAATTGGCTTGCTGAACTCCAGCCAGTGCTGAAACAACAAAATAAAAAAGAAATGATGTCTAGAATGAAGATAGAAATTCCAGTTTAACACATTGTTATGACTAGCATTGTCAACTGATGACTGTTCACAACATTACATATCGATTGCATCACCCCTTGCAGCTCTTCATCTGAATCAGCATGTGATCATTGGGTGTCCTGCTTCAAGCTCATGCACAAACATTAACATTGCTTTTATCAGGCATGGTTATTAACAAGTCAGAACTAGAATATGTATTAGCATGAACCTTAGTCAGGGTAGATACCATATTTAAATTGATGGGACAGAGATCAAGTCAACTTGTTGTGCTGTCTGAAAGTCTACTTTTTCATAATCCATGGTTTGTGTTTTGTTGACTGGATTTAAATTTTTTTAAAAATCAGATATATTGGCTGAATAATCAACATCAAGGCACCGCAACATTACAACCCATTGAACCAACTGTACTTCATACCTCACAGACTTGTTTTCATTTTTGTAAAATTAAATATGGTGTCCACCTTAACTATCATGTCCAATCTCAGTCAAAATATAAAAATAAATAACCACAAGCTCAGTACACTATTAACAGCTCATTTTATATGTATACTATGGGAACTCACTCGTTGCTTGTCTGGGTCCACAAATCTGATGCCAAAGTAGTCTTTCTCCAACAAGTTTAGATAATGGCAGACCTGCTCAAACAGCCATTGACCTTTTGCATCCCTCTGGAAAAGAGAGACACAGAAATCAATGTGACAATCAATGTTTGTACACAGTCTTTGGGATCATATTGGATCATATCAGTTCTATATATTGGACATAACTCAACTTCTTTTGCTGACCAGTGTAGTGGGTAACACATTACAAGTAGCATGAGTTATGTAACCAGATTACTTTTGTCAAGTAACGAGAAAAAGTAAAACATTATTTTTTAATTTACAACAAAATATCTGGTTTACTGTACTTTTTCGTTACTTTTGTTTTCCCATTTATAGACTGACAGTCCCATGTTGAGAGAAATCGGGAGTAAATGTGAGAGGCGTTGTGTGCGCTGTGTAAATATGATGGTTATCCTTCGATGATCCAATTCAATACTAATAAGCAAAAATGACTTTAAAGCTGCATTCCGTAGTTTTTCCTCTTTGTCACCATCTCTGTTCGAAATCTGCAATTGCAGTTATTCGCGGAATTATCAGCTTTACGCAGGTTGTGCCTCGGCACGGCACAGAGCGGATGAATCCAATGTTTTGAGGAGAATGTGTGGCTGTCAGTCACAGCGCCGGTGTGGATACTGTCATTTGCAATCACAGATTCTACTTTTTGGAAGTATGACCAACATAATAATTTTCACTGGAAAATGTAATCTGAACAAGTAAGTAACATCCACAACAAAAACATTTTTGTCCCGACCAATTAAGGGGAAAAAAGCATTGCAGTGAATCGCACTGATTAAATCTAACGATCGCTTATCATATCACGTCAAACCATGCAAATTATACTTTGTTCTCAAATGGTTAATGTTAACAACATCAGCATTGCGTGACTACATTTAATGCCCTTCCAATATTTATCCTTGTTTTCGCATGGGCCCGGTTGCAGTCTCTTTTTTTCTGTAGCCACTCTAAACGAGCCACTCTCGTTTGAACCTTTCTGGATCCGCCATCAAATTGATGTTTAATTATATCATGTGCTGTGAGAAAAGGCTATAAATCTCCACCTACAACATCCTCACACGCAATATAGCCGACTAGCCGATTAATTTTTGGATAATTTTTAACCCAAAAAAGTTACGAACTGCAGCTTTAAACATCACATTTATGTTTAATTTTTTGTTTTAGTTGCTGAAGAAAGCGGAACTTTCTTCTCCTGTGTCATTTCACTTTGTTTGGTGTGAAAGAGCCTTGATATTTGTCAAAAATGTTACTTTTGATTTTTTTTGCAATAACAACATGCCCAAGTGAGAAAAAGTAATAATGTAAATAATGTGTAACATAACTTTCCATAAAAGTCACTAAGCATTACAGTTAGTTATGTTTTTAGGGAGTAAATTAGTTTAACAACACAAGTAACTTTCCCAAACATTGTTGCTGACATCCCATTTAGTGTAAGGTTACAGTTTTTTTCAATCGCTATCAAGCGCTTACCCATACTTCAGATACTTTTTCTAAACAGACTCACACCTACAAAACACAATTGGCCAAATGGATAATTTTCTTCTCAAAAACACATTTTGTTAAATATATACTAACTCTTCATTTCAAAATAGAACACATCTTTCTCTGCACTCACTAACTTTACCAAAACACTGGAAATCTGACTCAAAATGAAATTATTCTGTCAAAGAAAAACACTTGTTTTCACTTCACAAGGTACATGCAGTCAATCAAAGTACACCAGGTTTCAAAATACTGGCTATTCTTGACATTACAAAAACTGCATAGACTTTTATGTTTCTTGGTTGGGAACTGTATGTCCACATGTAGTAATGTTCACATTCAAAAGCATTCCAGTAAAAGAAAATCCTTTGTTTACTACAGGAGGTACAGTAGAAACACAGTATGATAGAACAGAACAATTTTTACAACAAGTAAACAAAATATCCATGAGACACACAAGAGCATTCTGAACAAAACAAAAAAAGCCCAGATAAAAAAAAATTTAGTTTTTTTTTTTGTACTAAAAAAGCACAAGATTACTGTATCTAATCTCTGCGATCTTCAGGGTTAGGCCACATGTTTTCATCAACATCACATCTGATATTATCCAAGGCGATGCAATCAAGAACTGTGATGTCCCTGCACCAGCATCCATGGCTTCAAGGAGGGACATCTGGTCATGTGACTGATGAAACCTTCCACCTCCATGCAGAAACGAACTCCTCTATGGGGTTGAGGAAAGCTGAATAGGGTGGAAGGAAGAGACTTACCAGTCTTGGGTGGACTTCAAACCATGTTGTTATTGCTTGAGAATGATGGAAAGCCACATTGTCCCAGGTAATTACAAAGGTCCTCATGTTTTCATGAGAACCAGGCGCTGCTCTGGAACCAGGCGCTGGTGGAGATCATTGAGAAAGGCAAGGATGCGCTCGGTATTATAGGGTCCACTGGCTCACTGCATCTCTCACTGGGCCTGCTCTTCTCCCTTCTCCTCCTTTTACTGTATAAGTGTATAATAGAAAAAAATAGCCCCTGCCACTCTAAGCCAGACTGGAATCAGCTGTGGTTGGCCCAATTTACCCAACATAAATCAGCTCTGTGTCAATTATTCAATTGTTTGTTTGTTATCAGCTGAGATATATTGTTTTTGAACTGATCAATGCAGATGCAGAGGTTTTTATACTGTATCTAAGGTTTGGAATATTGTTTTTGCTATTGTGGGATGTTGTGTGTTAACATTCGTAAATACTACAAAAACAATCCATAATTTTGTTGGGAGGTATAGCTTGTCTGTTAAGAAAATGTAAGCATTATGGAAATGTGTTCACTGACTGCATATTGTTTGAAAACGACATGAAATGTGTGAATGGTATGGCCACAAAATACCGATGCTGTGCTAATTGTGTTTAGAGTTTTGAAAATGTGACAACTGGCTGGACAAACGCTTGTTAGCGACTGAAAAAAACTGTAAATATGCCTTGACAATCTACTCTTTCTTACAGTTTTTCTTGATTGCTTAAACACAATAACCAGGCTTTTGAACTAAAATTTTAAAAACCAGAACGCCATTTAACAAAAATAAACCACCTGGAGGAGATGGGAGTGGAGGAAGAGGTGAAGGAAGAGGAAGAGTATGAGGTGGTGGAGGTGGAGGAGGAGATGGGGGTGAAGGAATAGGAAAAGTATGAAGTGGAGGAGGAGGTGAAGGAGGAGATGGGAGTGGAGGAAGAGGTGAAGGAAGAGGAAAAGTATGAGGTGGAGGAGGAGGAGATGGGAGTGGAGGAAGAGGAAAAGTATGAGGTGGAGGAGGTGGAGGAGGAGATGGGGGTGAAGGAAGAGGAAAAGTATGAAGTGGAGGAGGAGGTGAAGGAGGAGATGGGAGTGGAGAAAGAGGTGAAGGAAGAGGGAAAAGTATGAGGTGGAGGAGGAGGAGATGGGAGTGGAGGAAGAGGAAAAGTATGTGGTGGAGGTGGAGGAGGAGATGGGGGTGAAGGAAGAGGAAAAGTATGAAGTGGAGGAGGAGGAGGAGGTGAATGAGGAGATGGGAGTGGAGGAAGAGGTGAAGGAAGAGGAAAAGTATGAGGTGGAGGAGGTGGTGGAGGTGGAGGAGGAGATGGGGGTGAAGGAAGAGGAAAAGTATGAAGTGGAGGAGGAGGTGAAGGATGAGATGGGAGTGGAGGAAGAGGTGAAGGAAGAGGAAAAGTATGAGGTGGAGGAGGAGGAGATGGGAGTGGAGGAAGAGGAAAAGTATGAGGTGGAGGAGGTGGAGGAGGAGATGGGGGTGAAGGAAGAGGAAAAGTATGAAGTGGAGGAGGAGGATGAGGATGATGAGGTGAAGGAGGAGATGGGGGTGAAGGAAGAGGAAAAGTATGAAGTGGAGGAGGAGGATGAGGATGATGAGGTGAAGGAGGAGATGGGAGTGGAGGAAGAGGTGAAGGAAGAGGGAAAAGTATGAGGTGGAGGAGGAGGAGATGGGAGTGGAGGAAGAGGGGAAGGAAGAGGAAAAGTATGAGGTGGAGGAGGAAGAGGAGGAGGAGGAGGTGGTGAAGGAGGAGATGGGAGTGGAGGAAGACATGAAGGAAGAGGAAAAGTATGAGGTGGAGGAGGATGAAATGGGAGTGGAGGAAGAGGTGAAGGAAGAGGAAAAGTATGAGGTGGAGGAGGATGAAATGGGAGTGGAGGAAGAGGTGAAGGAAGAGGAAAAGTATGAGGTGGAGGAGGATGAAATGGGAGTGGAGGAAGAGGTGAAGGAAGAGGAAAAGTATGAGGTGGAGGAGGTGGAGGTGAATGAGGAGGAGGTGGATGAGGAGGTGGAGGAGGAAGAGTAGATGGGAGTGGAGAAAGAGGAAAAGTAGGAGGTGGAGGAGGAGGAAGAGCAGTAGGGAGCGGAGGAAGAGGTGAAGGAAGAGGATGAGGAAGGAGAAGGGCAAGGCCAAAGAGAGAAGCAGTGGCACTCTAGTTGCCCATGTCTTTGTCCATGGTATGACTATGAGGGAGGCTGGGCAACGAGTACAGCCAAACTTGAGTCGCTTCACCGTCGTCTCGATCATAAGAACCTTCAGGGAGAAAAACAGCTACAGTAGATGTACTTCAGACTGCTCTCTACTGTAACTTTTGACACTGTGCTGTTACAACACATACATGAACTGTAGCTGTTGCCCTATACTACTGTAATAAAAATAAATGCATCAAATTGCCTCACATACAGATAGAGTTTTCTGAATGCTTCCATTTTGTAAAAAGGATGTGTTACAGTTACAGTAATCAGTACTTCCATTTTTCTAGGACACAGAGACGATGAAATGGAAGAAGCCTGCCAAATATTTCAGTTGATGCGTGCCAGCGGGTAACATGCATGCAAGTGGATTTTACCCCCGCTGTCTGGCTAGGGCCAATATGGCCTGTGATGCTGACAAGATTCTCTGGCCTGTCCCAGACCAAACACGGGATGCATGGGGCAGAGTTTTTGTTTTGTTTTGTTTTTTGTTGTTGTATTGCATTAAGGAATAAAAAAAAATGTGCCAATGTATCCATTGGTTGTCTTTTGTGTTCATCATGTGAAAAGGTTTGTGACGGGGTAATCACAAGCAACATAACTTACCAGTTTTGGAAATGTTGTTTTGAATATATTGCACCAGTGTGTAAGACTATGTTGTAGTGTGTTTGTTTGTGAGGGCTTGTGTGTGATGTCTGAGGGCAAAGTTTGGTTTTACAGCAAGAGTGAATGTTTTTTAGTGTAGAGCTTCATTTTGATCTGAAAATATGATGTTTGGGGAATTTGGTGAGACGCTATGGATTTGTGTTTACTGTTTTGAGAATACGAGGCATAGTTTCAAGAAATGTATTTAAGCAATCGAGAAAATTTTGAATTCTGTAATGTTTAGAAACAGGAAAACAGAAATTGTTGCACTTGAGCAGTTGTTTTATAGAGTAACCATTTCTCACATATATATATATATATATATATATATATATATATATATATATATATATATATATATATATATATATATATATATATATATATTGATACAAATCGATTTGACAGCACTAATATATGCTGTAAAATCGATTAATTGCATCTAACATAAAAGTTTTTGTTAAAGGGCACCTATTATACCCCTTTTCCCAGGATGTAAAATAAGTCTCTGATGTCCCCAGAGTGTGTATGAGAAGTTTTAGCTCAAAATACCCAACAGATATTTTTTTACAGCTTGTTTAAATTGTCACTTTTTGGGGCTCAGAAAAAAACACCGTTTTAGTGTGTATCCCTTTAAATGCAAATGAGCTGTTGCTGCACGGAACAGAGGGCGGAGCTGCTTGCGCTCTCTCATGACAATCTCATCTCACAGAATTATATCATAACAGAAACTAAAGTAGTGTTAATTTCGACCAGGAGTCGGACAATAATCCCCACAGAGCCAGAGAATATACAGTATGCTGTATGGAGATAGAACAGGTAACGTTATAGTTTACTTTAATTGCGGTTATAATGAATTTGTCATCTGCTTTTATCCACTATTAATTCAAGCCTGCTGTAGCGGACCGCGTCCGAATGATGGCCAAAAATATACGGATGAGTTCCATAGGGTTCTTTACTCAACTCCAAAGAACCTTTTATGCTAAAAATGTTCTGTAATGACAAGAAAGAACCCTTTTGGTTCTTAAAAACCCTTAAAAAGGGTTCTGTATATAGAACCTTTTAAGGTTCTATATAGAACCTTTTCTTCTAAGAGTGTATCCATAAATTCTCTCTCTCTCTCTCTCTCTCTCTCTCTCTCTCTCTCTCTCTCTCTCTCTCTCTCTCTCTCTCTCTCTTAACTCGCCGAAGTTATCTTTAATCAAAGTCTGAAAAGTTACTTCCGGGCAGTGGAGCCTCCAGAAATTTTTCATAGGGGTGGCCAGATGGGGCCACTTAAAATCTTGGGGTGGCACACCAAAACTATAAACCATAATTTCAGAATTGTATTCTACTGTTGTAGTAACCCATACGGAAATGTAATATATGACATATCCCTATATCGCTATGACGCCGTCATATATGTTAAATATAAGACAATATATTGCTATCACATATACATATCTCTACATATATGTTGATATAGGTTTTTAACATATATAAATTTGCCATATTATATGAGTATATTGACATATATTAATATGATGTATATGATTATTATTTATATAATACTGTATGTTTTGACCATATATGTCACCGATATGTTTAATTTATATATGCCAAACTATTTACTATTTATTTCAAGTCTACGGATCAAGTCTACATATCCACATTTCATTTCAATTTCTATCTCATTATCCACATTTCATTTCAATTTCTATCTCATTTTCGAATCTTTTATAAATAAAATGTATTATTTATTATTATTTTACCTCTTCTTGACCAGCTCATAAAAACAAAACAAATACTACACAAATTCTATTTGAAAACTGATAATTATATATGTGACATGTATGTAAAAAAACACTATTATACATACATCAAATATATGGGCTGGTTTTATATGTCAATTGTTCCATTTTCTAATAGGTTTTATATATGGGCATATATATGGGTATATATATTTTATATATGTGGATATATTTCATATATGTATATTTCATATACCTAGGCTATGTACATATATTACATTTCCGTATGGGTAAACCGGCCTGAAGAAAACTATCAGAAAGACTTAAGGAAACTCCTACTGATATACTTTGGTTTATTGTGTTATATTTAATGGACAGTGCATCACGTTGCATGAATTTCTTAAATGAAATAAACAGAGCTCACAAACAGGTCTCACACACTCCATTTCATCATTGCAAATAACACATATGACTCGACTGACAAAACTAGGAACTAACAGACACATGAAGTAAACTTGTGTGTAGTTTATAAAGTCCAACCTTGCACTTGTTGAAAACAATCTAAACTCTCTTTTTATGACGCAGCTCTTATTGATGCGACTTACCAGCAGCGAGAGATGTGAGACTCTGCTGGTGGTGACGTAGCTCCGCCCGCAATATCACGCACACAAATGCGAGTGATGCAACAGCCAATGTCGAGTTTTCCCAATTAATGCATGAATTTAACAGCATTATTTAAACTCTGTTACACATATACATGCACCAGCTAACGACGTTAGCTAGGTAACTCTTGTCAAAACATGTCAAAGACGCATCAAAAAGCTGTTGTAACAGTATACTGTAACCATTTGGCACTTAAAAAGCAAGTCACGACACATAATTCCCCGTCTTCTTTTACTAAAGAATATTTTTTACTTATTTACTTACCGGTAGTCTTCGTCTTCTTTCTTAACTTCTTTTAAAATTGTTGACCAACATGTTACTGAAGTCTACCCCTCAATTTAACACATAATGGCTTTAAATGTTGCACAAATTCTCTCTGGGGATGTCTAACCTTGATTACATTATATCCTAGAAAGTATTTTAGTCAGATCTCTGATGGGAACAGCTGCAAATATACTCAGGGTCAACAAATCTGACAACACAAAAATATAGGTTACCAAAATCTGTTACCCCTCTCTATTTAATACATAGGCCTAATGGCTTTTAATGTTACCCAAATTCACACTGGTGATGACTAACCTATTGTAATTTATATCCTAGAAATATTTTTTGCCGGATGTGAACAACTGCAGATATACGCAGTGTCACCAAATCCAACAACACAGCATTAAAGGTTACCTAAACCTGTTACCTCGTCTATAGCAGTTTATCCTAATGTGAACAGCTGCAGGAATACAGCAGGGTCTGGGTCACCAAATCCGACAAGGCAGCATAACAGGTCACCGAAATCCACACACAATGGCTTTAACGTTACCTAAATTCACACTGGTGATGTCTAATCTCCTCCCAGCAGGCACACAACGTCATAAGACATTGATATTTTGTTGTTTTTATGTATTATAAAGTTACCAAGTTCCAACGTCTCCTTGGCGTCATAATGATGACGTCTCCACACAACGTCAAATTCTAACATCATTCATATGTTCAATAAAAGCAGCCACCTCATGCAGCCACATCTGTTTCTTTCTGCATTAAAGCTCGTTCTCGCTAAAAATCCTTTCAAGAGTGCGTTTGCTCCGAGCTATTCATGCCTTTCCATTCCATTCTTAATAAGGCAAGAATTTCATCATTAGCAAAACCATGTTTAAATTCTCCTTAATGTGTTCACAATTCATCCTGTGTCAGGTCGCGTCAGATCAATAAGCTTGCAAGTCATAATTAAGATTTAGATGTCATAATTTCGACTAAGTTATGTCATAATATTTATGATTTTTTTCTTCTTTTGTGGTGGAAATGGGCTTCCATAGCTCTGAAGAACTGTTTGTAAAGAATTTGTTTACATACATTTTTACGTCTGAATAATGAAACAGTTTTGGAATCAATAGTCATGTGAATCAGTGACAATCTTGTAGATGTATCAGTTTCAGACGTTGGATGTTGACGTCAATCTGACGTTGGGTTCTGACGTCAACCCGATTCTCATTTCCAACCAAAATGCAACCTCTGTTCGACATTGGGGTTCAACCTCAATCTGACGTCATATTGACATCCAGTGCCTGCTGAGCTATGTTTCATATCCGAAAAAGATTTTGGTCTTATGAGAACAGCTTTAAATACACAGCAGAGTCACCGAATCCAGTGTTGTGTCAAATAGTTTCCCATATGTTTCCTTTCCTAAATGAACTGTCTTACCCTAACCAACAGTAACCTAAGGGGAAACATATGGGAATAGACTTCAACACGACACCAATGTTTTCCAAATCAAAGAGGCAGAGGAAAGAGTACGAGGTTAGATATAAAGTGGCTAAATATTTCATATTTGACACAATACTGTTAGAAATGTGTATCACTCACAATAGAAATGTGAGTGATGCAAACTACTCAACTTTTTTTGTCAAATTTCACTATATAATTTACTTAATTTATGAATCGAGACAAGAATGTGATGAGACGAGAAACATTATAGGAGCATATTAGGCATAAGATTTAGAGTGAATTTAATGAACCTGCAGTAAAATAAAAAATATTATTTATTAAATGGGTAGAATTTTAACCCAAATAATTTTTTTTACCAAAACCAAAATTAAAATTTTTATTTAGCCCAAACCCAAAAATCAATTTTTTTCACTGGAGCTGTATACTTTAAAAAAAATTAACACTGGAAAAAGCATAGCCTAACTGCTTTTGGATCACATGAGGCACCTCAGCCTATTATGGCAGTGACGTCAGTGGCCAGCATTCAGAGTTGCAGTCTTTAATGTTAAAACGGAGTCAGACAACGCAGTGTCTCAGTGGTTCATGTAGGTTGTCTACAAACCGGAAGGTTGGTGGTTCTATCCCCGGTTCAACCTGACCAAGTGTCGAGGTGTCCATGAGCAAGACACCTAACCCCAGCTGCTCCCGACGAGCTGGATGGCCCCTTGCATGGCTGACACCGCCGTCGGTGTATGAATGAGTGAATGAATGGGTGAATGTGAGGCAATATGTAAAGAGCTATGGTGGCCATGGGTCTGTTAAAGCGCTATATAAATTCAGTCCATGTTGCTGATGTGGAGTTAACTATCCTCAATTATCTCCTGTCATGATAATCTATAAATCGCTCGTATAGGAACTGTTGTGAGATGCACACAGAGTGACTTTCTATTGCATGTGAAAAGATGAATGGTAAGTTTGAGCTGACTCACAAATGTCTTATACAACAACTTTTCCTCTTCTCAACATGGACTGCCGGGGTTTATGTACATTTTAGGGTTGGTGATGTCACTAACCCAGGAGGAGTGTCGTGTAGTCCCTACCAGCCGTTTGTTGTAGTCGTTTTCTTTAAAAGCAAATATCTTCCTTTGCTTTGAGCGTTGTAACTTTGCAGATGTTGTTTATGCTCAAACAGCAACATTACACACTAACTAAAGTTAGAAAAGTGAAATCATACTCAACCGCCCCTTTAAAAAAAGAAACATTTTATCACAGTAAAATCTACTTATAATTTT
This sequence comes from Phoxinus phoxinus, assembly GCF_949152265.1. NCBI lineage: Eukaryota > Metazoa > Chordata > Actinopteri > Cypriniformes > Leuciscidae > Phoxinus > Phoxinus phoxinus. Next base: position 36,160,698 of record NC_136877.1, on the reverse strand, counting down.
CAATAAAAGTATTGTTTAGTTTAAAACATGTTGAAGGTTTGCAAATTGCCTGTCGAATCATTAAATAATAAGCTATTTCACAAAAGCTGTTTATTCAGTGTAGCAAAGCTATGTATTGATAAAAAAATTTTTTTTAAATGGCCTCTTGTCTCCTTACAGCCAAAGCTGGAGCTTTAGCTTTACCCGTTAGCTTCAGTCCATAAATTGAACATATTAATTATTAATCAAGTAACATTAATAATCAAGTAATTATACAAATTTATTTAATAATCAACACTCAAATAAAACTTTATAAGTTGTAAAAAAAAAAATTTTAGATAATACTAATAATAATAGATTTATTACTTGTTTTTTGTTTGTTTATTTTTTTTATTGAAATATTAACATTAATAGGTGGCATGTGTGCTACAAATAATGTTTAGAGAGTTGACGCATCATTGGAAAACTATAGATTAAAAGAATTATCTTGAGATTTAAGAATCCATTTCAGTATCGATTTAAATCGAGAAATCGATATTTTCCACACAGCTAACATTTACCTGTTGTAGTCTATCCATGTTGTGGCGCGAAATAGACACTGATACTGACAAAACAACCTCACTGAATGGGGATTCTTGTGTTGATTAAGGCAATCTAGCTGTTAGGGGAATGTGTCTGTCTAAACACCATTGCTGAATGAGGTTTTTTGTTATAGTGGTGGAAAGATTTTTATGCCAAGCCCTGGTTGTGGCAATAATTTCAGTGGCAGTCAGAGGACAATTAAGGAGAGAGGGTGTGAGCGTTTGGCCTGCCTTCTGCTTAATATTTCAGAATCTCTCTGGAGACATCAGAGCTCAATCAAATATTAACAATCACACAGCACTTTGAAGGCATCTTAGAAAGCTTTAGAGCTGTGTGATAGAGGAAAGTCAGATTTTAAAATAATCATTGCCTGCAAAAAGCAGTTCAGGAAGGCGAGGGATCAGGGTCACAACACAACAGCAGCTTTCAGGACTAAACAGACAGATGTTGAACTAGCAGACTGGCTTTTCAGACATTATAAGCACTAATGTAGAGTATTTCCCGAGTTCAGCACATGTATGTATACAGTATGACACATAGGTGAAAAAAAAACCTGGAAATCTTATACACTGCAAGATGTTAAATTAAATAAAAGATGGTAAATAAGGCAAGTATTTTGTTTGTTTTTTATAAGTGTGCTCATGATTGGAAGGGAGGCAGAATTCATGTTTGAAACTCCAAGCAATGTCTGACACTAGTAATCTCAGTATTTACTCAGATCTCCGTTCACTTGAGATTAAATATTTAAATCAGCTCTATATCAGCATCACAAACAATATTAATAAATTATTCCTTTCAGGCCATGAGAAGAGAAGCCTATAGTGTGTGTGTGTGTGTGTGTGTGTGTGTGTGTGTGTGTGTGTGTGTGTGTGTGTGTGTGTGTGTGTGTGTGTGTGTGTGTGTGTGTGTGTGTGTGTGTGTGTGTGTGTGTGTGTGTGTGTGAGGGATATAAATGGTTCATATGGTTCTCCTGGTGAAAAGCAGTCTCTGGTTATTGCTTGCTTGCTAGTACTACTTGACACCTAAAAATAGTATTGTAAGGAGAATAATGTTCTTAATGAAAACTTTTCCTCTCTCTTTTTTAGAACAGTTTTTCTTTTCCTCTTTAAATACTTTATATCCCAAACCCCAAACCTCCCACATCATGATTTAGACAGCTGCACTGGGGCATGTAATCTGCAATTGAAATGAAAATGAAATCTTACAATTAGGACAGAGTGATCTGAGTGACAAAATGATCTACACCTAACAGCACATGGCCAAGATTTACTCTACAGCAACATATTCCCCTATTTTCAAGGCATGCGGTATCAAACAAGAAATCAGTTTCAATTCTCATACCTTACAGTGAAGTCTATTAATTTGTAAAATGTCAATGCTAAGTCATATTCCTTGCTGTGTGTTTTCATGCACTGAGCAAATGTGATTTTTTTCTATCCTAATTTTATGGATTTTAATAACTTTGTGTGTGTGTGTGTGTGTGTGTGTGTGTGTGTGTGTGTGTGTGTGTGTGTGTGTGTGTGTGTGTGTGTGTGTGTGTGTGTGTGTGTGTGTGTGTGTGTGTTTATATACAGTGTATTAATTCAATATTTAATTCCTTTTTGAAGTAACCAAGTAAAATCCCCTGAAACTTCTATAAAGCATGTCTTCACAGAATGACTTGAATCCTGGTGTATTTATTGCATTTTTCATCAAAGTGTAAATTCACCCTGACCTGGTTTATTTAATCATCTTATATTTTAGTTGCATTGAGGAACATCTTACAAGCAGTATTTGAGCAGGAGCAAAATAAAGGAGAAAACCCTATTACGCACAGAATATGTAACAGCAAGGTCTCTTATAACAAAAAAAATTGCAGTGAGTGAGCTATAAAGTTATCCTTTCTCATTTCAACATACTGGCAAGCACACTATTGTGGGAAAACAAGAGATCCAGATTATCTAATTCTTGGTTTGTTGTTTGTCATGTAACATTGGCTCAAGTTAATAACAAAGTCAGAAAGACATGTACTGTCAACTTCTGCTGGGTGTGTGAGAAGAGGACTTGGAAAAGGAAAGTAGGCACGCAAAAAATACTTTTAAATTGTCTGACAGCCAAAGTGATTTAAAGGACAATTCCGGCGCAAAATTAACCTAGGGGTAATTAACACATGGTTACCGAGTCGACTATTCTCTGGGATGTGTTCTCATGATAATCGAATGTAAAGAGTTGTATCTCTAAAAACAGATTAGCTTATAACACTAGTATATGGGGCATAGAATAAGTAAAAATAAATCGCTAGTTAATACCACTAACAAGGCTCAAAATAGTCTCACACTAACACGGTAGCATAATGAGGGTCCCTACATGCAAACCGAAGCATTGAGAACTTTGTAAGTGTACAGACAGTTTAATAAGAAGATACTTTATAAAGACAGTATATTACGCGTATACAGTCAGGAGCCATCTTGGAAAACAGTCTCGACCAGTCGAGCCACGAACACCGCGCTACGTGAGATGAACTGTGACTTAAACCTATCAACCAGCATTTATATTTACATTTATGAATTTAGTAAATGATTTTATTAAATTTAATGAATTTATTTTCATGTATTACTTAGATAAGTTAACATTTTAACAGATCATGGATTCCATGGATTATCATGAATTGAACTTGGTGTTGCTATTATTCTCTACTATTTGAGCTACAAGAATTAGCATTTTTAGAGAAACCAAAATAAAAATAAATTATATATTTTTTTATATATTCTGCACATCATATAAATACTACTATGAAATAATTGCAATTATTGTTATGTCTTTTATCATGAACAGAATGAAATCTCTTTTGCTCTTTTCTCTCATCCTTATTGTTCATGGCCATGTGTCGATTTAGAAGATTTAGACTGACTGACTGTGGAGTTTGATCTGATGAGGCAGGGGAACTAGCCATACCCTACGGTCATTTTACAAATTACACAGTTAGTTGAGTTTATAAATGCCCTCCACTCTTCTTATTATTACTCTTCAGCACAACAACTGCTGGACTACTAAGTAAAAAAAAAAAAAGAATAAAATTTCCAAACCGTAATACATATACAATAGAACAAGGATATTTATTTTCCACGATATACATGAACAATTTTTTTTTCCGTAGTAGCAAGCAAGCAATAACTTCAGGCAGTTGCATAAACATAGCCATTATGTAAAGACTGTGACTTAAGTACTAGTATCACTAGTCAAGGAAGGGCAGGCAGTCTTACTTTTTTTGGTACTGCATATCAAATTAGACCAATCTAAAAAAATTGTAACTGACTTGAAAAAGTTATGTACTGTATGAACCTTAAAGGTTCGGTCTTTAGGGAAAAACAGTCTTAAAGAAAAAAGTGTGATGACTAACATTTATATCTCTCATTCCATATCATTTTCTTTCTTTTTCTCTCTCATGTGCAAACACACACATACATTAACACAAATCTCACCTTCAACTCTCACTATAGGTTTCCTTTCTCATGACCTGAAAGGCATAATTTATTAATATTGTCTCAATTAAAAGTACTTGCCTCATTTACCATCTTGCCGATGTTGCTGTTTTTCCACCCATGTGTCATGTGCTGAACCAGGCAAATGCTATACATAAGTGCTTAACATCTGATAATCTGATATATTTTATAAGCAACACTTCATTCATTACTGCCTGGTTTTGTTTTGAATGAGAATGAGGGTTTGCTGATATCTGATAAAGAGTGATACAAGCCCTGTAATAAATAACCCTTCCTCTAATCACTCATTCACACAGATTTTATACGCCACACTCGTTGTGTGGCACAAGCCTCAATGCATCCACAGTCCCCCCCCCCTCCCCCCGCCATCCCATGAAATACAACACCATCTGGAAGAAAGAGAACAGAAAAATACAATACCATTGTTTTCATTCCTCAAAGGATTTGATTAAAGTTATTGATAATTTGTGTTATAGAAAAAGAGATGCCACCCCCATGAAAACAACTGTAAATCATAATGCCTCATGTTCATGCATGCTACTGTGAGATATGAAGGAAAAAGCAGCAATTAGATACTGCAAACTGAGCAAGATGTGCCTTCCTGAGGACATGCCTTAAACAACTGGTACTTTCATTTCAAGTTAATTATGATTCTGAAATGCTAATTAGAACAATGCAGCCAAAATAGGATAAGTCAAGAGCGGTATACAGTGGACAAATTGTATAACATTTTACAAGTGAATTATCTGAATAGTTGGCGTTGTGATAGATGTGTAGTATGTGTGGCCAAACAATAAGCAGTGAAATATAGCCGAGAGGCACCGCTGACCTACACAAAGGTGAGCTCTGTAATGAAGGTATATGTGTGAGTGTCTCAGATATCTGGTCTCTTGATGTGTGACTGCCAGGAGCCAAACGCAGTCAGCAGTCTCTCAAAAGAGAGAGGCCATATTTCACTAATAAGCATTTCATCACTAACCAAACTCCACTCTCCTGATCAATCAATTACAGAGGACGATCCCAAGTGGGACAGGGGCGGAAAGGACAGGAGAGGATCGTCTCTGTTTGCAATGTCTAGCCGCCATGTTTGAATGAATGCTGTGTAACAGACGGGTATGCGCACGTGTGCTTTTATCCTGTCTGACGAGAGCAGGAGCAGCTGGGAACCGATGATGGAATCGGCCTGTTGCCATGGAGACCACAGCATCACACAGAATTCCAAGGACAATGGAATGTCACAATCTGACGCTGATATTCCCAGACATGCCACAAACATGACCTCACACAACTAGTACCATGAATGATGACCACCAACAAGTTCACTATTCCAAGAGTTAATGTTTCATGTTGTCAAATGTATAACTTATACACAGAACACTTACTATTTCAAATCCATAAACTTATTTTCTTGGAAAAATTATTTGTTCCAGTGTTTAGGAATTCTGCCTCAACTGAGCTCTAAACATAACATTCAGTAACTTGTGCACGTGGAGTTCAGTCATGGTAAACTCTCGATAGATAGATAGATAGATAGATAGATAGATAGATAGATAGATAGATAGATAGATAGATAGATAGATAGATAGATAGATAGATAGATAGATAGATAGATAGATAGATAGATAGATAGATAGATAGATAGATAGATAGATAGAATTTTTAAGCATTAGCCCAAAATGCATGTCAATTGTGTTGACCTCTTTGTCAAAAGAACTTCAAGATTTCCACATTGACTGTCACATTTGATAGATCTTTAAAACAAATCTTGGGTTATTTTTCCTGCCCAAACCCTGGGTTGAGACATTTTTTATGGGTTATTTTTTCTGTGTTTGGGTAGTTTTTGCATAACCCGGATCCTGGGTCAGAAGTAACAACCCATATACACATATTACGTCTATGGTGAAGAGATGAGTCCCACCTAAGGACCCAAGCAATCCGGTTGGTTCAATGCATGTTTTATGGGTAATCGCTTTAGTGCCTGGTTACAAATCAGACAAAATTACTGTATTATATAAGACGTTTGAACTACATTAAAACGACCATTCATGTCTTTTAACTTATATGTTTCATATATAACCGAACCTATAGATTCTAAAAATAAACATTTCTCGTTCTTAGTGGTTTTTTAGCTTACATACAATTCAATTAATAGGTGTTTGTTTTTCTGTAAAGCTGTACTGTGAAAAGCGCTATACAAATAAATATAATATTACTTGATGGCAGAAAACTGCTAGACTATCTGCTTAAAATGTTTTTACAAACTGCTTTTATCTTATCTTGTACAGCAGCGGGATTTAGCTGTAGGAATTTGGCATGCTATAAAGCTACCACATAGAGCTTAAACAGCTCACGTTAGCTACAAGAAGTTATCGCAAGATCCGCTTTAGATCAGGTATACTACTAGGGTCCTAAGGTGGGACTCATCTCTACGGTGCTGGGACTCATCTCTTCACCACACAGGTGCAGTGATAGGTACTTTCTTTAGCGCCTGATTACAATTCCTACAAAATAACGTTATGATAAATGCTGTTTGAGCTATAATGACCATTAATATCTGTATTAGCTTAGCATAGCATACAGATACCCGACTTAGCCTGATAGCTTTATACACGCATTTCCAATCATCTTTAAGGTATTACATGTTAAATGAAGTGTTAAATGTCCAAATATATTTCAGTCATAAAAAGAGTGAAATGATGTTCAATTATTCACTTAATAGGTTATTGTTATTATTATTAATAATAATAATTAAACTAACAGTTTATCAAGTGAAAGAAATGTTCCATTTGTTTTTTAATGGACTAGGCTATATAATAACCATATATATTTTAAAATTAATATAATTCGTATATACTCAGTAAAGGCTAATCAATAATTGATAGCTGAAAGAGACCCGATTTCAAATGAGGACCCGGTTTGGGTTATACTTTATTTCAAGGTGTCATTGTTACAGTGTACTTATACAACTGAGTAATAATAATTAACTACATGAATTTACTATAGGGATAGGGTAGGATTAAGGTTTGGTTGAGGGTTAGTTGCATATAATTATGCATAATTTACTGTTATTACTATGGTAAGTACATGTAAGATATGTAACAATAAAGTGTTACCCCGATTTGTCATGACACCTGCACGAGAACAGAGACTGGTCAAATACACTACTTCTAAATGTTTTTATTTTTACTTCTGATGTTTGTTAAACGAGCTTAAATGTAGGCAATATGTATTAAAAAGTATTTAAAATATGCAATACTGTAAAATATGATATTTCGAAAATAAAGGAATTATCATGCAAACCAGTGGATGTGTGCAGTATTTTTAAAAAGTTTAGAGGATTTAAGTTAATCCGTAAACAATCATTTATGTATTAAGTTAAAAAAAAGAAGAAGAAAAAGAAAAAGGAAGAAGCTAGTATTATAGTAAAAATGTATCAACCCATTATGCTGGGTAAAATTATTTATTCCTTTTTTATTTACCCAGCCCTTGGGTTGAAAACAACCCAAAGTGGGTTGTTTTTAACCCAGTGTTTTTTCGAGCAGCTGCAAAGTATTAGGCATATTATAGCTACTGCAATCTTTCAGCAACTAATGTTGATTATGAACATCTGTGAATAGTTCAGAGGAATTCATTAATAAAAACATGCCTATCACTTTCATTCCACCTGGGATATTTTCATTCTTGCAAGGACTATATTATATACACAGTACACAAAACCACTGCTCTTCTTGGCAACTTAGCATCTCAGCCAATGATTTTGCTATAAGATGACTCATTATAACAATCCCAAACTTTGCTTTTCATTATTCACTTAATACAACAATGCTGGATGCTGCAATGCATACAACTCAATATATGAAATTAATGGCACATTCTAATCAATTAACTTAAATCAATTAATCTCCATTCATGCTTTTGGGCTGCCTTAGACAAGCAGTTTAAACAAATGCTTCAAGAAGACAATAGCCTATTGAAACAGTCTGGGAATTTGTCTGAATTGCACGGTAATTTGGCTTGTAGTTTGGCCAAACAAGAAGAACAGGAACAGCTAGTGAATCATTACAGTGTTGCACGTATGCTACAACAATCTTTCAGCAGCTGTTATCGTGGATAGTTCGCCCCGAGAGGCAATTTAATGTACGAAACCTTTCCACTAGTGCCTCTTCCCAGTTCCCACTGAATGTGACTCAGGTCTCTCGGGCTGGCGACAAGCACTACGTGACAGGTGACCCGCTGCTCTCTAAAGGATACAGACGGGTCACCGAAACCAGCGCTGATTCATTCATCAAGGAAATTTCCTAACACGTTAATTAGCCATTACGCATTGCAGCCCTTGTGCAGTGTCCAGATTCGTACAGATGCTCGCGGATTTTCCCGCTTGAATGCGCAGCATCAGCAGCGCGAACATTAAAGCACGTGTGTCGGTGATGGGGATAACCCGCTTGTGATGATGAAAACATGTTAATACTGACCTGAACCGTGCAAGTGTATTCCGAGTCGTCCAGCAGTCGCACTGTACAGTTGAATTCCCTGTCAAGAGTCCGATCGCTGCCACTCATCAGTCGGCTCAACATATTGGCCAGTCAGTACAGACGCACGAGCGTTTAGGACGAGCGCAACATGTCACTCACTGCATACATGCCAGACAGATCCTTCTCGGTTATCAGAAGCCCTTTTGAGTCATTGCTCCCCATCATTTTCCTTCGGACTGGTCGGTGTGGTTTCCTCTGCCGTTGGTGGTTCTATGCCAACGTTGGAGGTAGTCCAATGCACTGAATAGAGTCAGGCACAACAGCCCATCCATATTCATGCATTATTTCAAGGGAGGGCTGAGGCGAAATGTATTCATAAACTGAAAGCCAGTGAGAGTCAATGTTCATAACTGTGTAGATGAAAATAGATTTGTCATATAGACTCTGGAGGATCATTTAGGCTTTAAATTACTTTAACTAATAACAAATAAGTTTCTGCCCAATAAAAGGTATTTTACATTATTGTTTAGGCCTACATCTATTATATCAACAGTTAAGATGGTCTTGCCAAATATGTATTCACATCAAGAAGTTTTTTTTTTAGTTTTTTTTTAGATGTTTCGAAATCTAATTGATATGTCTGGCATTATATGCCATTAAGACAATTCATAAAATCAATCCAAAACTTTGCTTTTAATTGTTTAATTTACATAAATCAGGAATATAAACAACTCGATTTAAGGTAATAATGACATAATAAATCAATGCAATCACAAATCAATTCAACTTCAAGGGCTGAGGTAAATGAAAAAAGAGATAGGCTACGTTTGTAACAAATATTTGAGGAATATGAAATAGGTCTATAAAATAGCTTTTGAATTGCACAATAAGTTGATGTTAGAGTCATAAATATGTGACAGACATGATGTAAGCCCTTAAACCAGCAATTGTGTGCATGCAGTTTGCACTTGACAGAATTTATAATTAAAGGGGTCATGAACTGAATTTGTAATTATTTTATTTCCTGATGTGCACTTATAGTGCAAGTATGATTTTTACATTAAAATTGTCAATCGATAAAAGGCCATTTTCTACCCTGATTATAGCCCTTTGATTTGAACTGAGGATGTGTCGTGTCTGAGACTCCGTAAACGCCCGCTGTGACTGGCTAGCATCTTTGCACATGATACAAGTATTGCATGTGGAACTCTTTTGAAAACTTTTACTAGGTTTTTACTATTACTGCTGACTGCGGTCGAGGTTAAATAATCATGAAAAGTATTGATTAGCATTAGATTTAGACCTACACCTGCCGCATACATTGTTGCAGCGATGAGCATGGTAGCCGATGACAGACACGAATGCAGTGATCTCGTCATTGTAACTCGATTTCTGCACTCTCAGGAATGCTATTATCATAACAGTCCAAACCCAATGTTAATAAGAGATTCATTGTGCCGTGTAGACAGCGTCATTGATAAACAGGAGTTTTGGTGAGAGTCCAGAACTCTGACACATTAACAGCAACTATGTCGGACTGTACTTGAATCATATTTGAAATCACTGATCACAGATCAGGCATTAGAATTAACACAGCTACTTACATGTTGTGGCATTACTGTCAGGTGAGTCGTGTCCATATCTTATAGTAAAAGGCTGTTTGCAAAGCCTGCGCCAAAAGTGCAACTGATATACCGAATAATCCACACACTCTAAAAAATGCTGGGTTGTTTCAACCCAATTTTGGGTAAAATATGGACAAACCCAAATGTTGGGTTAAAAATGTAATGTAAAAATGTAACCCAACGGCTGGGTTTGTCCATATTTTACCCAAAATTGGGTTGAAACAACCCAGCATTTTTTAGAGTGCAAATAAAATACATTCACATAGCCTAATTGAAAATAAATAACAAATAATAAACGATTCTGTATCTCCATTTTCGTCTCAGTAATGCGCCAGTGGGCGGGGCCAAATATATACGATGATGTAAGTAGGCGTTTTCGGAGCATGGTTTCAATAAAAGCTGGTTTTGTACTAATGAGGAAGATTTGCGTTCTTTATAGTACAATGACCTCTTACATGTCAAAAGATCAAAGAAAATTTAGATTTTTCAATTCATGACCCCTTTAAGAGATGAAGGGAAAATTTATATTTTTTATAATTTGCCAGATATATCTATATCTATACATATAAATAAATCACCTGCATGGATTTTCCCTTTTGCATGTAGGATAAACAAAGGTCTTAAATAGAAAAAGAGAGGTTCAACTCAACAACATAATCATTCATTAACATATCATTATAGTTCCCATACAAAAACTACCAAAACTATTCTTTGTTTTCTAAAGGTATGTTAAGACATATGCATTTAAAATTGTCAAAGGCACACTTCAAGTGGATAAAGTACAATTTTAACAAATCAAACAACACTGGTACAAACCAAAAACAGTAAGATGAGGCATTATAAAGGTGCAGCAGGTCAATTTCCATTACTGCAACAGTGAGCAATGCTCATAGGGGCCAATTTGAATATACAACACAAGATAATAGACTCTGTGCAGCTTTTAGTACATGACTCTGTAATTAAGGCATTTTGTTTGACATCAAGGTTATTTTTTATTAGTTGTAGGCAACAGTCAATACTTTTTGTTTTAAGGGGATCAGACTAATAAATCAGCAGATTATCTTCAAGGAAAGAAGATGGCAAACTAGTGATCTAGATCTATGTGCTGGTGGCAACACTGGCTTTCTTGTCATTGAAGAAACTCTTAAGCATAAGCACCTGGCCAATACAGACCACAAACAGGATGATGGCCTCCCCAATGGACCAAATGTGCACACGCTCATTCAGATCTTCAGCCCTGAGTCGGTCCTGAGCCTCTCGAAGACGATACCAGGTCTGAGAGTCTGAAACCACTTTCAGGATCTCATGGATAGACAAGCAGGCCGACTCCATCTGCATGATTTATTCAGAGGTTCATATCAAATGCATATATGCAGAGTGCATGCTGTCTGTGAGTGCATGGCGTTTGTGTTTCTCACCTGTGTGAGAGCTGTCGCTCCGTTCATGTCAGGCAATAACCTGGCATCCTCTCCAGTTCGGAAGTCCAGGTATACAGTTTTGTGAGAGAAGGTCGAGAACTCGTTGCTGAAGCAGACCTTGTACACTCCCTTCATTGTTGTTGTATGGGAAAAGCTGTCATATTGCTTTTTTCGTTCCTGATACAGCATGCTATTCACTGGATCTGACACAAAACAGTCAACATCATAGTTTCCTCCAGCAATTACCTGTATGAAAAGGAGAGAATTAATACTGAAATTTGAGAATATGTAATACATTGTATCTTCAGTTGTTTAACAATGTTTGCAGTGTTGAATAATAACATCTGAAGCCGCAAAATCACGGTAATATCTGTTTGTGATACAAAGAAAAAGTAAATAATTAACAGACGTGGACTAGAAAAAGATAAATAATCAACCAACATTGCAAAACACAAAAAGAGTCAATTACCTGAAAGTCTATATCAAACTTGACTCCTTGCTCTAGGTCTTCGTAAAAGCATTGTTTCTCGTTGTCGGGCAATTCAAAAGTTAATTCGGTGGCATTTATAAAGGCTATGTACACAGCCAAAATTAAAAGACAAGGGTGTCTCATGATGGAAGAAAACTTAAATTATTTTTCTTTACAATGCACAGAAAGCCTCCTCCATTGAGTTACGGCTAGTTTGCTGAACTCACTCGGCTACTTGACAGCTTGAAGCGACACACCACTGACGTGGCAGGAGGACGGGATACTTCCGGGTTATTTGGCGTTTTACTTTTCAAAATAAATAAAGGTGCGATTATTTCATTCATTATTTTAGCTCGTTTCAGATTATTTTTATTTTCTTATTTTCAATTCTAAATTCCTGACTGACCTGTACAGTTGCCAGGGTGGCAGTAAAGAAGGCAATAATATAATGCTGATTACCTCATGGTTTTATAATATCCTATTACTTGGACAAAGCAAAGCTGTTTCCAGTACATAAACTAGTTGGTGTACACTTTATAAGTTTTCATGCTCTGATAGCTCTATGGAGTGTAGACTCAGGAAGTGGGGTAGGAAATACATATATAAAAAGAAGCAATTTAACAAAACATAGGCTATATATTTGAACATAAATTAGCCTACTTTACAAAGTAGACGACTTAAAATAAATATTTTTATTCATATTTTGTTTTTCACTTTCTCACTATGAATTCTGAAATATTCTTTGTTTAATTTTGTATAGCAATCAACAACAAATTTACATGATGCTTTCGAGTTTTATTATCCTTATTTCCAAATATTTGATTTTCAACACAGCCTTCAAAATGTTGACCTTTATCATTGTTATTTTTTCATTGGCTAGGAAGAAAAAAAAATAGGCTGGGGCCTTAAACTTTGGCATGATGTAGCACAAGGTTATGCACACAAATATGTGCTCCTCCACGTTTCAGGTCCTCGCCTGAATCGAAAGTATAAAATACACACCCAAACACTATTCTAACAATTACAATGACCTCATAAAGAAAATGTAAGTGGCATTGACCAAATCACTGTGCCACAATGTTGTCTGGACAATTTTCTCAGTATTTACTAAAGCAGGAGTTTTCAAACATTGTATGCCAAGAACCTGCAATGCAAATATGATTAATTTATAATATATGAAAATTTATCATATTTTCAGGCAAATGTATCCTGTGTGAGGAAAAAGGGGAAATATTCACTTTGATTACCGGTAAGTTGACTATCTTTTGCACCAGTCTATCTGATAAGCCCCAGTCAATTTAAGTGTATTTTTTTCTCCCGTTTTATTGTCCACTAGGCTTAGATCAGACTGTAAGCCAGCACCACTAATTATTTCAAATGTATTAACGCTATTGATGATTGTTGTTCCTGTTTATGCCAAAGCCGCATTTTACAACCAACAATCGGACTCTTATTTTGAAATTCGAGGCTGGAGCACGTGAGTCCACTGTGTTTACTCCGAAGTTCTCTTTTTGTGTGTGGTGTGTGGGCGGTGACTGACCTCTCCGTCTCTCTGCCTGTCTGCAGACTCTTTGAATGCTGAAGGAGCTCAAGTAGTTGAAGGTGAATCTACCAGGTGTAATAATGCAGGAATACACAAAGGCAGCGAAGGTGTTCGTGGAAGAACACCCTACAGGTGTCACAGCTTTCCTGATTACGGGTAGGCAAAAGTTAAATCATAGTTTGCTTGTTTCTTACTTGTTCGTTAAAATAATGCTTCCCAGAATAATCAGGGTTCCCACGGCAACCAAAAACATGTAAATATGAGGCACTTTTAAAACTGACATTTATTACACTCGTGAAAATTGGATTTCATTAATAGATTCTGAATGTGCCAGGGAACAAAAATTTAATTTATTAGGCTATACATAGTGTGTGTATCATTCTGCAGTTGCTCAGTGCAGACATTGATTTTAGTGCATGCAATATGCCAAATGATAATAAATAAAAAACTAAATAAATTAATTAGGTTTTGCAAGTTTTTGTAAAATGTAAAATAAAAAAGTCATGGGATTTTATTGATTGAAAGATGTAGGAAAACTGTTATAATGAGAAATAATGATACATCTAAGATATATCTTATTTTATATTATCTTATTGATATCTCTATAAGCCTCTTGCATGTTTATTGGATAACCTTTGCCTGGGCTTATCAAAGGTACCGACGTTTTGAGAGTAGGTTAGAGGTGAGGTCTCCATAAATGTAGTCACTGATTCTAAGCCCAATTTTAGGCTTTTCTGTGTTGATTTAAAGCTTTTTTATGACTCCCTTTGTCCGTCATTAACAAGAAACCTGTTAAAACTGCTCTGTTAATTAAAACAATTATGGTTTCATCATAAGAGTTACCTCCTGATTTCCTAAAGATGACTTTCTTTTTTAAGTTACATTTTATTTATTTATTTATATTTATTAATTTATTGTATGTTTAATTTCAGTTACTTTATATTTTTTGTGAATTGCATTTTTAGTAAACTATCTCTGTTTACATCTTGCTTGAAAATGAAATTTATTGCATTGCTCTACGTTGAGTTTCTTATCCTGTTTTCTTAAGTGTTTATTTGTGATATGTATCCCCTGTGATTTTTGTTAAAAAAAAAAAACACTTTTGCAAAACAAAACAAAAAGAGAGAAAAGGTTAGAGGTGAGGTAATGATGTTGCTGTACCGGTAGGTGTCGGTCTCTTTGCCCTGCGGAGATGGCTGGGTGGTGGAGTCTGCCGGAGCAGAGTGCGCTTGGACGGCAAAACTGTCCTGATAACGGGAGCCAACACTGGTATCGGTAAAGAGACTGCGGTGGACATGGCCAAGAGAGGTCAGATCATTTTAATGGAGTTCCTAAGTTATTTTAAAGTATTAGTTGAAGTGGCATCATGATAGGTCTATGTAACAAGTCTATTTTGTGATATTATATCAGTAAGGATGTTCAAAATTATAAAAAAAAGAATAGCCTTTTAAATCAAGTTTAAAACTCTTTGTTGGGTTACCCTATCTGATTTTTAAGAAAGAAAGAAAGAAAGAAAAAGCCCAAAATATGTAAAAAACGGAAAACTTAAAGGCACAGTAAGTGATTTGTGAGAAACACCTTCCCCTTATGAGATCGCCGTTACTGCTGATTAGCTACAACTTACAAGTGTGTTGTGGTGCTCCGTCTGATCCACTTTCAAATTTTTCACAAACAGGCTGGTTAGATGATTGTTGGAGGCTCTATCTTATTCATTTGATTGATATTTATACTGATTGATATTCATAACCCTCAATGGTTTATCCGATGGGTTTGAAAAGGATGATAAATTCACAGAGGGGAGATCAAACTGGTTTAACTAAGCAATCCATCACTTATGAAACCACACTAACATGGCCCAGTTTGTTATTCTGAGGCTAATGAAACCCCTTCAAAGTTAGAAACTTCTGTGGACAGCAAGAGAGTGCATAAGAGCTTTGTAGTACTGTTGTATTTGCTGAAGGCTTGATGGTTGCAGAAAATATTGCATTGTCACAACAATTACTGTTTATATACTGTTCAGGTGCAAGGGTGATTCTGGCTTGCAGAGACATGGGCAGAGCCGACAAAGCAGCGGATGAGATCAGGAAGAAGAGCGGAAATGGCAACGTGGTTGTGAAGATGCTGGATCTGGCCTCCTTGCAGTCTGTCCGAGCTCTGGCCAAAGATGTACAGCAGAATGAGGAGAGATTGGATATTCTCATTAATAACGCTGGTAAGGAATGTCAGACAGATTATAATCCATAAGCACATGGTTGATATAGTAACAAAGTGTTTTATTTTTTGGCAACAGATTACAAGGTTTGCTCTTTCAGCAAATGAAACGTATGTATTGTACGTATTTACTTATTCAGTCATTTAAATTTAATTTGATTTCTTTTCTTTTTTCCCCCCCCCCCCGCCAACAGGGATAATGATGTGCCCACAGTGGCAGACAGAAGATGGCTTTGAGATGCAGTTTGGCGTGAACCACCTGGGCCATTTCCTGCTTACCAACTTACTTCTGGACTTGTTGAAGAAATCAACACCCAGCCGTGTTGTCAATGTTTCTAGCTTGGCCCATGAGAAAGGTGTGGAATCCCATCTATGTCTTTATGTGCTTAGCTGAATTATGACTAAAAAAAAGCTTGCACATTTTTATCATTATCTTTTTTATCATAATTCTTTAAATTATTGTTACCAAATCCCTGACAAGATGCTCAGCTTTGACAAAATGTAATGTAATTGTATTTTACTAGGGCAGTGTGCATCAATGGTATTATTTTCCAACATATTTTATTTTAATGTATTACAATGTAAATATATTTAAAGTGTTTATTTGACACATTACATTTTTTGATTCCCAGGCAAGTAACTCGTTAAATTTCAAATAATTTTCTGTTGGATAGGCAAGATTTATTTTGATGATATAAACCTGGAGAAAGACTATAATCCAACCATAAGCTATCGACAGAGCAAGCTGGCCAATGTTCTGTTTACCCGTGAACTAGCTGTCAGGTTGAAAGGTAAGCTATAAAGAAAACGTTCTCATTCTCATTGAATTGAAACATCACAGTCTCACACTCTCAAGCATGCTGCTTTCAAACACTTCCCCTGTATGTCATTCAGGCACAGGAGTGACAACTTACTCTCTGCATCCTGGGGTGATCCGTACTGAACTCGGCCGACACTTTTTACCCGCTCTGCCTCTGTGGAAGAGGCTTATGTTCTTGCCCTTTTTTTTCTTTGTCAAAACACCTTGGCAGGGTTCACAGACCACCAGAGGTGGAAAGAGTAATAAAATATTGTACTCAAGTAAAAGTACTACTACTTCAATGAAATTTTACTTAAGTACAAGTAAAAGTACCGGTCTAAAAATCGACTCAAGTAAAAGTAAAAAGTAGCTCATTTAAAATTTACTCAGAGTAAAAGTTACTTAGTTACTTTTTTAACAGGGTGGGGTGGGGGGCTCTCCCGTGTAGGGTTGTAACGGTATGAGATTTGCACAGTATGGCAATGTCTCCGAAAATATTACTGTTAAAGGGATAGTTCACCCAAAAATTAAAATAAGCCCATGATTTATTGACCCTCAAGTCATCCTAGGTGTATATGACATTCTTCTTTCAGAGTTATATTTAAAAAGTCCATTAAAGTGCCTCTATTCACCATAAAAGTGCTCCATACGGGGTTAATAAAGACCTTCTAAAGCAAAGCAATGAGTTTAAGAAAAAAAATCCATATTTAACGTTACAAAGTAAAATTCTAGCTTCCGGCCAAACGCAGTCTACTTGCGTCTATAGCACAACTTACGCAATTTATGACGTCGAAGTAGCGTAGTGCGTCATGGCATAGCGTAAATATCAGCAGTACGTCGCATTTCTCGCATAAATTGCGCTTTAGACTTAAAGGGCACCTATTATGCCCCTTTTCACAAGATGTAAGTTAAGTCCAACACACATTTATGTTCAAACATCATGTAAAAGTGAATTTTGCATAATAGGTGCCCTTTAAGTGGAATCTGTATGTTCGTGTGGCTGGAACCTAGTTATTTTACTTTGTAAAGTTTTAAATATGGATATTTTTCTAACACAAATTCATCGCTCTGGTTCAGAAGGTCTTTATTAAGCCCCCGGAGCCGTGAGGAGCACTTTAATGATGGATAGATGCACTTTTATGGACTTCAAAACAGAAACGGCCATTCACTGCAGGATATTTGTTAATATAACTCCGATATTTGTTTGAAAGAAGAATTTCACATACACCTAGGATGACTTGAGGATGAATAAATCATGGGCTAATTTTAATTTTTGGGTGAACTATCCCTTTAATCAATTAATAAATAAATAAACGGTATCATTAAATTATTGTTATTATTATTATCATCAGTTAAAAAAATGACAGTTAAATGAATGAAAACAGTTTTTTGGTTTAACAAATGCTTTTATTATAACAAACTTAAAATTATTTGTTTGTTTTGTTTATTAAAATTTCAATAAAACATGTCTAATTAACTAAATTCAATAACTGACCAATGACCATTAGATTAACTATTTTTAACATTAATAATATATTAAAATGTTTAAGAATAATCCTATGAAATGTATTTTATTCAGAAAATGTATTTTATTAATACAAATAAATGTAAACTTTATCCTTTTATTTTTTGGGAAAGTTCTGCCGAACAGATTTATTAAATTAAACCATGGACCCAAAAAAAGATATTCCTTAAATAATGTTAAATTTTTTTAAATTCAAATTATTGTTGTTATTATTTTGAGAAGTATGTTCTATTGTAGGCATACAATAGTAATAAACCGGTAGGCTATTTCTATCATAATTTCTCCTAGTAACACTAAACTTTTATTTTGACGGGTTCTAGTGAAGACCTGTTTTAGAGTGTATTTGACAATGGTTTTTCTCAAATAAAATGATGAAAATGCTCATTAGGCGTTCTCTCAGAGCAGCTCTCTAAATGTTCATGTAGCCTATTTCATGTCCTCATATTGTTTGTGAGACGCTGAAAACACATCAGGCATCTTGAGTATGTAGTACAGACGCGACGCAGCTCATTCACACAGAGGCACGCAGAACAAGCATATTTACATAGCAGTCTTTTTGCGCTTTAATATTCAGAGACCATGTCCCGATTTATTGCACAGCTCTACTTTCAATTTATTCATATAGCCTACATCATTGCGTGTTTTACGTGGAACCTGCGTTATGTAAATTTAATTTTCATTTGGATTTTGAATTCGGGGATTCACTCTGCAAACGGGACATACCTTTATCTGCACAGATGGATGGTGTTCTATGTTTCCTCCTTTTGCAGCCACATTGCGTCCACATTTTTTGCAAATTGGATATCTATCCTCGAGGACAACCACGCGTTTTTCCTACATCTAAAGTATTCACATACTGCCCATATGGTTCGCTTCATAAGAATTCGACAGCGTTTCACTTTTAGCTGGGTCTGCATCACCTTTTTTGCGCGTTTGTTCTCGCCATAGACGGTTCTCCCGCCCTTCAATCAATGTAGTAGTTTCCGGAGCGCGATTTCTTTTTCCCTTGTAAATTATTATTTTATTTATTTTTTACTCAGTAACGGATATGATTTAAAAATGGAGCGAATTACAATACTTCAAACAAAACGTACTTAAGTAAAAGTAAAATTACAGATTTTAAAAACTACTTAAAAAAGTAGAAGTACACAAAAAAACTACTCAATTACAGTAACGCGAGTAAATGTAATCCGTTACTTTCCACCTCTGCAGACCACCATCTATTGTGCGGTGGATGAGAGTCTGCAGAATACCAGTGGCCTTTACTACAGGTCAGTGGCTTTTTCTGTCACATGTGTTAACTGCAATTTAGTTTGATTATGCTCATAAAGGCATGCGTAGAGGTGTAACCAACTTTTCTAAAGTTAGCGTTACAGCGCAAAACATGGTTGCATGTGTGTCACCTCCCCCAAGATATTATAGACAAGCAATTGTAGGAAGAAGTTGACAAACTTGATACAACGAACAACCGTTGAAGTTTTACAATAGATGTTTTCATTATTTCAATAAGGTCCAAATAGAAAAAAAAAAAAAAAACTTTCTTCCATACAGTTTTAAAGCTTTTATTCACACTGTTGTCTGAGCATTGTCGTTAAATAATGATCATTTCATGCTTTTGTTCATTGCTCTCTTTTGGTCATTTTGCAGTGATTGTGCACCCAAAGAGACGGCTCCTCAGGGTAGGGATGATGCTGCAGCCCGCAGACTGTGGGATCTCAGTGCTTCCATGGTGGGCCTGGCTTGAGACAACACCTTGCCCAATGAAAATCACTCTATTCATTTAAAAAACAGCGTGTCGCCTTTTCCTGCCTAAGTTTTACATTCCAAATTTTCTTGAATGTCTATTTAATCTGCTTACTTTAAATAAAGAATGAAGAGCCTGTTTGAGTAAGAAGGTAGGAAAGTTGTCATGTTGGTGATGCCTATGCAATAATATAAACCTCAATATGAAGTGTAAAATTTAAGCATGAACTAATTTGTGAGATCTTAATGCAATTAGCCATATTGCATAGCTATACAAATTAGACATTTGATATACCTTTCATATTCCAATTTCATTGCCAGTGCCTGTGTAATTTGATATGAAGTGGCGTAAGAAGGAAAGGAAGCCACTACATTAAATAACATTATTAATAGCCTTATTAACTACACCATGTATCACAATAAAATGCAATGTATAACATGAATGTAATGATGAAATAAAGACATTAAATAAATTGTACATTACAGGTAAAGAGCATTTTATACAGTAAAGTCTGTAGAATGACATATGGAATAAAATTGGAATGTTTAAATTATTTTCCCCTTACATAAACAGTTTATCTGAATGTTTTTGCTTGCAGATTTATTTTTATTGCGCCTTAATAACACTTTGGTATTGTAAGCCGTGAGCATTATTGTCATCTGAAGATAATAACGTCTTTATTAAGAATAGTAACACATACTCTACCAATTTGCAAGTCTGCAATACCAATCTAATCTACTGCTAACTTATTATTATAGAAATGAATGTGATTGAGAAGTGTCCTGTTTGGTAAAGCTGAATAAAAAAGAGACTAAAATACAACTCATGTGCAGCCCGAGTTTACATTGAGACATGCATACATACGGTACCTACATGTCAGTTTTAGTGAAAATTGGTTCTCATTGGGACCATAATTTAGAAATACAAAACATGATGATTATATGTATGCAAGACATGAAATGACAGTCAATTATTCTGTTTCAGCAGTATATGGAAAAAAAAGTTCAAGTAAATCATATTAGAGTTAGGCAAGGTTTTAAGATAATACTGAGTTTAACTTATTACCAACTACTAGTTATTCAGTCATTGACATTCACAAATGTGCACATATCCCAGCAGATAGAGCCCAGCAGACACAAAGCTGTATGTGTCAGCCACATGCCCTTATCAGTTCTCCGTCCAACAGATTCACCAACTTTAGCTGGGCTGGAAAAGTGATAAGGAGATGTGAGCGACCATTTGAACATATACTCAACAGTCCCAACTCCAACTGCTTCCATACAAATCTCCGTTACAAGTTCCCACCTGCTCTGTCCAGCATTTTTCCTTCAGCCAAAAGAACAGCACATGAGTCTTCATGACATGTCTCCCCGTATAGGTAGCTGCAGCTGAGATGACCAGTTTAGAGAGGACATCTGTGATTTTTTTTAGGGCTCACGGCAGCTTTCCACCAGGATAAGTCTAAGTCCGTCTTCCACAAACCATAGTTTTGAGGCAGGAGATCTGCACGGTGTTGTACAGCCTCACAGTCTGTACGTACGCCACTGTGGACACACCCCACAGATTAGTTTTATTTCCTCTCCACCCCACCTATCTGCAAGTCAACCATGGCATGCTATTGGTTCACAATTGGGGATCATAGGTCAAACCCCTTCAGCAGCCAAAAGAGAGTGTTTATTTGTTGGTTTTGCTGTCAGTCATGATCAAATCAGCCAATGAAAAGGGAAAGACCAGGTCCAATAGGTGTGTTTTATCCCAGGTGTGACTGAAATGAACATTCCAGTCTTCACATACCTATCTATCTCCTCTTCTTCTGCTTCCCTGGCTGCGGCACACCCTCTTCAGACAAGAGACAGAAGACTTCCTGCTGTTGTTTTTATGGGCTTTCACCTGCCAAAATCACTCAGCATCACTTGTCACTTAATGCTCGATAAGAGATAAAGAAAAAAGAAGACTGTACAATGTAGAGTTGGTTTGGAAAATCAAGGAGGAGAAAAATGGAAAGAAGGAAAAGCTATTGCTGAGTTTTGAATCTCACATGAAGCTGAATCTCACATGCACACAGACACACTCATATAACCTAAACCACACTCTAATAGGAGACATTCTCAGTAACTTTGGGTAGCATTCTGGCAAGGTTCTTGTTCAAAAGTTATGAACATATTTTCTTCCAGTAACGTTAATATAACGTACATTCAAAGTTATTTGGTCTTTAATAACCTTATTAAAACATTATCACAAATATTGTATTTATAGATCATTCATGACGCATTTTTCTGAAACATTTTAGTTGGATGTTAGTCTAATGTTTTTTGTTCAGATGCTTTAGTGAACATTCAGAAGTAACGTTTGCAATACTTGCAAAATGATACAATAACGTTCTAACGTTCACATAACAAAGAAAAAAACGTTTTCCTTACTTAATGGGAACATTAGTAAAATATTCATTGAACATTTTTTTGTTTTTAATCTGGGTAAGCCCTTAAATGCATAGTTCACCCAAAATTTTAATTTCAGCCTGCTGATAACAAAATACATTTTAACTGTTTTTTCAAAACAACATTGGACCCCATTGACATTCATTGTATAGTCCCAAAAAACACATATTTTTGCTAGATTTTAGAAAATGTAAAATTATGACAGCATTTTCTTTTTCTTCTTTTTTTTGTTGTGTGGACTGTCCCTGTAACAGGTGCATGCAGTAACATGCACTGTTTGCTCCGAGCAGTCAACATCAAATTAAATTTCCCTACGCACAGACACCGCAGGATAGGGTGTGTGTGTGTCTGTGTGTTTGTCATTGTACACATGTGCCTCAAGGTGGTGTGAGAATGCAGGTTTGTAGCATTCCAGGGAATACAAACTCACTGTACGGCTTCAGCCTAAGACGAGCTAAAACAAGTAAAAATCTTAATCATCCTTCAATGCGACTAAGAACTTATCACTTGCAATCATGTGTGATGGATGTCAGATATAAGGAATATATAATGCTTATGTCTGGTACAAAATAGGCTGAAGGGGACACAGACACGCACAAATGCACACATACACACACATTCAAACGCACATCCCAGACAGCTGTCCAACTAATTAAATCACGCTCATCTCTCAATGACTCAACAAATGCTTCACTGACAGAACACGGTGCATTGGTTTATTCTTAACACTAAAATGAACTTAAACTTCACAGTTAATAGATGTTAATAAAAGTCTAAGTTAACCCACTGTGGGGCTAAATATGAAATCACAGCTAGAAAAGATAAATGACTTTATATGTTACATATATTTCAGGCTAAAATAATTTTCCATTTTCAACATATGACCTTTAGGGTGCTGTCATTTATCACTGACTTTGTCATATTAGGGTCAATTATTTTAGCCTGAAACTTCACACACATTTAAATGCATTTTCACTCTCTGAAAAGTAGTGAAAAAGTCTTAGTTTAAAAAAATATTAAAACGCTTTATTCCATTTTATCGTGTGCTATATTTCATTTGGAACTTACATTTGAAAATGTCAAAAAAACTTGACTCAAATTCAGATGCAACTTAGCTGCCAGGAAAGTAGTGAAACCACATCTTAGACTTAAGGTTTCAAAAAACATAAAACAATACTTTAACATTGTTTTTTTACTTGGAATTCCAATTGTTATTAATAGCCTTATAAAAAGTCATCATGAAAATCAACATGACACTTCTTTTTCAGTGTAGCCCACAATTTCCACACGTAACTCGATTCTGTTTAGTCATCATTTTTGGATCATTTGTTTGTCAGTGTAGTGAGACCAAATAGGCAGTGGCCTATTTCCTGACCTCTGGTTGTAGTCTGGATCACATCTTCAAAACTGCCATAGGATAATGTTACAAAATTCCTGACTTAGTTCCACAACAATCTGGTTTATATTCTTCATCTCTGCCATCACCCTCGCTGCTTCTATTTTCCTTGATCTTCAACTTCTTCCTTTCTTACTTCCTTTCTTTACTTACTTAGCCTTATTTTCTGATGCACTGCCGACACTATCATCAATACTTTCTGGGAAAGGTACAGCTTTTCCTCCCTGTTTTCTATAAAACTTATTAACATCAACCTAAAACACAGGCAAAAATACTATTATACGTTCTGCCAGTACTGAACAAAGCTACACAGAAAGTATCCCCTAAAAGGACTTTGTCATTTATGCATTTGATCTTTGAGTTATTTTACAATATGTGCATTAGAAATGACTAAAAACTTTTGAAAACACATTTGGATAAATGGCATTGATACAGATAAACAAGTATTAAGCAGGGTACGTATCAGTTAAATAAATAAATATTTATAAAGAAAATTACATATATATATAGGTGTCCTAACATGTGCTAATGTCTCCTTCACTTCCTTGCCAAAAATGTCAAGCACCTTTAGATTTTTATTTTATTGCCTGAATGGGATGTCATATGATAATAGCCTACTAAAATGTCATTTGTTTTGGTTGAAATAGAAATGATTATTATTGCATTTTAAATGCAATTTTCTTTGCGTCATTTATAAATGGCGATGCCCCATAAAGGGTGTAGATGAGTTTATATAATTCCCAGAAACCAAAGCCAGTTTCAAGCATTATATACAGTTCCGAGCTTATTAGACTCTTGGACAACTGTGGATTGCCCATGCAGGTTTATACATAACTAAACACGGAATTTTTGAAGAGCTATAATGCATAGTTTACATTTTAAAAAGTGTATTAAATCAAATGAAATTCCCAAGTAGGCTACATCGATGGCAAAGTAAAGACAACTTTACTGCCGAGAGATGAGCAGTCGTTCCGCCTGACTGGTTGTTTTGCGAGTGATGGTTAGTGATGTCTTAGCATGCCTGTGTCAGGGAAAGAGAGCCAGTGACTCTGTGGGCTTTGTGGACAATTATCTAGTTGAGTTCCTCTGGATGGTGTGAAAGTCGCATGCAAAGCAAACAAGCTTCAGTCGTCCTTTATCTGATCCTGGAGTTCCGTCCAAATCACACACCAGGATCATTCATGTGGATAATAGGATATATGCTAAAACATCTTCAGCAACGCAGCAGGATTACAGAACACACATTCCCAGCATTACTATTAGTCATCTCCTGTTCATCACTCATCACAAAAAATCATTAAAACAAGTTTAATTCTTAAACTATCGTTTACATTTTTGTGAAATTTGGGACGTTAAATAAGGAATATTGCGCAATTTCCTTTTAATTATCTCAAATCTAAGGACAACATAATGTATGGCGTTCAATACTATTCAAGAAACTTTTTTTCTCTTAATTTAACAGATGTTTGAAATTTTACTGACTGCTTGCGGGTTGTGATGTTATTGAACATACATATTATGATTAATATGCAATACTGCAAGTTTTATTCAAAATACATATATAAATAAGTGTATAGGCTATTGTAAATAAATGTCTTTTTAAATGTATAATTTTATTTTGATTCTAAAAATAGAAGTGGTTATTATGTTTTTCAAGAACTTACATTAAGAACAGCTAGCATAGGCCTACACAAATCTGGGTCAAATATGGACGAACCCAACCGTTGGGTTAACATTTTTAATTAAAAAATGTAACCCAATGGCTGGGTCATATTTGACCCAAATTTAGGTTGAAACAACCCAGCATTTTTTTAGAGTGATATATATATATATCCATCGTCACACTCACAAATGTTAGTGTTAAAATGTAAAGAACATAGACCTATATTCCTTGCTTTATTTTCAGGTGACTATATTCTGCCTGATACAGCAGTTTCATGTGAAAGAGCAAAGTCAGACCGACTCCTTTGTCAAATCTTTCTTTTGAAACATGAGAAGTTGTGAAAAAATAACCCAGCTAGCCTGTATGAGCAACAAACAACTGCAGAAAAAAAGCTGGAACGTTTTGGACTTAATTCAAGTTTTAAAAGTATGAAATATGAAAGAGCTTATATCTGAGAAATATGATATCAACTTCACACTTTCACATCCAGACAAACATAAGTTAAAGCAACACAAGTTAGTTTTGTCATCAATGTTTGTAAAACTATTAAAATGTTAATCATTCAAAGCAGTTATAGGCTACAGTGAAGCAATATAAAAAGATACAAATCAGCTTGGTACACTGAAGCTACTTAAATGGGCTTTATTAATTACTATTTTACAATCATACTGAATACATTTAAATACATTTACTCTAAATATCCATTTTAAATTAAAAGCCACGCAAGGACTTCTGTAAATATTGGGTTTACACACACACACAAAAAAACTGTTGATATGATTATTTTCTGCCTTTCCTATCCCTTCAAAAAATGGGCAGAGGAGAGCTTAGTATGCACTAGCTCTAGTTATATAGTAGTAGACCTAATACGTATGACCATGCTGCTTTATGCGTAAAATTGCACTTTACAGCCACTAGAGGGAGACAGCTCCCTGGGACTGGCTTATCCTAACTGAAGCAGCATATGAATGGTAGCAAAAAAGCTACTACTATTTCTACAAAGACTTGGTGCATTTGGAACTGCATAGCATACTACTTCTACTATTTTTGTCATAGAAATATATTGTAAAAGTAGTAAGAGTGGTATACTAGCTTTGATACTAGTATGCGGCTCTGAATTTTAGCAGCTGTGTCCGAGATTGCATAGGCTACTTAGTTGGCGAAAAACAGCATTTAATAAAAGAAGTATGTCTGAATTCACAGTAATCATAAAATAGTAGGCAAAAAAGTACCCAGTTACAATACAAGTACCATTGCATACGATGGACACTTTACTATCACATGATGAGGCCATAATAGAGGAGGATGCAATAATGCCTCAGGTCACATGATAACGACAACACGGCGAATAGAATAGCCAAGTAGCCTATGTCTGGATATCATTATACATTCATAATCTAAGTATAGACTATCTAAGTAGGCTTAATTTGTAGGACCAGAAATTTCTCTCAAATTGGGCCCTCTACTCGTTGTCTCTTCACATGCCTGTCAAATGTCTCTATCACCAAGATACAAAAAAAATATAGGCCTAAGGGTTAATAAACAGGTTAGAAGTTATTTAACTCATAGAATGTAAAGCAATAATAATAATAAATACATAATTAAAATAGTCTAAAAATAGGTTTCAATTACAAAAGAATTAAATAAATAAATGCTAGCTTAAGCGTAACTCTTTAATTTTCTATTACGTTACGCCGAAACGTCACGAGGGCACATTAAAACGCCTCCCAGATGATGAATATCAAGATGGTCTTCAGAGATGATCAAATCAACTTTCACTCTTTCAGTGCCATAACAAAAGGGGCGGAGACAGTTACAAAACCGGTCAGTAACGCGGGAGTTTTCATAACAGAGGCGTGATTCAAAGGAAGTGTGTTGAATAACCTCACATGCAAAGACATGGATGCAGATAAAAGTGAAATAAGTTTAAAGACGATGCAACTTTTACAGGTGAGGTGCGCTCCCGTTTCTCACTTCCAGACTTAATAAAGCACGTGCTGATAGTCTAAGTCATAAGTTTCTTTCCATTATCTGCATAATTTAACGTTATATGATAGAGACAGTTATTGCACTGTTCGTGTAGCTCGAATGCGAAATTGACGTTTGATTCACACGTATGGCCGAAGCAAACCTACACTTGTTTTAACTTTAGGTCCGCTATGATAGAGACATTATACGTCAAAGTAAATTATCGCCAGATAGAACTGCATATTGCCTCTCCTGACGACGAGATGAGAATATTGGTTTAACCGTTATTTCGATTATTTGTGGTTGACAAAGCACTGAACAACAGCCAAACCTATTATAATTGGAATAAAATAAAGTTAAGGACTGTAACGGACGAATAAAAACCGATGCGGTCAGTAAGTTATATATTGTTTTCGTTAAGAAACTCGTCTCCTGCAGTCCAATGCAGTGGTTATAGCGCCCCCTGTATGACACAGGGCGCAGATATGCTGGTCGTTAAAGCAGGATTTTTTTAATGTAAAATGTATCATTTTTAGGAGAGGACACCGTCTCAGAACCCTGGAATGGACGAACCACTACGCCGGACTTCCCGCCGAATCAGAGAGAGAAAAAAACAAGAAAAGAAACAAATTTTATCCCCAAAATGTCTGACATTTAGGTCTAAGATGAAAAACACCAGAAAGGGAGTCAAGAGAAAGGTAAAGAGACGTCCCCTATGAGACATTAAACCACTAATTGTGTTTGTGAAGTGAACATGTATTGTTCTATTACATATTATCTTAGAAAAATGACAGTGAGGAAGAAGAAAATGTTCAAGAGACACAAGTAGACAATGACACAGAATTTCTTCCAGTAAGTGCAAACATTACACGATCACGTCTACAGCCAAAATGTCCACTTTCCACCTGAATGGCAAAATACACCTTTTCTGTCATCTCAAACAGGGTCATCGTGAGGGTTTGTCTGAATATGAGCTGGAGCGACTGGAGAATATCAGACAGAACCAGGCCTTCCTCAATTCCCTGAAGTTGCCTCAGGTAAAACTTTGTAGTGAGGCAGGAGAGTAATTTTTTAATAATTTGGTGGTTTTTCCACATAAAACTTGCTTTACTTTATGCCCTTGACTTAATGAATTAGTACATTGGTACTTGTTTGCAGATTTCTGAAGCTCTGAGACCCAAGCCAAAACCTACTCTGAAAGGCCTGAAAAAGTAACTATTAATAGTAACATTTCAAAATGGCACAATGAAAATGTATATAATAAATAGTATTTATTTTAATATAATAGTATTTTATATATATATATACCGGTATATATATATATAAATTTTTTTCAGTTGAAGCGCTCTTAATGTTTAAATGTCAAAACTCGCAGTCTCACTAACTAAAATTATTTAATTTAGGGAAAAGACAGAAACAGAGATGCTCCCTGTTCGCAAGTCACTGCGGTTACTGAATAAGGATCCTCAAACAGCTGTTACTGTAGAAATGACCCCTTCTACAGCCAAAGAGCCAGTAAGTATTTGTATTTAAAGTGTTAATGTTAAATTTGAAAAAAAAAAATGGACAAAACACTATGAAATAATTGGATATGAAATTCAACAAATGTGACTTATTTCAGGAAAATATAGTTATAAAAGCCCCTGGACCAATACCACTGGATCCAATCAACCTGGAGGAATATGTCAGGTTACCTGAAGATTTACTAAATCTCTGGAATGAGGTTAGTGTTTAGACATGCACAAGAACACTCCTATATTAATCGGAATTTTGTCATATTCCAATTACTTGTGGATTACATATTACCCAAAATCTGTATGATTTATATATTTTATAGGTCCCATCAAAACAAGATACAGAAACATTGGATTTGAATTCGTGAGTAACATGTCAAAAAGAGTGTTTATCTATGCATGTCATTTTGGTGTCTATTCTGTCAGTTTCAGATAAGGTCAATCTTGTATTAATTAGTAGCAATATACGTGATGAGAATGTATCACATAATAAAAAAATGTAATAACATTTTTTTTCAGGTACCAAGAAGTGCTGCAGAAATTATCCATTGATGAAGGTTGTGTGGTGAAAGTTGTGAAAGGTCGGGTCTGTTCAGCAGCTTTTCACCCCTCCGCTTCTAACTTGCTCATGGCAGCAGGAGACAAGTTTGGCCACCTGGGACTCTGGAAGCCAGTGAGATAACAGTTTACTGGGGTGATAAAAAGGAGAGATGTTTGTGAAAGTTGGATAGTGGGAAAGGAGAAATGTTTGTGATAGTGGGAATGTGATTAAGTGACTAATGGCTATTCCAAGATTTTCTCTGCTATGCCTATCATAATGTACAAGGTTAACTGTGTTTCCCTTAGGATGCTAAATGGGGCGATGATGGTGTACTCTGCTTTGAACCTCACTCTCGTGCAATTACCAGCATGGCCTTTTCATCTCACCCTTGCAACCTCATCACAGTCAGCTATGATGGCTTTGCACGCAGCATGGACCTGGAGAAGGCTGTGTTTGATGAGGTGAAAACTACAGCCAGTCTTTGAAATGATTACACTGGTCATATCTAGGGTTGGGTATCGTTTGAATGTAAGCCATTCCAATTCTGCTCATCGATTTCGGTTCTTATCGATTCATAGCTTTGATTCCAATAAGGTAAATAAATAAAAACTTTTAGCAAAAAATGTAGCTTGCAGCTGTATACCATGAACAAAACCAATAGGCTTAAGAACACTTACACACGGAACTTTGCCTATGGTTTTAACAAAAATACTAATATAAATAAATTATAAACTAGCAATAGCACAAATAAATACAACTGAACAACGATACAAATAACGATACAAACAGTGTTTTAAGATTTTCAGGTAGATGTTGTATTCAGGTATAGAAACTAATCAAATGTAAAATAACTGCGCTTTATAAATAAAATATACATTACAGATATAGTTCGAAAAGTTAGTCAGTCAAGATCAGGGAGTGAATATCTCTGTCTTTTGTTGTTTGTTTGATTAATGTTAATTACACGGACGGCAGCAGGAATATTGGGCTGCTGTCACTTTAAGACCCAGTGCACGGATCCAATATACTGTTGCACATGTGTTTTCTTTCTCAACTGTTTACTTTCACTTAAGACAATACTGACTGTTTACGACGACATCATTTTTGTGTGTATTTGTCCGTTCAAGTGCAAGAAGACGCGAAAGAGAACTCAGTTTTTTATTACGGGTGTTCTGTGCGCTCCTTGTGCACAGCACAGAAAGGTTTCTGCGCTTGAATGGTTTAAAATAACATTAAAATGCACACAAAGGAATCAATAAAAGGAGTAGAAATGTTAATTTGATTATTTTCGATTCACAACCCTAGTCACAAGTATTTATTGTGTGATATGTGATGCACCATTGAGGAAGTTGCTATAGTAGGTTTTTGTGTAGTCAAGCTACAGTCTTTGTTCATGTATATATACCACAGTGTGTAATTGATTATTTGTAGGATTAAATGCATGTTGTTGCACATCACATACACTACTGTTCAAAAGTTTGTCAGTAAGATTATTTTATTTTTTTACAGAAATGTATATTTTTATTCAGCAAGGACACATTAAATTGATAAAATGACTATGAGACATTTATAATGTTTCTAATTCAAATCAATGCTGTTCTTAAATATTTCTTAAGCACCCAATCAGCATATAAGAATGATTCCATCATGTGACACTGAAGTCTGGAGGAATGGCTGCTGAAAATTCAGCTATGCCATCACAGCAATAAATTACACTTTAAAATGCATCTTATTTTTTTATAGAAAACGGTTATATTGAATTCCAATAATATCTCACTGTTTTACTGTAAATATGATCAGATAAATCCAGCCTTGTTGAGGATAAGAGACTTCTTTCAAAAACATTTTTAAAAATCCTACTTTAACCCAAAACTTTTAAAAGGTAGTGTATAAATGAAAAAAAATATTGTATATTGGCTACAAGCATGAGAAAGAAAAGTGACAAAATATTTTAGATATTATTTTTTGAAGATTATTTTTGAAGATATTGGAATCTGTCATTTGCAACAACAACAACAAAAAACTTTTTTTTACACACATTAGTGTATCCCTAGTAAATCATCTTACCATCCAATATCTGTTTTTTTTAATATCTGGTTTCTTGGTGCCATCTTACAGCCTTCAACACTTTAAAGATAACTACTGTTTTGTACTCAGGTGTATCGCTCAACCTCTGGCCTGAAAAGTTTTGACTTTTTGTCAAACGACTGCTCCACTTTACTACTCGGTGAATGGAATGGAGATGTTGCTGTTGTTGACCGTAGAACTCCTGGGTGAGACTGAAAAGTCAACATAAATGTTAAACCTCATACACATATAAGTATTTACATCATAAATTATAAAGGAAATGTGTGATTGCAGGGAATATGAATCTTTGCATACCATGGCTGAAAAACCTATACGCTGTGTTCATGTCCATCCTGTGCAACAGCATTACTTTGTAGTGGCAGAGAGCAGGTATCGCATAACACTTCTCAACTAGACTGTTTCGGTTAATTTTCACCAAATAATGATCAACGTGATGTTTCACAAGTTGCTGATTAAATTACATACACTGCAGACAAAAGTATGTTTTTGTTATGTTTGTCTTTTTCTCCTCCTAGTTTTGTGAACATATATGACTTGCGTCATCTAAAACGAAGGAACAGTCTAGCAGTCTGTGAACTCAGCGGTCACAGGCGCAGCGTCTCCAGTGCCTTTTTCTCCCCACACACAGGCAACAGAGTTCTGACCACCTGCATGGACAACAATATCAGGTGCTCAGAGATCACAAGCGGCACTGCTAGAAGTGCTTGTATTAAATCTTCTTGAAAATGTACCAATAGAGGGTGCCAGAGCATCATGGCTATGTGCCAGAATAGGTTGAATAGGCTTTTTATTCATTTTTGTGTTTGTGTTTTTACTACCTATAGTTCTAAAGTATACAAAGCAATTTACTATAAAATAGTCTTCCAAGAATTGTAAATGCCACCTATCCTTCAAACTGCTTATCCTCAGAAGAGTCTGCTGGAGCCTGAAGAATAAGAAATGCATTACAAATTGTAATACAAATGTTTTATAAACCTTTTTACAATTTTTGTTTTAGGGTATTCAACACTTCCCAAATGGATTCCAATACTCCTGTAATAAAATCAATTGCGTAAGTATGGGTGTTATCATCTGTTAAATAGCACTGTTCAAAATATTGGGGTCAGTAACTTTTACATTACTTTTACTATGCGGTTCTTTTTAAACACTTTATCCATCAAAGAGTCCTGAGAAATATGCATTAATTCGATGTTTTCCACAAAAATATTAAGCGATTTTGAACATGGATGAGAATAAAATGTAAAATTAGAAAATCTTTATTTTAAGTAATAATACTATTTCACAATATTACTGTTGTTATTGTACTTTTGATGATAAGAGACTTCTTAAAGAATTAAAATCATACTGATCCGAAACTTTTGAACAGTAGTCTTTACAAAAATCATGATACAGACCGGTTCACAAAAAACATTTGCATAGCGTAAAAAAGGCTGCAAAAATGAACTAAGCATCATATGTAAGGCTTTGAGACCCTACACAGTAGCAACAATACATTATTTTGTGTGCATGTATCTTTTATAGATGTGTTCATATTTTATTAGATGTCTAAATGCCATATTATTTACTAGATGTCTAGATTATGCAATATTCTACGTTGGAACCACTTTAGTTTTTTATCAATCAGAGGTGCCCATAGTAACAGCCTGTTCAATTCTTTCTATGTAGGCACAACATGCATACAGGTCGGTGGTTGTCCAAGCTGAGTGCAGTATGGGACCCCAAGCACCAAGAATGTTTTGTGATTGGCAGCGTGGACAGGCCTCGCCAAATTCAGGTATATCACGAGAGTGGTCATCTCCTTCACACTTTTCGCAACATGGACCACCTGACCACAGTGTGCTCCATCTCAGCATTCCACCCAAGCAGGAACACTCTGCTTGGAGGCAATGCAAGTGGGAGACTGCACATCTTTACCGACTGTTACATCAACTAGGAGAGATACATTTATTTACCTGTTTATTGAATTGATTGTGTTGGTTTTCTGCTTCCCTTTTTTTTAATACGCACAACATAGCACTTGTTTGTACTGTTGTTTTATATAAAATACGTTGTTGTTTTTTTCGTTCTTGTAACATTAAACATGTAATATTAAAGAAGAGAATATAAAGACTTGAATAATCTTAATCATCTTTTGTCTTCACCTGTATTTTCTTATGAACATGTTCATCCTGAATTCAAATGCAAAGAAAGTTTATGGTTTTCTGCTTTCCTCTTCTTTTTTTTTTACACACATCATAGCACTTGCTTGTACTGTTGTTTTATATAAAATACGTTGTTTGTTTTCGTTCTGTGAGTTCCCAGACCTTGTAACATTTAACATGTAATATTAAAGAAGAGGATATAAAGACTAATCTTATCTTAGTCATATTTGTTCTTTAAAAATACCATGTGATTCAGTAGCTGATTGTAATTTGTACCTGTATTTTTTATAAACACATGTTCGTCCTGAATTCAAATGCAAAGAGTTTATAGTCCAATCTTAAGGTCCATTTAGCAGATTATCCATTAACACACTCGAATACATATAAACTTATAAAAAAAAAACAGGTTTATTTAAGAATCTGCAGTTGCCTTGAGAAACAATTTACTATGGATGTGACAGGCTTTATCTCCTGTGAGTTAGACCAGAACTCACAGTCAATGATGAAAGAGGCTCATCGCAAGTAATTATTAGATTTTTTTCAAAGTGCAAAATAAATAGCAAATCAATACAAAAGAACAGTAATTTTCCACTCAAGAGGTTGTTAAACCACGCTTCAGATTAGTTTAATTCTGGCAACAGTAGTTGTGCTCAGGAATGGGCGGCATATGGTCCTGTACCCGATGAAGAGCTGTAGCTTTGGTACATAGGGCCCGGGCACACGCTCACTCTTTTTTTGCTTTTTTTTACCCACACAAGCCTATCTACTCATGCAGATATCCAATCATTTACATTGGCCTTACATGTTTTTTTTTTTCTTTTACACTAGAAATCTCTTGGTGCGTTTCTTTGAGTTACTGTAAGTGAAGGCAATATAAATGAAAATAACTGAAGTTAATACAACAGACTGTTCTGAGGTACCACACCGATGAAGGCCACAAGGCTGCATGCACCTCTTATTTCCATATTCCCAACCAAAATTAGATTTGGAGGACGGCGTGTATTACTTTAAACAAGACTGCACGTGTATGCACCTGCATGTCATGAAGCTAATGTATCGGGTATTAATGTAACCATGTGATCCACTTCATTCTAAAAATACAGCGTTGATGTTTGTTCGAGCTGAAAAGAGTTAAAGGACTCTTTGCAAACTATCGGTCCATTTCATTTGAGACAGAACCAGAGTGGCTACCCAATGAGATCAACCAGGAGGTCAAGATGGCCTCCAACTACCTGCTCATATGCAACTCCAAAAAGATGAGCATTGGTTCTCATGGAGGAACATCTCATCAACTCATGGTTGATAAGTGCCAGCACAGGCCTTTTGTTCCTTTACATTTATTCAGCTTGACTTTAATTCAAAACATTTTTATGCTGTACTGTAGTTTCCCACATCCTTCCCAAAATTATAATAGTCAAGTTCCTGGATGGCCACTTCAGATAGCTTAGTTAGGTTCGGTGCATCATTGTTTTCCATATTCTCTGGTGCTGTAAAATTGAAGTTCTCATCCTCATAGTCCTCATGTGGCTCCATGTCTGGTGGGCCATCTGTATAAAAAATAAAAAAAATGAAATTTATATTAGAAACATTTAACTGCCATGTTAGGATGCTGATCAAATACTGTTGTATTCTCACCTTGTCCATCTGGAGAGACGTCCATTCCATGTTTGACCTTCATGTGTCTGCTAAGATTTCCCTTCAGATTAAATTTACTTGAACAGCATGCACACTTGAAGGGTTTACTGCCTGCATGGAGGTGCATGTGGCCCAGGAGGTTGTACATTCGGTTAAATGACTTTCCGCACACCTGTGGAAAATGAATAAAAACAGCTTTACAAACCAGATGGTGAAAGTGTAAAAAAGAGGGTATGAAGAGCGTTTTGAGTCTTACCTTGCACTTGAAGGGTTTCACAGGCAGGTGGACGATCATGTGAGTTTTGAGCGTCTGTTTCTGGACGAAAGATTTGAAGCACACGTGACACTGGAATGGCCGGACGCTGGCGTGGATTAACATGTGCCTCTTTAGGTTTGCAGACAATGTAAACTCTCGGGCACATACGTCACACTTAAACCCCTTTGTTCCCTAATGAGGAAGAAAAAAACACAACCAACGACTAAAATGTGCTAAAGCGCTAAAGTTTGTACATTTTAAATCATTTAGAATTTTATGACAGCAGAGGATAATTTGTCTAAACAATCAGCATACATATGAACTATTTGTTATGGTATCAACTAAACTACTCTACTGCAGTGTTTACACTGAATTAGGCACTAAAGCTGGCTAGATATATATTGTGCAACAATGGACATTGTTCAAAGGAAAATGGCTGAGAGTGAAATTGAGAGGGAATTGAAAATGGAGGGATGAGAAAGGAGAAAAGAGGCCTTCACTAGAGGGAAGAGAGAGAGATGGGAGGAGTTAAAGAAAATAGTAGATGGGAAACAGTAAAAATTGCATTAGGGTAAAGTAAGAGGTTGTAATAAATGTAAGAGGGAAAAAAAGAATAAAGGCAGAAAAATAAGTGCAAATTGTCAAGGTAAATAGTTGATAAATCACTTCAATGGGTATTTGTAATGAGACATAATTTTACGAACATAATACAAACCTAATGTAATGTGGTATAATGTACAGTATGAAAGATAATTATTCTTTTTTAAATATTCTAAAGAAAAAAGTAAAGTTAAAAAAGATAAGTTAGTTAAGTTTGTACCGTAATCTATCACTATCCCTTTATGTTTTTGATAAAAATGCTAGATTATGATCTAAATTGAAAAACAGTTGGAATGACCCATTATAGTCAATACCAATAATTCAAACTATGACTACGTTTACATGCTGTTAAAATTCGGGTTTTGGTCGGGTTAAGGTCAATATTCGGGTTTCTGAAACATTCGGGATAACCCGTTTACATGCGTGAGCAGAGAGAGTTACTCCTGTATACATGGAATGTGTAATCAGTCGCCAATATCCCGATGTAAACGGCGACGCACGGTTAGCGTCTGGACGTACGGACAACATTAAGACGCAATGCGTCATTTCCGATTCTTTTTCCTGTATCCAAAGACAACAACAACAGCAGCAGCAGCAGCAGGCGGATAATGAATAGTTTGGGGCAGATAGCGATCGTCTTTGTTTGCGCTTTGGCGCTGGTACTGATCCACCAGCAGCACTTGACACTACTGTGCCTCGTGGTCTTTATTAATAGAAGGAGAGAAATTGAGCAAGAGATGGGAAATGTAGCTGGAGCTGTGCCACACATATAAAGAAATTGGTCTCCTCGCTCCAAAAGTGCGGTGCTGTGCTGCGTCTCGCCATGTTAACCTCGACTTGTTTACTTCCGCTATACTGCACGCAGGGTTTTTTTATGCGCCGTCTCTACTCAAGACCAAGATTCCTTGCGAATAGAACATGCGCAGAACACACATTTTGATGGGGATATGCCGAAACGCGTTTACAAGACCAAATATTCGGGTTAGAAAAGGGGTACCCCAGGTATAATATCCCGGTTTTTAAAAACGAGACCGGGTTATTGCTAATATCCCGGTTTTGAACGGGTTATTGGCTGCATGTAAACGTAGTCTATGGCTGATTTACAGTGCTGAAAATTTTACTATGATAGAATTATTGTTCATGTAGTATGGGACCACACCATAACAGAGCATAAAGACACCAATACAACCGCATCAAGGATATACAGCAGTTCAAAGTCACACTAATAGTCTCTGTACCTTGGTAGCGCGGGTCTGAGGCTTGTTTGTCTTGTGTGTTAGAGAGTGCTGGCGTAGCTGATGCAGTTGAAGAAACTGGAGGCCACACTGGCTGCAGGAGAAGGAGCGCTGCGTTTGGTGCTTCAGCAGGTGATTCTGCAGCTGGCTGCGGTAGGCGAACGACTTGTTGCACTGGCTACACTGGAAGGTGGAAGGTCCTTGGTGGCTCACCTGATGACGCTTCAGGTGGGCATAGGTAGGAAACTCCATGCCGCACTGCGAGCAGACGTGGCACCGGCCTCTTTCATGCTTTACTTCATGAGCACGGAGTTCACTGGGGTAGGCAAAACCACGACGACAAAAACGGCAACTGTAGGGCTTCACGTCGGTGTGCTGCAGCATGTGCCGCTTCAGGTGACTGGTCTGGGTGAAGCCCTTCTTGCACACGGTGCACTTGTGTGGCCTTGTACCCTGGTGCGTCAGCAGGTGCGTCTGTAGGTGGCTGGGCTGCTTGAAGAGTTTGCCACAGTGTGGACACGCGTGTGGCTTGATGCCATTGTGGCCCAGGATGTGCGTGACCAGATTGTACTTGGAGGTGTACGACTTCTCACACATGCGGCACTTCCAGCGCTTCAAGCCCTCGCCAACGTCCACGCAGTACGACTCATTGATCTGGATGTTTATGTCCAGCCGGTCGATACGACGGCCACGGGGTGCCTCCCCTTCTACAGGCTCTGTCCAGAACATCCCCTCACTGTTCTCATCGAAGTCCCCGACCCCTTCCATCTCGCCTCCCTCGTAGCCGACCTCACTAGCCTGAAAATAGCTGCTAATTTCCTCGCCGCCGCTTCCTGTTTTCCCCATGCTATTTCTCCCGTTGTCCCTGTCCTCGCTCACCTCATCTACTCCTTTTTCATGTGTGTGGCCCCGGTTGCGTGAAGGCACCTCATGAGGTGTGTGGCTGTGGGAATGAGGGTGTAAATGTTGGTCAGGCGGAGGATGTGTACTCTTGGGGTCTCGGACGCAGGTGGTGCAGCAGTTGTTGGGTTGGGATTTGGGCACGACCCTGTAGCTGGAGGGGTCCACCATCTGCATGCTATCTCTGGGCACCATGTTATTCATCATGTGAGTGCAAGAGGGCAAACCTGGGGTCACAACTTCTCCTTTAACGTGTAACGCCATGTCTTGGTGCTCTACAGGGGGTTTGCTGTTCTCAGGCTGCCCCTGCCACCTTCTCTCAACACAGCTGGAGTGCATGTGCCCATCCTCACCCAAATTCTCTCCAAGATAGTCGCCGTTGGCACCTATAAGCTGGTCGGCGTACTCGTAGTCCATTCTCTCACCTGGCGGAGCGGGGGACTCTTTGGGGTCTCCGGTATAGAAGCCGTTGGGGGCGATGGTGGCGCCAAAGACCTCGTTCTGTGAGATGAGTCCCAACACAGCAGCTTGGGCCAGCGACAGGACCACTACAGGGTCTGTCTGCGTGCCTGCGTCCATCTGCTGGTGCATGGCCTCAGAATAACATCTGACCAGCCGCTGTGTCTTCTCCTCCTGTAGAGCACACACATAAGCACATGCAGATAAGTTTAGTAGGCCTACATGCCCAGTTTCTCTATTAGTTACGAAACTACCCAAAATCATTTGCAAACTTGTATCTAGAGATATTGTGTGGTTAAGGTATTATGACTATCAAACCATTGGTTGAACCGATATTGCCATGTCTGCTTGTTAAAACAAACAATTGTAATTCTGTTAGGTGCCACTAGTGGCACTAGTGCAAAAACATAAAAACTTCACCTTTGACTGGCTTAAATGTAGTTTCTCAAAAAATTTAATTTGTCATCATTTACTCACCCTCAGGTCATTCCAAACCTGTATGACTTTGAAGAATGTTGGTAACCAAACTCATTGTATGAACAAAAAAACAGACATTTCTCAAAATATCTTGTTTCTCACAGAAGTAAGAAAGTCAGATTTGGAATGAGGTGCCGGTAAATGAGGACAAAATTTGTAGCGCTGTCTAGTATTCATACTTGCTACCTCCATCTCACTCACAAAACCTCATTCCCTCAGACAGGTGTCCCTTTTTAAGGAGGATTCCACACCTTAAGAAAATCCAAACTCTGCTTGAACATCATGCAAATCATGTAACAAAAGTAATTATGTAATGATGACTGCTAGTGGGTATTTTCAAGAACAACCGGATATCTTTATAAAGGACAGTGAAAGTCTATACAGACTAAGGGAAAGAGAAAGAAGGAAGGAAGAAATGAGTGAGTTAACAGAAAGAGAAGTAGAAAAATAGAGGGAGGGGCAGAGAGTGGCTGGGTGAGTGAGTGAGTGAGTGAGTGAGTGAGTGAGTGAGTGAGTGAGTGAGTGAGTGAGTGAGTGAGTGAGTGAGTGAGTGAGTGAGTGAGTGAGTGAGTGAGTGAGTGAAAGCAAGCGAGAAAGAGAGAGAGAAAGAAATAGAAAAATGAAAGACAGGCAAGATGAAGGATTAGAGTGTAAGAGAGACAATGGAGACTGAAAGCAGCTGAAATTCGAATTTAGAAACTGATCAAACTATAATAAAATATAAAAAAAATCACTGCAAAACATCGTGGTCATTAAAAACAAGAACCAATCACATTCAGATATATACAAAAATAAGTTGAGCCATCTGATCAGGCCATTTAATTGGGCCATCCGGTTTAGTGAACACACATACATACATACACACACACACACACACACACACAATCTGCTAAACAAACTAAGCCCTCAGAAGGCATAGGAGCAGTTGCGAGTGGAACTCACCACATTTTTCTTGGTCTGTGGTTTCAGGTGTTTGAGAGATCTCATCCTGAGGCAAAGTCACAGGTTTAAAATCACCCGCTGCCCTCCCCTTCATACATTATATGTTCTCTGGACCAAAACAGACACTCTCTCCTCTGTGTTTCTCGTACTCTCTCTCTGTTCTCTGTGTATGCGTGTTCTCTTTTTCCTCTCTCACTCTTTTTCTCTCTCTGCTTTCCCCTCCCCCACTCCTCTCTCTCTCTCTCTCTCTCTCTCTCTCTCTCTTTCTCTCTCTCCCTCTCTCTCTCTCTCTCCCTCTCTCTCTCTCTTTGGCGCAAGCACACACATACACACAGTGCTCTTTTCCCTCACTCCCTCCCCCTCTTTTTCATTTTTTCTTTCTCTCTTTCTTTCTCTCTTTCTCTTCCTCTTAGCCTTTCCAACTGTCTCACTCAGACATTCTCTTTTGCATACACTTGTGAAACACGTTTGAGAACACAAACATTAATGCTCTGAAAAGATTGTGAGCTCAGCCATAAAGGTATGGGCATACATGTACATCACAGTGAGCACACAAAGAGAAGATGTGTTTGACAGAGCGTAAAAACAGAAGCGAGCTGCAAGAAAGTATTGAAATACAGAAGACATATTCTATAAAACAATCCAAATATGAGATCAAAGTAAAGAGTACAAAATGGATATGTATAAGCAGAAGTGAAAAAAGGCAATCATCCGACAGGTTCAAGTAAATGTCTAGCAGGCTGAGAGAGCATACATGCATCTGAGAGAGTCTGTGCCAGGCGAGGACCTTTTGGCCTGTGCGCTGAGAAACAGGAGCGTTCAGCTTGTCTCTGTTTTAATGCTCAGCAGACACTATGTGATGTGTATTTATGGTCTCACATATGAGAATCCATTTTTTATAGTCAGCTGTATAGCTGTTATGATGCATTTAAGCTTTGCTGTTCTTCATATCCCTTCAAAAACATTAATGACATTCTCTCCATGTGAGTCAGTCTACGTGATTGTCACACACTTACACAAAAATGAAGCTGTGAAATAAAGCATGTAACATAAATGGAATGGTATGAAATGAAATGAAAGTCACCCTATCTATTTTCTAAATGCATGTTATTGATCTCCTTCATTGTGAAGGAAGGACTTTTCACTGGTGACATGCTGGACTTTTCCAATCATTTGGTCTGCATAAACCCTGCCCCTTTCTTACAATCAACCTCAGGATGGCATTCAGATATGCCTCCATCCAATCAACAACCAATGAATTGAACCGAATCCCCACCATATTTCTTTTTGAGAATTAATTTTACTTGGATGTCCATCACAATACAGAAGAAAATATCTGTTGCTACATTTGTTACATCGCAGCTTCAACAAACAAACTTGGTATGGACAAAATCAGTAATTACAGGATGTCGCTTTGACGGCACTTTATGACATCCACTCAAACTCAAACCACAATTAGTGCACAATAAGTAAACAATTAAGCAATAAGGTATGAGAAGCTGCGCTATATAGGTTGTGTCCGAAAGCTTAGGCATCTGACTTCGCAGCCTCGCTGCCCTATCAGACAATGACTTTGCAAGC
Organism: Phoxinus phoxinus; assembly: GCF_949152265.1. Classification (NCBI taxonomy): domain Eukaryota; kingdom Metazoa; phylum Chordata; class Actinopteri; order Cypriniformes; family Leuciscidae; genus Phoxinus; species Phoxinus phoxinus. Next base: position 36,119,015 of record NC_136877.1, on the reverse strand, counting down.
AGTGTTTGTGCACTCACGAAAACTGGCACCTCACGAAACTGATTTCGGACAGACTACTGACTGAGGCAGCCTAACAGTTTAATGATCTACAAAATGGAGAAAGCTTTTGTGATAACTACGGTAAGCAAATTTTTAATTATGGTACTACAATAGTGATTTCTCACTGTAGAAATGACATTGAAAGTGGAAAATGACCAATGAAATGAAAATCACACAAACTGACCACCAACCGCAACTTTTAGACGGAATCTTTATTTTTCTAGCTCAACTGTCATAGAATGGAACGCACAGGATTGTGGGATATCAAAGACAGAGAAGGATAAATCTATGCTGCCTTCAAAAATCAATCAGATGAAGGCATCTCAGGAGACAGGAAGTAAAGCTAACTTTGGATTTGGACGTGCCTTGATGCCTTCCTACCATGGAATGCTTCTTCCGAAGACAGCATTTTTAAGAATTTGGACGCAGCAAAAGTCACAACTAATCAGTGTGCATTATTTAGTTTGAATTTAATTACACAACTATATGAATATGGCTTTGCACTCAGATTCATGAAAGCAGAACAAATCTGTGTGAAATGTTCGTAAAGCCATTCTTTAAACGCAATTTATGTCAAACCGTTTTTATAAATCATTCATCCATAAAGAAATTCATTCTGCTTGCGTTTCATGAATGAGGCCCATTGTTCATTATTAGTGATTAAAGTTAATTTATAACTGAGGTATATAATTACACCTTATTTCTACATTCATTTGCTATTATTAAGCGAGTACTGATTTTTAATGGATTCAAGATAAGTACATATACCTCCATATAAAATGGCTGAGAGAGAGAAGGATTGTGAAAGAAGAGAAAATGGAGGGATGAGGGAGGAGAAGAGAAGCCTTTGCCTGTGAGGAGGGAGGGGGGTATTGTGAGAGAGCAAATGGTGAGAGAGCAATCGAGGGAGAGGGGAGGAGATAAAGAGAACAGGAGAGGGAGGGCGAGAGAGAGAGAGAGAGAGGGGGGGGAGAGAGGGGGGGGGGAGAGAGAGGGAGGGGGGGAGAGAGAGAGAGGGAGGGGAGAGAGAGAGAGAGAGAGAGGGAGGGGGGGGAGAGAGAGAGGGGGAGAGAGAGAGAGAGAGAGAGAGAGAGAGAGGGAGGGGGGGGGGAGAGAGAGAGAGAGAGAGAGAGAGAGAGAGAGAGAGAGAGAGAGAGAGAGAGAGAGAGAGAGAGAGAGAGAGAGAGAGAGAGAGAGAGAGAGAGAGAGAGAGAGAGAGAATGCAGAACAGAAAAGATACAGAAAAAGAGAAATGGGAAAGAGGGAGAATCACACGAAAAGGGAATGATGGAGGAAAAAAGTAAGAAAAGAGAAAAAGTTAACTGTGTGTGTTGTAGGGGTATTAATTGAGAAAAAATGGAAAAGAAAGAAAAGAGAGAGAATTCAAAACATTGGGGGAGGGGAAGGAAGAGAGAGAAAGATTGTAAGGGTCTCCACTGAGAAAGGTCTGCACATCTTAGTAATATACCAAGGAATGTGGTACAATGTAATGAATTTAAATTAATATCAATATTATGAAATCAAGTGTGCAAAGAAGTATAATAATACTCAGCAAGGACAATCAAAAGATGCAAATCAGATATTCAGATATAAGCAATGTTTTGACAATTAATATTAATATGAAGTGTTTAGCATTTCTAGCCTAGTCAAAACAGAAGTGTAGCATTAAGCTACATCAACACTAGAACTGACAAAAATGTATATACATTTTCAAATCCATTCATATTTCTCTGAATCTGATTACAGTAGAGCTAAACCCATCTGTCACAGGACAGATCACAATAAGAGGCCTGATCACTCTTTTGACTATGTGTAGCAGAACTGGTGCATTGAATCCTTTTGTAAATCATAAAAGCTCTAGCAAAGGACAACTAACCAATTAAACTAAAATACAAACAGACCCTGTAGAGGCAGGCATGCAACAAATAAACACTACTAGCCAAGCCACCATCTAAACTACTTTTTAAGTTGTGATTTTACAATCCTGAATAGAAAGAGCAGAACAATCCCTGCAATAGCATCTACATTAAAAAATTGTGTATCAACACTTAAGTTGATACTTACTAAGCATGTTTTTTTTTTTTTTTTTTTAATGAAATCATTAATTTGCTATTTTTACTCCTCTGGAATTGTCTTTGTTGTCTCAAACGTAAAACTAATATAGATGCTGGCCACATGCAAACAGAAACTATTTTTGTTTGACCACACAAAGGGAATGGTTGCTTTTCCTGACTGCATTTAGAGAGTTTTCAGCAGCAAAGGTACAGCAGGTAGGCTAGCTGTAATACCCAGATAAAGAGCACTGTGGCATGATTCACTGGACTATGTTTTCAATAGCATCTAGGTCATTCAAGTCTAATGCTGTGCTACAGAAATATATCACATAATAAAGTTTACATTATAACAAAGCAAGACTTACAACATAAAAGTTATCCCACGTAGCAAACTAGCAAAGTCTTTAAACAGTCTCAACTGCATCTATATTTTTAACAGATATAGTGTACAGCCATTGTAGTTTTTTATCTTTCATGCCTCATCGCTGCATGATAGCACATGAAGTTCATCTGCACTACCGGTACTTCATGCCATTCTTTTTATAAGAAAAAAAGTGTATTTTTAGTCCAAATTTAAACAACGCCGATAATAATAGAGCATTACATCAAGCAAGCAAGCAGAAACGTATTAGAATTAGAAACTACCATCTGTCCCAACCACAGCATCTCAAATAGAGCTACTTTAATAACAGATTGACTTTTAAATTTGTGATGGTTATAATGCTAATAAAGACCACCAATATCATTCTCATCTACAGATACCTGGGTGAAACACAACTGATTATGTCACTAAGGAGTGAGAGATAGAGGGAAACAGGGTTTGGGTGATTTTACAGCATAATTTTTTTTATAGAAAATGGTAATGCTTTATAGAGCATAGCCTAATAGACACCCCACATCTCTCATCAACTGTCTTTATAAGAGCGAAGATTTAAAAACATAAATATATATTTTTTAACAGCGATTCACACCCTGTGTAACACAAACTGACATCAAGGCCTACATGTAGGGATGTCCCGATCAGGTTTTTTTGCCCTCGAATCCGAGTCCGAGTCATTTGATTTTGAGTATCTACCGATACCGAGTCCCAATCCGATACTTCTATAATACGTGCATAAAAAAAGAAGAGCGAAAAAACAGATCCAGGATGTTCCTTATTTTTTATTTAATTCACCTTATTTTAACATTCAACAACTCTGTTGAGCACTTCTGTGAGGTAGCTTGAACAATCAAGTAATAAGTAACATAAATTCTTCACTTTTTGTGATGTCAACAAAGTGATGTCATGCCGCACGCGTTGCTGTTTCTGTGTGGAGTCAAAAGGGTCTAACTCTGTGCCGCCGCATAACTATAGATGTGTTCAAAAATAATGAGAATATATATACATATATATCTGAGTCCTGATCGGGAGGTAACGTCCGATTCCGATCGAGTCTGAAACCACGTGATCGGGCCCGATTTCCGATCATGTGATCGGATCTGGACATCCCTAACTACATGTTCTGCCATCCTTTGCCTTATCAAACCTATTCATTACCATATACACGTATAAAAAAAATGACCGTTTTTCAATGACCGAAACCACCATCTAGAATAGCAGAGTGACCAATTGTATACTGTACATAAGTATTGCTATTTACAACTTAAATAGTGACAGGTGAGTGTACATTAAACAGCATGAGTGAAATAAACGTATAGCTTATTCTCAATATTTATTCAAACTTCACTGCTTTGGAAGACTTTGAAACTGATTTAAGCACGTGAACCACCCATTCACATCAAGGAGGATAACTACGATATACTATTTTTTTCACAACATGGGTGACTACAACTGCAAAAAAAAAAAAATCAAAGCCAAAAATCTGAACAAGTTGTGTTTCAAATTTTAGGTTGATATCTCAAAAAATGAGCGTTCAGTAAGATTTTGTTTGTGCGCAGTACCAAACTTTTTAACTAGAGGACATTACTGCCCATATAAGGGCGCCTCCACTTCCATATGTGTTTTTTTCTTTATTTTAAAACATTTTCAGACCTTTTTTTCTAAAATAATTGAACGGATGCTATTTGAACTCTTGGCATGAAAACAAACTGAGGTTTCTACCATTCTTTCATGATTTTTCATGTTCATTGCTATTTCAAAATACAATTTCACAGAAAAAGTTTACACGCTTGAATGCGGTGGTTTTTCAGGCAAAAACGAGAAAGGAATATTTCGTAAAACTGCAATGATAGGACTTTTTGCGCATTTACAGGTCATTTACAATATCTCACAAGCAGTTACACGGCCAAGTATGCGAATAATACAAGAGATAGACGTGAGATAGACGTGGCGAATCTCAGCACTTAAAATAACTCATTAATGATATAGAATAACCCTAAGTGACGCATCCAGCTACAACGACAGTGAGAAGTAAACAGTGAATCTCAAGCAGTCAGGGTGGGAAATTAGCACCCGCCACCCGCCGAGGGCGGGTACTTTTTCAAAGTGGCGGGTCACTTTGCCGTGTATACCAGCCACAGTGGCGGGTGGATTATAATAATGCTGCGTTCGCACCAAAAGCGAATACAGTTCGCAAAAATTCGCATCCACCGAGGGACCAGGACAGGACCACCAGACGCGCATAAACGCGTCTTTACATTGACTTAACATTGTTTGTATTAAGTAGTAACCAATAAACACATGCTGCGAGTGATTTCATTGTACGGATTGGACAGCCTTTGTCAAAGAATGCGGTTGCTAAGTAACAATAATACACTTTTGTCGAGTAACTCTTTTGATTGGTTTTCAGCGCTGTGTCACGGCGCTGAAGAGACCGTTATACTGTATAACTTATACACATAAGTTAGCTAAGCTGAGAATAAAAATAAAATAAAAAGTGTATATATATAGCTGAGCTGGTGCAGAAGAAAGTGAAATTATTTTTAACCATGCGCGCGCGCTCTCTACACTGCTGAAGCGCGGATTATCTGAAAACACAGACAAGCTGGAGTTCAGCGATCTTTATTTGAGATTTTCTACTTAAATTAAAGTGTCATTCAGTCGGTCTGTGTTCTGTCGCGAGCCGCTTGCGCTGTTTGTGTGACTAAATCTGCGATCAAAATGCAGGCTGATATCCAGCAGTGTTTTTAATGTTGATCGAATGCAATGTTTCCCGAATATCCACACGATTTCAAATGTGACATTGATTTTATACAACAGTAAAAAAAGGGGTAACATTTAAGTGATGTACTGCATTTAAAACAGTATAGTCAGGCTTATTGCTCTATTTTGCTACGAAATCTGTGGCTTTGAACGAATCGTGAGATTCAATGAATGAATGACTCGATGACCGCCACCTACTGGCTATTTTAATATAATATTTTTATTAATATTAAAAACGTTTTTTAACATTGCATATTTATTGAACATTGTTTTATTTAAAGCATTATTTATTTTTAAAAGGTATTATAAAGGTTAAAAATTAAATTAAAAAATTTATTAAAGGGGGCGAATATTGTCCCTTAATGGAAAAGGTGTGACTGCAGTCTAAGTGGAAGAGAGGAACTTAGGAAAAGGGACATGTAGAATTGCACAAGTGCTACTGCTAAAGAGTGCAATGTAAATAATTTATCATCATAAGCTTAATTGAATGGCCTAGAGAGAATAATTATGACATTTTCTGTCTATATAAAGACTACATATAAAATAGCTACCTAAAGTAACTGCAGTTTACTAAAAGTAATGACTAAAAGTTTGCATTCATAAGCATTTTCGTCTGAAGATGAAGACTAAGACTGAATCAAAAATGGTTGCCAAAATGAACACTGGCCTACACACACCAAGCGCACTACAACGCTGTTGCGTATGTATTAAATAGGACTGATCATTTAAATAAAATGTTTTATTTAATTCAAGTAGCCTACATAGTAGCCTACATAATTATTTTCCAGGGTTTAAAATGTATACAGGTTTGACATTTTCCCCTCATACTTATGTTGGAATGGGTACGAAGTTGGCATTGAATTTCATTTAAAATGGTATTAAAAAGGTCTTAAAAAGCCTTGAATTTAAGCTGGAGGATCCTGGGGGTACCCTGAAATAAATAAAAAACGTATTGAAGCAATTTCTTTCTTGCAATTTGAATTCCGGAAAAAGTGGCTGGTAAAAAATATAAGTGGCTGGTAAAATTGGGCATCCACCAGCCACTGTGGCTGGTGGACAAAAAAGTTAATTTCCCACCCTGCAAGCAGTAGTCTAGTCTCCTTCTCGAGACTGAGTAACTACAGCTTTCCCCAAAAGGTGTCGACCGTGGCGCTTCGTGAAGGGATGACGTTTGGGCCACGAGTCCTTAGGACGCACTGGTACCTGTCAGGATAAGGAACGCTGCGCAGATAACAAACGGGGCGAAAAAGGAAGAGGGGCTTCGGCGCTTTGGTGTGAAATGTTTAATCACTCTCGATTGTTTTTGAGCCTTGGTGAAGCGCTCCACAAAGGACTCCACCGAGTAACTAAATAAGCCAGAGGGGTTAACAGCGCCGTTAAGAAGGACGGCCTTCTCCGCATTCTTAATATCATTGACAGTCAGCCAGGTGGCAGTCCAACACAACAAAACTCCCCATCGGGTGGCCGATGGATTGGGCCGTCACCTTAGTAGCCCGCAGGGCGAGGTCAGTAGCTACTCGTCAGGAACTAATCGTCCAACCTGCTGCGCTCTGGTTCCACATGGGGGACCACTCCAGGTTGAGTTCCTCCACTGCCTTAGACAGCACGTGGAAGAGCTCCTCATCCGCAAATCAGTGTTGCTGCGGTGGGTAGCAGAGTCATCTATGGGGCTGGCAGACCAGTACACTGTATCAGACGACACCATGGGTGCTTCTCAATTCTTATTTGTGCATCCTCGCTTCCTTTCCTCGCGTCTCAGCTCCACCCCCTGGAGGACGCGGGGGAAGGGTGCAAGGAAAGGAAATGAGAACGGAGGAATCGAATGAAAGCTTTTTTCTACATTGGAATACTTGATCACTCGAGCGATGTGAAGGGGGAGGAGAATTTACACGTGCGTCACGTTAAGTCAATAAAACACTTCCGCATAGGATACACCTGTGTATCCTCGCTCATAGCTCCTCTGGAAGCCTCCTCACTCCTCGATCCTCGCGGTGCAATTAGAGAATTGAGATGTCCTTTAAGATGGCTGAGCTTGATCGGTTTCCGGGTCATAGGATGGAGGACGGAGGAGCGAGGAGACGAGGAGGGATATTGAGAAGCACCCCATATCTACTGCGGCCTTTCCTCACCAGGCGCTCCAAATTAGATGGAAGGGGCCACAAGCTTGTTTCCCAAAGCATCACAGATGACGCAACGTTGAGAGACAGATATATTGGAAGGGAACTAGCTATAACTATATTAGCGATAAGGAACTGTTTATTATAAGCACGCGCAGCATTCACCTCGTCTTCCACTGTAAATTCACAAACTCTTTAAAGTCGGGTGAATTCTGATTTGCTATCAATGTTTTTATCGGCCGTCATCTAGAAAACAAATATTAATATTTTTATAATACGACACAAATTAATGATATTGTTGGAAAGCTAAAAAAAGCTTGAGCATTTAAAGCAATATATATAAACTGCATGTGATAGCGTAAATATCATATTGGTGTGAACAGATATTAAGTTGGTATAGCTAAGTTACTAATGTATCTTCAAAATACAATACAAAATCTTCATATTGGTCTATCACTTAACCCTTTAGCTGTCACCGTCCCGTATACGGGACACCTACGTTTACCTCACTATATTACAATTAAATCCTAAATTAATCATGACAAACTATATATCGTTGGAAAGGTCTAAGACTCCTTAATAGATATTTCAGCACTGTTTTCTGTTACAAATTATGAAGGAACAGTAATAGATGAATTTATGACAAGAGCGCACCTCAAAAAAATCAACATCATAACAGGAGTTCTGACCTTTGTCACAAAAAGTAGACGCACACACTTTTAATAATTGAAATGTTGGTTTTCATGCTAAAAATTAATAATAAAACATATAATCTAGTATTTGTCAATAAAAAAAATGATAAAATAATATTACCTTCTAAAAAGTATCATATATATATTATCCTCTAAAATATAATATTATCTTTTTTATCGCCTTTTTTTATTACATTTCATATTTTAGTAGTTATCATAAATTAGGTATCATTTGAAAGCTTACGATCTCAGAATTCATCCTGTGAAAACTGTTTTGAAATTGGACATTGTGTTACCATAGAAACATTACTCTAAATTATTTTATCAGGCTCCTCCCCTTTTGGGCATTATTATATTTCATAATTTATGATCAAAATATTTTCTAATCTTGACAAAACACATATTGTCAGAAAGGTCTGAGTCTCAAGGTTCCATATTTTGTGACAGAAGTGATATTTGGACAGAAATGTATACATTTTTTTATGGCAGAATGCATACAGTTAAATTCAATGGAATTCAATGACACCCGGAGGCTATTTTTGGTATTACGCCTAAACAAAATCTCATGGGAACTTCAATTTTTATGATATCAACTTCAAATTTGGAACACAACTTGGTTAGATTTATGGCTTTAATTTTATAGTAATTTTATAGTAAAAAATATTTTGTAAAATATATATTTTATATAAAAGAAAAATATTAAATAAATTATATTTGATTTAATGTAAATTTAAACTTCCATAACTTTTTCATACTTTAATTTTTTGAAGTTCTTTCACTTCAGCAATAATCTGCAATTTTTTCCCTTTAAAACAAGACCAAACTTAGGTCTATACTCCAAAGCATTCTTGAATTACAGCCATTTAAGCTTGAATAGTGCATTTTAATGTCCATTCTCAAAAAGGGGGGTGACAGCTAAAGGGTTAACAAAACTATATAGTAATATATATTTTTGGACAGCATCGTCTTCAAAAGTCAAATTCAAACACCATGCTTCACGCAAGGTGAGTCTGAACCATGGACTGTAAGGTCTGAACACATGAGATGCAAACTGTCAACCAAATGGTAAAAGTAGCTAACGTTAAACAGCTAACGTTACTTTTCTTTCAGGACGCATAGCATCTGATCTGAAGATGCGTGACAATTAACCACCTGACCGGCGCTCAGAGATGTTGGCAAACAATCGCAGTGATCATCGGTGTTTAAATATATTCACTCACGATCTTTAAAATAAATATAGCAACGAATACCCATGAACCACACCACGAGAACTCTCAAGCAAATTCACTAGCCAGCTAGCTAACTTACATCTTAAAACTTCCCCACATTATTCAGCATCACCAGCAGCTACATTCAGTCCAAATGTAAAGAGTTGTGAAAAGAAACTTCAGAGAGGGAAACTTGAATCCAGTCTGCACGGGGATGGGCCTATCTTAAGTTTTGCTCCGGTCAAACAGTGAGCTAGGCTAACCGAAGGCGAGTGTGGCCTGCTCTATTCGTTTATGCGGCTCTTTTTCACTCCCTCCATTCCCCTCCCGACGCCATCTGTTTGTGCCATGAGAGAATGTGGAAGTAAAAAGAAACCGCGACATTTTGGCTCTATAAAATGACCTAAATACGGAATCGCTCCCTCGGAAATACGAGCTCAAATCGTAATATAGATGCCAGATGAAAAGCGGAAATGTAAATATCAGCATCCAGTTCATAGTGCACATTATATTTTGAGGCCAGTTATACAGAAATCGGTGAGTTTCGCTGGGATAGATAGACAGTGGGACAGTCGGGCTTTTTTCGGGGGCTATTCGATCAGTTTCGTTTTCTGTTTCTATGACAATAATGAACAGACCGTTGTCGAACTTACCACGCTCCAAAAATCGGGTGTATACGTTGAAAACACTTTGGAAGATGTGAATGTCGCTTTCTAGTTTGAATTGTTGCTGGTCTGGTTCTCTGTGTTCGGCAGGAAGGAAGGAAGGAAGAAGGGAATGAGAGAAAGAGTGACGTGAACGAATAAACAGCCCGGGCTCCTCCTCGCTGTCACAAGTAAATGATGGAGCTCATGGGCACACAAATATGTCCCCATACCTTTAGGATTTAATGCAAATATTGGCGACACAGGCAATGGTATTTGTAAAAGAGATTTACAGAAATTGAGAAATATGAACAAATTACATGCTTTTCAAAGCATTGAATTTATAGATTTAAATCATAAAGCAGTATTATTCTGTATCTGTGTTCAATTTGCATTTTTATTTTGGGCAATTTATATAAATTAGAAGACTTAACATATAATGGACGTTAGAGGACGCTTCACTGCCCTTATTTTGCATCGCTAGAACAGCATGTGTAGTTTCTCTCACAAACAGAAGAGGTCGCCCGGTCATTATATATGGTGAATTACTTCATAAAATGCGAGTAGTTTATTTTAAATTACAACACATTGGTGTATTTAATGTAAAATAAAAATAAAAGAAAGCTAATAAAACTTTTAAAAGCTAGCAGCTATCACTCTACAACTCTCCCCTGCTTTCCCATTCAGGCTAAGCAGGCTTGAGCCTGGCCAGTTCCTGGATGGGAGACCACCTGGGGAACACCTGATTGCTGTTGAAAGAAGGGTGTTTGGTCTGTGGGGGTCCAATTGTCTAACCTAGGCATCCTGGCCATTTTACATATTGTCTTTTATCAATCATGGCCTCCTACTTATTCCCATTTGCATTGGTGATAACCCATTATGTGACGTGTTTGAGTGTGAAAAATGCAATATGAGTGTAAAGTGCTTTAATTCTGGGTTCCAAAGTTGACCAATATTGGCTAAATTACATGCTTGTACAGGGATTGTATTAGGTGTGACTGTAAAGCAGTAGCTACAAAGCAAGGGTTTAGTGGAAGTATAAAAAGTGCATTAATGTTTGTGGATCAGTTGCTTGTGGAGAAGTTCATAATGAGAATAAGTCATACAAGTTTTTTTTTTCTGTAAACCATTTGTAGTGTCAAACCATTATAATGCACACATACAATATCTTTTGATATATTGAATATTGATATTTGATTCAAGTTTATATATACAGTGTTTCATAACATTCATATTACAATTTGTTAAGATGTAATAATTTGATGGATTTTTTTTCTGCTGGATTCCCAAGTTATTGCTAAGGGTCAGTGCTGATCTGAACTGAGATAGAGATCTGTTTCTTTGCATTGCATCATGTCCCCTCAACATCTGTGACCATTGGGACCTCCAAGCTGGAAAACTGAGCGTGTGAGTGTGTGTTTGACCCTACTGAAATTGTATTAGGCTTCAAGTGTTTCTTTCCTATCACGTGGGATGCACGTGGACTCAAAATGTGTCCTGAATGCAGGAATTATAACATACACAGCTTGCTTATACACATATACAATTATCTCGTGTGCATGTGCACAAGCACACACACTAACAGGTGGTTACTGTGCTATAAGCCAGAACATTGTTTCAGCTCTTCACATCTGAGTGTGTGAAAGACTCCTTTCTCCTTCTCTGGGTGTGTATCCACACCCACAGCAGGGTGTGTATAGATCCAGTGGGAGAGATTAGCTTGAGAGTTTCTGGCCGTTATTCAGTGCTGAGTGAATCATAAAAAGAACATCCACACACACAACACATGAAGCACATGTACTCTCCCACATTCAGTGACACACTACCCCCTGTGTACAATGTGAATGGAGTGGCATTCAGCGCTAGGTTGACAGGTCCGTTTTAGCCCAGTTCCCATCATGCAGAGCTGGCCTTGTGTTTCGGGACAAGACTCTCATTAGTATCAAGCCTGGGCATACTGAGTGGAACTAATGATGAGAAGTGAGGTCTAAAACAGCACTTTATGTCCTGACTGGTCTTTTATTAGGGTCAGCGTTACTTTCATTTCAGAGATCCGGAGAATTTTTTTTCTTCTGTCAAGATGTTCAGTTATACAGTTTGTATTTGTTTGAAATCAACCTGTTACTGACAGAGAAACTGGAATCAGATTGTTGAGCAGCTAAAGAAAGGTCAGGGCATTGACTTTAAACATCCTGCTCTCAGTTTCTGTCGTCTTTCTCTACTTCTCTCAGTCTCCCAACCCCCATCCCTTTTTTCTTTCACCGTTTCTCTCACTTGATTCCTGTTTTGTTGCTCTGAGAGATGAGGTAACGGTCCCTAGAGCACTATCCATTCTCATTCAATTTTCATTCAAATTTATCTTGCAAGTTGCAAACAAGCCTGAATGATCCAAAGAGTGTCCTCAGAAAACAAGCCGATACTTTGATTTAGTGTTGCATAGTAATGACAACATTATCAGCATTTTTACTCTGAAATAACAATTTATGTTTATAGTTCACAAACAAACAAACTGAGTTCATTATTTCAGAGAGTTTGCTGCATGGTCAGGTCATCATTAGACTGTTTCAAGAATACAGCTGACCCACATAGACTCCATGAAGGCCTGTATCTGACATTAGTGTCAAGTTTCATTTTGATAAAAACTTCACTTAGAACCAAACTGCTATGAAACTGTGTTAGATTCCAATACCTTTCATTGCATACGCATAAAAGTCACATCCTCATTTCATCCTGATTTTATCACTCAGATTAGAATTTAAAGGATAATCCTTCACTCAAAAATAAAAGTTCTGTCATTATTTTCTCCCTCATGTCGTCCAAACCTGCATATGACATTATGGAGTTTGGGTTCTTTGCTATTGTTACCCCTTAACTTGCTTAGCTGGGTTTAAAATACATTAAATAATCAGTAATATTATCAATTTAACTTCACAGCTTTATATCTTAATCAAAATTTGTTTCATAACTGAGGAATTTTGCAACATCAGTACAGGTATTGAACTGATTGAGCTGAATAACGACACTGTTGCCTTCTACTACTAGCTGAACACGTTTCATAATTGATTAATTTTACAGTTATTGAAGTGAAGTGAATCAACACTGAGCTGAAACATCACACTATTGTAGTTTTTAGAGCTGCTTTGCTGCAGAATTTCTATTTATTTCATATTTGCATCATTGATTTAAATGTCTGTTTATTGCTGTGAAGCTGCTTTGAAACAATAAAGCGCTATATAAATTAAGGCGACTTGACTTTATTCAGTGGAACACAACATAATATATTTTAAAGAATGTTGCTATACTGTTTTTGTCCTTACAATAATAGTCAGTGGGGTCCAAAATAACACTGAACCCCCACTGACTGAACCCTATTGACAATTTTTTTTGCACAAAGCATCTTCCTTTTTGTTCCACTGAAGAAAGATTTGCAATCAAAAGGTTCATTTTTGGATGAACTATCCCTTTAAGACTTATGGTAAAGTCTAAGACGGATTGTGGCTGGTCCTGTAAACTGGTTGGAGGCATCATTTATTTAGTCATATGGACTGCTGGTCACTCTGACTAACATCAGTTCCTAATCACCACGTCTCCGAGCCTGGGAATGCAATCCCTCTGTTTACACAAGATATCCCTCTCCCTTGCCACAACTCATCAGACTGTTCACGCCATGCACTGAGGGGCAGAGCTGCCCAGCAGCAAGACTCAGAACTGGCTTGAGTCCTAGAAGTATTAACAGTTTAGTGACTCTTGGATGTTGTGGTTTCATTTGAATTTGAAGAGGAGGATATGACAGCTTGCTGAGTCAAATGCATGTGACTCGGTGTGTATATGCAAGAGAGAGAGAGAGAGAGAGAGAGAGAGAGAGAGAGAGAGAGAGAGAGAGAGAGAGAGAGAGAGAGAGAGAGAGAGAGAGAGAGAGAGAGAGAGAGAGAGAGAGAGAGAGAGAGAGAAAAAGAATGAGGCAGGGAGGGTTTGGGTCTACCTTAGTTGCCAGTCCATTAGGGGTGGCACTATTTCGAAAAAGCTACCCGGTCTCTCCCTAATGTCTTTGGTACTCCAATAGAGTGCTTGAGTTGCACTGTCACGTCTAGACTATTTTTGGTTGTCTCATATCTGCTGAATTTGGTCAGCTCTATCATTGTTTCACACACCAAACCACATTTGATGGATTGTCATAAGTCATCCATCTTAGCTGTGCATTTGTATCTCTTCCAAAGAAACGAATGTGTTGGGAGATTTATGTGAAATTACACAGTACTCCCTGCTGCTGCAACAGTGCAGCCTAACTCCAAAACCGCATGACATTTATGAATTTAAGTGCACACAGTGATAGAAGATTCGACATGATAAGTTCAGGTAACAAAAGCATAAGAAAAATGTTGAATAAGACCAGCAGTTTACCTTTAAATATAGAAAACCTAAAATTGTAGACGAAGCTGGTGTGGTCCACTGTGTAAGATTGTGCACATGACTCAAGGCTCTCATTTCTCATTTGTTCAATTGTGGAGTAGACTGAACAGGTTACCTAGGAGACAAGCTAAATGGTAAGGACAGACACTGAGCTTATAGCTGTACGAGTAAGAAGACAGTACAGCATGATACAGAAGTATAAGAATCTTTCTCTTTGGTATAGATAAAACACTGTTTTATATTTACACAAGTTCTCCACGGCAGGAATTCTGTTATTTCTAACAGGGTGCAGTTGGTGAATGAATACCACCAAAGTGATCAAAGCAACATTATAACTTTGAATCTCTATCAGGGTGCACAATAGAGTGAATGGTTCAAAAGAATATCATTATAAGTAAAAAGAGGATGGAAAAGACTTTACCCGTGACTGAAAAATATCCTTTTGATAACTAACTCCTGTCTAAGAGCACAACTGCTCATTAAACTGCATTTGATGCCAGTCTGCCGTAACTTTACTAGAGATTTCATGGATGCCTGAGCTCAGCTCTGGCCCTTGCTGATCTACCTCTAATCCCCTGTAATTTCCTTTGAGCATTAATTATTCTCCTCAATTTGAAGGACTATCTAAGTTTGGGAGTCCCAGAAAACCAGAAACCTATCACCTGATTGGCTGCACTTATTCAACTATTATACATTTTTAACTTAAGGTTATAAAATGTTGCTGATGTATTTTCATATATTTATTCATATAAAAAATATATATTTTTGTTAGTGGCGAACTATAAATGAAAGTACAGATTCTTGATTTGTCTTAATTTTAAATAGTCACATGACCTGTTTGCTCCTCTGAAACTGTATGAATTTCTTTCTTCTGCTAAACACAAAAGAAGATATTTTGAAGAATGTCAGTAACCAAACAGTTGATGGGCCCCATTGACTTCCATAGTATTTTCTTTTTCCTACTATGGAAGTCAATGGGGTCCATCAACTGGTTGGTTAGCCTACCAACATTCTTCAAAATATCTTCGCCTACCGACATTCTTCAAAACATCTTCCTTTGTGTTCAGCATAAGCAAGACATTCATACAGGTTTGAAACAACTTGGGTGAGTAAATTACAGAATTTTCAAGAGAAAATTCAGATTTTTAATTTTTAAGATAACTATTCCTTTAAACATACAGATTGAAGTACATATTTTGGACATATATGGTATAAGGACCTAATATTTTTTTTATTATAATAGATTAGTCTGTATCATATAATGTAAACATGCTGGTCACATTTATGACAGGTGGAAAACCATTTTGTATAGGCCTAAGTAATTAACTAAAAAAACAAAAAGCCTAGGCTATATAATTAAGCTACTAATTCAAATTCTAAAATTGTACATTTCAAAGTAATAGCCTATTAGCCTACATTAAATAAAGTTACATTAGGCCTACAGTAAATGACATGTGAATTTACCCTATCATTTTAGTCCTCCACAATTCCCTGATATAAAACACAAAAACACTTTCTGGCTCTTGTTTACCAGCTGAGCAATTGTGACTGTTAGCTTCCCACTGGATACAATTGAGTCCAGAGTTCGTCGGATAAAGAGAGCACCTCTAGTTTGGCGTGTGTGTGTGTGTGTGTGTGTGTGTGTGTGTGTGTGTGTGTGTGTGTGTGTGTGTGTGTGTTAGAGGTGTGGCTCCAGTCAATGGTTTGAGGAGGAGGAGGAGTGTCGAGTGTCTCAGTCAGCGCAGCGGTAGATCCATGAGCAAAGAAATCAGCGGCTGAATGTTATACTGTTAACCGGGACTGAGAGGAAGGAAACATGCTGGAATACAAATCTAAAGGCTAATTTCCAAATCTCATCAACTGGCAGTTCGGAGAGAGGTGTATTGGCTTTAGTGGTAAGTTACGTAGGATAAACAATAAGTTAAAGGGGGGGCTGTGGGTAGACCAAGAGGTGCGATCTAGGATTCAGTATTGTTCGTATATATGAATATGTAGGACTGACCACGTTTATCTGTTGAATGCTGGGTGCTTAAAATCACCTGTTGCAAAACATCACTTTTTACTATCAGTCAGTAATTTATTTTCGTTTAACATAAGCTATATGGTGTATTAGGATTCAGGCTGTATATCGTGTATTTGTAGTGGTATTAGAGGGTGGGTGAGTTAGTTGGGGGTGGGTGGTAGTAGGTGGGTGGGAAATGGGCTCAAATAAACAAGGTGGTGCTGGATTGTGCGCATGTGTTATCAGTCACCGCAAAGTAAAGCTCGAGAGCTTACAAGTAGCCTACTTGTGAGGGAGAATAACGTTAAAAATGTAGGTGAACTATGGAAAAGTAGTCATTTTTGTGAGAGGGGGTGCTGATAAAAGCTGTAGGCTATTTTTTATGTGCGTCCCTCTGTAAATGTATCAAAAAACGTACACTATTATTGCGACTTTTATAGGCTATCAGTGGTGGTGTAGGCGTTGCTTTTCATGTTTTTTCATAATCATCACGTGGAGCAGATCATCATTAAAATTGGGGCAGTGGTTTTAAGTTTACAGCAATGACCACTGCATTTAAAGTAAAGCAATGTTCTGATAACAAACTATAGTTATAGATTTTAGATTTTGATCAAATTAGGTCTGTGTCACTGTTGGGAAAACCAACCCTACTAGACCTTCATCAAGAAGATCTAAGTAAATCGCTGCCCATCAGTTGGTAGTCCAGCAATCCGTTAACTACAGTTTGGGCCAGCCACGTCGACTGCAAATGACCAGCATTGTCCAGCCTGAAACCATGTAAAACCAACCGCTATCACAACGCTAGTCCAATGATTCATGACCATAAGCCAGTTCTAAACAATTAAAAAATAACTGTAAAAATCATATTTGGTTAAACTGGAAAAGTACATAAAGCAGACCCTCATAAATAATCATTTTGATACTGAAGCTTACTATTCACTATGAATATGTCAGGCAAATGAAAGCATGCACAGAACGAACAAAGACTATTACATTGTTTACTTGGATATTTAAAGGGCAGTTAATATTGAAATGTACTTGTCCCACGTTTGCTGAACCCATCCTATAACATGTGAATTTCCCTTGTTTCAATGTCAAAGATACTTCAATCAAGTAGTGCATTCATTAACATTGATTGATATTAATAATTTTAATTAAGAGTGGGATCTGAAAACTGATATCATCTTGCTTAATTGTGTCGGGTGGACTTTTAACTTTGTTTACGCTTCAGATCATGTGACTTTGCAGTGTAGTATGAGGGAGGTTTGATAATGATTAACATGTAAGATAACAATTTAAATTAAATTAGTGATCAAGACATTTTTTTCCACAAAAGACAATTTTAGTTACAGAATAAAAAAACAAGTACCGTAATCTAAACCGTGAGATAGATACGTGGTAATATTTTCAGTCTAAGACTAAAGATTGCTAAAAAAATAAATAATAATAATAATAAAAACAGGTTAAAACTGTAGTTCCTCTAGGTGGTTAGATGAGAGAAGAGAGCACATGAAAGCAGACCTTTATTGTTTACATAAACTCTGCTCTCTTTAGAACACCATCAGCCTTTTGGATCAAAGACTACGAGGACTAGAGAATGAATACCTTGTATGTCCTATCAAAGAACCTTTTGATGTTTATATTATTTGGTAAAGATAGTGTGAGTTCTCCTGTTTTGAGTCAGTAGGGAGTCAACAAATGATAAAGCTCTCCATTTGGTTTATCACTTTGCCAGAGGAAAAGCCATGGACTCACTATGTAAAGGGAAGTAGTAAAAGAAAAAGACCAATGGTGTACTGCATTCTTCTAACTAGTATAATAAAAGTGTTAGGGGAAAGATACTAGGCAGCTTGTAAATTTTATTGCACATATCAGAGATCTTTTTGAAGTAAAATATAACAAGTTTGACCTCGGTATCTGTGCCATTCTTCTCTAGATGTAATGTTTGGCACAATGTTCAATTGTCTATGGCGACGACAATGAGACGCTTCATTAAAGGGTTAGTTCACCCAAAAATGAAAATTCTGTCAGTAATTACTCACCCTCATGTTGTTCCAACCCAGTAAGACTTTCGTTTATCTTCTGAACACAAATTAAGATATTTTTGATGAAATCTGAGAGTGGTCTCACTCCTCCATAGGCTTCCATTGTAATTGAAACTTGCAGGCCCAGACATTTAGTAAAAATATTGTTAAAATAGTCCAAGTGACTACAGTGTTTACTGTTTATCAACCTTAAGTTGATCAAAAACAAAAATAACAACTTTATTCATGAGGGTGAACAACATGAGGGTGAGTAATTTCTGACAGAATTTTAATTTTTATGTGAACTAACCCTTTCAGAGTGTCCTAAGAATGAAAGATTTTACTGTATGTTTACACTTGTTCACAAAGTTACATCACACTTTTAATCAATCATAATCTTGAGTACAAAAATCCTGATTCAGGTCAAATTATTAATCCCCCTTTCAAGTCGTCATCTTTTGAGATCATGCATGTCAGATCATTTCAAGATTTATGGAGGGTCATTAATTTGCAAAAGTTCTCATAGTAAGGGACGTTTTTTTATAGAGCCATATTTTTTGTGTGTGTACATGACTGGTCTGCTATAGCAGTAGTATATGAAAGTGTACGCAGCATGATATATTTTTTATCTCTGTCTTTAATCATTTAGTAGTGCCTGTCTTCCAATTCTGACTCTTGAGTCTTAGCAGGAGCACAGGGCAGTTATGTGACATCTGCAGGCTGTATGGGTGTTTGTGTACATCTTGTACTTATGTCAGTACCACATGCATTTAGGTGGAACTTTGTTACATGTATGCACGATTTAGGCTATATTGCTGATGTATACATCTGTAGTTATATGTTTACATGGCCAAACTTTGGGCTGTTTAATGGTCTACTCTAAACTGCATTTTATGGTTTGCAATGCTAAAGACAAAATGGTCACCTGAATGACCTGATCTAACTGGCAGTTTATTTACTGGCAGTCCAGATTCGGAATTGACTGTTGATTTTAATTTTCTCCAAAATAATAATAAATAAATAATACAAATATTAAAAATAAATAGAAATTGAGAACATAAGTGCGAGCAGTGTGGAATTTTGTAATTTTATTTGTGTGTTGTGTTTGAGGCTACAGAGACTACACAGCCTTCCTGTTTTCAGGACATACCACCCTTAAAAGCTGATCTGGCCAAAAGGGAGGAGTTGATGCATTTCCAAATTCTGTTTGGATAAAGTCATGCAGAGGAGGACATTAGATTCAGCCTCTTTCCCACAAAAACACTGAAGCATGTGCTGTGGATGTTGAGATCAGCCTCATTTGAACTGAGAAACATCTATGAGTTGACTTGAGTTCTTTAACTCATGGTTGTAGCAAAATTAAATTATTCTTATTATTCCCTCCCAGGGAGGCCACATCATTCAGTCTGTTCGTTTCTGTTTAATCATGTGATTTAAATGTGCTTCTGTTTCTCCCTCTGCAGATTCCAGACGGACTAATTGGAGTTTGCTACGTGGATAGTCTCTATTAGGAGGAATGTGTTAAAATAAGTGTGTGTTTGCCCACAAGGATCTGATATCTCTCCACCTTTGACCTCTTTGAGGGCATAATTGCAGTATGGCAAGGTCTCGGTGACCTTAAGTATCCATGAAAGAATCAACGACAGGGTGTAAACATTTCATTTGAATACCAAAGATACCTGGAATATTACAATCTTCAATTGCAAAGCAGTTGACCATGGCGACCAAATGGAAAGTCGAATGGAAAGTATCCATGGAAACCACAAACTCTCTATGGCTCTTGGTTTGGACCATATGGATTTTTTTGGCTGGAGTTTTACAAGCAACCGTGGTTAATGAAGATGATGTCACAGCACGCATCAGTTTCTCATACAGTAAGTGCATGAGTTATTTAGTTATTCAGCAGATGCTTTCTTATCCAAAGCTACACTTCACGTACTACTGTAAAGGCCCGTTCACACCTACGAATGAAAACTATAATGATAAAGATATAGTTCTAAAAAATGTCTAAATATAAAAGAAGGTAACACTTTAATTAGATGGTCCCCTTTAGACATTTTGTTGACAATAAAGTATGTTACACCTTCATGTTAACTAACTCTCATTATTAGTAGATAATGAGTATTAGTAGACTGTCTGCTCATTATCTGCTAACACTTTATTTTGATGGTTCCCCAACACGCATTCTACTGACGTAAGTAACTGTGCAAGTACCGGTACATGTAAATGTATTCTGCTAACCAGAACCCCTTATTCTACCTACTCCTAACAGTCAACTAACTCCTAATACTCAACTAATACTCTAATGAGAGTTAGTTGACATGTAGGTGCAATGCTACTTATACCCAAGAGAATGTCGAAATAAAGTCTAACCTAAAAGAATAGCAGGTCAAGAACTATAACGATAACCGCACAGATAAACGATATTGTTGGAATCACTTTCAGAGTCCCCTTTTCCAGCTGATGAAGGAATCCATCCTGCTTGAAAGAGCTCGAGCATTTTAAGTGGCAACAATATTATACAGGGTTCCTACGCAGTTTGGAAAAGTATGGAATTTGATTTGAGCAATTTCCAGGTCTGGGAAGGTATGGAAAAAAGAAAGCAGATTATGGAATTTAATGAAAAGTATCATACAAGAAGTGTGTTTTCATGGCAGCTGTTTAGTGATTCTTTAGTGATTGTCAAACACGACTGTCACTATTGCGCATCAGCCCATTTTGGCGGTGTGGTTTCTTGGCCGCCACAGAGTACCGGTATGCATTAATGTTAAAGCAGACCTAAGGCTTTGTAATATAATGTACTTCCTTAACGAAAGCCAATTTTTGAACACTATTTTTTACAATACCAGTTTTTTTTATAGACCCTTGGGTAGGACAATGCACACAGGCGTATTGTGCCATCAGCCAATTCTATGTCATGGTTTCTCTGCCTCCACAGAGGATGCGTTAAATTGGACATTTTTTTTATTTTAGGGGCTCTGTATGTTGTCACTATGTTGACCCCTGAGGAAATTAAAAATATTTACTGTACTATATACCACAGTTAAAGCTGAAAATAATGCTGTATGAACCATTTATGTTAAATATGGTCTGAAAATCTACAGAGAGGATTGGAAATTTTAGTCTGGAAAAGTATGGAATTTTGAAATTAAAAAAATGTGTAGGAACTCTTACCAAGGCTGCATTTATTTGATCAGAAATACAGTAAAAACAATAATATTGTGAAATATTAAAACAATATAAACTCTTTTCTATTTTAAAGTATGATGGAAAAGATTCCTGTGATGGCAAAGCTGAATTTTCAGCATCATTACTCCAAGTCTTCAGTGTCACATGATCGTTTAGAAATCATTTTAATATGTTGATTTGGTGCTCAAGCAACTTTTCTTATTATTTATCAATGTTGTAGTATTAATGTCACAGTTGTGCTGCTTAATATTTTTGTGAAGGCATGGTATTATTTTTTCTTTGAAGAATAGAAAGTTAAAAAGAACAGCATTTGAAATGGAAATGTTGCATAAAATGGCATTTTATGCTCACGAAAGCAAGCAATGTCAGTAATGAGCACTGCATTCTGTGGAAGAAGCTCTGCTGGCCTCAGACTACCACTCATCTGCTATAATTTAGCTCAATTTTAGGGCTACTTGAACTGCCATGTTTCTTATTCCCGAAAGACCCATTACGAGACTGTTCCAAATGTTGCATTCACTCATCTTAGCCAAACACACAGGAGGGTTTAATCCTTGATTGTAAACATTTACAAGAGCTATTAGAACCATTTGCAAACCCTGGCTGGTGTACTGTATCAGAGTAACAGCCATACTCATTAATCATTTGAGGTTGAAATGCAAATGTAATGGTTGTACTTAGAACAAAACGGCTTGTAAAAGGTTTTATGTCAGTAAACACTGACGTTAGTGACCTCTGTGCCTTGCCAGGAAAACCTTCTGGACATGCGAACCGACATAATTTTAAAGGGTCGGCTTGTGTGCCAGGTTTGTGTAGTTTCTAAGGAGCACTCCATGTGAGGAATGCAAGATGCTTTCTGAATGTACTCTAAGACTTTATTTAGACACTGATTGAATATGCGAAACATCGGATAACATTGATTTTTGTTCTTTTTATGAGGTGTACGAAGTAATATTTTTGCCTCTGGGTGTGTTCAGATGCAGAAGGGCGATCAGTGAGAGAGTTCTCTGTGGATGGTGTGTATAACTATTCAACTCTTCTGCTGAGCCCAGATGAAAACAAGATCTACGTGGGAGCCAGGGAGAACATATTCTCTCTCAGCCTGGACAACATCAGTGTGACGTATCTACAGAAAACAGTAAGTGTGTGCGAGAATGTTTGTAGGAGTGCATTTTGATGGTACTCAGCGTTGTTTTGTCTCTTCTGCAGCTCACATGGAGCACTCCAGAAAGGAAGAGGAAGGAGTGTATCTTCAAGGGAAAGGACCCCAAGGTATAAGTGTGTTGCGGTTATTGTTAATATAAATGTGACGCAATATATTAAAACAACAAACTAAAAGATAATCTGCCTCCTATGTGTTTCAGACGGACTGTTTCAACTACATCAAGATTTTACTGCATTTGAACAGCACACACCTGTATGTGTGTGGAACATATGCCTTCAGCCCCATCTGCGCTTACATTGTGAGACATCTCTTCTTGTTTAAAAAAAAAAAAAACTATTTACAAATTAACTTCTTGGAAATGTACTCTCTATATGCATGTCAGATTCATATAGTTGTGGAAAACCTTGAGAATTTAAATTTAATGTCTCTAAAAATGTGGTATTACATAATAAATATGAATATAAAAGTGATTTTTTATCACTTAAAGTAAAACTAATCTGATATATGATAGTCATGAAGGTCTGTTGACAGCTTCTCTATGGTGTTATTTATTTTATTATTGTTGTTGTTTCACACAGTCATTGTGTATTTAAATAGCTTTTTCTAATGTATTTTTGAATAAAATAATATATAAGACAAAATACTGAGCTTTATGTCATTGACCCATTTGTGCAAGTGTGTCTTGTGTCATTTGATTTAACGAATGACGTGTTTGTGTTTTTCATGAAATTTGTAGAACATTTCAAGTTTCTCTCTGGAAAGAGATGAAAAGGGGGAAACCGTTATGGAGGATGCCCGTGGACGCTGTCCATTTAATCCAGAATACAGATCTACAGCTATTACAGTGGGTGAGTATACTCATGCAAAAACAATGCAATCTTTTTGTTTGAACTTCATATATAAACATCATGTTTGATGAAAAAGTTGATTAAGTGTTAGTGAGCACTTGAATGTTTTGTGTTATAGATGGGGAACTGTACACTGCTACTGTCAGTAACTTCCAGGGAAATGAGCCCACCATATATAGGAGTCTAGGGACTGGCACCCCTCTCAAAACGGAGAACTCTCTCAACTGGCTCCAGGGTAAATATATACAAACACACACACTTCCTCACAAGGGACCTTCTAAGAGATTAATATCTAAAAATAAATGCCAGCATCAGTGATTACAGAACCATGCTTTCTCACGCATGCTGGAAACAGAAAATTACTGACTGATTCTGATGTTAAATAAACAGTTGTACAGTTTTGTTTTCTGGAATATGGTAAATGAAATTGTGTGTGTGTGTGTGTGTGTGTGTGTGTGTGTGTGTGTGTGTGTGTGTGTGTGTGTGTGTGTGTGTGTGTGTGTGTGTGTGTGTGTGTGTGTGTGTGTGTGTGTGTGTGTGTGTGTGTGTGTGTGTGTGTGTGTGTGTGTGTGTGTGTGTGTGTGTGTGTGTGTGTGTGTGTGTGTGCGCGCGCTGTGGTCCGTCAGACCCAGCGTTTGTAGGTTCTGCTCACATTACAGGTCAAGACAGTGAGAGAAGTGATGATCAGATCTATTTTTTCTTCAGTGAGATGGGAAAGGAGTTCGACTTCTTTGATAACACCATAGTGTCCAGGATTGCACGTGTGTGTAAGGTAAGATGGAGTGTTTAAGCAGTTCACACAGTGTTGATAAAGTCAGCATAAACCTGAAAAGAAAAAAACACACGTACGTACAGACACACATACAGAAATCCCAATATATTCACTATCAGTATACACTAAGTATATTCATATCCTCTAAATATTCCTCATCTCACTCTCTTCAGCAGCACTAAAGGTCGAATTAAAATCGACTGTTTACTTTCTTTATACATGTTTCCTGCTGTTATACTGCAAAATCCATTAGTTCTCATTATATTGTATAGTCTTCATAATCTTTGAAGTGTAATAATTTGTTCTAGCTTTATATGAACTTTTTTTTGTTCACTTGTTCACTAGATATTGTTAACCAATAGCTAAATAGCCAGTCAACATTGCTCCATTCTTCATTTTGAGAGAACCCTATTGAGAAGCACAAATGATGGCAGGGACAGTACCTAGAAAGACATTGACTTAAAGGGGTAATTCACCACTTGGCAAGATGTGCTTTTAATAAAACTAGACGGTTTATGCAGTAGATAGCCTTTTTTTTAAATCAGTGCTACATGACTAGAGAAAACAGAGAAAAGGGGTGTTGTTGGTGGTCCCTTTACCAAACTATATTGTGGAGGGATGAGGGATACTAAAAAGCGGACGAAAAATTTGAAGTTTTGCCAGATGACATGTTGCATTATCCAGTGGACTTTAGCTGACAAATAAACCAGGAGATTTTGGTCCAGAAAACATGGGGAAAGAATACACATTGTTAATTTACATACTATTGGGATTGTAACAATACAAAGCTGTTTGAAAATCTGCACACTTGTCATTTAATTAGAAGTCATTGAGCCTAACAGATGAAACTGGCACATATTTACATATTTTTTTAGTAATTTGTTGGGACACTTCTGAAAACGGGACGTCTGGTCACCCTAGTTTCATGTTAATTTAGGAAGCAGATGAACAAGGTGAACCACAGAAGGCTGTGAACTCTGCCCTATTAATGTTCACATAATTACTTTCCCACCCGTTGAGTTGACGCTCCCTGACTTCCATGGGAGTACATTGATAATACCATGTTTGTTTGTTTTTTGACATGTACCAAGGCATTACAATATTATTATTTGAAATACCCTGGATAATTATATAAATTCTATAGTATATTCATATGATAATCGGTCAGTACTGTGCTATCACTATCTGAAACTGTCACTGTACCATTGGCACTGCAACAATACTTTCCCTCCAAAGATGAAACCAGGGCTAGAGTTCTGATGCCCCCTAGTGGTCCTTCAGAGTATTATAAAATATTGTAAGTGAGGAAAATATGTTGAAAGCGTTAAATCAGCTGCTTTTGTGTGTTTGTGTGTATAACCTCAGGAGGATCAAGGTGGAGAGAGAGTCCTGCAGAAGAAATGGACCACATTTCTTAAAGCTCAACTCTTGTGTTCGCTACCCGATGATGGTTTTCCTTTCAACATCATTCAGGATGTATATGTGCTTCCAGCCCAACGCAAGAAAGACACACTCCTCTATGCAGTGTTCACTTCTCAATGGTACGCGGAAAAATAGAGAGGGGCACAGGAAGATAAAGTTTTTCTGTCTTAATACTAGTAATACTATACTAATACTATATACTAGAAACTGTTTGCTCTAATTTAACACTGCAAATTCTAGAGTGTCTGTTCTAAAATGTTAACTTTTTTTCTAATTTGTTGCTTTATTTTTTGTAGGAGTAAAGGTCTAGCAGGCAGTTCAGCAGTGTGTGTATTCAGCATGGATCAGGTAGAACAAGCGTTTACTGGCCGTTACAAAGAGGTGAACCGAGAGACACAGCAGTGGTACACACACACTCACTCTGTACCTGAACCACGACCTGGAATGGTAAGATGACATGACACACACTCCCACATATACACTTTACCAGTTCTGTATAAGTGGATGATTTTATAGTTTCTGTGAAGCTTTTTGTGACGATTGTTTTTTTTTTCCCTTTCTACAGTGTATTACTAATGCTTCAAGGCAGCTGGGAATAGACTCATCCCTGGATATGCCAGATAAGGTACTAAACTTTGTGAAAGACCACTTCCTGATGGACAGACCTGTCAAAAGTCAGCCTGTGCTCTTCACGCACTCTGTGCACTACACACAAATCGCTGTACACCACGTGCAAGGCCTCCACAGAGCTTACGATGTGATGTTCATCGGCACAGGTATGTTGTGTTTTATGAGTGTCTGATTTTCTCTGATTTCAATTTCTTTTCTAATTAGCTGTTGATGTTGTGCTCTGCGATTTGACAGATGATGGACGTTTACAAAAGGCTGTGAATGTAGCTGGTACGATGCACATCATTGAGGAGATCCAACTGTTCACAGAAAAACAGCCTGTACAACACATTGAGCTGGATTCAGCTAAGGTGTGTGTGTGTGTGTGTGTGTGTGTGTGTGTGTGTGTGTGTGTGTGTGTGTGTGTGTGTGTGTGTGTGTGTGTGTGTGTGTGTGTGTGTGTGTGTGTGTGTGTGTGTGTGTGTGTGTGTGTGTGTGTGTGTGTGTGTGTGTGTGTGCGTGTGTGCGTGTGTGTGTGTGTGTGTGTGTGTGTGTGTGTGTGTGTGTGTGTGTGTGTGTGTCTATTAACTAATGTATTAAATGCCATGAACTAATGATGAAAAATACTTTTACTGCATTTATTAACCAAGGTTAAATCTTAATTTCTGCATATACTACATTTCATATTCATTAGCATGAATAATTAACAACAATCTGTGGTATATTTAACAAAGCTATTTTAATAAATGCTGTAAATTGATTATTACTTGTAGGTTCTTGATAACTAATGCATTAACTAATGTGATCAAAAAGTGTTACTGTTTATTTGTACTTATGAAAAGATGCATTCGTTTTATACACTAACCATTCAAAAGTTAGGGGTCAGTAAGATAGTTTAATGTATAAGTCATACACTATCGTCTTATACTTGCCAAAGCTATATTTAATTAGTTAAAAATACAGTACAAAATGCACTGTGATGGCAAAGTTGTATCATTTTATAACATTATAAATTAAAATACTGTCACTTTTGATTTGTTGAATGCATCCTCGTTCAGAAAAAAAAGGTACTTATTACTCGCCCTAAACTTTGGCACAGTAGTGTATTTGAATTACACATTTACTTGCACTTGTTCTCTACAAAGATTGTATTTCACTCTCTTACTCTCAATCCTCTCTCTCAACAAACAGGGTTTGTTATTTATGTCGTCACACTCTGGTATTGTGCAGTTGCCTGTAGCAAACTGCAGTTACCATAACAACTGTGGCGAGTGTGTTTTGGCCAGAGACCCATACTGTGCTTGGACAGGAACACACTGTACTGACGTCACACGAATCACACCACAAAAGTAAGTCTTCCCTGTTTTAAAAGATCTATTGAATGAATAATTTTCAGTACCAATACCAATATTTTTCCATCCTATGTGTGTTTCAGACAATGGCAGCAAGATATTGAGGAGGCTGACACTTCATCAAAATGCAACGGCACAATGTTCAGGGTGGACTCTGAAAGCTCAGGTAAACCTGCAAATCCTTGCATATACAAGATTCTTATCATCCGTCTGAATATGTTATAATATATTTTTCTTCTCTCTTTCTAGTGTCACCACGTTCTTTCCCAAATTCCCAAGCATCTAATTGTGAGATCATCATCGTCCCTGCTAACACCCTTCGCCTGCTGCCCTGCAACCTTCGCTCCAATCATGCCCACAGAGAATGGTTATACAAGCCAGATGTAGGTCACTTCCTGTTCCCCAGCCCAGATGGTGGATTGGTAGTCAGCGGCCGAGCAGGTGGAGATGAGGTCTTCTCTTGTTGGTCAGAAGAACGTGGCTTCTGGCAACTTTTGGCCAATTACTGTGTAAAGGCAGAGCCTTTATCCGAGACCACAAGCAATACTGGGCAGATGGGTGCACCTCTTATAATCCAAAGCATATCGTCGGACATCCTGTCCGGTGAATCGGCACGCTCTGCTCAACCTCGCATAAAGACGTATGGCACAGAGCTGGCAGTAGTGTGTGTTTTGTTAGCTGTGTGTGTGCTTTCGTTCGGGCTGTCGGTAGCCTATAGACACAGGGGCCGGATGAAGGAGGTACTGAGAGGGGGAGAACAAACTGGAGGAGCCCAAAAGAGCACAGTCAGGCCTGGGGAGAGTGTGCCCCTCAATGCTGGTGTGCTTCCAACCTCCCCATCCGACCACAAAAGCTACCAGACTTTGGAGGAAAACTGCGGTTACATAATTGCTCCATCAGAGACAAGCACGCAGCAAAACTCCAAAGAAGCACAGACACTCGCCCAAACGCCACAGAATGGGTTCAAAGAAAGTCATGTGGAGGTCAGTGACCTTAGCCCTCGCCCCCGGGTACGACTGGGCTCTGAGATCAGAGACTCTGTGGTGTAAAACATAGACATTGCCAATGAGTTAATATGATTTATGCATAAACAATCTAACAGTCTTAATGTTCACTCGGGCAGCTTTCATGAAGACTAAGCGTACTGAGCCCTGAGTATTAAGAATAGATGTGACGTGCTCAGTGTGCGAATTGCCAAATTTGAGTTATTCAAGACAATGCCCTCAAATCCACTCACACATCTTTTTCACTCTTTAATGTTAAACTTTAAGTTATGACACAGTTTATTGTGTTGAATAAGTGTTGGAACAGAGATGCCGTCAGAGACAACAACTGGAGAAAGAGTGGACCAGATGGATGAGCAGGAGAGAAATGGGCAACAAGCCTTCTTGTGTGACTGGTACTGGTGCTTTATCACTGCCAAGACTTGAGTAATTATGCTTCACTCAAGGTGGAAAAAAAAGGTTTTATATGTCTGTTTGTTTTACTTTGCCATTTTTGTGCAAAGATTAAATGCATATGTGTTTAATGAGGGTATCTTAAAAGCTGACTATGAAAACAATAGCCCATCCTCTGCAGATAGTCATTATACCAGCATTGAACACCAGGCAGTTCAAACCAGAGAGCTTGTTAGTGTCGCAGAACTTGGTAACTTTCTAAACATTTTTATTTATATCTTTTTTTTAATCAATTTTTAATTTCTTAGCCTTTTTTGGAATTAGTATGTTAGTGTTTTCTATTCTGTGATTCAAATGTGTTCTTATTAGTAAAGTGCCTGGTGTTAAATAATGGTATGATGTGAACGGAAATTTTAAATGCGAAAAAATGAATATTTGCTTTTAGATAAAATGTAGCAAGCGTGTATGAGCATCAAGAAACAATGTTTCTTAATGCTTTTGAATGTACATTTGAAGAGCACAGGTACGAGATTATGTCTTGCCACACAGGTTGGTGGTAATTGTGTTCGTGGATGGAGTCTAAACAGACAGAAACAAAGACAATGATACGGTACAATACAACAAAATTACAGTCGAAACGGTATTGTTGGCATTTGGTAAAGTGAGGTATACTGCAAGAGAAAAGAATGATACACATTGTGGATGAATTTGATGTAAATGCAGCATGTACAAGGAAATCATACGTGGCTAATACAGTGAGATCATTTGGAGAATCCAGTTGGAAAAGGCTGGAAACGTCTTAAAATTTGCAATCTGCTTTAGGGGTTTAAAAGAAAATGTAGAAGAACATGGTTACGTTAATGTGTCATCCAGACTTAAAACAAACCCTCTCTGACACAAACACTAACTTCACTATTATAGACTTCCACTTGGAAAAATCTTTTTAATCCACATTAACCGTAACATGTTTGATGTTGTTTAATCATGTGTTACATTCCACTGTGTTTTCAGCTTGTGTGTTTTGAATGGAAAATGTAAAGTAGATTGTGATTTTATATACTTTGACACTGTTATGCTGTTGTTTTACATTGTACATTCTCGCACTTTATTTTTTTCTACCAGTATTTGTAAGCTGTAAATGAGGTAGGCCACTGTCAACGTCATGGTTTCGTAGTCAAGATTTGTACATTAAAAGAAGTTGTAAAATAGGGCTGAAAGAGTGTCTCCACAGTCTGACATGCAAAATAAAATTTTGCATAAACTCGGTCAGTTGGAGTATCCATCTTTCGAATTAAGGTCATTTCATATGCAGTTGGGAGAGAAAAAAATCAGAAAGCTTCTTATGATCGATTATGTTCTTGAAATAAGACCAAAACATTTATTATACATGAGGTTCAAACCCTGAAACTGCACTCAAAAACTGAGATTCAAAAATCTAATTGAAACTTAAAGCTTTAAGAGTTTAAAATTAAAAAATAACATTTCATTTCAATCAAATTGTAATGTGGATATTATTTTTATTGAAAAAGAAATTTATGAAAATTATAACAGAAGCAGGATTCTTACTGATATCATCAGATTGAAGAATATATTACATTACATATTCATGAGAATTCACAATATTTATTTCAAACAAACTTATTTAGATGGTCAGTGAAATATTCTGCAGTGATGGCATCTCTGACCGCTCTGCCAGCAGGATGGTCCCGAGTAATGGGGTCAACATCATCATCATCATCATCAGGGGGGGAATAATATTCATCTGGCACTCGCTCCTTCCTTATAGTGGCTATGTTGTGAAGGACAACACATGCACCCACAATCTGAGATGCCCGCTCTGGTGACACTCTCAGGTCACGAAGACAGTTAAACCGTGCCTTTAAAATGGCAAGAGTCGTGTCAATCTTGAGCCTGGTTTGACTGAGGGCAATGTTAAACTCATGCTGTGGTGTTGTCTCAGGGTCAGGGTAGGGAGTCATCAGAAAGCTCTGACATGCGTAAGTCTCGTCTCCCACCAGCAGACCGTCAAACAGCCCTGTCAATGAACAGAAAAAAGACGTGTCACAATAACAGTCCATTTTAGTACAGTGTTGTCGACTGTTCAAATTTTACCATACCTTCCTGTAAACGCTGGCACAACGACGAGTTCTCGAGAATCTGGTTGTCATGCATTGAGCCAGGCCATCTGGCATCCAGGCTTGTGACCATACACTGATGGTCACAAGTAATCTGTAATGAACTGCTGGTGAGTCCCACGTTTTACCATTACAATCATTAAAGTGCATGCATTCTGGTTAAATGTAATATACCTACCTGAACATTGAGGCTGTGAGTAGCCTTTCTGTTAAGATAATTAGCCTCAATTTCTTTTATTGGAGTTGAGATTGGAATGTGTGTGCAATCTATTACTCCAATAGCTCTAGGGAATCCTTGCAAAAGATCACAGCATTACAGCATTGCCAACTCCTAATATCGATCATTATTGATGGTGTATTAGTGTGTTGATCCATCTTACCAGCTATATTGGAGAAGCCCTCTTTTATGGCCACAGTGGGTAAATGACCAGGAAACACAACGAAAGTGTTCAGATATCTCTGGAGTGCGATAACTACCCTACGAATTGTTCGGCAAACTGTGTTCTTGCTGAGCTTCTCGGCATCGCCCACTTCATACAGGTATGTACCACTCGCAAAGAAACGCAAAGCAATACAAATCATTTGCGGGACAGTGGTCGCGTGGCTTCGCCGCGTCGGGTTTTTAATATGGGGCTCTAGAAGCCGACAAAGATACAACATTCCCTCCGCCGAAAAGCGGTATTTCTCGTGCAAGTTCGCGTCAGAGAATGCTAGGGGGTTTTGTTTATCTCTAAGAACTCTTTCTCTGCGTAAAGCCCTTTGTACAATTTGGGCTCCGATATCTACAGGATTATCCAGAAACGGTGAAGCCATTTTGCTTCTATAGGCTACGCTTACTATGAGGATGGACTTGGTTACGTCAGAGTTATGTCACTTTGCTCACAGCTGATTGGTCTAATGTCTGTTTACAAGCTGTTATCATGAATGAACGATGAACAATAGAGGTGTCTCAAAACCTGTCCCAGAGCTGTTTAACGTGTAGTATTTTTATTTTTTTACCATGGCTGTGTAAAATAAAAAGTAAGAAGGCTGCTGTAGTTGATGCTTTATTGAACGATTTTTTTGTGAGTCTGATCTTTGTTTTATGGTCTGAACGATCAGACTGATTCACTAAGAATCAGATTTCACTTCACTGGTGTAAAAGTTTAATAGCAGAAATGTTAAACCTGCTTGTGGGCCATTCCACCGAATGGGTGACATTTGCTTGTTGTAACTTTTCAAAATTAAACTTTATTTTTTATATTTTTCAACACTGAATCTTATACTACACGTGTTAACTATTCAGAATGTGTATTGGTCAATCTCAGGCAACTTTATTAATTTTTTTACAAGGTTTATAATCAAAAGATGGACGCATGTTTTCTCAGTCCTGTTACCTAAACTCATGTGCCATTTAAAAAGCATGTTTAAAAGCATGTCAATTAATTCCTTTGTTTTCCCCACAAGAAAGTGTTTATTTTAAAGAAATTGTTTGTTATATGTTAAAATAATTGATATTTGTGACAAAAAAGTCACTATATATTAAGGGAAGGTGTATTTTAACAAAAAACACAAAGCAATTTTTTTTCATTTTAAAGAAGACCGAAGCCTCAAGTTTATAATTTTTTTAATAATTTAATTTATTAAACAAATGTATAAATGATGGACCAAACAAAACTGATAAAAAACAGTGGTTTAACTTAATTAAAAAAAAAAAAAAAATAGTAACAGGACTGAACACTTGGTAACAGGGATGAGTGTCCATATGTGTGTGTATGAGAGAGAGTGTACATGACTGTGTGTGCATAAGATTTCTGTGTTGAAGTGATGTACTATGTGCTAGTAGTACTTCACAGTGAAGGAGGTGGGAAGAGAAAGAAGGAGAGAGAGAAGAAGAGAAGGAGGGAGAAAGAGGGAAGTTAAGAAAAAGCATTTTCTTCAAAAAAAATTATCAAAAAAGGGAGAAAAGAGAGGGTTGCGGGTGTGTCTCGCTCCTTCCATTGCAATATGCCATAGTGGGTGTTTCTGGCACCTGCATAGTATGGGTTTTCTCCACTTTCTACAAAATATAAGACAAAGACAAAACGTCTCTTAAGTCACTTCATGGCTTCCTGGAAGTATGGTGTTCACATTGTAAAACTAATGCTAATGTCTACAAAATAAGTAATTACAACCTTAAAACTCATAATTCAGTTGAAAAGTATTATATCAACTCATATTTACAGTAGTAAATCAACAAAACAGAGGACTCTACTCACTCCTGTTATTTTTCAAATAAGTAACAGGACTGAAAGTAACAGGATTGAGTTTTTAAGCAAAACATTATCAAATACATGGCATACGGCCACATAGCATACAGCTAATAGCATGAGGACACTGAGCAAATTCTAGTGACTTGCCTAAAGTTAATATTTTTAAAATAAACAAATAAATTATCAGAAATAATTTAGGCTAGGTAACAGGACAGTATGCTGAGATTAACCTTCTCAGTCATATTTACAATTTCATCAAATATACAAAAATGAAAATGAGAGGACTTACTTATGGTATTCCCATTGCCTTCAGAAGATCCAGATGATGCAACTTCCTGTTGAAAATGTGTCTTTTGGAATATTCCAAGTTTTTCAGAGGGGGGGGGGGGGGGTGTTAGGATAAAAGGACTGAGTGAAAACCCAGGGAAACGACTAAAATATGTGTTTTATCTAAAATATTAGATAAAATATTTTTTTTCTCATGAAAAAAATACATTCTAAAGCATAGATTGGATATAAAGTCACACAACAATGCAAAAAAATTCAGATTTCTGAAGGATTTTAATCATTATATTTCATGGTAAAGTTTAGAGATAGAGAGTGGGGACATGCAGAAAATGCTATTTTTTTGTGTGTTCTATGTCGTTTTTATTTATGTTTTTAATTATACATTTTAAATTTGTTGTTAGCTTAATGTGCAGTACATTTTGCTTAATAATAAAATGCATTTTAGAGTTAATTTTCATGCAATTTTATAAATATTATGTCCTGGGGACAGAAATGTCACCCTTTCGGTGGAATGGCTCTTGTATGAAACTGTTGTCAACACACACATTGTTTATTGTTTGACACATTTATACTCTTTAATTATTTTATGATTCGCTAACTCCGCCTCCTCTCTGCAAAACCCCGCCCCTAAAGACATGTCAGCAAATAAAAATAATCGACAGGCTGATGGGGCCTCAATATCTGATCTAAAACAGCATCACATGCTATGCATGGTCAGATTCGTTTAAAGAGTGTGTGGTTTCTTAGGGCGCGGGGCACCTAATTCAGTGATTCTTTTTTCTGTAAAAGCTCACAGCATATTTTACACGGGTAACCACACATTTCCGTTTTTGTGACACACACAGGGCTCATATATTATGCTTTTTCACAGGATTATTTATATACTAACAGTGGTGGCATATGCATTATTAGTCCGTTCCAATAGGGTAAATATGGACACCACAATTATCGCACATTATGTCAAAGCCAACTTATAGCATATGAAGAGATAACTCACATTCCGAATAAGTAGAAAACAAATAACGATGAATGAGTAAAAATTTACTTGTGTACCTGTTATGCCAGTAGAGAAGCTGGCACTGAGTGTTCACTACTGCTTTTTAACATCAAATCAGCCTGATTAGAAACATGCACTGCATTATTTGAATAGTCAATAATCATGGTGGAACTGCTTAACAGTTATATGGTTACGGGTTGCGGTTTATAGAAATGTCTAAATTTATAGAAACTCAAACGCTAGTTAATTCCATAAAAATAAAGAAAGAAAAAAATGTGAATTGTTAAAAACCTTAAATTCTAAAACACACATGCATATATATAGTATTATAGGGATAACAGTTTAATTGGTAGGTGTGAATTAAAATGTACATTTTTTTTATTAGGAAGGGCACTTTATACAAAAATACAAGATTACAAGTCCAGTCCAGACATTTTGAGACTCCCATTTATTTGGGCTTGCTCATATTATTTGAACATAAGAAACTGTCTCCTCCTCCATAGCTGAACACAAATCATTATGTACTGTAAGGTTGATATGCCCTTTCAAGCACATTATGGAGTTTGGGATGAAACATTAAAGAATCAAAGTCTCCACATCTACACAATAAAAGATTTTTTTTTTCTTGACAAAAGGAAAAAAGATCTTGGATGCCATGTCGGTCACAACCCCATCCACTGGTTATTTGGCTTTAGGGTCTCCTTTATCATTTGCCTTTTTTTGCTTCTGCTGCATGATTTCAGCATCTCTGAAATACAAAAAATACAAAACATTAATATTCACATTCAGTAGGATGTGCTTTGAAATTCAAAGCATCTATATGTTATTGTTCTCTTTAGATGTACCTTTGCTTACGAGCAGCTGCTGAGAGGCCATCTTCATTTCTCTTCCCTTTGGTAGTATCAGTTTGCTTCTTAGCATTCTTTTGACGGGCAAGCTCACGCTGATTTCCCCCTGCAGGACGAGAGATTTCAACACTCTTAATGGTTTGTTCATGCTCTACTCCCTTGAAAAGACAAAGATTGCAGACAGGATTGGACATGTCAACAAGATGCCACTTTGTTTAAAATCTCCAATCTGCCATAGGCAAATCTATCCAGTGTCAAGAAGTGTATTTAGAGGACGAGGAAGGTTGATGCTGTGTACAGTATAAACGGTGAACCCAAATCGGTGTACAGTATACTCATGTGTGGTAGTGAGGCGACGTGGCAATGAAGGCGCCAGAGAGCCTTCAAAATAACAACATCCGCACAAACCAAAAGACTACATACTATCGCCGATATCACAAAATAAACAACATCCTGTTGTCATATAAGATAATAAAAAAAGACTTTCGCTGTATTTGCTGGGTGGCATTAATGTTGTATTACAATTGACGATATAATTTAAGTTTGCTAATGTTAAACATCTGTCAACCTTTCAACTTTTTGACAATCTTTTTAAAAGTTTTCCGTGTCGTGGTATATATAAATAATTAGTTGTCACTAACGCCACAGTAAATCTGCATTTTGCCTGGTTTAGAGGCTTAATCTTGTGATTTCCTTTCGTGGACTTTACACAGAATAAGCTAGCTGGCTAGTTAGTTAGCCTGGCCATTGTAATTGCTCCTGAAACCTGGATTCCATTAAAATACTTACATTAGTAACGTTAACAGAAGAAGCTTGATATAATGTCAACCGAATTAATAAAAATCAATACCCACTCGTCATGATCGCTCTTTTGTTGTCGCCGGAGCGCAAAGCTCAACCAGGCGTTTACCTCTGGTAGGCTACTTGTGATGGCTGCCTGGCGGACCCGAGTCAATTCGGAAGATTTACGACAACGCATTGTCGGAACACAGCAGCGCGTTTCCAAGTGAACATCCCTCGTGATTATTGTGGACGTCATTTCGCCACATGAAGATGTTAAAGAGTCAACAACTTATTTTACTAAAGTATATTATAAACATGTAATCTCTGCATTTTTTGCAATGTAAAAAACCCCCCACATTTTACTAAATAAATAAACAAACTCTTCGTCACGTTTATTCAGAGATGATATGAATTATAATAGGGACTAATATTTTCGCTTTATTCTCTGAATTTCGTTGATGAGTTATGATCTACTTGATTTTACCATTAAATAATAATAATAATAATTGTAGCGTCATACCTCTTAAATGTCTATTTTTGTATTACAACAACATTTTAATAATTTGTATTCCTGTGCCACATGGGTAATATTTTCCAAACCGTTATTTCTCATCAAAATCTAAACATTTAAATTCCAAAATCTCTCTCTCTCTCTCTCTCTCTCTCTCTCTCTCTCTCTCTCTCTCTCTCTCTCTCTCTCTCTCTCTCTCTCTCTCTCTCTCTCTCTCTCTCTCTCTTATATAATATATAATGTGTTCAATGAAAGTGACTGAAATATAGCATACAAGTCATTTTTTGTATGGTATTTATGGAACAATGTGTATTTCTGCTCAATTCAACAGAGCGACATAGAAACGCCATCTCCGTCATCTACGACAAAAATGAAAGTGTAATTTATTGTAATAAATGTAATTTAATTTAGTGTTATTTTGAACCTTCACAGTGGAGTGCATTAATTTGCCCAGCAGATGGAGCCAGTGCAATAGCGTCTCTTTCTTTCTTTCTTTCTTTCTTTCTTTCTTTCTTTCTTTCTTTCTTTCTTTCTTTCTTTCTTTCTTTCTTTCTTTCTTTCTTTCTTTCTTTCTTTCTTTCTTTCTTTCTTTCTTTCAAACAATTTGTTGTTGTTATTATTATTATTACATTTATTTATTAATTATTTTTTCTTTTTGGATGCTTCTTTCTTTCAAACAATTTGTTGTTGGTAGACGCTACTTGTTTGCTTTGGGTCTTTTATTTTGTAATATGGTGCGGTATTATCGTTGGTTACTTCATTCATTGTCGTTGCTTATTTTTGACACATGGCGGTATAAGTTGATATCTAGCGACCTGTATAATCAGTCATGAAGCTTTATAGAGTGAACATGTCAGTGTGAGATTTGTACTGGGTTTACTCATTCTTCACAGATCTGATCATGTCGGCGGCGTGGACAGCGCGCCAGGGGGAAGTGGGTGATCTGAGAAGCAAGAGTAAAGATGAGCTCCTTGAGATACTCTCTCGACAAGAAAAGTTACTGTCTAATAAGTAAGTGTTGTCCTCTACCATTTTATTTTACCCCCATTAACCGGAATATATAATCATAATATATCAAACTGCATTAAGATTACTGGCTAGAATAAATATTAGGCTGCTTAAATATTCTGGATCATTCCAGGTCCACTCACTCACTGGCGCCCCCACAGTAAACTTTCTTATTAGTCGTGTAAATGACAAAGATACGTGCATCATCCACCCCATGAATGGCAATGTACACTGCTACACACAAAAGTTGGGGCAATTTATAATTCAAAGCAAAAACACCCCTTTTATATATAATACAAACGAATGTGTTAACGTTACATTGTTGAAGTAATTGATGAATTTTGCAACAACACTTTTATTTTCCTATTTATTACTATCAAGTTGCTTTGAAAAAAGTATAATGTTTAAAGTGTTATATAAATAAATATATCTATGAATTGTACTATTATTATCTTTTCAGGAGATTTGTTCAGAGCCTTCCAGATAAGGGAAAGAAAATTGCTGACTTTGTGGTGAAAGTACACCTTGCACTTGGACATCTGGAGGAGGAAGAGAGAAAACAAGCAAATTTAATCTCTGTCCGGACAGAGTTACAGGCTAAATATCAGCAAGCCCTTGCCAATCGAAGCACAGATAAGCCTTTAGGCTCAAATTTGGACATGATTATTCCATCCCATGACGGAAAGGAAGCCAATGTTAATATTGATGAGGCTAACATACAGGAAAATGGTGGTTTGTTTGGCCGAGAGGAGTCTTTGACATCCCGGCCGCAGGCTGCTGAAACACTAGGAACAGCCGCTGGGAATGCAACAGCCTCATTGATGAAAGACACAGAGCTTGTGGAGGCGTTTGGACGAGTAACACTTGCTGAAAATAACAACGCCTCCAACCAAGGCACCATCAAAACCCTGCCCTCTAGTAAGCCCTTTCTGGGTAATCCGCTTCAGAAGAAACCACATTACATAGAGCTCCTGGAGAGGACAGAGAA
Source organism: Phoxinus phoxinus (assembly GCF_949152265.1). Taxonomy (NCBI): domain Eukaryota; kingdom Metazoa; phylum Chordata; class Actinopteri; order Cypriniformes; family Leuciscidae; genus Phoxinus; species Phoxinus phoxinus. Next base: position 36,080,140 of record NC_136877.1, on the reverse strand, counting down.
AAGTGTGAATATGAGGAAGCCCAGATTCAAACCAAACCAGTTAGTGGAACTACACTGTCATTGCATGGCTTTGTGTTTATTTATTTATTTATTTATTTATTTATTCATTTTAAATAAGCTGAAATTGAATAGTACATTAATACACTACATATTTCCTTTACAAACTAAGTTTCTTTATAGTTTGTTATAGTTGTAATGAGAATACACCCATTACTAGTCTCACTGAACAATGAATCTGCAAATGAATGCCCCAAAAAATTTTTCGCTTGTGTAGGTCATCTTTAGTCAATCTTCTTCTATTCCAATTAAGATCTCCAATCTAGAATGTGAGGAATATGATTTTATGGATGTGTAACATTAAACACTTTACTTGTATAGCTTCAGGTCTCGGGTTCATTTGCCCCCCAGGAAATACATACACTTTTAAAATCCATAATGCTCTGTACGTCACTCTAGATAAAAGTGTCTGTGCTTTCTTAAGGTTAAGTGTAAAATCGACATCTACATCACCTAGTGTGGCCTCTGGCAGCACCACACCACTTACTGCAGAGGCCAGAAGACAACGAGACCGAAAACACCTGGATGACATTACTTCGGCTAAGCTGCCACCCCTGCACCACAGTCCTGCCCAGCTGCTGTCATTAGAGGAGTCGTCTGAGCTTCAGCAAGAGCAGACCAGAAGGCACCTGGTAGGTTAAAGAAGATGTCTTGTTCATAGATAAAGTGAGATTTGAATGATCAAAGTGACGAATGACATTTCTAAGCATCTGAGGCCTCAAAAATCTCAACCTTTTTGAAAGCTTGTGATTTTTGTTCCTGCCTCATTATGTATTCAGGAAGTAGTACATTCATGTAATTGTGTATTCTGTTCATTTCAGGAGTTGCAGGCCAAACAAGCTGCCCAGAAGCTGGCAGATGGTCTGAGTATCAGGATGGAGAATTACAACCCAGAAGGAGGCCCACTGGAGGCCTACAGAGAGGTGCATGATGATGGGGCCCAACTTTCCTCAGAGGAGGACTGACCGTGGGGCCCTACAGGCAGGGTACTGGCTTGCTGATATGTTTGGCCTCTTGCCCTGGACCAGCTCTCGGCCTTCAGCCCATGCTTCAGGACCCTGGAGAGAGGCTTTTAAGCCTGAGGACAAGAGGATGTCTCTTCATGAACTGCACTGACAATGCTTTCAGATTCTGCCAGGGAAGATAAAACCGCAGGTTGAATCAAGTTGAGAGTTATTGTGTTGAAAACCCGAACATTTTTGCATGTGGAAATGTTACTATCCAACAGTAACAGATTATTTTGGCAAGCCAATTCCGAAAATCTAGTTTGGCAGGTCCACACCTGTTGTCTTGTACAGAATAATATAATCTGAAGCTTTTATCAGCTGTACCTTCAAGGGTGTACTTCGTGTGTTATTGTGAAGAATGAAGATGGTAATAGAATATTTTTGTATGACCTTTCTTAGTGTTTATTTAAAACAAAACCTCTGAATTGACCTCCAAAGCTTGTGATTGGTTCTTTGAATCGGATAACAGAAACCGCAGTTTCATAAACTAAAGGTGGAAGCACTTAACGTTTTTGTCACTTGAGCGCAACAGCTTGGGAGGCGTCTGTCTCCCTCCCTTTTTGCAGCATTGTTTTGATAACCGCCCCACTGGTTTGATTGGAATGAGTCAGCCGTCGTTTGAAGGGAGGGATGTTGTTATCAGTGCAGAAATCTGTGACATGCCTCAGATGATTAATATATGTAATGTGAAATATCGAGGCTTGAAGGAATTAGACCAATTGGTGGAGTACATCTGGATTGTGTTTAGATCGTGTTACTGCATGAAGTGGCAATGCATTCTGGGATGGCAACAATAGACAGACGTGACATATGGTAAATGCAATTTCCAAAGCCATCAACACTGATAAAGTATTCCTAAAATTCACTCTTTTTATCCTCCTTAGGATGTAAAAAATGTTTGTTTTTTTCCAGGAATCTTTATATTTAGATGGAGAAAAAGGAGTTTGAAGGAAGGAAATCCAAATCCTCACCGCTCTGCAGTTGATGACCTGTGATAACCTCTAGTAATTGCTTCTGCCCGTTGATGGGAACTGCTGCCTCAGAAAAAAGATCCTAACACATCTGGCAGGTTAGTGTTTAGACACCGTGTGTGACGAACTCCAGAGTGCCTTACCCAGACGTCCCGTGATAAATATGTCAGACTTGTCCAGAAAGAATCTCCTCTCTACTGGTATTAATTAAGTCTAACTTGCATACAGAGGAAAAAAGACTTATCAATTACACACTAGATTCCTAGGCTGATCAGATTCGCTCGTGAGTACATAGATATGCTTGAGTTGGACTTGCGTTCTGACTGTGTCTTTAAGTTTTTTCTTTTTAGCTGCAGTGTTTGCTTTCCACATACACTCACACCCATCGTCTCGGATCAATGAACGGCTCGTGAAGTCATCTGCAAGTAGTCTTGCAGATAACTATCAAATGATCTACCAAAAGTGTACAATTGTGCCCTGAGAGAATGAGCAACATTTTTGAGCTGTGAGGGGGATTCAAGGATACAGTTGTTTTTTTCTTGAAGTGCCCTTTTAACAGACTTGCCAATAAAAACACATCTTATTGCGGTAGAAGATATAAACTATAATTGTGCAGGACATAAAAAGGTTTTAACAGTACGATCAAATGACGAACGACATGATGATGCAACGAGTAAAAAATGTATACCTATATATATTTTTATGGCACCTTTATTTTGACACTCTCCTCAACTTTGCGTAGTGTCCATCTATTACCCCCAAAATGTTAATTCTCGTTTAAACTCGCCTGTCAGGGCTCGACAGTAAGGACTGCCCGATGGTCCTGGGCCACCGTGAAAGACTGGACAGCGATCTGGACAGTTGACAGAACTGTCACTGTCCCGATCGGGCCAGTGCTTGTATCCTCAGAAAACGTTATCATTTGGCTGTATTTTAAGCCTTGCCAATTTAAACATTCAAGCAAAGAAGACACGAAAGCGAACTCATTTCGTACTCCGGTTCGCCTTGAAATGTTCAATGCGCACACATCCAAAGCGCGCACACAGAGAGCCACCTCTCAGATAGAGTGCAAATACTAACTGAATCGAGTTATCTTTCCCTTCTTTTTGTGCTTGAACAGATAAGCACATACAAAATTATGTCAAAATGTCCGTCTAAGCGAGTATTCTCGTAAACACATGTCGGTTATGTCGCAAGTGAATGTTAACAGTTGAGAAAGACAACACATGTGTTTCAGTAAAAAAAACGTGCAGCTCCTAAAGTTAACTTTTGTAACTCTAATTGGGATTAATCTATATTTAATTTATATAGTGAAGACTATTATTATTTTACATTATTCGATTCGATTTCTGTCCCTGAAAACTTCTGTTAGACCTAACTGAAAACCTGAAAAACGCTGTTTATTTCATTTGTGTCTTTGTTCTATTGTACAGTAAACTATTTATTTGTGTTATTGCTTGTAATTTGATTATCTGTAGAAAAAAATCCTTATCTTTGAGCCCCGCCAATACGTTTTAACAGCTTTATTTGTGCAATTTCTTTTTTTATATATTTCTTTTTGTAAATGTATGTATTTTTCTACTACTGGAGTAGTCATTTTTGCTGTTTCCTAATGTGGATTTGCACTAGATTTTACACACTGCACATTTTAGCAAGCCTGTAAGATTTTCTTGACTCTTGTCATGTCATCAGATCACTTATCTCATTTGTGACTTGATTTTTTTCCCCCACTATTTATTTTTCTTTATTATTTAAAAAACAAAATTTTACTTTTTTTGTTGTTGTTGTGGATGTCCCAATTGGGGTACAGGATGTGCAATTTCCAGAGAAATGCTCATGCTATATATTTTGGTTGCACTTGTGAGCTAATACAAAAGTTGTGTCAAAACTGGTTGTGTCAAACAGGCACATAATCATAATAACGAGAAATCAATCAATATACCCCTGAATCTAATCAAAACATAATCTTATTGCAGAATTTTTTGAGGTATTGGCAAATATCATATCACTGGCTACGAGAATTGATATCAAATCTTATCATGATGAAATGTCCGCTTTACACCCCTAATACTCTGCTCTTAAAGGCATTTTGATACATCACTGCTTTGAGACATAAATCTGTCATTGTCCCTCACCTTAATCTTTTTTGTCTATCTATAGGTCCAGTTTTACAGTAAATCTGGGCTCTAATAAGACACTGCTCAGAGCAGGTCACATACTCTAATGCAGTGGTTCACAACCTTTTTTTTTTTTTACTCAAATGCCCCCTTTGGCCGAGACAATATTCAAATGCCCTCCCATCTAATCTGATATGTTCCTCTGGTACTGCTGTTGTAATAAAACAAACATACCCCAAAATTCAGCTTATTTTTAATGTGGTTTTGTTGTTGTTTTTGGTTGTAATTATTATCTTATTGGGGCCCCACTAGAAGTTAGTTGAGGCCCCCTATAGTAGCCCGGCCCCCTATTTGAGAACCATGCTGCTCACATCTATTCACTTAAATCTATGTAATGTGCTGTTTTCCTCCCACATTTGATTCTGTAGTTCAAATGTGTTTGATAGAAATCATTAATTCTACAGTGCTTAGTTGCCAACACAGAAATCTATACCCTAAAAGTCACCCTGTTTTGACTGGATGTTTCTGCACCGGATATAGACTAATTAAGACAAGGGCAATGAATCATTTTTATTAATATATTTGCTTTTAAATCTGATTTGTGTGTGGTTTTGAAACAGCGGTTAATGCAGGAAGGAGAGGGTGTGTCAGTGCTTAGAATGAGAAACCTCAATATTGACTGTTGGCGGTAAATATGTCTGGATTTATGCTGTAGCCTACGATTGGTTTTGGAAATGTTGTGAATGAGGGTGCTGCTGTTGAGAGAAACACTGCTTATATCATTCCTGATGTCTTCCATCAATGCGGTCATATCATTAGGAAAGACATAATGATTCCACATCTGCTCCTTCACCAAGTTCATGCGAATAAGTGCAATGACGGGAATATTTAAGTATGCAAAAAGGAGTGGGAATGATTATCTCTGCTATCTTTAGTACTTGACTTTACTAACAATCCTGACATTGTTTCAGAAAATTATGCCATAGATCTTTGATATATCATATTGTCATGCCTTATTATTTACATAGCACTCTAAGGTAATTATAGATTGAACACCATCATTTTTCTTTTCTGTCATAATTTACTCATGTATCTTAAAATATCTTCTTCTGTTTTCCACTGCTTTCACAGGGGGAAAAAAGTTTAAGGGCGAGTAAACAATAGCAGAATGTTCCTTGTTGAGTTGAGTCGAGTTGAGTTGAGTGGATGCATGGCAGATTAATGAACCTAAAAGCATGATTATTTAGCCACTTTGTTTGCAATATGTGTCCTTTTCTTAAAGTATCATAAATGGTTTTGCTATACCCTGGCAACCCAAAACAGTTTTTTTGAAGAGACAGCAGATGGCAGCAGTGCTTCTGTGTTTCACATGCTGAACAAACCCCTCTTTTTCAGTCTTTTCGATTGAGAGGGTTCATATCTTGCATGTATTTTGTCTGAGTAGATTTTTAATGCAATTATTCCTAGCCATGAGATCTTTTTTATATTGCCATTTAGTGCAATTTACTAATGTGAGCTCATTGAGATGCTTCAGCATCATTTAGTCGCCATTAGTGGCTCCAGCTTTTTGCCATTCCTTTCAATGGCTAAATCATCTTGAAAGTGTTATGGGTAATTTGATACACATGTATGCTGAAATTATGGCTGTATGTTTAGCTCAGAGCTCTAATAACTATATAAAATCAGCCTGAGTGGGGTTTACACCAGCAGAAGATAATGTTTATTCCCTAGATGATCCTCCAGAGCTCTACTAGATCATTCTAGTTTCAAATCATAGTCCACATGTGCTTAAACAAACTGTTGTTCTAAGAAGTGTGCTTAACAATTATGAGATGGCTCTTCCATCTCAAAAGCATGGAGGGAGAGAGATGGGGAGATTAATAACCGCCAAAAAACTGCCAGCATTCTGCTCAGCCTGGCACGGCTGTAAAGCCTGTCAAAAACTCATCACGGTGAGGAAGCCGCCTCAGCAGGGATGCTTCGAGCTGCCAGGGCACGGTGGGGGAAGAAAATGGAGCCGCTTGCCCAGCAGCGTGTGATCATAATGAGGAGGAAAATTCCCATTCTTGTATCCAGATTAATGTAACAACAACAATGTGCTTTTGTCCAAATTTTTTTCTCCCCTCCCCCCCCTCTCGTGTTACTCAAAGCCTCCATTCCCTTTTCCATCCATCAGCTGTACTGCGAGCATAGAGTTACTGAGTACAGTCGCATTGCCGGTTTAATGCATCTCTTGGGTGGGATCTCACATAGATGTACTTGCATATTGTGCGCGTTTCAAGTTTTTAGCAAGCCGAGGAAAATCGATTCCGGTTACCAGGCATCCGAGTACCATCTCCAAGCAATGAGCCTCTCTATCTGTGTACATGTGTACATGAGGTCAGTCTCAAGCTGTCTGCTGATGAATGCAGTGTAATGCTGTTTTTAATTATTTCCATGCTATTCAAGTGAAATCATGCTTTCTCATTTCTGAATGCACCAATTGACAAGCACCAGGAGTGTGAATTAGCAGCAACTCGGGGAATACTGACAGACGTTACAAATGGAGAGTGCTAACTTAATTTAAAGGCTCATGAAATACAGTCGGAGACATGTCAAATATTGTCAATGCCCACTTTGCTGCGTTGCAGGTGCGAGAGAGGCAAACCCATATGTAAAAAAAACCCCATTCTTTTGGGACTCGACTGCTCGGTGTGCTAGATCTGGTGTTTGTCAATTCATTCTAGATTTATTTCCCTATTGTCAGATTCTCTTATAATATATACGACTCCAGCATGACTTGTAAAGATTTGCTCACTGGGCCTTTGGTCATACAACAGAAGTAAAAGCATGCAGTAAAAACAAGGCAGTTCTCCTCAGCCAAGCTCATAACAATTACAGGGCCTTGATTTGGACTCATAGCCTTGTTTATGTGTTGTAATGTTGTCTGCGTGCCAAGACAACCTTGAGTGCTGGGAGCCCTGGTGATTCTGATTGGCGCTACGTGTTGACTTAGCTAGTCTGCAGCCTGGCTTATTAGACTGCAAGTTTTTTTTTTGTGTGTGTGTGTGTGTGTGGATCTGTTTGCGTCCTAATTTGTTTATTTACATAAGCATTCTCTCCATAATCCCTCTGTCATGAAAACTGGAGCCTCATCTCCTCAAAATGCAAACATATTTTTCTAATGAGGGAAGAGATGCTTTCCAAGCCCATAATGATTTTAAGCTGTGGAAACCTGACTGTATTAAAATGCAATAATTTGGTTTAACATGCTTTTAATTGACTACTTCCTATGCGCTGTCATTTTTTTCAGTCAGTATTATAACCTTTGACCTCAAGTGGCCTGTTTTTAACATAATACTTGGAATTCATAGAAACACCTCCTTGTTATGGCCCGAGGAGTGATTCAATAGGCGTGGAGTTTTATTCTGTGCTTTAACTACATTTCAACGGGATGTTTGTCTTCCTGTGCTTTTCTGTTCGGTATAATGTTAAACGAAACATTATTGCGCACAGGACCGTGACAATTGTTGAAATGTATCACAAATTGGCAATCGCTCATCGCCTCAAGATGGTAATGCTGTCTTTTACAGGTGCCTCAGTTTAGAGTAATATAAAGCAGAGCAAGAGAGAGAGGAAACAGCTTGGATGACTTTCCATATCCTCCTTTTGCTTCTTTACCATTGAAAATTTATTTTGCCCTTCGTTCTTTTTTCTTTTCCTTCCCTTTGTTTCCTCTCATCAGATTTCACATGCAGCGTGGGACCCCTTCACAGACAGATGGTGTCGCTCACACAAGCGGTGCCCTGTTCAGTCACATATCAGATTCGTTCTGTGTGGATACTCAGGCATGGCTCTTTGGGAGAGGGAGGAACCCTGCAAAAGTGACAGGTCATTTGATGCCCCCCACTGATCTCACGTCTCATCATGCTTTGATAAGCATTGTGAATTTCAGAGGCAGGAAGAGGGACGACACACAAAGTGACTCGCTCTGCAGGACTTAAAGGGTGGAGTGTTTTTTTTTTTTTTTTTTACACACCAAGAAGAGAAATGTCACCACAGACAGTTATTGAAGTACCTTTAATGGCCAAACATAATCCTGGACATTCATTAGTTACAGGACATTCTTTGAACATTGATAATTCTTTGTTCCTCTTTTTTCATCTCATGTTTTGACAGGTTTGCATGCAGTAAATTTCTGCAGATAGTAATTTCACCAAGATGATACACTTCCCATTGATGTTATATTCATCCTCTACTTAAAATACCCCCTCCCACGTTTTTTTTTCTCCTCATTACTTCCCAGAAATAATCACAAACATGTGATACCCAGGCAGACTGTATAAAAGCACCTCATGGCAGAAGCTCTTCGCTGTGTCAGAACTGTCTTTGGTTGTCTTATGCTTTCGGCTCATGCTTTGACAGCTCCAGCTTGTTCTCCCACTTAGTTGGCTCCCCTTAAAAACAAAGGAAAAGAAGACTGAAAACAAACTAAAGAAAGATTTTAGAATAAACTGCATGACTCAGTTTGGTTAAGTTAATGAATTCATTAGGAATTATGAACTTACTATAAATTAACGATGTGTGTGTGTGTGTGTGTGTGTGTGTGTGTGTGTGTGTGTGTTTTTATAGCATTTAATAATCTAGGAGTTATGTGTGTAATATATGTATATGCCACACTCTAGCGCAGGCTGATGGGTCCTTCATGCAACCTGCTGACAATCACATCGTTGACTACATGGCACAAGCTGATTGGTTCCTGTTGCATCTGTAGCAAATTAGCTTGCTTCTCAACGTTTAAATAGTTGGTCAATGTTTCCTATAGCAGTTTTCAGTGTGCTTTCAGAGTTTCTCTGAAACCTTCCACTTTCCTCAGGTCCAAATGTATGGATCGGTTATGGGTAATTTCAAATATGCTATTTATTTGTGCAGCAGCAGTATGTCTTACTTGCTCACAGCAGCGTGTCTATGTGTTGGCAGTAGCAAGTCTCTGCACTTGCTCTGCTGCCGCAATATCAGCAGAAGCAGCATAGCAGATCTATTCTGCCAAGACCAAATACATTAACATTGTCATATCCATTACCATGCTAGGGTATATGCAGTATATATATATAGGAGCTTATTTTGGAATTATGACCTGACTTCATCATCCCTTATAATTAAACTTGACATAACTATTATCACTATATTTATAAATCAACATTAACCTTGATTAATATGCCATAAATTCTATAAAAAATTTACCTTTTGTTAAGTGTCACTGGGAAATCATATAGCACTTTATGGCATTTGATGAAATGTATGACAATCTGTCATATATTTAACATTTAATGACTTTCTGCACAGTACAACATGATTTATCTAACAAACCTCATTGATCACAAAGACACCCATTGGGCCATTATTGGCTTAGCTCTGGCTCATTGAGGCGATGATGAAATAGGTTATTCCTTTAACGTCTAAACACCCCAGACTGTCAACGGGACATATGGTTTCCCACTCTCATAGAGCCCCAGACAGTTCTGTTTACTATAGCTCCTGCCCTCTTGCCCACCCTGGTATTAAAGCAGAGAATGACAAAAGTGAATGATGGGGTTAAGAGAATCTCTTAAAAGCAAAGCAGGAACTGGCTAAAGGAAGCAAGCAGCTGTGATTGAACTTGAGCTCGTATGTGACTATTAGTGCCTGACACCTGCAACCCATTTTATCTCAGGTTCGTGATTTTAGAGACAATAAGGACCAAAGTTTCTGCTGGGGAGTAGTTCTGTTTGATTTGTTGAATGATGAATGTGGATCCCAAGAGGACCATTCAAGTATAATAAAGTGTATTACCACATTTGCATGCACAATTATTATTGAGATATAGGCTGCATCCGAAATCGCATACTTCCCTATGATATAGTAGGCGAAAAAAAGTATGTGACAAAAGAACTGTCTGAATTCACTGTAGTCATAAAACAGTGGGCAAAAAGTACCCGGATGACCTACTACTTTCAGCGAGATTCTGAAGTGTGCATACGATGGACCCTTTACTATCCCATGAGGCCACGGGAGAGGGTTTATGAAGGACAGTGAAGTGATGTAACTGACGCTGGTAGGTCACATGATAATGACAACATGGCGGATGTAGTATGTCTAGATTACATTTATACTACATTCATAAAGAATTTTTTTTTAGCGATCGTGAAGTAATTACTCATTCAAAATAAGCACCTACTAGTATGCAATTTTGGATGCAGCCATTGTCTCGATTTCTCTAAGTATGCACAATGTGTAATTGAATATTTGAAGAATTAAATCCATCACACATCTGTCTTTCAGAGAGGGCTCACAACAGTGAGGTTATAATCTGATTAATGCGTATACATGCTGAACGAAGCAGAGCTACAACTGCATTATTCGGTCTGTTAGCACAACTTTGCAAGAACTTTACTGTTGCAATTTCATCTGTACTATACATTTGAAAAAGGAAGTGTTTAATTGTATTAATGTATTAAATAGGCATTTGTAGTGTACTTCAAATCTTAAAGTATATATATATATAAAAAAACTGTATTTGCAAATAATATATTAATGAAATAAAATGCAACTTAAAGAGAGTAGATTATCATGTTTTTAACACACTCAAGTACACTTTAAAATGCACTTTGTAATAATGACAAAATAATTTTTTTACTTGAGAACATTTTAAATCATAGTTATGTAGTGGTCTATTCAATCCTACTTAAGTGATTTAAAAAAAAAAATAAACGATCTGACTTGAAATTGCAATTGATGTAATTAATTGTCCAAAAACATTACATTCAGTTTGCACTTGTATTTTTTTTTAAAGTGTATTTTTTCTGTAATAAGTATTCTTTTCTAAGTATGCTATACTTAATTTTCTCAAAAGTTGTGTTTACATGATATTAAAAAAGTCTAATTATTACTTTGGTCCGAATCAAACTTTTTAAAGTGCATGTAAACATTCTTGATGTGTTATACAAAGGCCTAAAATAAAGGCACAGATAGAAACCGAGAACCAGAGCAAGCGATATATGCGTTTAAAATAATAGCTCTGAGGTCCTGAGACAGGAAATGATGCCATTAGAAAGATCTCAGCAGAGCAAATCAGCGTCTCAAACATCTGTGCTCTACCCATACTCATCTGATGTATGGAACAGTTTAAGCCTTAAACACATCTTTACTTAATCACCGCTTGAGTCATTACTGGTATTTTTGGCTTTAATTGAAATGATCCATTCGCCTGTTGAGAGTGGCGGCGTGTCAGCTTGAGCACATTGAACCAAAGTGATGAAACCTTTGGATTAACTGTACAGGCACACGGCTATGACGACGGAGGAGTCATTTGTCCAGCCATTAAGCTAATGTGCTGTCCCTGTTCAGCCACATATCACTGAGGGTGCATAGGGGAGCTCTCGAAAGAGGTGGCTCTGCTGAATTGTAGCCAAGCTTATTCTCTCACCTTAACCTTGCCAGGCCATATGAAAGAACATCTGAGCAGCTCCATGCCAGAACAAAATGCTTTGGCTTTTCGCTGAGGCAATAAAGCAATTTTTTGTTCACCATAGCTTAAACAGGCCCCCCTAAACTGGCTCTTTTGTCTTGGCTTGAGTTTCTCTTAACTTTTCCTTCTCTCCCCAAATATTGTTCCTCAACATATGATTTTTAAACGCTCTATGTCATTGTTAGCAATGACCTCACCCCTCATTTCTCGCCTCCCTTGGGTGTGGTAGTGGATGCCAGTTTGTAAACATAGGCATTGCTCAATATGATCATTCCATTATATTTTCCATCGTCATAATTGTGCACACATTCTCATGATATGAAGTGTAAATACCTCAGCGCTGTCTGTCAGTGTGTGCCCAGTGCATTTGCAATTAGGACCGAAGCAAAAACACACTTAACACCTTTCCCTCTCAGGAGATATATTCGTGTGTGTGTGTGTGTGTGTGTGTGTGTGTGTGTGTGTGTGTGTGTGTGTGTGTGTGTGTGTGTAGCTTTGTTAAATAATAATCGCCCACTGTTAAAGTGACTCCTCGCAGTCTGCCCAGAAAAACACATCCCGCAGTGAGAGAAAGGCTTTCCTGCGCAACCATGGCCGATACACCCAGCTCTGGGTCAGAGAGGTCTGAGTGACATCATCAGAACTGGACAGCTCAGTGCCAAGAGCTGAACATAACTGCCTAGACTAGACGATTGAACTGTTTGATATTGCTGTTGTAGTCTCCCTGAAAAGAGGAATATAGAAATATTCAAATACAGACATTGTTGCGTTTCCCTCTATCTCTGTATTACGAGTGGGGGAAGGGAAATGTGTGCCTGATAATAACTCCCCATGCTCGCCCCCTGCTGGAGTCTTTCGGTATAATGGTTACAGACTGGAACTATTTTGATATATTCAAATTTGTCTCCTTAATCCAACATCAATATATCAGTGCAATTCAACAAATGCATACTGGTTATGCATAGTCCCTGAGGAAGAGTCCTGTTCAACTACTCAATTCAGTATTTTTTCAAGTCCTGAAATGTCACTTAGTTTTGTCTCAAGTCATTGAGGGTCTATTCAACTATCAAGAAAGTATTTCAACTTGCATTCCATAAGAGTATATTGGCTGATGATAGTAAGGTTGCAATTGATATGTCCACGCTTGAGGCATGGTATGGAATGGTAGTGCAGTAAGGCCATAACAAGAGGGGGACCCAATTTTAGCATATCTAAAGATCTTTGGTGGTCTACGTTCCCTCTGTGGTCGCTTAGGCATAGTCTCTGTTTCACTTCCATCAATGATTCCAGAGAACTGTGGTATTTCCTCAACAATTTTGTATTCAACTAAATGATCTGCTACCACAGGTAAGTCACTGGCTGGTGTATCCTGACTGAGATAATCATCATTCCTCTCAAGCTTTGTTGTTTCTACTGCATGCCTTTCGACTTGAGGTGTTTCTTCACGTTCAGCCACTTCCTGTGGTAGCTGAATGTCCATGACATAATAGTCATTCTCTACCTCTCCATCCAGCTCTCTCCTGACTTTTGCTGTTCTGGCATCTTTTCTTTTGTTTTAGGTGGGAGCCCCTCAGTTTCCAACGGTAAGTGATCACATGGTAATAAGAGGTTTCTGTGCATGACTCTCGATCTCCCTTTTCCATGTTCAGGTCTCAGTTCATAAATAGGAACATCGTTTTCTACTTGAAATGAGTCCTCCCAATGATTTCTCAATTTTCCAGGTCCACCTCGCGGAGTCAAATTCCGGACCAACACACGGTCGCCACGACTCAGTACTGTGCTCCTTACTTTGCCATTATAGTTTCTCTTATTTCTCTGGGCAGCTTTGTAAGCATTTTCCCTTGCAATATAGTGTATGCTTCTTGCATTCCATGTTTCCATTGTTCCGCATAATTCTTGTGACTACCTCCATCTACATCACCCAGAAGATTGAACAACATGTCGACAGGTAATATCGGAGAGCGGCCATACAAAAGGTAGAAAGGGGAAAACCCTGTCACTTCGGTACAGTTGTAAGCAAATATAAGCTTTTTCAGAGAGTTCTTCCAATTGGTTTTATCTCTATATGTGAGGGTCTTAGGTAGTAATCTGGCAAGTTCGGTTAAAACGTAGTACCTGGCTGTTCCCCTGTGGGTGGTAAGGGGTTGTTCTCGAGCCAGCTACACTGCAGTACTTGCTGAGTTGTGAAAAGTTGAAATCACCTCCTTGAATCGTGATGGAATGCGCAACGGAAAGCCAAACTTGAGGGCATAATCATTGAATATTTTGTCCGCTTCTATCTTGCCTGACTTCGACGTGGTCAGGGACACTTACACCACCTTTCAGGGGCGGATCTACTGGGGTGGCACGGGGTGGCAGCTGCCACCCCTAGTAAAGGTCTTGCCACCCCAGCTGCCACCCCATTGATGTCAGCCAGTCCGGCTACTACTCAGTTAAATTCACGCATGAATTTTCCTGCATTGAACTTGTTTTAGCGCCGGCCAAAGTGAAATTTTGTCCCGCCAAAGTCTTATTTGATCGGTGAGTAATGTAGATGAACTGCCGCGCTTGTGACAGGGCGAATGTTTAACTGCAAGAACCACTCTCTCTCTCTTCGGAGCCAGGCGAAAGTGTAAACAATTCACCATCTCCAAACTAAGCGCTGTCTTGCTTTCTCTCCCTCGCACATATTAATCAAAATAAATCGACACGGTGGTAAAAGGTCGGAAGACCAAAGTTTCATGTGGAGCATTCGGAGATTTTTTTTTTTTTTTTCTGAATTACCGATGGGTGTGAATTGTGCTAAATAAGTTGCCTTATCTTTTCTGAAAAGCGTTCTGGACATTCAGCTGACATAAAATAACACTTTAATTAAACGGGAAAAAAATATCCAGTGATGAAATATTTTCTGTGTTGACAGAAAAATTGGATGTCAATGTCCTTCTGCTGGGATAATCACACAACGCGCATGGCACGTCCAATTCCCATTTTAATGAATCGGTGTATAACTAATCAGTAACACTTTACAGTAAGGTTCTATTTATTACATAAATTAGCCTACATAAAAAGTACAGTTTGCTTACTCAAGATTAAGCTTTAAAATAAATAAAACCACCAAATTTTTTTTTTTTTTTAGTCCCAGATTATACCTAGTGGTGCATTCCATGTTTAGTCCTGGTTTGGAAAAGTCTTCCAGGTTTTGTCCTTGTCTGGAACTGTCTAAATTCTAGTGTAGTCATCAACCTGGCACTTTATAAATGCATTGTTTCAAGGACTAGGCTAGTTGCAATCCAGATCTTCAAAACCTGATTAATTTAATCGTTCTTTTGGTCTGTTTAACAAATGTGATGTCTCACATCTGCTCTAGAAGCTACTTGGGTGCTTACAGAGGCTCACTCTCAGTTAGTACTTTTTTACAGGACAAAGAATTATAATAACTTTATAGCTAAATAAGGAGCCAGGTGCCAACTCCTGTGGCTCCCAAGATGATGATTTTTATTTTTTTACAAAAGTTACAATTTTATCTGAGTTTAAAAAAAACTACTTATAATATGGACAATGCTACTTTTCTATATAAGTTTGGGAGGCTCAGCCTTCACCTAAGCGGAAAAATTGCCTTGCGATCAAGCAAAACTTGCGTACCCCCGCTATAAACATTCACCACCCCAGAAATTATCCCTGACCCTGCTTGCCACCCCATGATTTTTTTTCTAGATCCGCCCCTGCCACCTTTACATTAATTTGTCTTTGGAGGAAGTCAACAGACACAAGTTTAAAATGGATGGGTTGAGGTGATGCTTACGAGAGGTGTTCTAGTTTCACGGTTGGGTTTCTTTTGTTTTAAACACGTACAACTCATTACATGCTGTTCTGTTTCACACTGCATTTATGGCCAAAAGAAGCGGTCTCGAATCAAAGATAGTGTCCCGTCGGTTCCCTGATGTCCCATTTGGTAGTGCAGTTCTCTCAACACTGTGATTTTATGTTTGTAAGGTATTACCAGCTGTTTTCTGGGCCGTTTTCTTCCAGAGGACTCCATGTTCATCTACTTCCAGCTTGTCCAGTTTTCTGGCTATACAACGACTCTGTGGGCTGAGGTCCTTCAGCTTGCATTGCGATGGCTTTCCTCCGGGCAACTTACACTGCAACACCGGTCCAGTGTGTGGGTCGTCTTCCTGATCTTGTCGGATTTATATCCTAAGCAGATATCGCCATTGACCATGTTGCAGTGATCTCTGACTGTAATCCTTCCGACTACATGGCAGCTCCTACTGCATCATATGAGATTTCCTCAGTGAAGTCATCCAGCATTGTCTCTGCATCTAATGGCATCCTAAATTTCCTGTTATTTTACAGCAATTTTTTTACAGTGCAATATTACAGTTTTTACTGTATTTTTTATCAAATAAATGTGGGCATAACAGATTTCTTCAAAAACATAAAAAAATCTTACTGACCACAAACTTTAACAGCCCGAGTCCTTTATAATTTTAAAAGTTTATCATAGAGGAATAGTTTTCATAATTTAAAACATAATAATCATCATAATCAGGTAATCCATTTGTCATTTTAAACTCAAAAAGTGATCAGTTGACAGCTTATAAAAAGTGAGGAAACCTGTTGCCTAAATAAACTTAATGCATAATTGAAAAAAATATATAATGTGGAGCTGTCGAGTTCACATAACTTAATTTTTTCAATTAAGTGTCATTTATTTACTTAATTTTAAGGCAATGTGTTTCCTCACTTTTTTTTAAAGTTAAGTCAACTGATCTCTTTTTACAGTGTATCTAAATAGCTAATTGAAAGCATTTAAAAATCCTCTCTTCTTTTATTCACCATTTGCTGTTGCACTACTAGACAGCATTTCCATCAGATTAAGCAAATGAACCCTGAGAGAGAGACGGACCAGAAAGCAGAGCCTTTCGTAATTTGTACTTTTTGTCTAGTCACGACTTCTTCCCAAGCCCACGGTATGCTGACCTCTAGTGTTTGGAGACCTTTGGTCCAAGTGCTCATTTAGGTTGAGGCCTGGCTGGGTGCAACATGTCCCGAGCTGAAATGGAGTGTTTGTCTTTTCTCCCCTTATCTCCCATCCTGCTGTCTGTGGACTACGGAGGCATTCATCACTGCAGGGCAGCAGTATTTACGAGCCTTCCCTCTCTTTATTAATCTCTCCCAGCTGCCCGTGCCTCGCCGCTACACGGCTCGCTCGCACTAAACACCTTCAGGGGCGACCGGCATCTCCAACATGTGGGCCGGAAACAGGCCTTTTAATCCAGCAAACCACAAATAAACCCCATTAAAGAAAGGAAAGGGTTGTTTTAATTTTTTCTTCTTCTAAAAGATAGATTTACATGGAGCATGTTTTTTAATTGTTGTGTTTACTGCACTCGTTTCAAGGCTTTTATAGTGAAAGGCGACTCCGTCTCTTGGATGAGACTGGGAAGGTAAAGGCTGCTAACTAGCCTCTAATGATCAGTCAAAGCAGTTGGATGCCCTGTGGACTGAAATAACTGTTTTCTCATCTCTTTAAGCAGAGCTGTATATAATCTGCTGGCGCTTTCATGTGAATTAATCCTTTGTGGCTCTCTTTCAGCATTTAGTGCGAACGAGCAGAATACCGAATGTTTTACTGAAGTCTGGAGATTCTTCTCATTTCTTGCTCGCTCTCTCCCTCCACACACGCACGGCCTCCCTCCAGTCTCCTGCTCTCTTCGCATGGCAAGAGTCCCACACTCACAATCAGCTCAGACTCTTTGCTTGTTTTACTGGGCTCCCCCCGCCACCGCCTCCTTCTTTCCTTTCCCTCTCTTCCTTCCTTTCCCAGAAATGACACTGTCAGATTTTGAAACATCTCTTTCTCCGTTGGCACTTGCTTTGCGTTTCCTCTGTGTCTATCTGTTTCTCTTTCGAGAGGACCACACAGAGGGATGACATGCATGAGGTTCGTCCGTACTGGGTGGCCTGAAAGCCTGGAAAACACGGGGTGACAGGATCGGTCTTCAATCAGCACGAGAAGTAATGCGTGAGGACAGTGCAAAACCAGTCTCCTGGAGACCCTGGGAGGAAAAACGAAAACCTGGATAATTGCTGTGCAAAGTAGCAGATATGCTTTAGGTCTTTGGCAGTGTCCAAGGCTGAATCTCCCCGAACACCCTGTCTGATGCACCTCAAATGCATTAGCCAAGAAAGGAAAAGCAAAGAGACTTTATCCTTCACATTATGCGCTGAAAGCCATTCTGAATTGTCAGACCTCATGTTGATTCAGTCTTATCTCAGGGGACAGGGAGACTATTCTCATTCAAATGAAGCCATCTTCATCCCCTGGGAGGCTAGTCAGTGCACTAGCTGTTATTTTATAAGCCTTAGTTCCTCCAGCATCCAAAACATGTAAGTATTGTCTGTGCACAGTGGCTACAGTGAGGACACACAACAGCTGGAGGCTGCATGGAAAAAAGTAAAGTTTCATGCAAAGTATGGCACATTGTTTTGCTAGGATTTGCAGTCCTCTATAGAGCTGCCATTGAAAATACACACAATTTCCTGTATTTTGATTGGATTTTGCTGTGATTCTTATTTGTTCTGCAGTACCAGGCAGTATGAGTGATACTTAGTTGATTATTCTGAGTATCGGTTTCATCTCATTGGCATGATCGGAGCATATTAGGTAATACTAAATTCGGGTTGGAGTTCCTCAGTTGTGATCACTTCCTCGTGGAATTCTATTTCGACAGTGTTAACAGTTTACAAGATGTGTTGTTTCTGTTTCTCTTAAATCCCCAACTTCTAAAAGTTGTGATATTTAGGTCTGTATGTGGTTATGATGATGGCAGGGTTTGGGTAAAATTGAATTGAAGAAGTGGTTTCATTTCAACATATGAGTTAGGATTTAAGTTTAATTGGTCAAACCTCCTAGGAAGTTGAGTTGGAATTAGACAAAGTGTGATTTACGGAAATCAAAGAAATGAATCAGGCAGGAATTCTTGGAAATTGAGTGTTTTTCCACCCTGTTTCATAAAATGTATCAGATATAAATAAATAAAGTTTCTATTAGTCACATTTGAAACCGATATAAAAGCTTCAAGGGCTTCTTTTTAAAAATATATTTAAAAAACTACTTATTTGAGTTGAATTTCAGATCGTCTTAAAAGGATACTTCATCCCCAAAGAAAAAGTCTGTCATCATTTACTCACCCACATCCACATGTCATTCCCAACTTTCTTTCTTCTGCAGAACACAAAAGAAGATATTTTGAAAAATTCAACTGTTTCGGTCCATACAATGAGAGTCCATGGGGTCCAACACAACGCTGGACCCCATTATTATTCATTGTATGGAGTACTATGGACACAACATTCTTCAAAGTATTTTTGTTTCTCCACTTAAGTTGCAGCACAATTAGCTCTTCCTTGATTATTTAACAACTGAATTACATTGACCTCTTCGTTCTTATACATCTGGTAAACAAATGCACAATAGGGCAAGTTCATACCAATGAATGCATGTAAACCCATGTAAATGGAGCAGTTAGGTTCTGCACGCCCAAAGCTCTGTATGTTTATATTAAGGAGCTTTAGTTTTAAGAAGCATCAAGCCTCAGTGCTGGCAAATGCAAGAGATCTGACTCTCAGTCAACAGTCCTTACCCTCAATGGATGAACAGCAAAGATGTTCTATCACTCATTGCTCTACATATCAGCACTTCAACGTTTGTTTTCCTGCTCTATCTCTGCTCATGGCGCCTTCTTCAAATGAAGATCCCCTATTGTAAACTTAGCTTTTGCCCTCATCCATTATCATCACATTGTCAGGGATGGGAAATCATGGGTAATGTTATTTTGGGGATGAAAGAATGAAAAACACTGTCAAATCCAATTTCCTCAGCTTTGTCACCCCGCAGCTGTACGTTGAGGCGAATGGTACAGACAGCACAGCTGTGAATCATAAGAGCTGAAAATATAAACTGTTTTGTAGTAGAATCCGATGCTCTTTCTGCCAGGATTGTGCCATAACATTCATATGAAATCATTTTAGCTCAAATCCCAAGGACGATCTGCTGGAAGAGGGGAGGTTTTAATACCACTGTCCTGCTTGCGTAAGTGTGATGGATGTGTGCTTGGCTGTTGAGACATGAAACAGAAGGTTTACATCCTGTGGTGTGTGGAACAACTTCAAGCCCGAGCAAACCATCGCCAGAAGATTTTCAGGAACCAAATGGAATTCAGTTCATTTCACTTTAATGTTGGCAGAATTTTCATGTCACGGAATCACAAGTATTTTCAATTTCCCGCCAAACTTTTTTCAGTTTCATCACAGAAAATCACCAAGCCACCTATGAGTGAGTGAGAAGGTCTGAGGACAGCTGCCAACAGTTAGCCCAGTTTAAACG
The DNA here is from genome assembly GCF_949152265.1 of Phoxinus phoxinus. NCBI lineage: Eukaryota > Metazoa > Chordata > Actinopteri > Cypriniformes > Leuciscidae > Phoxinus > Phoxinus phoxinus. The sequence continues at coordinate 36,060,131 of NC_136877.1, read as the reverse complement.
TGTAACGCAAGATATCAGTGCTCAAGATTATAGACTATAATCTATAATCAGTTTATATACACCATTATAATTGAGCTACAGTCTTTGTCGGTTTATCCAAAACTAGTACTGAATGTTTGTTTCAAAATGTTATGAAGCAAGAATATGAGAGGCCCATTATAGCCTGATTAACATATGCGCTTAACATTATCTAGGTCTGTTAGTCCAACTTCTCAAAAACTGGACTGCTACGATTTTAGACTCAAAGTGTTTGTGAAATTTTAAAATGACAAATTATTGTGCATGTAAACCGTATTTTGAAGAACGTTGGGGTTCAAAACAACATTAACATATTTTCTTTTGTATTCCTTACAGGTTTGGAGTGACATGAGGGTGAGAAAATGTTGACGGAATTTTGGGTTAACAATCCCCTTAATGTTTCTGTTTTACATTTTACAAATTACAAAGGAAAAATGTATTAACTACACATGTAGTTAATTAATATTACTCTACTCATTTGAGTAAGTACAATCTAACAAAGTCACCTTAAAATAAAGTGGAACCTCACATTTAAATTTAGTGAATTGTTCACATGCAGATGTATAATTATTTTTTTCAATTCACATGTATTTTAACAAGAATGCTGAAAACTCAGCTATATGGTTGCTATCACAGGGGGACGGAAACACAATTAGTGGGCTTTCAGGCAGCTGTGTGAGTTTTCTGTGCTCCGCTGGGAGATCCCTTGGCCTGCCGAGCTCCAAACAAACACCACTTTTGCGTCCTTTGCAGGGTGAGTCATGGGGTTTGCTGGGATATGATCAGGATGAGATGTGCAGGAAATGAGTTGATGCTTTCATGCCCCTGAATGCAAAATTACTGAAGCGCCTTCCATGCCAATGTAGGGTGTCTTCAAAGAGCACAGAACTGGTTATACCATCTATGACTCAAAACCAACATTTGCTTTCTCTTCGGGTAATTCCTCCCTATTGTTTTTCATCACACAGCTGTAATATTTAAAGAGCACAGGTGTAAAGAGCTTTGTTTAGGATTTCATTGAGCCCAGCAGTTGACAGCTGGACTGCCCCTGTTCCCCACCCTGATACTTATGCTCAATTATCACAACTTCATTTAATTGGCCCAATAAAACAATCCAGCTGCATAAACATGTAACAGTGGGTGTGAGATTTAGAACAGGGATTTCTGTCTCGCCATGGATATACGGCCGTCTGCCAACGCAAATGAATCATTTCACACTGCGACGTGGTGGTTGAAAGGTGGCTGAAGTAGAGCGCAGCTCCGCGGCACCTTGCTGGGACAACGTGTTGCTTTCTTATGCATCCATCACAGTGAACGACCCTCTTCCCAAATGGCTGCCACATAGACTTTGTGCTGCCCCATTTGGGGTGCTTTCATGGAGGGTTCTGCTGTTGATCTGCCCATGCGGGGTGTGAGGACGGGGACTCAACGTTAAGGTGATATGGGGGAGGGTCCCTGGAAGCCGTGATAGAGTAATTACATGAACTGCCCATTTCAATAGAACTGATGAGCTCAAAGTCTCTGTCTTTCTTACTTATGTGCTTTGCTCCAAAGCAAGTTCTGATTGTTGAGGCGAAATCGAAAGCGCCTAATCTAACAATAATGCTTCTTGCACAAGATAATTATATTAACCTTAATGGTGTTTTGATTTACTGCACAATCGGCTGTGACTTATACAAATACACCGTACTCCGAGATCTTGACAGATCTTGTTCATACACTCAAGTATCCCTGTCTCTTGAGAGCTGTAATTACAGAGTTTGGACATATTTCTCTGTTCTGCTTTATGTCCGTCCTCACTCAATCCTTTGACACATGTAGTGGCTCTTTCCTTCATCCCAACAGACTGACCCACCAGCCATCCAATCATAATTGATTAGTTTTAAAACTACGCAGAAAGCTTGTTTCCACCTTGGCCAAACTGGGAACAATCCTTCGTATTACAAGCATGACATGAGTCTGATGGACTGAACTTCTCTACAGAGAGGATAAGAGCTTTATTTGGAATGAAACAGGGTTATATCAGAAAGTTTGGGGTCGGTAAGATTTTTAAAACGATTTTAAAAGAAATCACCAAGGCTGCATTTGTTTGAAACAACTTACTGTAAAAGCAGTAATATTGTGACATATTACAATTGAACTATTTTCAGGAAACATTCCTTATCTTTTACTCTTTGATGAATAGAATAGCATTCATTTTAAACCAAAATCTTTTGTAAGATGTCTTTACTGTCACTCTATAAATATACTCATATATGTATCTATGTATACACACACACACACACACACACACACACACACACACACACACACAAGACCTTGGCAGGATAATCTCAGTCATGTTGTTTTCGGACCAGACCTCCTAAATGTGATAATATTGTCCCACAAGGACCAGCCAATCTTCAGCCTTAAAGTGAGAATGTGACAAAGAAAGACATGAATGATATGTTTTTCTTGACTGATGATCTAACGCAGAGAGAGGACCCTTGGTATGGCAAGTTTATACAACACAGAGAGTTGGCCGAGCATAATTCACTTTGAAATCATTTTCATCATTCTGAGAGAAAAATAATTATTTACGATCCCGGTGGTGATACAGGAATAGGTTCAAGCCCCTTTCCATCTGTGTCCAATCCCAGGCTAATGCTATCATCACCTGTTACCATGTGCCCCAAGAACATCTGGACCACATTAAAACAAACACACACACAAGGTGCATTTTGTTGACTCTGTGTTTGTGCATGTATTGGCACATGCTTTAGCATTTGGCTCGCATTTGTAAATGTTGCTAAAAAAACAAATTAAGATCAAAGAATGGAATGAAAAGTCCTGATTTCAAAAATCAATGCTCTTAATTTTTGAAGTACCAGACTCCTTGGGGAGCTTCGGGCTTGTGTAGATTTATTGCTTTGTTAAACAAACAAAACAAAACAAAAACACGATTGTAATTCATCTGGCCATATCTTTAGTGATCGCATTTCAGACACTTATGATCTAGTTTTAACGTTGTGTTTCTAAAGTCAATGCGTATCAAATTCCAAGTATTTTTCTCATAGAAATAGTTTGTTTTACGAGTAAGATGCTGCTAATAATTCATGTATAAAAATACAAACATAAGCCCTTAATATGGGTCGGCCTGTGCATCACTTGTCATTAATACATCTGTTTCCTGATTTTAATTGCACAAGGGGCAGGTGCCCTTATTGACAGTGTACTTTTAGTCTAAAATATGCCTTTGGGACCACAACACAGCTGCATTGCATTTTTAACAGTGGTACATAGACTGCACAGAGATGGGAAGTGCTCTGTTAGGAAACTTTTTCTCCCCAAAACAGACTGGAATCTCTTTATCCATTCGTGTTTCTCCCATGCAACAGCTGTGCAGCTGGTTCTAGCTGGGAATTAAGTGCAGTACGTCTGCGGTCAGGAGGGACCTCAGCTCCGGCCCTCCCATGTGCATGTAAGGAAGCTATAATGTCATGCAATTGGGGCCGTATTATTGTTGCATGAGACTTGAGGAGTGATGTCAGAGGAAAGAGGAAACTAGCTAACTCCCAACTAAGGGAGCAGAGGTCCAAGTGAAACTGGCCAGAGCCCAACATGTTTCAAGTGATTTTCTTTTTCACTGCCCTTTCATTTCGTCTTGCTTATTAATTAGTTTAGAAATGGCAGATGATTATGTTATGACTAAGGGCCCTGCCGTGGATTTGAAGGGAAGTACATGAAATCCTGTAAAACGTCTATTCATGTCTTCTGGTATAGAGGAATTGCTGTATTGAGTTAATACGATTTGGTACTTGGAAGATTATAATGTGAAATGTTTTTGTTCACACTCAAAACTCTGATTTTGGATTACATGCATTGTTATCTTGGCCCATTGAGCACGTTGAGATTTTTTTTCCAGAAATTCTTGTGGAGATTATTGAAGTCTTTGTATCAGGAGAGAGGCAGGATCTCTAAACACAAGTGTCTATTAAATCTACAGTTAACCTCATTGATATCTAGGAGAAACAATTGAGAAATGTAATAGCTCTAAGGGATTTATCTTTCCTAAGGGAATGAAATAAACTGAAAGTGGGATTTTAAAGTGGCCCAAACACACTACTGTATGATTACAAGTGATCTCTTAGATATGGCAGAAGGGGAGAAAGTGTCTCCCTCTGGAGGAGGAGCTTGTAAAGGGTGCTGCGGTTCCCACCAGTTTAGCTTTCACCGCTTATCTTGATGAAGACAAATGAACACATTCTAGCGTCTAATGTTGCAATCTCATTTTAGAACATCTTAATTTATAAATGTGACTTGCATTAGTTTTATGAACTATTTGGCAAAGTGTAGAAAATCCATAGATATTTAGAGAAGACGAATTGTATTGGAAACACATGCCAGGGCGTATTTAAGAGATAATAAATGTTTAATTCATCCTCTAGTTCAGTAGATGGGAAGGTTATATGGATCTTTTTGACCATAAATCCTCTAAAAGAGCATAGGCTAATGATCAGTGAATGATACTTATCAGACTCCATAAGTGCTTCATCTAATAAATGTATGTCTCTGAGGAGAGATATTGGAATTCTGATCATGATGGATGCCATTTAACCTTGGGCAGAGTCCAAGATGGTTGAAATCAGGATCCCAAAGGAACAGTGATCATTCTCACATTGAAAAAAAAGAAGAGATACATTTGTAAGGCTGTGAGAAAGTTAATATTCGTTTGAATTCACTATGCACCAGGGTCATAAAACCGAAAATACACCCTTAAGATTCACACATAAAGTCTGTAATAACGCTATTTATTGATTTATCATGTTTTCCTTACTAAAGAGCAGTGGTTTTACACTTCTGCCATGTAGAAATATTGGTGTGAACTTGGTACACTGTAATCATATGAGACTCCAGAGAATTATAAATACTATTCGACAGACTCCTAAGGAGGGAAGGGTCGATGACACCATTGTGCAACAACGTCAAATGGATTAAACAATCCTTGTAAGGCCTTTCGCCTGCAAACTTCCAACACTTTCCAGTGTTGATTGGTTCACACTTGATGAAAACACATGCAACACTCTTTGAGGTGAAACAACCCACTTTTGTTCTTCAAACGTTGTCACACTAATTCATAAGGAAACGGTTCAGACTCATTTCCATGTGATCCACTATCTCTGTAGTGGTCTTTCTGTGGTCTAGTTCAAAGCTCTGTGCTGCCCTTTTCTGCTCTTCCAGATCTAGACCAGTGCTGTGTAATGTAGCCAAGTCTTTTCATCATTCGGGTTGGTCTGACTAAAGATATCAGCAGATTGGCTGGGGCTGCTGGGAAAATCCATTGTGACTATGTTTCTTTGGGAATGTGACTTCTAATGTAGTAGCACTACTGGGTGCTTCTTTTATCTGGCACATACTGCTCATATCTAGAGCTCTTTTACCAAACTATCTCTGACTCAGACTGTTCTCACCCTGGTTGACATACGTCTGAATACACACAGTCATCTAAAAAAATGCAACAACTAAAACTGAAATAACATAAATCTTACTAAATGAAACTATTTCTGGATGGGTATTTTTTTCCCCATTGTCATCATTTTCCAGACATAATTCTGTAACAAGACTGTTAGAAAATCACCTTCAAGAGAATACTTTGAGTAAAACATTTTAATGAAGAAATTATCTCTATATCTTAACTTCTATATTCATAGTACATAATTCTTTAAACCTAACAATAAATGGGCATCAATGAGGAATCATTTGTCAAAAATACACACCACTGATTTTCTGCTTTCTTTTTTTGAGGTAAATCATTTTTGTTTACATTGGTCAAGACATCGACAAAGTTATACATTGTAAAAACAATCAAACAATAAAATGAAAAAAAAGAGAGAAATAAACACATAAAGCAATTACACAAATTTTAGAATTAATACTCATTCAACAAAAACATCTTTTATCTGAGAGCTTCAGTGGTCTTAGTAAAAAACAAATATGCCTACTAGATTTCTACCCAGTGGAAAGGTAAGTTAATGATGAGGTTTGAGAATGACACCCCTCAGACCTCCTTTTAGCCCGTGTGTAAAAACACTTAACGTAGGAGATCATCAGAGAGAGCGGTCGCAGTCTGTTAGTGTCTGCACGCTGCTGGTGCAGTGGTCAAATGTGTAGCCCTCCTTCACCGGGACTCCGAGTGCTTTAATATGGTTAGTGGAGCCGGCGAAGGGAGGTCACAGCTGGAATGGGTGTAGACAGTTAATGGTGGCGCTGGACGTGGGATGAAGATGAAGGGTAGTTCATGATAACAGCAGAACAGGTGCTCCAATGGAGAAGTGATGGGTGGTTACTGTGTGTGGTATTTTACCACTATAGACAACCGAAGGATAATGGCTAGTGGTTAACCTCAGAGGAAGACTTCACGCTGCTAGGAACGTACATGTTTGTGCTTTAAGAGTTCTTTCCTGACATCTTCATCGTAATGGTTTTCACCTCTGTGTACTCTTTCAGTCCGATCTCACCCCTGGGGAAAAAAAGAACAACGGTGTCAGCGTAAACAAGGATGTATAGAAAACACGATTATTACGTTATATCCTTTTTTATTGCACTTACAGTTCACGACCATTGCCTGACATTTTGAATCCTCCAAAAGGACACTGGCATGTCAGGGCATTATAACAGTTAATCCTGTACAACAAAGAAATTTCACAATATTAGTGATTTCATGATATTACATTCCATTCTGTGAATTTAGAAAGAAAAAAACGTCTGTGGTTAAAGTTGCGATCACATTGACGAAATATAGGGAAATCTTTCACCCTCAGGCCGTGTGTCCACCAAAGCGTTTTTTTTAGCCAGCTGAAAATGCTAGGCCCTCTGCTGAAGACGCCGAGCTGTGTGTGCTTGAGAGCGTTTTGGCAGCGCAGTTTATTTTTTTCAGTTGAGACGCATCGTTGCTATGATACAGAATATCCGTTGGTCCGTGTGGTATTAGTCCCGCCCCTCCTCCACTGTGATTGGACGGTTGGCTAAAAAGTGACAGTGATGAGCGCTGCGTTTTACCCAAAGTTGAACATTCTTCAACTCTCTGCGACCTGTAAAAAACGCCGAGCGCTCGGCGCTTGAGCGTTAAATACTCGCTCAGCGCCTCGCTACGCTCCTGGCGTTCTAAAAGCGCAGCGCTCCCATTGAAAACAATTGAAAAAACACGCCAGCCGCGTGAAAAAAACGCTTTGGTGGACACACGGCCTTACAATCACATGGATTCCTATTTAAATTACTGGAATTCTCCCATGAAAATTTAGCAAACAAAAGGTAAATGTGACTGCACCTTAAGGCATACGTAACCCAATAATATTAGGGACCCAAACAAAACAAAGTGGATGGCATTTGTGTTGCTTTCCATTTTCTGGTGATATAACTCTTACCAGACAGTGCCGGCCTGCACAGCTGCAGAGACTGTCATGGCCTTGTTGAGGTCTCTGGTGAAGACTGCTGCTGCCAGACCATATTCTGTGTCGTTGGCCCTCTTGATCACTTCTTCAATCGTTTTAAACTTCATGATCTGCTGAACTGGCCCAAATATCTACAATAAAAGTTTATTATTAATATTATTATACTTTGAAATTCGAATTTAGATGTATTATTCTGAGATAAAGAAAGCTTACCTCCTCCTTGGCAATGCGCATGTGGTCCTGTACATCGGAGAAGACCGTGGGCTCCACAAAGAAGCCTTTAGAAGGAGGAGCTTTGCCGCCACACTCCAGTTTAGCTCCCTCAGTGATGCCGCTCTGAATCATCTCCAGTACACGTCTCTGCTGCTCCACACTCACCTGACACAGTCAAACAGAGATGATGAACTACTGAATCCTGTGTCTATTTTACTGTGGTTATATGGAACTTTTGTAAAACGGGCAACAAAAAACTTTTAAATAATAAATTGCTTAGATTATGCAGAGAATATATATTTTGTCTTGTCTGGTTATGAAATGTCTGATACAGGTTGTGCTGCTTAATATTTTTTTTGTGGAAACCGTGATGCATTATTTTTAGGATTCTCAAAAGAACAGCATTTATTTTAAATAGCTATCTTTTAACATATAAATGCATTTGAATGTCACTTTTGATCAATTTAATCCATCCTTTCTGAATAAAAGATTAATTAATTTATTTATTTTATTTTTAAATACTGACCCCAAACTTTTTAACAGTAATATATATGATTTATATATGATATATTTTCTATCTTTTTATTGTTTCAGGCAATTAATTGGGTCTTACCTGAGGTCCCTGCTCAGTGGTTGGGTCAAAGGGATTTCCCAGTGTCCTTCTCCGAGCTCTCTCAACACTCCTTCGCACAAACTCATCATAAATGGGCTCCTCCACAAAGATACGGGAACCAGCGGTGCAGCATTGACCGTTGTTGAAGAAAACACCCTGATGGGCCTGTTCGACTGCCAACTCAACTGAAAGAGAGAGAAAGCACATTATTAAACATCTGCCAGTAATGGACACTAATTATTAGTGAAAGGTGTGAAACACTGGGATTTGTAAAAAAAAAAAAATTAAATAAAAGTAAATAACAGCCCAAACAACAGGTGATAAATAAATCAGGACAGTATTTTTAAGTCTTTCAAAGTAATTTTTTAACAGACTATAGTTTAAGCAGTTTCTCCCCTTGTTCTTCTGGTGTGTCTGCTCATATACATACATGCGAGTATGTGCATCTGTGTGAGATAATGGACACCTGGGAAAAGGGTGGACTGGCAGGCTGTGGCTTTTGAAGGGTTAATGGAGCAGGCAGATTTACGGCTTTGGTGTGATGGGTCCGGGCAGGGTCCATTCGGCTGATTTACGGGGGGGCCTTGCTCACGGCTGCTGAAAACATTTAAAGCTCAGACTAACGCCGAGGTTTGGTGGGCTACTTAGAGAAACTAAGGACCAGGAGTTTAGGAAGTGAGATAAGCTCATTTGCATATATATGGGCCTTTCCGAAATATTTTTCCGAAATATGCCCAGACGCAGCTCTAAAAGATCCCTAAAGGTCTTTGATGTGAAGTGACAGAGAAGGTCTCTGGGGTAGCACCTGTGCACAAACTGTTGCAGCGGGACAACAGGAGGGCGGTCGTAAAACAGTGTCTGAATACTTACAATCAGCATCTGCAAAAATGATGTTGGGACTCTTTCCCCCGAGCTCTAGCGTGACTCTCTTCAGATTGCTCTTTCCTGCTGCTTCTTGGATCAGCTTGCCTACCTGTGGAGAGAGAGGAGAGCCGCTTTAATCACTGGGACACCACTGAAGAGCTTTACTAAATCTCAACATCAGTGGGATGCTGTCATTAATAAATCCTGCAGCATGAGGAGGCTCCCTTTGACAAGACAACCAGCTCCATTATCAGGCCCCTGAGCTTCGGCTCACATCCTAAATATCTATTAGTGCTTACGGTGACAGCCCAAGAGAATGGAATGTCCTACATGCAACAGTATCTGTTGGTTAATTCGAGAACAGGAAAAGCTGACTGCAGGTTTGTGTAGGATGCTCAACGCTGTTTGGAGTCACAAAACAACAGTGAAACAAGACCCTTAAAATGCATTTATTGGCTTGTTAGTCCATAAATGAAAACATATGTAGGCCTATGCTATGTGTGATTATTGGTTTCTCCGAACTCAAGGAGTACATTTCTTTTTAACAGAAGTCTACTGTTTTATAACTCCATGTTGTTTGCAGCTCTTCCCTGAATCGATTCAAATCCAAACTGAACTTCACACTTCCCTTCCCCGAAAGTTTCACATTAGTGGTGGACTGGCTCTCATCTTACATGCTGTTCAGGCCCTTGTAAGCACCGCAGACATCGCACAGCTGCTGGCCGTGGCGTTGCTTCACATCTCAGAGAACATTATGCTCACATCAAACTATTCGCTTCCAACTGTATGTGTGTGTGTGTGTGTCTGTGTGAGTGAGAGAGAGAGATAGAGTTTTTCAATCTTCACAGCCAGCTCAGCGCTTTAGAGGCTGGAAAGCAGCACTCTTAACCATAAACAAACATTTGTACATTTTTCCTTTCTGCAAAACATACTTACTGACAGTGAATATTTTCTCTATCTGTTTTCCATCAGATAGCGGAAAGAGAAGGGGAGAAGACAGAGGGAAAACAATCTTCCTCAGTTCCCTCTGACACTATCGTTCAGTGGAAAAATGGATGAACGTCATACCTCTCACTGATACTATACATATGTGAGTGTTTTTGTCAGTTTTGGGGAAGCTACTTTAGTTTTTAAAGCTACAAGGTTGAAGAAATTAAATTGTAGTAAAGCTATATATAGCTAAACCAGATAACTATAGTAATGAGGATGTTCAAAAGAACAGCCTTAATTTGAAATAGAAATCTTTTGTAATATATTTACTTTAACTTTTGAGTGCGAGTGTGATTTCCTCAGCTCAGACATAAAAAAAATTATGTAGTACTTGGTTGCACTAACTGGTGTAACGCTAATCGCTGAAAAAACGTGTTGCTTAAAAACCATTAAGTTACTATGCTTTGTTTAGTTAGTTACTCCTGGTTTGACCGCAGGTATGACCATTATTTTGTATATAATAATAATAATAAAAAATGTGGTTCAATGTGCTTTTTAATTCATATAAAACCTAAGAAATATAAAAGTCACAAAGTTGCTATAGACTCCACAAATAGCAGCATTGGGCTGGTCATAACACCAAAATCCTTCACTCCCTCAGGGAGATGCTCCCCTGTCCCCCCCACCCCTGGTTCAGTCCTCCCTTATACACAGACGGCTGAAGTGACTCAGAGTCTGTGTATGTACACACACACACACGCACAGCATGAGAGATCTCGGCTGCCTAATCATGTCCAGATTAGATCCCAGCGACAGCCACAGCAGCAGTGCTGACGCGACGAGAGGAACCAAACCTTCACTTCGCTGCCAGTGAAGAGGAAGGGCGGGAGGTGATGAGTTTCCTCTGAAAGTCAGTTAGTGGAAGTGTGGGTGAAGACGAGTGGGTTGGTACAGTTTTCACAGTGACGCTACACTCATTTGAGGATTTGTGTGGCCTTTTGTTTGCTTCTTTCCAAGTCTCAGTCATCACATTCTTGTTTTATCAATAACATTTTGATTTAAAAGAAAGAAATAGTCATCGCACTCATCAAAATAGGAGAGAACTGGGAAATGACTTAACTCTCATTTCCCACAAAATAAAACATCTGTTGCATTCCAACAAGTGTTTTTCAAGGGCACAAGCTTAGTTTGTTTTCTGTGGAAACAACACTTCTGTTTGTACTTCTATCAGTGAGAGAAGTCTTGTGCTATACACAGACACATAAACGCCATTCTCTGTTTCTTTAACAATGCAGATAAACACTAAGTATATTTACACTACTTATACTGAGTTTTTCATATTTTTGAAAGAAGGTTCTTATGCTCACCCAGGCTGCATTTATTTGTTTAAAAAATACAATAAAACAGTAATATTGTGAAATATTATCTATTTTAAAATGTAATTTATTCCTGTGATGGTAAAGCTGAATTTTTAGCATCATTACTCCAGTCTTCAGTGTCACATGATCCTTCAGAAATCATTCTAATATGCTGATTTGGTGCTCAAGAAACATTTCCTATTTTTATCAATGTTGAAAACAGTTGTGCTGCTTAATAATTTTGTGGAAACTGATACTTTTTCTCAGGATTCTTTGATTAAAGGGGTCATGTCATGAGAAACCAAATTTGCCTTGATCTTTTGGTATATAAGAGGTCTTTGTACCATTAAAACGTCCTGCAAGTTTCATAGCTTAAGACGTCCTCCCCATTATAAACGAATCATTTATTTAATCAAGCTCTAAATACAGCTCGTTCTGGATCCATGGTAAGAAGTGAAGTCACGGTGTGAAGTGACGTACCCGCGTTTGCATATGACCGCCTCTAGCACAAGACAACTACGCTTTAAGCGCAAGGCAACTACGCTCATTTCGTATCGTTGTCGCCCCGCGCGCCTCACAAGTGTTTAGTCGACGGACAGCGAGTGGACGATGCCACGCAGATGTGCTGTTCCTGGCTGTGGACAAACAACATCTTTGAATACGCTGCCGAAAGATCCAGACGTCAGGGAAAAATGGATGCACTTTATTTTTTGCTGACGTCCCAGTCACGGCAGTGTTAATTTAAGCGTTTGTTCTTTACATTTAAGCATGACTGTTTTGAGAAAAAATCCCAATATAATGCTGGCTTTGCCAGAAAACTGTTGCTCAAAGATAAGTCCGTGCCAACTATTCTGGGCTCAACAACGACGACGCAAACTTACTTTTTATCATGGCTAATATAAACACATTTGTATAAGAGAATCTTGAAAATATGTCGCCTTTCTAGTAGGCCTACATGTGATAGAAAATTAAAAATTTTGCCTTATCAATGCTGCATCTTCAAATATGGCCTGTGCATGGATTTTTGTCCGTGGTACACCCTATCATTTCATTGAAATTAGTTAAATAATGTTAAACTGTTAGCAAATTAAGCTATAGGATAATTATGCAACAATAATCCGTTTTCAAGTGTCTCGGGTTACAATTTTTTTATTAATTCAAAATAGTTTCACTTTCCATGTGGACACGGGCTGATCCAGTCTTCGTTGTTGTGGTGATGGTTCATTTTCCTCTGATTCCAGCTCAAACATAATAAGGTTTTATCATTGCAAGAGCCATCGCTTCGCATGCATCACCCGCTACTAAACAGTTGCACCGAATCCGCAAATGTTCTGGCTGGGGGCGTTAATAATTGATGCATAGGCACTGACGTTAGCCAATCATAACAGTGGGCGTTAACACTGAACTCTTAAAGGGGAAACACCCCCAAAACAGACTGTTTGAATCAGAGGATGAGAAACAGGGTGGGAAAAGGTCATAAATCACTACATTTTAAAAGTTTTTTGTAAAAAAAACTATAGTAATACTATAATTGCACCTAAGGGAACATAATAATAAAATAAAATAAACCATGTCATGACCCCTTTAATAGAATGTTCAAAGAACAACATTTATTCTAAATATATTTATTTTTGTAACATTATAAATGTATTTGCTGATACTTTTGATCAATTTAATGCATCCTTGCTGAGATCGATGAAGACTGTAGCTCCACTAGGCAAAAAACCCCACTGTAACTTGATTATAGCGGCTGGGCATGTAAACAAACTCACTTTTCCGGTCAAGCTAACAAGCCTTAGCTCTATCTACTCTAAACATCACCAAATTTACTTCAATTAATAACAAAACACATCCTACATGTGTAGGAACAGATCAAAACATACACTGAAATATTTCGATTTATGAGATTCTCTAATTGAATAAAGGGCTTAAGGGTTCTTACCAGCGAGGCAAGTGTAGCTAGAAATAATCACTGTTTAAAATACGCTGTCACAGCAGAATTATGTCGCTGTCAGTGAGGCCTATTTTCAAGCAGTAAATTCTCTGTGCCTAACATGGTGCCTATTTTCAGTCCCTGGCTTTCTATTAAATTTATACAGTTGGCTTCAAAGAGTCATTCTTCCTCTAGGGGCCACAATGTAACTGTCTAACGTCTGATGCATAGAGCTCAATAGAAAGGGTAGTCATTATACAGTATGCACAGGACACTTATAAAGTGTAAATGAACTCAGGTGTCCAACCAGACTGGCACGCCATTAACCGTACAAATCAAGTAGGGGGCCTGGTGTCCATTTCTTGTTTCTGTTCCGTGCTTATGACAGACCACCTGTGGATTAACATCTCACTCCCACATCCACCTAAAACCTGTTTATTAGAAATGATTTTAGAAAGCCAGGTGGTCCGCTAAGCATTGCTTGTTGTGAGAGCGGGTGTAGTATGAGATCAGAGAGTCCCCCTATAAACGCAACTTCCTCAGACTTCTCATTATAGTCACCAGCAGTATAAACACACTAAGCCTTCAAAATTGTACCTTTAAGGGTACAACAGCTTGTCACAGGCAGTACGAGTGGGCTAAATGGACAACTTTGTACTTTATCTTTGTTCATAAAAGGTGCATATCAGTACCTAGTATACACTTGGTACTACTATGAACCTTTTAGGATTAAATAAGATTCAAGATTGTCCCTTTAAGAGTACTGCCCTAGTGACAAGTTGTTGTACCTCTAAAAGTAACACTTTTTTTTCTGGAAGTATTGACTCACCAAGAGCTGGTGCTCATCCCAGTGATCCCAAATGCCTTTGTCAAGTGTACACTTTGCCACATGGATTAAAATGGTCTAATGGACTTCACAGATGCCTAAATGAAGACCACAAGACTACGTGTCCACCAAAAGAGGATGATGGAAGAGGGAGTGATTCTTCCATTGTCTGATAGGAAAATTACCTCAGTCGATCCTGTGAACGCCACTTTCTCTATGCCCATGTGCGAAGCGATCGCGGCTCCCGCGGTTGGCCCGTAGCCTGGCAAAATATTGACGACTCCCGGTGGAAACCCAGCCTGTGAAAACAGTATGAGAGGAAAAAGCTTTAGAGGAGAGCTGAGCCAAGAACACCACAGGCCGTGGAGGGGGAATCCAGACCCACCCCAACCTCCCTACAGGCCCTGTGGAAGAGGGGATGGACAGAACATCAAAAGGAAGAGGAGAAAGTAGGCCTCATAATCCCAGAGAAAAGGAGAGGCAGAACAACAAAGGTCTGGGTGTAGTAGGGAACGAATGATGAAATATCACTCATTTGCATGAATGTGTGTTGATGTTGCTTTTGTATCACTTTGATCATTTTACTGCTTTATTATGAATGTGATGTGGTCAGAATAGATTGACAGATGTCGTAATGTTTTATCCCTTTATCCAAAACAATGCTGTAAAATGACTTTGCTGTACCTCTTTGATCAGAGCACCGATGTAGAGGCAGGTGAGAGGGGTCTGCTCAGCAGGTTTCAGGATAACAGTGTTCCCGCAGCTCAGCGCTGGCCCCAATTTCCATGCTGTCATCACCAGGGGGAAGTTCCACTGTACAGACATAGGTCAGGAACTTACTGTGGGAGCTCGTTCAGACAACCACATATCTTTGGTTCTTTAGACCATAACTACTTCACTAATGATTTCAGAATCCTGCACACTAATTTGGAAACCAAATGTTTCTAAAACACAGTTTCACAACTTCTGTATCAACTCAGCCTTGTAACTTTTTTGCCTGTAATTCTCCAACAATGCTCAATGACCTGCTAGACGGACCAGATTTTAATATTTAGGGCCAGATTTACTAGCAGCTTGCGCCAGCTCAAACCCTCTTTTGGTGTTAAAAAGCTACTGTCAGGATTTACTAATGACACGCAGTGAAAAATTAGCGATGAAAAGGTGTGGACGGTTATTTTTGCGGCTGACCTTATTGCATATGCATTTGTAGGAGTTTCCCTTTCAGACGCAAAATTCATGGAAGGAGAGTATTTAAATGAATCATGCAAGGTGATTTACTAAGGTTTATGCTAGTCAGTTTACTGGTATTTGCGCCATTATTTACTGCCTCAAAAAAGCATGTCTTAAACCAGACGCTAATTTGTGGTTCTCTTGGTGGATTGTGTTGGTCATCATGGAAATGATCCGGCTGCGTCTGTGTTCTTTCATTTACACGTCGTCAGTAGATCACTCGCAGAACTTTCCACTCCAAACGGTGCTTTTTTGGAATTGCGCTCTCACACTAATTTGCCCTGTTTAGTAAATCTAGCCCTTGATGTGCATTGTCATTTCTTAAGTCATGAAGTCTAGAGTGCTAAGCACTGACTTTATCCTCACAATCTATTGTTTTTGCTTCTTCGTTTCTATTTCTGTCCCTCAAGTATACCCCCCACTCAGGCCTGCCTTTCTATTTTATTATTTCTCAGTTCCTTTTTCTTTCTTTTTCTGCCTTACTGGCACTGGCCATGACCTCCTTTTGCCAGTCTGTTTGTAGCCAATCATATAGTGGCTGATAAGAACACTTTCAGTGACCTGTGAAATATATTTAAAAGTCACGATTTAACGGAAATAGCAACAGATCTTATCTTCTGTATTATGATATACATCCGAGTGAAATTACAGGGGTAAAAAATGAAGGGCATGGACTTGTTGTAACAAACAGTTGTTAATTGATGAAGGCAGATCTGAAAGCAAGCTTGCAGGCGATTGAAATTAGAGTGGAAGGTTTTAAGTGAGCTAAATTATTGTAGTACATCACAAAAGAGAAGTCTGTCCTTTCACAGAATGATCGAAATTCCCTTTTTTAATAAAAAATGACAAGGTCCAAAAATATATGCATAGATGCATCATTCACAATAAGAAGAAACTAAACCACTACCCAAACCTCAACAAACCTGTTATCCCTGACTAATGTGTTCAACTAACTCCCCATTAAGGACTGTGGAGATGGTAGAATTTTCAAGCAAAATATATTAAGGAAAACCAAAAATACGGCAAAAAAACTCACAGGAACGATCTGTCCACACACTCCGATGGGCTCATGCCTGGTGAGTGTGAAATATTCCCCATCTGTGTGACAGAAAGAACAAAAGGAACCAGAATATTAGTCAGCATGGGGTAAAATGGTGTCAAATACACTTTATACTTATGCTTGGACAATAAATCAAGACTGCTGAAATGAAATTGAAATGTGAAAATAAATGATATTTGATCAGTGGTGTCAGAGCAGAAGATACAGTAGGACGGATAATATTAGCTGACATTTTTACTAACAGTAGACTAAAGTTTTCAGTCAAAAGAGCTTTAGATAATATGACCATCTACAAAAGACCCTGTTTTTGTCTTACGGCAACATGGAAAAGAGTGCAATCACGCCATCCCTCGCTGTGGAAACATGCAGTTGGCGGAACGCATCTGGACGAGAGGCATGCCAGCGATTCATCTCACTTGGTGGCCAGATAAGAGAAGGCCAAAAACACACATTCTGTTTGTTTGTGCAGTAATTCTATTACGGATGAGATTGGAAATGAAATAAAGCAAATCATTGAGTTCCCACTATGCAAGTTTGGTTTAGCAACACAACAAAGGCCCAGTGCTGAGCTCCAGCGCTGACAGGGGGATTTACAGTTCTTTCCCCCTCCATTCTTCATTTTTATTTCTCCTGCTGTGAAATCGTATCATAACAGCATGCAGCAGCATAGGTGCTTGTTTGTGTAAGATGAGAGAGTGAATTTGACGGAGACATTATCAAATACAAGATTGACTGGATTGTGTGCTTCATATACCGTATAGGACAGCACATGCGCAAATATTAGTGCGCGAGCCAATCGGTGGTGACAGACAGTGTTGGAATGCACAATAATTACACGGACGCCCGACGGCGGACACCTCTCCTGCTTCCCTCTAACCCATGTGGCCCATGTGACAGGGGGGCCCTGAAGGCCGGCTCCACAATCTCCCCCGCGCACACACACACACACACATACTTGCACACTAATGGCTGCACCGTGACATCAGAGCTGCAAGTCTGCTGCTGTCCCGTAGTCTCCAGGCTCCCTGCCGCGTTCCTTTCAAACAACTAAATTAGCCAGAACAGACCCCCAGTGCCCCCCCGTGCCCCGTAGTGCCCCTCGGCCCCGTAGCTGTCACTGTGCTCCACCGATGGCAGCGCTCCACAGGAGGGCGGCCATTAGCACTCAGATTTATAACTGTTACGGGACCTCGTCTGTTTACCCTCAGTGCACCTCCATAACCCCACAACATCTCCTGCAGGCCTCAGAGAAAACACAGCTCTACCTCAGCTTAAAGCTGCGCTCTCTCTGCTCAAGGTCAAACTTCCTTAAATGTCTAGGATGGTCCTACACCTAAAGGTCTGGGTTGACATAATGACAGTTTCCAGTGCAGTGCGTCTGTATCCTCCATGCTCTCCGAAACGTCTGCTTCTGCGTTGTTGTTTCACCAGCTTTCATAATCCTACAGTTTATAAGTAACATTACTTATATTTGGGTATTTATAATTATAATTAAACATCTAATATATACATAACCATTTAAAGGTTTGGAATTAGAACTTTAAAAAAAAATGTTTTATGCTCACCAGGGCTGCAATTATTTAAACAAAAATACATTTAATTATATTGTAAATAAATATTATTATTTTAAATATTTAATTACATTTTAATATATGTGACCCTGGACCACAAAACCTGTTACATTGGTCAATTTTTTTAAAAATTGAGATGTATACATAATCTGAAAGCTGAATGAATAAGCTTTGCATTGATGTATGGTTTGTTAGGATAGGACAATAATTGGCCGAGATACAACTATTTGAAAATCTGGAATCTGAGGGTGCAAAAAAATCTCTTTTAAAGTTGTCCATTTATGTTCGCGATTGTGCTGCATCCACTCACAAAAATAAATGTTTTATATCTTTACGGTTAGAAATGGAACATGATCTTTACTTAATATCCTAATGATGTTTGGCATAAAAGCAAGAAACACTTAAAAAAATATATTTTACATATTTTAGTGATATGTTTGGAAATCCAAAATAAAGTGTAAAAATAATGACAATATTTATATTTTCTATGTTCCACCCTTTAAGAAATCGAAACAAAAAAAGTGCTCTACCGGCCCACTGCTTTGGTTAAATCCGTATTTCTGTTTGTGAGCGCCTGTTTACTGTGAGCTGAAACTTTGTGTCCTGGCAATTTAAACTTGGTTACTGAAATGCTGAGAAACTCAGCTGAAACATAGTCAGTGAATATGTAAACAGAATACACTTTTAAGACCCCCAACCTTTTGTTTTGATTTCCTTTTGTTAGGGGGCTTCAGGCCTTAATTAGGGAGGTCAGACCCCCCCCCCCCTCCCCCTCAAACTTCCCCATAATTTTTATTTATAAGTCTTATTCAGAGTTTTATGACAGGATGAGTGTGAGCTTACCAGTCGGAATCGTGGAACCGTGGATCTTATCTGCCCATCCAGCGAAATATCGAAAAGTTTTAATGGTTCCCTGAAGGTCCACAAAGAAGGAGGGGAGGAAAGGTTTCCCGCTGTCCAGAGACTCCAGGGTCTGGAAGGAGAGAAGGCAGATGAGAGTGGGCGTGTGATGAAAAATCACTCATAAGAATTAAACCTGACACCCATGCTGCATTCAGACTAAGCATATCTAAAGCACACACTTACATCTGCTCCCCTAGGAAAACATGATATTCATATAGCCATCACCAGAGACCTGACATTGTTATCTCTGTGTCACCCGGCCATGATTTCTAATCGCCGTGGGATTAGATTGATATAAAGAGTGATCATAACCACATGGACATCGCATTTCTCTTTCAAAGCAATTCACTCTGACATTTGTTCAGAGCTGGATGGAGAAAATCTGTTGTTTCAGTCCATTTAAAACAATGTCTAAACTGTAACATGAAAGAGATTTATTTAAAATGGCCATAGCGCGCTCTAGAGAGCTGCACGCACGAAGACAAACATAGCACTTTTGTTTCTGAATCTGTCTCTTCAGACACATCTCCGTGAGTGGGAAGTAAAAGCAGATGTCCACGGCAGAAGAACGCCGGAGATAAAAGCACGTCATGGCACAGAACAATACCTCTCTTTTACGTTTCGCTCCTATCCTAAGTGATCGTTAGCACCCAAAGGTCATGTGTCCCAACTCGGTGTTGTCATCATCGTGGGTTTCAGACATTTGCAGAGCAAATCAAAATTGTTTGAAAAACAACAACTCCTACAGCTCCTGCCATGAAGCTTCAATAAGCTCGAGGCAGACAGACAGGTCCACTCATTAGACACTTGCTTATTGTTGTGAGCGTCTTTGTCTGCTCAGATGGCTCTGTCCTGTTAAATCTGATTCTCACTCACCGAAAACTGGCACTGACTAGAACGAGACGTGGTTTAAGTCTGCCCAGAGAACCACTGGTTTGTGAGTGAAGTGATAGATATGAGGGAGTCAGGACCAATGTTACAATAGACCATGGGTCAGGCATTTTGGTTCTAGTTGAGCGTAACTTTTGGAATCAATTATCAGATATATTAAAGAAATGTATAAATATATATATATATATATTGTATATGTTTGTCTACCTGATGGAGGGGCTTTAAATAGGTGTCCTGAAAAAATAAAACGTATCTTTGTGACAGCTTATACTCAAAAAGATTTTTTAAAATTGTCCCACCTGTTAACCAATCAAAAATAAATAAATGTGGATCTTTGCTAATGACCGCCCCATTAGCAAAGATCCACATTTATTTATTTTTGATTGGTTAACTTGTTTCTGGAAACAACATTGGACTACCTGTTTTATGACCAATTTGTTTTCAGTTGTCAATGGCCCTAATATTATTATTTAATCGTTATTGAATTTCTTTTATTTTTTATAATATTAGCTATATGTTATGCCGTGGCTCTTTTGAAAAAATGCATTAACTAAAAATGTTAAAATGGCTCTTTGGTCAAAAAAGGTTCCTCACCCCTGACCTAGACAAATAAATGCTGTAAAAGTATTGTTTATTATTATTCATGATACCTAATACATTACAGTAACTAATGTTAACGAATTTCACCTAATTGTAAGACTTACTGAATAGGCCTATATAGTATTTTAAAGATATATTTGGTTTGAGGGTTAATATTTGGGTCTGGCAAGAGTGTTGGACGGAGTACTCACAGCAAGGTAGGCGCTGTCTCTTTCCACTAGGTCAGCTAGTTTGAACAACAGCTTCCCACGTTCAGATGCATCCATCTTCCTCCATGCTGAACCCGGAGAGAAGGCCGAACGCGCAGCCTGCACCGCTTTGTCCACATCAGCCTAACAGAACGGCAAAGAGAGAGAGAGAAAAAAGAGGGAGAGAGAGAAACAAGAGGGAGAGAGAGAGTGGAGAGAGTGGAGAGCACTTAATGATATAACCTCATCCTGTATACAGGTGTTTGTCCACCTCTGGGACAAATGAAATCCATTCATTCCGGATGAGTCTCAATGACTTCCCCAGTTGCACGTTCAGGGGGTCTCTGTTTCCTGTATCCATTCTAGTTTTCCACACTTTCTGCCTGATTTACAGAGAGGAACTACAGCCTTTAGCTTGCTTAACCACATTAGACTGAACTACAGCCCCCTCCCTCCCTCTCTTTCAATGCTGGATGCTTATTCATGCTGAGTGAAGGCTGAAAGTGAGAAGCACAATAGCGGTGCTGGACGACTAAATGTCGTCCAGCAGAGCAATTGTGCCAAACCTGTTTCTGGCAACGGTTTGACCAATTACCAAATACACACTTTGCTGACAAACACTAGCACGCTAAGAAAGCACAGACAGACACACACACACACACACACACACCTTATCTGCTTCCTGGACGTCACAGATTTTCTCCCCTGTAGCCGGGTTGTATGTGGTGAAGACCTTACCGCTCACAGAATCATGCCATTCGTTATT